>NC_071669.1:58585000-59197500 GCF_028554725.1 Zeugodacus cucurbitae
ATTTCAAGTTATGTATATACATATATTATTATATATTAGCTAGATTATTAGTAGAACTTCTCTATTTCTCTGGTGTTTATTTCTGGTGTACATTTCTGTTTGCCTTGGTATGAGGCATTTACTTTATATTGAAGTCTAGTAACATAGCCTAGTCATATAAACTACAGAGAAACGTCTCTTATCATATGAGATCTTCTTAGTCTTCCTTCAAATCCTTCAATGATTCTTCACAGTAATTCTCATAATTTGTTGTAGTTGTTTTTTTTTTTTTTTTTTTTATCTAATTATCCATGTTTTCTAAAAACTAAATTTTAACATCCCTAACTCTTCATTTGGGCCTCTTTATTCTTATAAATATTTTTCAAGACGGAAACAAAATCCCACCCAATATAGCCTCTTCACCACTCTTAAAGCTTATACAATTTAATTGGTTTTCAAAGCACGAAAGCATCTTGCCCACTAGGCGTATGAGCAACGTCAGACTGACATCAAAGTACAGCCAAAAGTATAGACCCCTATCTATCATTCTCATTCAATTAAGCATTCATTAAATGAATCTGCCTCTTTCGTCTAACGCTTGCCAACCCACTGATGACTTTCAATTTTGCACCCATCACACTTCATTGCGTAAATGATGTGCCACAGCTCATGACAACGGGTGTTGCAAGTAACTACAGTGCCACTAGGAGCCACAGAGTGCAACTCATACCCACTACAGTTATCATCCTTAAATGCTACACTACCTTTCAGCTTGAAATTCACAATCATTCTCTGCAGCCAGCGCTCCAGCTGAGACCAGTACCGTGTTGTTGCCTCACCGTCTATTGTTTGTGGCGCTTCACTGCACTTTATCATATTATTTTGGCTGCTGCAATTGGCATTGTTCTGATTTTTGCATTTATTGCTCCAACGCAGACTGACACGGCCATTGTTCATCCTTTGACACTGTGTTATTGTTATTGTTGCGACGGCATTAATGTCTGTCTGCCGCACCTCCAAAGCAGCGGTGTTGCAAACAGTACAGCTGTGACTTTGCTGATACCACAGACTCTGCTGACACGGACTTCCGCAGAACATTGTTGCCTTTAACGCTTTTGTTTTGGTCCTTTTTGTAGTTGCTGTTGTTTTAGTTGACTTTTAACTTGTACATGACTTTTACAACATTGCTCAGCAACAACAAGAACAAAAATAAATCACCTTAAATTTTATGCTTTTCGATAGCTTACAATACCTCTTTGGTTCTTTCGCCGTTTGATGCGTTAATGAGTGGTGGATGGGGTGGAGTTTTCGAAGCAATTTCTTCGCAGTGTTGGAAAAATTGCAAATTTTGTTGTTATTAATAAAGGCAACAACTCAGACTGTTTATG
The DNA here is from genome assembly GCF_028554725.1 of Zeugodacus cucurbitae. Classification (NCBI taxonomy): domain Eukaryota; kingdom Metazoa; phylum Arthropoda; class Insecta; order Diptera; family Tephritidae; genus Zeugodacus; species Zeugodacus cucurbitae. Next base: position 58,586,368 of record NC_071669.1, read on the forward strand.
TTCTTGTGTAATGCTCTAATATTGTCATAGTGTATAAATTAGTAAGTTCTGTTCCGACGGTTACAGTCATGATAACCTTCGATGTGCTTTTGATGCAGCTCAAAAAAATTTTACATATTCTGGTGGTTAAATAAAAGAAACAAAAGTTTCATGAAATTCTAGCAAAAAGCTTGCGTTTATGTAGATGCCTCCTTCTACGAAAAGAAATATTCCTCAAAAATTATCTAAACGAACTTTTCTAATGAACTTTGCATCAAACTAAAACATGCGATGGTCACCACTTGCGGTCATTTTTGAAACACAATGGCAAACCCTTATCTTTATAATAAAGCTGAATTCTTTGATATAACCTTAAAGTTTAAGAAACACCCATGAGTGTAATCTTATCCCCTTTAAAAATAATGTAAAAAGAAGTTTGAACCATAGTGGGGTCGAAACGAGTTAAGAACCTACAATTAATAGTTAAAGAAGTATGTTTAATATAAGACATTTTAAGAGGTAAAATTAGGTCTACTTTCAATTTTTTTTTCTAAGTAAAAAATTATTTATTTAATTCAAATTTTTTTCTTTATAACCAAACTCATTGGTATTTTTTTCGAGCTGATATAGATAAGTTCATATTGTCTCTGGTATCGTAGATTTTGAGGATTTTTTAAATAACCTCCATAATTAATATTTGATATTATCTTCTCTTTCAGGTAAGTGAAGATTAAATATATGAAGTTGAAGAGGCAGTGGTATTCTAACTGAAATACCACTACAACGAGTTAAAGCTAAGTGAAAACGAGTACGTAAGTTCAAAATTTGAATATACAAGAATTATATATAATATATATTTAGTATGGAATGATTAGCATTGAATACATGAAGTGGGCTTAATTCTGCAAATTTAGAAATTATTTAAATCTTTTTCTAACCCAATTCTTTTAATTTTCTCCCACCTTGTATTGCTAAATTTTTCCAAAAATTTTATTTACCCAAATTACACCAGAAATATTTACGCCAAACATTAAAAAACACACGAAATTAGTTATTTATAGCATGGCAGCCACATATCCGACTGTGTTGTGCCACAAACAAGCAGTGGCAACTGCAGTGGCCAAGAGACACCGCAGCATATGTGGCAACTTGCCACAAAAACGGAAGCGGAAATGGGCAATAAAAGCACAAAGACATATGTGAAAACAGGAAAGAGTATGAATTGTATAAAAAAATACAACAACAATAATTGCATAAAGGCGCGCTAAAAGGGCGCCAGCGACATGTGTTTTTCCTAGTAGTTATGCTATGCTGTAGACTAAATTACTTCGATAGCTACGAGGGTAGTTTGATGGAACAGTGACGTGAATCTTTAATATATAAGTAAATGCCTTTAATATTAAAAAATACTATATTTATTATATAATATCCCTTTGCCAACTTCGAAAGGTACATTTACTCTGTGAATGGGCAAAAAACTGACAAGAGAACATTCAAACCCACCTTCTAACGAATTATCGATGAGCTATGCTACCGGAAAATAAACAAACAGCAACTGGTGAATAGCATGAAAAGGGTCAAAACAAATGAGTTGCGGCAATATTGAGGCCAATGGCCAATATGCCTAGTGACTGCTGAATGGCAAAAAGTGCATAAATGTATGTAAAAAGTTTACAGTTATGTTTGGGCACAACCAATGCTGCTGGCATGACATAACATATGTCCGAATGGTGCAATTATTGCGTAAGAGCTGAGAGACATAATTTAGAAATGGTGAAAAATGTCAAGGACCCAAAGCATGGTTAATAGCTGAGAGAGAGAAGGGAGAGAGAGAAAAAAGAAAAAATTACAGAGAAATGATAGACTCATGGTGTAATGGGTGTATTATTGTTGTTGTTGTAGACTATATACAGTTTTTTCTACAAATAAATATGCTGGCACAGGTCAGTGGTCTCCAGCGCTGAACTGAATTTCATTTTCTCTGCAGAAAAACTGAATTTATGCCATAACACTAGCGAGTAAAATAATGGCAGTATACATATGCTTACATATAATACTTCTTACATGCAGACATAGCTAAACACTTAGTTAGACTTCATAGTTTTCAAAGATGTTCAGGTACTTGCTTATACATACCATTCTACACTGCCGGAAACGGAACAGCGTTACATTATGGCACCTCCGTTTTGCATTTTCCACAAACACTTTTGTTTCGCTTTTCTTTAAAATGGCCGACGTTTAACAACTTTTTGGCTGCAGTAACTGGGACAGACGCGGTCTAACTCTTCGCATGTGTTTTTGTATGCAATTATGTAAAAAAAGCGGCCCCTCAGACACTTTTTGATCAGACCAATGTATGTATGTACATTTACTAAGTATTTACAGTTATGCATTCAGCGCTATAGATAAATTTTTGCGGTCATTGCCAGCAATGTGGCATTGACATTCTTATAATGCGGCATGTGGCAAAAGCATGTCGCGTGCAGAGCATACATAGATAAAAAGACCGCTTATGTAAAATGAAGTGTAGAAAAACGAGAAGGAGTTTCCGTAAACTTATGGCAACAGACGTTAAGTGATTACATGGGTACATCTATATACTATCAGCAGGCGTCTCTTTACATAAATGCGCCACACATATAGTTTAGGGAATGTCAGCATGAATTGGAATAGTTTCAATATAAATTTGTTTTGTGTTGCGGTATTTGGAACAGTGTCAAATTGTATATATTGAGTTTTTCATATATTTCAGAATTGTTTAATTTAGATTCAAAAATTTTCCTTCTTTATGGATTCAGCTTTAAAATTTGCTCAGCGTGATTCTTTATGAATTCTATAAAGGATTTTCTACTAAAACCATTCTTCTGTTTATAGTCATGACATAACTTTTTCATCCAAATAATTTGCAACTTAATCGATCCAGAACTTTTTCTTAATTGGCGCCAGTCGTTTATTTATTTAACTGCCAATTTCCTTTGCTAATATATTGGAAGCCGAATCTTACTCTGCTAATACTGTTAACACTGAAGCTGACGAATCTGCATAGATTCGAACGACCTGTCTTGGAGAACGTAGAAGCCGAAATAAAATTCGCTAAACGATATTGACGCAATATTCGTACCATAAATCCATAATTACAGTCTTACGGAGCTTTTTTCTCGGATCTCCCAAAATCCGCTTCAGCAAATTTTCTCTATTTATTTTCCTTTTTTTTGCTTGCTATTGAAAACAGCCATAGATATAAATATAATAGGTTCTGGGACATCAACCGTACTAATCGGATCATTTCTAAGAGTTGAAATATGTTAGACATCTCTGGTCTAAATCCACTGAAATTTGACTTCTGAGTATATAATAATAAATTACAGTAGAACTTCCCTAACTCGAATCACCATAATCCACAAAAAGACTTAGAGTTGGAGAGACTTCGAGTTATGGAAGGTAATTTGTATGAAATTTGTATTCTATTGTCAATTCAAGAGTTCGAGTAAAGGAGAACTTCGAGTTATAGAGTATAGAAGTTCGAGTTATGGAAGTTCAACTGTATAATAAGACCAACTCAAAGTCTGCTCACTAGTCTACGAGTAGTCCAAAGAAATGAGGTGGGATCTCAATAATAGAAACATTTGCTTTTAAGGATTTCAAGTGGCTTTGCATAATTCTTCAAATGGTATGTCTTAAGCAGAGGATTCCTTCGAACTCACAGACGACTAGACTCACATAAAAACTAGACAACACGAAATCTAAAGCCATCAGTAATATGCTCGACTGTAACCAGCTACAGTGATTATATCTCACACGAACCTCGAACTGTGGTGAGTACTTCTTTATTAGCTCTCGGCATTTTAAGCGCTATACTAGTGAACCCATGAAAGTTAGGCGATTTTCGTGATTTTTTTTTTTTAAGAAAGTACTCGATTAAATGTTTCGCAATTTTTTGGACATAATAAGGCATATTTTGTGCTATATTTCAAGTTTTTTTTTTTACAAAAATATGGAAAAAATAACAGAGTTATGTGCTGTCTTGTGAGGTGCCAAAAAAAGTTCCCCAACTGCTGACATGATTTAGGCCGAATGAGTAGCTGAAACAAAAAAATTCGAAAATATTATTAATGTTGAAGTTATATCCTATACAACTATCTATTATTTTTGAAAAAATATCAAAAATTTACATAATGGCATAGTTCTGAAAAAACTTTCTTTTTTTAGGTAAAAAATTGTCGTTTTATTAATGCCATATTGGCAATTTTCAACAAAACGTAGTAGTCATTATATAGTAAATATATTCAAGAATACATAGTTTAAATTTTAAGTAGATCGGTTGATATCTAGTTGAGTTATGATGTCAGCAATTTTTAAAAATGTCGTTTCGAGAAAAACGCATTAAAAGTTTCGACTATGACGGCTTATACTATCTGCGAGCGGTCGCTCTTTAGAATGCTGTTATTCAAAAACGATTCAAGATACGATCTTACCGTTTTCACAGGATATTTTTGAAAATATAAACTATCGAATAAGCAAAAAATAAAAAAAATCGATGTTTAGAAAGTGCCACACTGGTATAGCTTTAAGGTTTTCAAATGGCTATCCCAAATTCTTCAAATGGTGTATCTAATGCAATGGATTCTTTCGAACTTTAGTAGGTGCCAATAAAGAAGGCTATCGTCATTATACCCTGTCATACCCTGTTTGTCACGATGTTTGTAACACCCAAAAGGAAGCGTCGGAGACCCTATAAAGTATATATATAAATGATCAGTATGTTGAGCTGAGTCGATTTAGCCATGTCCGTCTGTCTGTCCGTCTGTATATATACGAACTAGTCCTTCAGTTTTTAAGATATCGTTTTGAAATGTCGCAGATGTTATTTTCTCTTCAAGAAGCTGCTCATTTGTCGGACCACTATATCATATAGCTGCCATACAAACCTAACGATCGGAATCAATGGCTTGTATGGAAAATTTTCGCATTTGACGTGGTATCTTCACGAAATTTTACATGGATTACTGCTTAAGGTAATATAGATTATAGTAATAATATAATCTCCGAAGAAATTATATAACCTTAATGTTTCTAACAAACAACCCGGCTAAAAAGTATTAGTGAAGTGTTTTCTTTCGTTTTTTAATTACTTTTTCTTACATCTTTAGATTTGCTTAAACACATAGTTACTAAAAGAAATATACCTGTGAAGGGTATATTAGCTTCGGTACAGCCGAAGTTAACGTTTTTTCTTTGTTTTAAATTAACTCCATTCGTCGAAATTCTACTCCATACTATTTATAATTATTTATAATCGATAATTTTAGTATTATCCAGATTATATTTTGATGATATGATGGAACAGTCTTATAACTTTATCTAAATAGGCATAATTTCTTTTAAATATTCTGACGTTTCCGTGAAAAATTTAAATTTATTTATTTAAATTTCCGCTGAATTATTGTTGTAATTTGCGAAATGACAAAAATAGTAATGTCATGACAGAAATGGAGATTCAAGAACAATTCAAGTTGTTACATTTTATTTGTCAATAGCATAATTAATATTTATTTCATGAAATTACAAGCAACAAATGCATATTACAACAACAAATATATGACAGCTCATGACAAAGCACAGACCAAAATAGCATTCAGTTAACATATGGCTTATTTATTCTACTAAACAATCAGCAAGCGCCCGCTGTCAATGTAAAACATATCGAACAGTGTGTCTGAATAGTGAGAGCTTGCACTAATAACATTTATGCTTCATTTTATTTTATTTATTTAATTTTATTCAATTTATGTGCATATTATGCTTCCGTGTGTCTGCACATATCAGTCAAAACGAAAATTGACAATTGCTGACAGGCAGACATGCGGACAGACAGACAGACATACGCGTACACCGAATGGGAATGAAAATGCGAAATGACAATGTGCCATATGCGCCTGTGTTCAAAGTGCGAGGAACACTGCCTTCCTTGTCGTGTGGACAACTTTTCTGCTGAGCTAAAATAAAAGTTTCACACGAATGCGCCGACAAGCTAAGCATACTGCATTACATAATATCCACATATATGTATGTATGTATGTGTGAACTGAAGTAACTGTCTGTCTGTCTGTCTGCGATTGTCTGACATGCGAAGGGAATACTCAAATAATGCTGACAACTGACTGCTGACAGACTTGCTAGCAAGCAAGAAAGCTGAGAATTTTCAGCGACGATTGTCGTGGCAGACAGCTGTGGAGAGCTAGATTGCGCTGATAGACGAGGACAAGGGAAGACAGGAAGTGGTATAAAGAGGAAACGGCGAACAGAGTAAGGACACCAAAGTGTTGAATAGTGTAAATGGAGCGCTCGCCTTGGCTGGTGAATGGCAGCTGATAGGAAATTACGCCAGAGGAGATATACACACTGGATACATATAAACAAAGAGACCATAGGTATTAGCTAGTATGTGTAGTTGTAAATGTAGTTAATGCCAACTCGGATATAAACTTTATTTAGCGCAAATCCGTTAGGAAAGACTTTAAGTGAAGCATCAACAGGGATGAAAGGAACTAAGTACAAATGATGGGAGTGTGTGTATTTGTGGCAATGTGGCATGTGGCGATGTGGCATGGCATTTCAGATTGAAATACTTAGATCAATGCACGAAATCAATTTGAAATGCACACTCAACTAGAAAGATTAATGTTTGTAAGAGTGTATCAACAAATAATGGACCACTCAATAGCTCAATAGTTGTTGTAACAAATCAATAATGCACAGCAACACCCACATCAATAGCAGGACTACCCAATCCCAATGGATGTGTGGGCACACTTAATAGCCTCAGCGTTAACTGAAGTACTCATTTTGTAGCATTTATCGGAAAATACGCCCTTAAACCCTCCGCTTGTTGAAGTGATCCCCTTGTTGATGTGGGTATTTGCTTCAAACCAGTGTTTTTCGATTGCTCTAATTATTGCGTGGTGATGAGGGTGGGTATCGTGTGGCTATTTTTCGGAGAGGGAGAAACTGTGTGCCACATGTCGGCTGCTGTCAAAATGTTTCCAGTTTTATTTGTTTATTTAATCTCAATACAAATGTAGATATGTAAGAAGAGGTTTTTACGGCAAACGCATTAACCACACATTTTATTATACCCAGCGTGTTATGTGATTTGGAATGATTTTAATGTCATTAGGTTAGAAAAAGTGGATTCCTGAGTCCCTTCACGGGTATTAGATTCTTTGTTAGTATTTGACAATATCTAAGAACCATCTGGAAGTCATTTCCAATAAGTAGAAGAAATGTATGGCAACTTCCTAGAGCGCTTCTAGCATAGAAAACTGAGTCCGAGCTTAAGATATTGGAAGAAAGTTCATACAGGAGGTGCGGTTATAGAAAAATAGCAATAATATTTTCATAATCCGTTAGCTCCTCATCTACAGACTGTGTCAGTTATAAAGTAAGGTTAAGGTGTTCTGGCTGATAGTTAGTGCTTAACCTCAGAAAAGTTGTAGGTGGTTTCTTGAATATAGAAAATAAGGGGTTCTAGATTGAATTTTATCCAGATTCTAAAACTCATTTCGATCTAATTTTTTTAAAAAGGCATAGAAAATGCTTAGGAGTAGATTTGTGCAATTATTGATGTTAGAAACTCTTGTATGTATGTGATTGGCGTTCAACCGTTTAGCCGGTTATAGCCGAATCGATGAGAGCGCTCCACTCCTCACTTTCCTTCGCAGTTCGGCGTCAGTTGGAGATTCCAAGTGTAACCAGGTCGCTCTCCACCTGGTCCCTCCAACGGAGTGGATGCCTTCCCCTTCCTCGGGTTCCTCCGGCGGGTACTGCATCGAACACTTTCAGGGCTGGAGTGTTTTCGTCCATTCGGACAACATGACCTAGCCAGCGTAGCCGCTGTCTTTTTATTCGCTGAACTATGTCAATGTCGTCGTATAACTCGTACAGCTCATCGTTCCATCGTCTGCGGTATTCGCCGTTGCCAATGTTCAGAGGACCATAAATCTTACGCAAAACATTTCTCTCGAAAACTCCAAGAGTCGTCTCATCTGATGTTGACATCGTCCAAGCTTCTGCACCATAAAGCAGAACGGGAATGATAAGCGACTTGTAGAGTTTGATTTTGGTTCGTCGAGAGAGGACTTTACTGTTCAATTGCCTACTCAGTCCATAGTAGCACCTGTTGGCAAGAGTGATTCTGCGCTGGATTTCGAGGCTCACATTGTTGGTGTTGTTGAAACTCTTGCTCTCTACAAAACATGACTTCTGGATCTCAAGTGCTTTATATAGATTTGCTACTCAAGAGGTGAGGTCGCTTGAGAGAGATCACTGATTTAACATAATAACATCTAAAGTCATGAAAAGCTTCAAATAAAAACAGATGACCAGAACTAGGCCACGGTTTCTGGATCTGACAGTGCCAACTATTTCGATCAGGAAGTGATGGATTCGTCTCAAAGTTTCCTATTTAGCTTCCTTTTCTTTAGTTACTCTTATATAGAATTGTAATGGACTTTGGTCCATTTCAGTTTGATCTGTAATCATCTGCTTCTATATCTGGGCGCCATAGATATTTTGAGGGCGTTCCAATTCGACATTTGCCTCGAAGTGTATAGAATTGCCTCTTCAAGAATGTGATATAACAGTAAGGGTCTGGTATACCTAATAGGCGAGAAATTAAATTTTTCAAGGAAATAATTTACCGTTACCAAATATTTGTTGGGTGTATATGTACATTTGTAGGTATGTTGTAGCAATCACCCCCGATAGAGAGCAATATGAAACGTTTTAATATTATTTCCGTTAACTGCAGCATGCATGTCTAATTACTGTTACACATACCTACAAAAATGTACATATGTATGTATGAATGAATGTAGCAGGAACTGTATATTTCGTTCAATTTGAGTGTTTATTTGTTTATTTTAAGCACCATGTTCGATTTGTTTGTTGGCTCATCACATTTTATGTGCAAAAACTTTAGCATTTACAAACACTCATACAACTAGATATGTACATACATACATATGTATAAACAAGTATATATGTTTCCATGTATTTTATGTGTGAATTTATTTGCTCGTACTTGACCATTGGTTTCAACGACAAATTGCTGCAAATACAAATACTTTTGGGTTATTTGTGTTTATATTCCCCCTCGTGTATAGTATTTGCTCTATTTTATTGCATTGCATTTGTCCGCTGTTGAGTGCTTTATGGTGTCCTCTGTGGCCGCCTTCCTTCATTGAGCGTTATTTCGAAAAAGTGATATTAAAGCAGATATTGTGTATTTAGGTATTTTCAACTGCGAATTTCAAGTGTCGATTTCTAATTGGTGCAGTACGAGTGCCCTCATAAGCAGTTAAGGATATGGATACTAAATAAACTTTATGTGGGTCGGCTAGTTGAAAAACTCGGCTAAATAATCCCCTTGAAACCCAAATCAAGTTTGATTGAAAGAATTTATGTTCGCATATATATTAGGTTGTCAAATATCTCCAAAGTTCAACTTTACATCACCAAGGGCTTTCGCCATGTACAGGAACAGGTGGTAATGACTTAGCGCTATGTCCGGACTATATGGTGGATACGATAAAACCTCCCATCCGAGCTACCGTAGCTTCTGACGAGTCATCAACGAAGTGTGTGATCTGGCGTTGTCCTGGTGGAACACTACACCCTTCCTGTTGCCCAATTTTGGACGCTTCTGGTCGATCGCCTGCTTCAAGCGATCCAGTTGTTCACAATAGATGGTAGAATTAAGCGTCTGGCCATATCGGAGCAACTCATAGTGGATGATTCTCTGCCAATCACCCCCAAACATACAGCAAAACATTCCTGGCCGTCAATCCCGGTTTGGCCACTATTTGGGACGCATCACCGGTTTTCGACCACGACCGTTTTCGCTTGATATTGTCGTATGTGATCCATTTTCCGTCGCCAGTCACCATCCGCTTCAAAAGTGTCGGGAATTTCTTTAGCCGATTTCCTTTAACGAAGCAAAACTTTAAAATAACGCGAATTTCGGCGTTAGTGAACTCCATGTTTACGCGTCTACAACTGTGGAACGCAATATCCAAACTAATCAGGCATAACATCGTTTTGTAGGTTATGTCAAGACCTTTCAAAGATGTGTAGTATTGCTAGATACGAGCTCTGTAACGCTTTATACATAGTCGGGAAATTCAAAAGACAAAAAGGCGGACGGATATTTGACAACCTAATATATAATTTAGTAATTTATTTTGGAGAGCTAACAAATTGTAGAAAACACGCTCACCAACCTGAGAAAATACAAACATTTTTCGTTTGTTCAGGTTCCTTGTACCGTAGGTCGACAAACTGTAGCCGTGAGACTTGTCCATGTAATTAATGTTAGTTCATTGAATTTGTTCAAAACCAAACTTTTGATGGATTAAAATCAGTGTGGACATTCCGTTGAAATATTTGCTTATAGAACATTTTATTTCCGATTTCAGTAGTTTTTCCGCTGGCAACGCCATACACCCGTAAGTATTGCCGTCAGGCTTTCCAAAACTGCCTGAAACTTTTATGAATCCCCGTTTAGTCGTGGAATACCGAGGAGATCACGAAAAATATAATTAAATCCCGATTGAAACACTAAAAAATATCGTAATATTTTAATGAAGTAAATCTAATGACGCCGCAAAGTATGCTAGAAAAATATTGTAAATAAAAGTTGCCTATATTTAGGCGCTTGAGCAGTTTTTCAATAAAATCGTAATAAAAAACTGTAATTAATTAAACTAAATAAAATATTGAATTTTGAATTTCAGGCATTATATGTAAAATTATAATTTTTTAGCAAAATTTACTACTTTTATACCATTTTTTAACTTTTAGTGTGTCAGAAGCAAATTTAAAAAAATTCTAAATGTTTACTCCAACAAGTATATAAATAAATATTTATACAATGAAATTGTTTTATTTGTATTTTTATTTCGCTTTTAATAAAATCCACTTCTAAAACACTCAAAAAGCGCTTACCTGTCAATTTAACTGAAACATTTCAATTTAGTTGCGAATTACTCAAAAAGCGACACCTGTCAAAAACCAACCACTTCAATGGTGTTACAATGAACCATAAAATATATTTGCAGACTAAGTACCCATCACACATTCATATTCATATTTTTACATTCAGTGTCGACCCACACAATTTTGCGCACGAAGCGCTTTGTCGCTCGCTGTAAAGCGGAAACAAATATAATAGAATTATGAAAATAAAGCAGCGCGCAATAATAATAATAATTCAATACTGGCGAAAATGAAGAGTGAGTGCGCGTACAGACGAGTTCAACGCCAATGAACGCCAATTGGATATCATAGTTTCCGCTATGATAGCAAAAATGACAATGACGCCACTTAAGCGAGCATTCTTGCCAGCGACACGAGTTGGCGCCCACACGCGCTCCACCTATGTATGCAATGACTACCCACCAAAAGCTACTGGCAACTTACTTACCAGCTTACAGACATACTGATATATATATGGTTATGGTTATATTTGTTTTTAAATGTTTGAAGCGCCACATAGAATTCGCCCGTCAGCAATGTTTCCAACCCAATCGGCAGAGAGATAAAACGACGGAATGCCGTTAAATACGATAAAAGCGCACAAAGTTTAATATTGTACCGTTGTGTGCAAAAGTTTATTGAAAAGTTCATTTAATAAAAATCACGTGCAGACAACTTCTGCTGATTTCATTTCTCACTTCATCGTTGATACCGTAAGTATGTATGGTTGTATGTATGAATATGTACTATATAAAAAAAATTCCGCAATTTTTTTTTCAATTTTTATAAATTGATTACGCTGCAATGCGCCACGAACAGCAAACTTCAATTTCCCTACAAACAGTTTACTCACACTTTTGAAGGCTTTCAGTTGCCTAGAGGAGCCTCAAATGTGCGGCGTAATGTAAACTGAAGCGGAATAAATGGATTTTCACGCCAATACAAACGAAAAGTATTTAAAAGCGACATTTCAATATTTATTTTGAGTCTTTTGCTGACTTTATATTTGCATTTAATCCGTTTATTTATTAATGCTTTAATTGATTTTCCATTTCACAATTTGCCACTGCACAATTGCGATATAAAAAAATATTTTATTACATAAATATGGCAATAATAATTAGTTTGTCCCAGGGAAGTACAGCAGGGTTCTCCATGAGGACTTCTGTGTGGTTTTTGAAAGTTTCGCGTCTATTTTGTTCTTCCAAGTGAAAATTATATACAATACCGGTGTTATAGCTAGTTTTTATGAATATTACTTTATATTGGATATGCTAGTATTATAGCAGAGAAAATTCCCTTTCATATGACACCAAGATCATCAAAATCGGTTCAGGTTTACCGGAGTTATGACCATTCAATTGGTATGCTCCACACTAAGGCTCTGCTCTGCTCTCCTGGGCAGCGCAGCGCGAAAATCTGTGATTTTGCAAAGCTTCATTTTGCCGATTTGTACTAGGCGCCCATAAATGTGCAGCAGGTGGATGCCGGAAAAAATCCCTGGTACATGTAGATATGTATGTTTGCAGAAATACATATGGACATATATGTATGCGCGTACGTATGAATGCGGCCGGTGGGTGTATATATGTATGAACACACGTTCATATATGGGGCACAGGATGTACCTTGAGGGAAGGAAGTGGCTAGACCGGATATGAGGTAACCGGAACCGGATATCCAACTGCCACCAACTTAAACCGGATACCGATGACCGGAAGCGGAAGTCATGGGCTGAACATCCGCTTCCGGTTTCCGGTGGTCGACATCCGGTTTAAGTTGGTGTCAGGTGTATTTCCGGTTCCGGTTACTTCATATCCGGTATGGCCACTTCCTTCCCTCAAGGTACATCCTGTGCCCCATATATATACGTACATACAAACATACACCCGGCGGCCCCATACATATGTACGCGCATACATATATGTAGATATGTATTATATTTCTGCTGGCATACATATCTACATGTACCAGGGATTTTTTCCGGCATCCACCTGCTGCACATTTATGGGCGCCTAGTACAATTCGGCAAAATGAAGCTTTGCAAAATCACAGATTTTCGCGCTGCGCTGCCCAGGAGAGCAGAGCAGAGCCTTAGTGTGGAGCATACCAATTGAATGGTCATAACTCCAGTAAATCTGAACCAATTTTGATGATCTTGGTGTCAAATGAAAGGGAATTTTCTCAGCTATAATACTAATGTATTCAATTCAAAATAGATGCAACAATACCACTCTTGCAGCAAATTAAATCCAACGTACATTATATATTTGCTATTTATTTGCTACTGTTACTTACGACTTCACAACCTTGCAGTTCCTCTTCGCCTTTCTTATTATTTAAGCACTGTGAGATTATTTTAACAAATATTTTATTGAAAGTATTGCATCATTAAAAAGTTTTACAATTATAATATTTCCTAACAAAAAACTATAGTCTGGCGTGCGGTCCGAATGGCATGCATCATGTACGCTGACTCGAGGCGGCTCCTGGGTGTCATCCCTGCTCTCGTTAACCTGCATTGCTTTGTATCGGTGCAAAGGCCGCTAAACGTTTGCTCGGCGTTTGGGACGGCTTTGTTGAGAACGAGCATCGGCTGAATGTCTTGATTACTTCCAAACTCACAGTTCCTGATCTCAACATGCTAAGCTTGACGACGAGTAGTAGATTTTCGATTCGCCTAAATTACGTTTCGGCGGCAACGAAACCAGTAAAGATAATGGAGTTAGCGAAGTTTCACCGGACATTTCCTCATTGAGTTCGGTAAAATTCTCAATTAAATAATTAATGCCATTCAAATAGCAGCACTTGTTGCTGCCCAGCATCCAGTTGCTACTGTTGCCGATTTGTTGGTTCTTGCGCAAGTCGGAGATCTCAGCCATGAGTCACACAGCAGCGAACTGTGTCTTAATGTCCTGCAAGTGCAAATTTTTCAGTAAATACGCTTGATTATGCTTTTCACCGCAACGTTCTTACCTCAGTGCGAAACCCTAGTGTGGCGGTGTTGAAGATTATCTGACGTCAGACCATATATAGCACACACCCTTCGTTTTGTGCTTCCGTTCACTGGCTGCATCCCGATCAACCGCTATCATTTTATCCTGATTGAAATCGCTCAGCAAATGTTGCAGTTACTGTGAAAAGGAAAATGGGTCAATAAGTGTCGGAAATTAATTTGAATCAATAGAGTAGGTAATCCCCTTTATGTATCTTCCTACATACTGCACTTACATTCTTCATCCTCACTGGTCAGCTGCCCTTTATATTCCGGTATGAGCCCACGAAAGGTCGTCTATTCAGCATCAGCCTTGAAATTGCCTTGACGATCGTCCAGTTGGACCCAGGGATAGCGCTGCTTCTTGTAGGTTTCAATAACGGGCGTCCATTGCACATTTGGAGATTGTATATACTTAACTTCCAACATTTAAGAACCACTGTAATGATCATACAAAAAATATTTTATCGAAACTGTGAACAGATGATAACTGTATTTTATATAAATAAAATGTGTTTGTAACCCCAGAGGCATAATATATTCTCTCACAGCCTGTCTTTATTGCTTCTACGTATGTTCAGCATTTTGTTGTCTTTTTTTTCTAACCAACAAATAGCCTTTGGCAACTCTGGCGTAATGTAAGTATGTAATATAAGTAAGTATCCGTGTGTGTGCTAGTAAATAACTGTCACTGGCATATGAATGCAATAAGTTTTAAAATATATTGCAAATTGCGAAAGTGTGGCGGCCAAAAAATGTTCTAAATGTGCGATAAGCAAAATCCCATTTCGTTTACGGCCATGCAGTTGTCCTTTGGACTTTGGCCTGGCAATAAAATAAACATATTGATATGCATCACGAATGAGTATCTGGTAGACTATTTGGCAGTGTGCAAATGTGATGTCATTTGAGGTTATGTAATGGCTTACTGTTGTGCGCAATGATCATATATGTGGCAGTAGTCTTGCAACAAAGCAACCACCATTCATTCAAAAATAATGGTTATTGGGATGACAAAATTATGCAAGGACTTTCAAAATTACGCGATAAGTATTTATAAGGTCAGTGGTTGAATGGTTTTAAAATGTACGTAAGAGGTGAGAAAGAGCTATTTATTAGGTTGGAAAATATTACCCATCCGCCTTTTTGTCTTTCGAATTTCGCGGCTATGTATAAAGCGCTACAGAGCTCGTATCAATACTATACATCTTTGAAAGATCTTGACAAAACCTCCAAAAGCACGCTGTGCATGATTAGTTTTGATATTGCGTTCAACAGTTATAGACGTGTAAACATGGAGTCCACTAACGCCGAAATTCGCGCTCTTTTAAAGTTTTCCTTCGTTAAAGGTAAATCCGCTAGAGAAACGTTCCGGGAGATAAATGTTGTTTTGGAGGATGGTACTCTATCTTTTCGAACTGCGGAGGAATGTGGTTTCGACGATTCAGAGCGGTTGAAAACGACACCATGGATAAACCAGTCGGCGGAAGACCTGTGACGATGAATACCGATCAAATCATGGAAAACATCGAGTTAGACCGGCATGTGGCATCGCGTGGCATCGCCCATGAGATGGGAGTTAGTCAACAAGCCATTTTAAACCATTTGCAGAAGACTCGATACACAATAAATCTTGATGTTTGGGTGCCGCATGGTTTGACGATCATGCAGGCGATCTACCCAAAGCGTTCAGAATTGGCCAACAGGAAGGGTGTAGTGTTCCACCAAGGCAACGCCAGACCACACACTTCGTTGATGACTCGTCAGAAGCTACGAGAGCTCGCATGGGAGATTTTATCGCATCCACCATATAGCCCGGCCAAGTGATTACCACCTGTTCATGTCCATGGGGAACGTCCTTGGTGGTGTAAAGTTTAACTCAAAAGAGGCTTGTGAAAAGTGACTGCCCGAGTTCTTCGCAAATAAGGAGGGGGGCTTCTACGAAGCGGGTATAATGAAGTTGCCGTCTAGATTGAAACAGATTAAATCCGATCACTGTAACACTTTTTAAAAAGCATTGAAAAAAGAGCAAAAAAGCAACTTAATATTTTGATAACATCATATTAACCAATGAATTCATTTTAGGTCTGTATTTCACCGTTCTTCAATAATCATCAATTCTCAAAGTTGAAGCTCTTTTCTGAAAGCAAATTCTTGAAGGTTGTGACGTCACATTAACTACGTTGGTGATGAGAGAAAACTTGAGAAATTTACAGATTTGACGGTGAATTGCGCCTATTTAATAGTAAATTAGAAAAATACAGTACTTTAAATTCTACAAGTTTTCAAACTGCTTGGTATCACAATTTGACAAAAAAAAATCTTCTATCCACATTGCTAGAGTGACGTCATCGAACAGCTGACATCATCTAATGGAATAGCACCGTTTCAACGATACTATAACCGCCATTTCTTCTGTATTTTAGTATATTTCTGTGAGATAATAGCTCTGTGTTGCAAGCACACCAGCTTAATTACGGTTGCCAGTAATTTAATGTATTTAGTACAACTTAATCTAAATTACAAGAATACTCATTACGATTGCGTCACGAAAACAAAAACCGAGATAAAATTTGAATACACCAACTCTTGAGTAAGACCGCGGCAAGCAGCCAAGCGAAGCTACCGTTACAAGTAGCTTTTTTTTCATAAAATATATATATGTGTTTATCTCTATGTATGTATGTTTGTATGTAAGTTTGAGTGCTTTAAATATGCAGTTAGATATTATACTCTACACACAGCTGTGTTGGGTCACAGTGCAAACGCAATAATCACTTGAAATGTGTGTGGTTGCCACTCAACAGCATTTGTTAAACGCTGGCACTTTTTGGCATTAAATGATGCTATCTTCATAAGCATTAGAGCCGCTCAAAGGCAAGTCATTGTTAATACGAGTAGACGAACGAACGAACGAGACGCTATGAGTCTCTACTCTGCTGATATGCTTATTCAAGCATGTGTGTTTGTTTTTTTATGTCTTTGAAGCACTTTGTGCATCTGTGCAGCAACAACATGCCGTGCAGAACAAATGCGGGGCACAAACAAGATTATAAAATTTACCGCCTGCAGACTGAAAAAGCATACACCATAATATGCATATATAAACAGAGTAACAATAACAACAACAACAATAAATGAGACTAAAGTAGTTGGAGTCGGAGTCGAAACAATTGTTTTAAAAGCCATTCGCCACAGTTCAAGCTTAGTTTGCAATGGTATGGACAATTTGGTTGCGGCTTCAGCACCGAATTTATATACTGCTCACTTTTGGGGTGTCTGTATGTATGCAGTTAACATACATAGGGCACATATAGTCGTGTACTACAGCAGCCCGCATGTGCCGCTTTAAAGATAGCGAGTGGGGGAGTTTTAGGCGAGATAAAACAGTAGCAAATTACATGAACTGTTTGTTGGTTGGTTTTATTGTTGTTGGATTTCATAGCTGTTGTTGTTGTAAGCTGTTTAAATACATATATATATATATATATATATATATGTGTGATATTCAACAAATGTTATACTTCGTAGCACCTACAACAATCACTCCAACCAGCATTAATATAATACAAAAACACCAATAAACATTCAAATGTACTCATGTCTGTCTGAGTATGTATAACATTACAGTTAAGTAGAGCTCAATTGTATTGTTTAAGTTATTGCCGACATTAAATGGTGTCACCACTGCCACCGTGTTTTTTTTTTTGTTTTTTCTCTTTTAGCTGCCGACAGCTGAGAATTCTGTTGCTCATTACAACACTCCCAATAGAGCAGAGGGCAGGGCAAATTAAAATTTTCTCACATTTATTAGGGAATTTTCAGACATACATCATACATACTATATTTATACTGAACCCTATTTACATATGTACATATACATATGTATGTATGCTTATTTTGTAACTAAAAAGCTTTCGTTTAATCATAAGACGGCTTTAGATATCAAGCGATTCCAGAGGCAAAAATTTAATATTTTTGGATTTGAAGGGGTTAGTGTGTTGGAATTCATAACAAATATTGTCTAGAGATACTGAAAGTTGAGCTGTATTGCTTCGAGAATATGCATAACCTTACAAATCAATGGCAACAGAGGAGGAAAGTATTTTTCAAAATGACGGATGGAACTGAATTTATATTAATTCGATGCTATTTCTGAAATAAATATGCTTAAACTTTATTTAAATCGCCTATTAAGGGGCTATGCCAGTGTAATCCATATAAAATTATGCTATTTTCATGATTTATTTTTAAAGAAAGTACTCGATCGAATGTTTCGAAGTTTTTTGGACATAATAAAGTATATTTTCAGCTATATTTTATGATTTTTTTCTTCTTACAAAAATATTGAAAACCAACGGAGTTATTATATTTTTTATTGATATGATTCCGGTCGAATGAGTAGACGAAACAAAAAAAAATCAAAAACGTTATTAAAATTGAAGTTATATCCTATACAATGACCTAAAATTTTTGAGAAATGCCAAAAATTAACAAAATGACGTATCTTTGAACAAAAATGTCGTTTTTTAGAAAAAAAGAATGGTCGTTTTTTATGGCAAAATGACAATTTTTAACAAATCAGAAAGTATACTCAGTTTAAATTTGAAGTCGATCGGTCAATATCTCATTGAGTTATGATGTCAGCAAGTTTGAGAAATGTCGTTTCGAGAAAAACGCGTTTAAAGTTACGGCTATATATCGGGAAGCAACAACCGCGCCGTTAAGGAAGCGAAGCAAATGAGTCTGGAGGTGAATGGAGGTTATCAAACATAAAGTCAGCGCATTCGCGGCTTGGCTTCCACATCACTGTTGACAGTCATAACTTAGAAGTCGTAGATAATTTCGTATACCTGGGAACCAGCATCAACAACACGAACAATATGAGCCTCGAAATCTAGCGCAGAATCACTCTTGCCAACAGGTACTAATTTGGACTGAGTAGGCAATTGAAAAGTAAAGTCCTCTCTCAACGAACCAAAATCAAACTACACAAGGCGCTCATTATTGCCGTCCTGATGTATGGCGCTGAAGCGTGGACGATGACAACATCCGATGAGACGACGCTTGGGGTTTTCGAGAGAAAGGTTTTGCGCAAGATGTATGACCCTCAGAACATTGGCACCGGCGTACGAGTTATACGACGACATAGTTCAGCGAATATAAAGACAGCGGCTACGCTGGCTAGGTCATGTTGTCGGAATGGTCGTAAGTGCTCCAGCTTTGAAAGTGTTCGATGCAGTACCCGCCGGAGGAAGTCGAGGAAGGGGAAGGCCTCCACTCCGTTGGAGGGACCAAGTGGAGAGCGACTTGGTTACACTTGGGATTTCCAACTGTCGCCGAACTGCGAAGGAAAAAGAGGAGTGGCGCGCTATCATTGATTCGGCTATAACCGGCTAGACGGTTCCAACGCCAATTACATATATACATAGCGGCTTATACCTGCGAACGGTCGGTCTATAGAACACTGCCATCCAAAAACTATTCAAGATACGACCATACCGCTTTCACAGGAACAAAAAACAATTTTTTGAAAATGTCACACTGGTATAGCGCCTTATGAAGAATACGACAATTTACAATTCAAGAGGTGCCTCAGTTTTCTGTTTAAGTCAATTTCCACGAGACTTTGGAAAGCACTTTGGTTTCAAGTAACTTAATTCATACTTTCACCAATCCCACCAGTTGTTTTAAACATACCAAATTTTAAAATTGTTTAATTAATTTTTTAAACAGATTTTTACAGAGTTTTATAACAGATGCAAACTGTATAAGAGATAAGACTTATAACGGAAGTTGCATACTTCCTTAACTCCCAAACATTTAATCTAAAGAGAGTTACAAATATTAGTATGTACAAAAACATTTTAACATTTTATCCAATGTCTAACGACAAATTTGAGGCTGTCCACCAGGCCATTCCGCCTTGTTTATTACAACGTGCAACGCCTACAAACAGCGTAAACACGAACCCGCATGGCCTCAACGAAACGAAACACTTCATTTGACTAACCAACCGCGAAAATAACAATAATTTGCCATTTGTTGCAAATAAATATCTTGCCACTAAACTACCACTAGACACGCCACCCAATGTGCAACACACACACACTCACACACCCACAACAACAAACAATTTAATCCACTTTTGCATTTATTGTTGGAAAAAGGTACGTGTTGCACGTCCATTATAGACAAACGTCTCAAAAACAACATAGAAATTGCCAAAAATGGTGCAATGCAAATTTATTTGTACATACAGATGTATGTACTGGTACTATTGGTATATATGGATGCTTGGATATCAACTGTGGATAACACAAAGTGTCAGTGTTGCCCAAAAGAGTTCGCAATTAGTACGCGTATCATGTTCACTGTCGCACAACATCGGATATAGTATTTATATATATATATATCTCATCCTAACATCAATAACAACAAAACACTGTCCACTCATTTGCTTGTATTGTCAATTCAATTGCTGAAATGCATAAATATTTTGCTGACCAATGGAAAAACAAAATTTTTTATTTAAATTTATTGACATCAAAACAATTGCGGTTTTACGTGGATGTTGATTCTCTGTTTTCGCTTAATTCGATTTCGAGTGTAAGAAAAATAAAAAATAAGAAAGAAAATTAGCTTAAATATTCCTCCTCACATTGTAGATATTTAAACTAATTTTCTTTTCTCTGGACAAGATTTTCTCTGAGTAAGGTAAAGAAGAAAGGAACGGCTAAATTCGGTTGCAACCGAAAATTTTATATTCTCCCAATTGATATAGTTTTATTAAGATAACAGACAATTTGACATATATATATATATTCGGCATAAAGTCCAATAGAAAATCATCATATATAGTATTTGAGGACTGAGGTAATTCCTGTACCGATTTAACTCATTTTTACCACTAAGTTACACTATATCCAAGACTATACGCTCACTTAATTTTGTAAACCTATTAACCGATATATGCCGAATAAATCCCAACGTATTTTTGAAAAACCTGTAATTAGGTATATGGGACCGATTTCGCCCATTTTCAATAGCAACTCTCCTACAGTACCAAGGAACTTGTGTACCAAGTTTCGTCAAGATATAATAATTTTTACTAAAGCTAGCCGTTACATGGACAGACGGACGTTCGGACAAACCGACATCCGGATTTCAACTCGTCTCGTCATCCTGATCATTTTGATATATAACTCTATATTTAACTCGTTTAGTTTTATGACTTAAAAACAACCTTTATGTGTACAAAACTATAATAATCTCTTAGCAAAATTTGTTGCGAGAGTATAAATACTGAGTTTCCAACCAAACCCATTAGCCTTACATAAAATCTGTCTTTATAGCACACCAAGGCAGCTTCATTGGAACACTATATTATTCGTCAAACTGTTTTCTTCATTTAGTTTTCAAAGTAAAAGTTTATTAAACCATATACACATATCTCCTATATTCTCTTATTTAAATCCCAATAGAAATAAAGCACTTAATCGGTTTATATAGCAAACTTCCTCATCTATAGTATATTCCTCGTATAAGCAACTTTTATTAATTTAATTTAGTTTTTACTCTTCTCAATTAGTTGAATTCTGAATTTCCCCTATGGAATTCATATAGACTTCAATTAAAAATTGAGTGTGTGAAATAACACCAACTTGGGTCCCTATTGAACTATAGCTATTATTATAAATTAATTTTTAGATATAGGCAGCAGAAAAGACTTGTTCTATAAACACTTTTAATAGCCTTTTCACACAGCCACATTAATTGATCAATTAAAATTTTAATTGAGAAACCCTTTTTTGCGCTTCACACTGCCAGCTACTCGATAATCGATCAGCTGTTATACATTTTTGTTTTTACTTTTCATAAAAAGTTGGTAAGTTTCATCAGCTGATTGCTATTTTTTAGCAGCGACGTCTACCGTCGTGCAGAGACTGTGCGATCCCACTATAGTATATAATTTAATTTATATAGATCAATTCATTTATGTGACAGACATTTGAAACGTTTTTTGGGGCATTCATTTCTATTCCAATAAACCTGAAATAAATGTTTCTCCAATAAAATTAAAAAAAAAAAATTCCCTGCCGGAAAATTTTACTTTTGTTTGCGCCCATTACCATCGATACACCAGCGCATGACATGTCTGCATTTTAGGGCGCGCCAGCAACAACATCAGCACCATCGACAGCTTCACCAGCATGGACCTTGTCGCGACATGACGCTCACAGTTGCGCGCACAAATGTCAAAGTGTCATTGTTGAGGTTGCTGTTTTTTCACCATTTGCAACACTTAAACACCAGCGATCGAATAGTTCACCAACGAAGACAGTCAACGGTCTACCAATAGCAGCGGATCAATATATTTTATGCTGTGAACCTTTCGCAGTCACTGAGGTATATAATATATTTTACGGTGCTAAAAAGCGGAAAAACTGATATACATACATACATACATATACGAATACACCATGTATATAGGTGTGTTACTGCCAAAGCGTCTCTGTGCTGTTTGTCTCACATGTGGCATGATGACCACACTTTGCGATCGTCGCTCGTCTACACCATCTATTTATGACATATCGATGCTATTTGTTACACACACACACACACACAAATAAATTTTATTTTTCGTTGTTGTTATTATTGTTGCTGTTGTTGTTGTTATTGCTTTACGCTATTTTTGTATGATGTGACACTTTTGCCGCTTAGGTTTCATTAGTGCGCCGGTAAAAACAACCGACAGCGCTCAATAATAAACAAATAAACAACAACAACATGAAAACCAAAAATAACAACAACAACAATAATAATAATTTTGTTCAAAAAATGATGTAAATATGGGTTCGCTTTCCATTTCAATGTTACTACACTCAGCGTTGGAAAGTGAAAATGTCCATTGAATGCACGGCTCCCACTGCGGCTAAGTTACATTTGCCGCCATTGTTGCACGCTGACTTGCGTGTGTGTGTTGGCTGCTTTACTTAGTCAATACCGCATTTTAGCGTTTATTTATTTATCTCATTTTCCGTTGTACTCTTTAAGGTGAACGCACATTCCTAAATGATGCTCATTTAGCTTGCCACATAGTCGGTGGCAGGGGCAGTTGCAGTTGCAACGCACATTTCGCTTGCTATCTAGCTGCCTGAAATTGCCATTATTGGGAAGTCAAACCGCATTGATCGTTGACTTTATTGACAGCTATTGTGGTTGTTGGTTGTTGTTGTTGCGCGTTGTCCCATATCGAGTTGTTGACTGTCATTCATGTTGGCGTGTGAAAAATGCAAAGTACACCGTTGTAATTAGGACTTTTGTGAAATGCACGCTCGCTTTCAATTTAATGAGGTAAATATCATTTTCGCCAAAAATTCATATCTCACACTTTCTTTGAATGGAATACAAATGATCGTCATATATAGAAAAATAATAGTGTAGCAACGCCTAATATGATCAGTCACGATATTTGTGGACTTATGGAGATCATTTTATTATTTATATTTATATAACGGTTCTGTTTAAAGGCATAATTGAGGCTAGAGACTTAAATATAATAAAAGACTCAAATAAGGTTAATATAGATACAAGCAGAGATAGTTATGGCATCCATTGTTAAGTTACTAATGATTGCGTCAAAAAAGAAACCCAAAGAAGATTCGAAAGAGAGGTTTAAAAGCATTTAAAACAATTAGTTTCTACTTTATACGTACTCATTAGTCAACGTTAACCGAGAGCTATATACATTGATTCCTTCATTACTTTAGGGCGACTATATTGTCGCTAGTCCCATCATTATATTAATCTAAGCATTAATTTCTCATCTATCATGTTTCCTTAGAACTTTTAATAGAGCTTTTCATCTAAAGACCGAAATTAAATCAACTAATGAATCCACAAGTCTCTATATAAAGTTAAAAATAATTTTATTTTACCTCCTCCAATGATATCACTAATTAATTGATTAATTAATTTTCCCATAATTGACTCAATTAGCAAATCAACTACAGTGGAACTTCTCTACCTCGAATCAGCATAATCCGCAAAAAATCTTCGAGTTAGAGAGACTTCGAGTTATAGAATTTTCATTAAAACATAAATTTTTCAAAAAGCTGTAAAATAGAGATTTATACACTGTTTTATTGAGCTACTTCGAAAAAATTTGTATGGACATACGATAAAAGATGTTGTATGTAATTTTGTTTGTTGCATTTTGCTATTGTTTGGCTCTTGACATCTGAATCCCATGCCTTGTGTTAGATGATTTATGCAATCCATAAGTGTAATATTATATTTTTTGTTCGCCTCCGTACTATATAGAGGGATTCTTTTAAAATTCTGCCTCGATAGTAAATTTTTAAATTTTGTATTATGCCCTGGTCGAAAAGTTCGATTTATGGAACGAAATTTGTATGAAAGTTGCCTTCTATTGCCACTTCAAGAGTTCGAGTTATGGAGAACTTCGAGTTAGGGAAGTTCCACTGTATATATGATGTTATTTAATTTGCACAATTTTCTTATATACTAAATTGAGCGTTGATCTGATACGTGTGATACACAATTAACAAATGAAGGCTCATATTGATTCGATTTTATTAAATAGAATTAAATTAATTAGACATCCAATAAATTACTTGCAATTAAGCAGTATAATTTCAGTGCTATATTGGAAATAGTGAAAAAGCTGAAATTAACTCAAATGTAATTAATAATTAATTTTATTAATCTCATCACCACTACTAATGATCTTATTATGATTTTGTAAATTAACAGCTAATTGATATTAAATTTTATTAAGAATAAATAAAAGTTGTATACGAAATTTGCGTGAAAAGGAAACCTACTTATTTTATTTTAATATCAATTAAGATTTAAAATGGTGTATCGTAAATTGAGCTCAATTAGTCTTAATTGAAATACCGATTTAATTTCACAATTGAAAATTTAATTCAAAATTGATAAAGAGTGTCATTAATTAAGTTCATTAACATACTTTCCATATGATTCTTTAATTTACTAAATTAGCTAATTGTCTCAGCATTGACAACAGAAGTCTCAATACTGACGACTTAATGGGGATATTTTGGAATTATTTCAATCGATATTTGATCAGTCGTATACTGGTTTAACAATAACTATTTCAAAAGGCTTAAGACACAACTAGAAAGTCTGTTTGAACCAAATTATCCGCTTAGAGATATTCTGGCTAGTCGAAAATACACATTCACAGATATTTGATTAATTCTAAAACTTTGAAATTTCAGTTATTCAGTGGAAATATAGGCGAGAAGGCTAAAGCTAGCTAGCTAGTAATCTAAAAAGAGAGAAGAGATAATTCGCGTTTAATGGTCTGAGAGAAGAAAAATATTATTTTAACACCAGTTTGCTGCTTAATCCATTTGGGTTGCATTAGATCAGTTAATTTATCTAATTAAAAGAAAATATATATTTACTAATATTAAATATTTTCTAAAATACAAGAAATATTTCCCCAAAACCTAAATCTATAACCAACAAAGACTATGACTCACATCAAGCACCACAATTTTTCTCACGATAAATCAACGCTCGACTAGCTGCATCGCATGTTGCCCTCAAAATAGCAAAGCGTGTGATCAATATGTGCCACATGCAACACACATTATACCGGATTCGGGCAACACGCTACGAATGTGCGCTATCATTAAGCATTTAATAAAATGGCAAACTTTGATGATTTTCCTTGACTTTCAGCACGGCGACCCGCTGACAGTTGCATATGACGTGGGGCAAATTGACCCACAAACGCTACAGAGTTTCGTGCAGCACGAAAAGTTTCTACATACATACACACACATGCAGACGAAGTGCAAGAACAAATTTCAAGTGCCCGTCGCATATGATTTGGTCTGCTACGGACAGTCCGTCCGTCGGCACATCCACATCAATCTAATGGCGACGAATATGTGTCGAAGGCACAAGCTTAACTGCATGACCTCGAACTGACTGCTCATTTGTTTGCTCGTGTTGCATGCAACATCGAGTTATTGATTGCATAGCTCAACAGTTTACTTAGATGGCTTTGATGCCAGTCCGTCCCGGGCGTTGGATTATGGTACGCTGCAAAGCCCTTGAGCTCCAACTTAGCTTAGTATTTACATGTTTGTATGTGTGTGTGAGATATGTTTGTGTTGCATGCACGGTTTAGCGAATATTACAGCGTACATGTCCTTTGAAACGTGCAATTTTCTATTTGTTTGCCTGTGTGTGTGTGTTTACTGCTTCAAATTGGCATCGCTGGCATAGATTTTAGCCGACGAAATTTCATATTTGCTGGCATCAAAGTGATTAGTGCTCTTGGCCACCAAAGGTAAATATTATAGTGCAATTTCACTTAGAGAACTCGGTTAGGCGGTCATTTTGTGGATTGTATGTATGCGGATTGTATTTAATATTCACATTTCTACATTTTTACATGCATACGAGTGCATGTTAACTCATAAAATGATATAAGTCCAAATAGCTGTTCTAGCCACTTCGTCACATTTTATAAATGCTTCCCTCAAATTCATATAATTTTCATTTCATAAATATAGCACTGGAAAATTAACACCAGCTTTCTTTAGCTTGCTTCGAAATCGATCAAAAATAATCTAAAAATTATGAAAGTTGACCTAGTGGCAACTCCATTTTAATAGTTAATTGCTTAGAATATAGTGGACCTCTTTCACTACTATGAATGCTTTCCATAGTATAAATAAATTGCCAGAGAAGAAATTGTAATAAACAATAATCGGGTAGTTTACCAAATTATTGGTATACACGCCTCAGCGCCTAAAACTATGCTGAGGAAATTTGAGTTTACAGTCAAAAAGTTTATTTTATTAGCTCATAGCTTAAAAGTAATATTTATGAAACCTTTAGGATCTCTATTTCATGTTCTTATTGCCTTGTGACATCCCTCCGCACTTCGTCAATAAGTCAGTAAAGAAAGTAAAAGGTGATCCAATTCGAGTTTCCCTATTTTTTAAAGATAAATTAAATTCTTTTCTTCTTTCCCACAGGAAAAAGTCTAACGGTGTGATATCACATGATTTTGTTGGCCAATCGACCGGCCCAAAACGTGAAATTATATGCTCACAGTGTTCTCTCAATAAATCCATTGATTGATGCGATGTGTGGGATTTGGCGCCGTCCTGTTGAAACCAAATGTCGCAAAGATCACGAGCTACAATTTCAGAAATAAAGTAGTCGGTTACGGTCTTCGTGTAGATTCTCAGCTACTGTTGTTACATTTTTTTCACCGCGTGTTGAACGTGGTCCATTCATTCAAATATTATGCAATAATGAAGGCTGGGTCTCAAGATGGGTGGTGGTGTTGCGAATAGTACGCTCAGTAGGCCGATTATGTTGACCATAAGTTAAACGATACGCGCGCGAAACACATTCTTTATAGAACGTGAACTTTCATACCAAAGTTGAAAAACTTGTAAACGTTGTTCTGGCGTAAGTCTCTCCATGATGAAATGCCAAACAATACTGAACAATAACATGACAGCTTGACACGACTCACGCGTGAGCTGTCAAAAAAATGCTATTGAAAAAAGTACATCTACTTGGATCACCCGATATAATTGGTTAGATATCGAAATACTTTCCTAATTTATAATTTCCTGAACATTCAAAGTGTGGGATAACGAGAATTCAATATTGTTCGAGCATTTTGGAACGCATTAAACTTCGGAAAAAGTCATGGTCTAATATTTAGAAAATGATAATGGAGTAGTATGAGAGTAACTTGGTAATTTTTATCTTCGATTCGCTTGTTATCTTATGTTTGAGCATTCCTCTTTTAACAAAAATTTATAATTAAATTTGTCAACAATACATTTATAGATTTGTATTCTGTATTTAATTGAAATAGTACAAGAGAGGTATAAAAAATTAAAAGCACCTAAATAAAATGGTACTCTTCTAGCTTTTGATTATACCAGTTCACTTAATTTATACCAGTTTCTTGTTCGATTAAGGGTTCCTCAAGAATGGAAAATACCGTTACATAAAAAGTTGGTATGACTCAGATTGGAAAATAGCTAAAAATGTATAGGTTTCGAAGTGCATCCATTTTAGCTCACTTTAGACTATTTTTTACTGACATTCGACCAGTTTTCTATTTAATAACTCCTCATATTTTACTCCTCAAATTCTTAAGTTTTGAGTTAGGCTGTTCTATAGATTCATTCACAATTTCTTTACTCATGCACTCTCATATACATATGTATGTATGTATAGGCAATTCACCAATGCAACAATTGCAATGCACTCATTTTTAATTATGATGAATTTGACAATTTGCTGCCGGAAATTGAAACACAGAATGCTGTCACAAGCAGAAAAGTTATAGCTATAACAGTCATATATGCAATATAAATGAGTTATTGCTCCCCAAAGCAGTTACTGACACATTGGCTGGAGCACTTTGCTGCAAGGTACTGGGTACTGACATACACTCATTTGTGCCACATTAATCTTCGGTAGGAGGAAATGTCATTATATCATTTGCGATTAATTGACTGATTGATTATAGCCAGCAAGCCGCTAACTATAAATGAGTAAATACATACAGACACAACTACATAAATATATAGAAATCATGTTAAAAGCAATTTGTAGGCTTTTTGACTGCCAAAGAATGCAACCAAATATACATATAAGAGATGCCTTGAAGTTATCATAATACTTGATTTATTACAAGCGTGAATTGAACCCACGCTTTGTGTCCGATAGCGTTTAACCGTAAATGAATCGCGGTTAATTTAAGCATGCGCACGCATAGCGATTATTCTACCACTTTGACGAACAAACACCATAATGACCGCATTCTTGCTTGCGCATAAAGCCAATAACCCTTGACCTCTTACATGACCTTCACGGCATTCGCTTCCAAAACAAATGCCATTCTAATGCATTCCAACCTTCACAGCGTGCAATAAATCAATCAGTTTTTACTTTTCTTATTCTGGCCTCTTCCTTGTTATTAAGTTTTTCCGCATTCATAATGGCGCACACAGCAAATGTGGCAACACCCGCTGGCGTAACAAGCGCCAATGGCTGAGCGGAGCGTAGAAACAGCAAACAATCACAGCCAGCGGTCCAACATTGCGAAAAACTCCAAGAATTCTGCACACATTCTGACATTTCTACTCAAAGTCTCTCAAAGACAAGCCAACAACAAATACAAGAACAATAACAAATAAATAACAATAACAATGTGTTACTACTTGCCATGCCCGTAGCTTTGATGATCATGGCACATTTGTAAAAAAAATAGAGACACATGTAATCGCGCGAATGGAGGGTCGGTAGAAAAATTTTAGATTAACAAAATATTTTTATACCCTCGCAACAATGTTGCTAAAGAGAGTATTATAGTTTTGTTCACATAAGGGTTGTTTGTGTCACCCAAAAATAAAAGAGTTAGATATGGGGTTATTCATATATATAAGTATAAATGATCAGGATGACGAGTGGAGTTGAAATCCGGGTGACTGTTCGTGCAACGGATAACTTGAGTAAAAATTGAGATATCTTAATGAAACTTGGAAGACATATTCCTTAGCACTCTGAGGAGGTTGGTATTGAAAAGGGCGAAATCGGACCATTGCCACGCCCACAAAATGGCGAAAACCGAAAACATATAAAGAGCTATAACTAAGCCATAAATAAAGCTATTGAAGTGAAATTTGGTACGAAGGATCGCAATATGAAGGGGCGTATGTGGATGTATTTTTTGTGGGCGTGGTCCCGCCCCCTATTAAGTTTTTTGTACATATCTCGTAAACTACTAAAGCTAAATCAAGGAAACTTTCTAAAGTCGTTTCTTTTAGGTTTTACCTTACACAGTCCAAAAATAGAGGTACTCAAATTATAACCACCTCCCATACAAAGGTTATGTTGAAAACTACTAAAAATTCTTAAATTCAGTAAAAAAACACCAGAAACCTTAAATTACATTATAAAGATACAGATACAGAAGAGCTGAACTCAAAATGGTAAACAAAATTTTAAATGAGAGTGGTTCCGCCCACTTATGGGTCAAAAACCATATCTCCGAAACTACTCGAAAATTCGGTTTATAATATTTTCTTAGCTTCCCAATGATATGTTGTGATAATAGTCCAAATCGGATTACAACCACGCCTACTTCCCATATACCAGAACTTTGAAGTCCATATATATGAATACATTAAATACATCATTTTAAGTTAAGAATACCTTTTCTCATTTAATAAGAATTGTTTTCAAAATACTTTTTTTTCTAAAATTACAGGGTATTTTGAATTTTTAAAGAATAAAAACAGTTTTCAAAATTAAGAATGATTTTTTTCATCCTCTGAAATACAGACTTTTTTCAAAATTTAATTTTTTTTTTCAAATTTTTTATACAGGGTCCGTCGAAATTTGAAAAAAAAATAAAATTAAGAATTTTTTTCATTCTCTGAAATACAGATTATTTTCGAAATTTAAATTTTTTTCAAAAATTTTCCCACAGGGCTTGTTGCCATAGACACATGGACATCATGTTGTCAATAATTTGAGTCACAACAAATGAACACACTAGCAAACACGACAGCTCATTTATTGTGAATGCTTCTGATGTTATTGTTGCTTTTGTTTGTTGGAGGAAAATGTCCAAATGATGCGAAACACACTAGACAGCAAAATAAAATATATTTAATGACCGGGTGTGCCAACACTTTGACTAGCAAATTAATAGGCACGCATACCAGACTCACTATGAAGATATTACTGACAAAATATATATTTACATACATACCAACATATGTATCTAGAAATTTCAAGTGACTAGCTTAGAAATAAATATGAATTTATTTCAAGCATTTTTGAGGTTATAATTTCAGAAAATCTAAGTTTTAAGTACGAATAACTAATAATCGACTTTTTCTGTATCAAAGACCTCGAGTAACTGAAATCTATCTATCTTTAAGAATATATTATTCGTCTCTCGACATTTTTTATTTAATTTTCCCTACTTCGCCTCCAATGACAATTCGTATAACTGTAATTTGAAGCATTGAACGATCGCTGTAGCGAAGAGCAAAACCAAAGACTGGCGCCAATAACGTCCTTAACATGTCGCTTTGACATTGTTTTATACATTTTCAAGTCATTCGCTGCGTTCGACACACACGAACCATCAATCTTGCAGCCAACAAGCGACTCATTGGGGCAGCAAAGTAGCGCCACAGAGACAACGGTTTCGCCATATTCGCACGCTTTGTCTGCTACGTTTGCGGGTGCTGCGGCAGCTTGGCCGATCTTGTTTGGCACCGATGATTGAGTAGCGACATGTCTATGTATACGCGTACTGGTAGACACATGTAGCTGCATGGGCACCCGTATTTTGCGTGCGTCTCCCATGTGAACGGTTGATGACAAACAGCTGTACGTGTAATATATGGTGTTACGGTTCATAAATTCAGCGAGTCAAAAGCCCTTGTCAGCTGAATTAAACGCTACAGCACAACTTGTTTAACAATACCATAAATGATATGTATGTATGTGTGTGTACTTATATTCATTGGTAAATGTAATGTCGAAGTAAAATTCTTTAAATTATAAAAATATTTAGACATAACGGGTGATTTTTTTGAGGTTAGGATTTTCATGCATTAGTATTTGACAGATCACGTGGGATTTCAGACATGGTGTCAAAGAGAAAGATGCTCAGTATGCTTTGACATTTCATCATGAATAGACTTACTAACGAGCAACGCTTGCAAATCATTGAATTTTATTACCAAAATCAGTGTTCGGTTCGAAATGTTTTTTATCGACAAATTTTGTTCAGCGATGAGGCTCATTTCTGGTTGAATGGCTACGTAAATAAGCAAAATTGCCGCATTTGGGGTGAAGAGCAACCAGAAGCCGTTCAAGAACTGCCCATGCATCCCGAAAAATGCACTGTTTGGTGTGGTTTGTACGCTGGTGGAATCATTGGACCGTATTTTTTCAAAGATGCTGTTGGACGCAACGTTACGGTGAATGGCGATCGCTATCGTTCGATGCTAACAAACTTTTTGTTGCCAAAAATGGAAGAACTGAACTTGGTTGACATGTGGTTTCAACAAGATGGCGCTACATGCCACACAGCTCGCGATTCTATGGCCATTTTGAGGGAAAACTTCGGAGAACAATTCATCTCAAGAAATGGACCCGTAAGTTGGCCACCAAGATCATGCGATTTAACGCCTTTAGACTATTTTTTGTGGGGCTACGTCAAGTCTAAAGTCTACAGAAATAAGCCAGCAACTATTCCAGCTTTGGAAGACAACATTTCCGAAGAAATTCGGGCTATTCCGGCCGAAATGCTCGAAAAAGTTGCCCAAAATTGGACTTTCCGAATGGACCACCTAAGACGCAGCCGCGGTCAACATTTAAATGAAATTATCTTCAAAAAGTAAATGTCATGAACCAATCTAACGTTTCAAATAAAGAACCGATGAGATTTTGCAAATTTTATGCGTTTTTTTTTTTTTTTAAAGTTATCAAGCTCTTAAAAAATCACCCTTTATTTGTGCAAGGTCTATTACAATACATACGACCTTTACGAAATATTTACAATGTCAAATGAGCCATATTAAGTTGGATGCGGTATAGAAAAACTCTGTCCCTGAGAAATAAACTAATAAGATCTTAAAAAATACTGTACTTAAAGACCTTAACTAGTCTTGTAAATAAAAAGACTAAGGAAGTCAAAGACAAATAATCAATAAATTAAGGACTGATATCACGAATGGCCCGGTACATATCCATTTATGGAAGGTTAGCCACTCTAAGTACTACTTATTCTTTCGGATCGAACTGATCCACAAACGTGGATCCAAGATTCGTGAATACTTAAGATAACAAAGATGTATTCAAAAGCAATCTAAACAAATTTTTGTTAACAATATTTCTACACTATTAGGTTCGGTTAGGTTATACTGGTAGGACAATAAGCCACACATAGACTAGTTTTGGTCCTTTGTGATACCAGATGGAGTGCCGTCACGTTGTCCACGAGGAGTAGTCATACTTTAGGATACCTGCGCTTGACGCGAATTGTAAAAGGTTTTGTGGCTTTCACGTTGTCTTGAAAATGCAGGGCAAGTGCACAAGAGATGCTTCATTGTTTGTCTTGCTCCTTGCTACTGACATTTCCTGCAGTCATCTCTATCCGTAAGTCCAATTTTGTAGGTGTGTGCCGACACCAGAAAGTGGCAAGTGAGTATTCCCACCAAACTCCTACAGTCCCTTCTATCGAGTGACAATAGGAGTGTTGTTTCTGGTCTACCGCTTTAAACATAGCTTTAACGGTTTCTACACTATTACGAGCCTATTTTTGGAGCATGATCAAATGAAGAAGAATCCAATGACATCAGACTGTTTTCGCTTCCACTTTGTAGGAGACTCATCCTCCAATGTGGAGCGTTCGCAAGACTGAGGTTGAAACATCTAGGTAGCTATATCTTTAGCGATTCAAACGAACTTGCCAAAACACTTTGCCTCAATACAAACGTGCCTATTTAAAACCCTGTAGAAGTACTAAATGCTTGGAAAGTCAAATATCAGGTTAAAAACAGTTTAAGCTTGTTTTATGTTTTTTAGAGATGTACATACTAATGCAATTCTCGTGTCGGGGACTTTACGATCCATTCACTATTGTATTAAAATTTATAATTATAAAAAGGGTTTTATTAAAACGTTACTGGCGTCTTGATAGACATTTTCAGATATTAGAGTAAATTCTTGATATGAAAACTTTCAGCTCTCTTAGTTCGATCTCTTGTCTTGGACAGGAAACTTACTTGGAAAGCCAACATTGCGGAAAGAGCAAAAAAGGCATCGGTTGTCCTGTATTGTTGTGGAGGAGCCATTGGTAGTAGATGAGGCCTCTCACCAAAAGTAGTTCTTTGGCTATACGAAACAATAGTCAAGCCTATAATGTTCTACGGGATTCACGTGTGTTTGGAGGCGTTTGAAAAGACTTCACTAGCTAAAAAGCTAGTGAGTGTGCAACTCACAGCAGCAGTTTTCAGAGAGGTGACGATCCACTCTGATAGTAGGACGGCGATATTAGCCTTAAGCTCAATGACAATGCGCTCCATGTTGCTAAAGGATTGCCAGTCCTCGCTATCAGTTACATAATGCTAGCTGCAGAAGCTTCTTAGAAGAAGCTGAGGCAGAATCCCCCAGCCTCCTCTTGAATTGCCCTGCCTTTGCGAGATCTAGACGAAAAATCATTGGATCTCACTTTTTTGGTAGAATTTGTGGTAGGTTCTAAACGCTTTGTCGACTTTATGGCATCACAAAGGACTGCTCTTGATAGTCTAAGTGGGTTTCCCCTTTGAAGTAAACAGCCTTAGTACCTAACCTAACCTAGTCCGATCTCAGTTCATCTCTTAGGAATATTCCAAGAAACGGAAACCTCGATGTCCAAGAGAATTTTTGCTTATTTTTGACAGGCTTTTCTCATATTTCTTGCATTTGTATTTTTAAATATTAATTTCAAGTTTATAAATCATATACTCGTATAACCCTACCGATAGTCAACAAAGAACCACGCCTAAAACAGGAATATCAGACTCAATTACATGCGATCAGCCATTGGAAGCACTAATTACCATACTCGGTTACATGACTAAGCAAAATGTGTTCTAGTC
The DNA here is from genome assembly GCF_028554725.1 of Zeugodacus cucurbitae. Lineage (NCBI taxonomy): Eukaryota > Metazoa > Arthropoda > Insecta > Diptera > Tephritidae > Zeugodacus > Zeugodacus cucurbitae. Next base: position 58,621,087 of record NC_071669.1, read on the forward strand.
ACATGTTTTCTAGTATATATGTAGATGGATGTAACATAACCACTATGCCACAGCGTGGACCAGACGCGCCACAAGGCGGTTCATTGTATGTTGCACATACGCTGTTGTAATTAGCGCGCGCAACCTTTAATGGCAGCAGATAATAAAATGTTATTTATGTGCTGCTATCATAAATTAAGCGCAACAACACTTAGTGTTGTCTGTGGCAGCGGCAAAACCAAAGGCAGCCGGGTAATTTTGCATGCAACGCGCGCTTAAATGAATGCAACGTGCAACATTATTAAATACTCAATGCAATGGGTGTATGAAACTGATTGCCGGCACACTGTTGTTGTTGTTGTTACAAACGTTTGCAGTGTTGCGCGTTGTTGTGGCACATTAAGCGCTAAAGACTAAACACCATGCAACTAATGCCACACCAAAAAAAAAAACAAAAACACCGCGTACAAATTACAAAGCCGAATGAGAAAAACAGCAGCAGCAACAACAACAAAGCGTGTAAATAAATTTGCGAAACAGCAGCCAAATCACACATCAAGAAGCGGTGGCAACGTGCAACATTCAACGCTGCCAGCCGAATGGCCGGCGATTACTTGCAGTTAATGCGCTGCTAAGTGTTGCTATTAAATAATGCGACTGTCGACGGCCGATGGTGCTTGCTTTGCAGCCATTCCGAAAATTAACAACCAACCGACCAAAGCAAGGCGTCAAGTGGCAGAGGAAAGCAGAAAAGTGAAAAATTTTGCATTTGACACAGGCACCGCGCAGCGCCACAATCATGTGGCATCGATGATTTATCAGTGGCAATGGCGATTTATCGCACGCTGATTGTGACAGGCGCGCAGCAGACACACCGAGCCCCAATGGCATGTTGCAGCTACCACTTTTTCTGCCACATTTCCACCAGCCTGCCACCATTTCATTTCGATTGACTGCTTGATAGGAATAAAGAAATTTCGCATTAAATCATTGAAACTGCGGAGTCCACAATTGTACGCGGTCGACCTTTGGCAACACGTGCAACAACCACCGCCATCGTAGTTGTGGTGGCAAAAACGTAGCTGCCAGTTACCGGTATAATTGTCAATCTGTGTGTCTGTGTTGTCAGTGAGTCTTGCCACTTGTATCCCTATTATTCGCGCCATTGTGCTATTAAATGGGCGTGTCCTGTCATTTTCACTGCAAGCCTTCAGGTGTCACTTTCCATCCATCAAGCAATTGCGCTCTTTGTGTGCGCTCACACTGCCCACCGCTGTAGGTGTGAATCGTATAATTTAGGGTTATCAAAAGGTGTTTCCAAAAGTGTTGCAGGGTCATTTCATTTAGCCCTTGGGGTAACAGTTGCTTTTTGGTGTAGCCAAAAGTGGTGCACTCTTTACCCTTTAATGATACGAGGAAAGTGGTGAACTGGCACTGAACCTAATTGTATGCGGTCGTTAGCGTCTATTACTTAGAAACACTTCACATTTACACTCGATAACTGGGTTTGCTATGAGCTGGTTATCACTAAACGCCTGTGTGGCAATAACCTTCTGCAAAGTTTTCCTATTGACTGTCGTATTTCGTACTTGTTGCTCGTGTGGAGACCCCAAAAGTACATGCAAAAGTTTTCAGTTATGGAAATCAATCAAATTTTTATTAAGTTCCCATAGAGCACGGACTTCCTAGAGACGATCCTTTTACTAGATCAACTTGCTAAAATAATCAGAAAGTCTGTTTTCAATCTCATATTCATCCACAGACAGTAACTCATTCTTAGTAACTCGGTTTTGGAGTTTAGATGAAGTGATATACCAATGATTATACTTAGAAGGAAGTGTAAAATCCCCAAACGGGGTAAAAAAGGTAAAAAGAGACCCTCAAACTTCACCTACCTCATACTAAAATCGATAAAGCCTCCTGAGTAAAAATACATAAATGTTCTTAGACGAAATTTAACAATATTTCGGAGAAACGGGACCGAAAAGAGGTACAAAACCTATTGCATAGGTCCACATAGTTGGTTCTGTATGAACCGCTAAAGATTAAAAGTATAGAGAAACTATAGAGAATTTTCCTCTGACCGAAATTGTAAACAGTTCATAGAAACGATTCGATAATTTTATCTCAGCATTCTCTAGAGAACCGACTAAGTGAAGGTATAATTACAGAAGCTAACATGAGAACACTCTCGCCTTGTTTCAACTTTACCGAACACGCTATTCTAGAAATCTCAAACTGTAAAATTAATCGTCCAAATATTTAACTAAACAGCTCTTTGAGCTTTTACAATCTTCGTATTCAACTTATACATCTCATACATTACTACAGTTCTCCCTTTTAAAAATAATACTAATAATTCATTCTTGCATTTCTTTTCAGAATTTTCTCGCCGCCAATGCGCAATGTTGGTGGAATGCTCCACTCACCGCTGCAACACGTGCGCTCAAATATGCCGGTCATGTGGCGCCCGGCATGCTACTGGTGACAGCCGAACCATGCGCACTGGAAGTGCTACGCGGCGCCTATGCGCGTAGTGTGCTGAAACCACCGGCGACTTATGTCATCAGCTCAGTCGGTAAGTGAAAGAAGACATTATTGCAAGTAACATATAGCAAATGGATATCTAAATACAATTGCGGGCAATGCCAATCCAAATTTTTGTGGATGTTCATCCAAAACTTGTACTCGTAGAGAACACAGCTCTCTTATAAGGTTGTCAAATAAGGTTACCAAAGTGAAATAATTAAATTAATGGTTTTTACCATTAGACCAAGTGTGGAGAAGGTGATCCTAGAACTAGTATTACACTATAGCAAAGACCAACGACTCTATAAGAAACTGGCTGTATCGGCTTGATACATAATCTGACTATGTCTATATTATTAATTTCATAATCTACGGACTGTACTATAATCGAGCGATATTCCCAGAGTTTAAGTCAAACCGAGTCTTTAATAAGATCAAATACTTATTCAGTATGAATCTCAAGCAATTCAAGTTCTATGATCACTCTCCAATTCGATGATTGGAATGAGGTTGCAGATATCTTGATTTCAACGAGTTCATATTTTGAAATAATTCAAAAATATGGCAATTAATTAAAAAACAGTAAAAATATTGACTCCTCACTCACCAACTAACGCCTCTTCCACAATCCAATCTATATATGTATAATTCAAATAATCCCAAAAACCGATTACAAATTGCATAAATTGAGTCACGTGCGATTTGATTTATTTACAAAATAACCAATCAAGTTAGCTGTCAAAATTACAATGTCAATAATGAAACGAAAGCAAAAGCAACTAAGCAACATAAAAAACAAAATCGAAAGGAAATTTTAAATAGAAAAATGTGAAATCGTAAACAATGCCACGCTACAATCGGTCGCTGCCTTTGAGGCCTATTGAATATTTATAGCAAGCCAGCATACATACATTTGGCATTTGGTCTTGTAAATTATAAATGGTTAATTAAAGCAACAACAAGCGATGATGTTTACAATTTACGATTTATAAAGACAGCAGCAAACGGCAGCTGTGGCAAGCAGCAGCACAACAACAGCGCTAACAGGCGTAGAGTGGACTACGGTAGAGTGGTTGCAACAGCAATTACAACAGCAACTGTAATGGTTAACAATAACAAGCAACAGCAACAACAACAACAATGAGTAGTGAATGCATAAAGCTTTGAGCGCGCCAATGCAAACATTTTGTGGCCATGAACTTGTCCATGACTCTTACCCATTGACCATTTTTCGCCAGCCAATTGCAATCATAATTAAATTCAAGCAATAAATGTTGCCGCCAATGCGCAAGAAGTTGCAAAGTTGCACATAATATATACATTGAAATAAGTAAAGGGTGATCCATTAAGTAGTTTCTTCCCAAAGTTTAAATTTTTGCAGTACCACTGTAACAGTAAATTTCGGTAAGATGTATGAACTTCTCCGCGATCACCTTGGAGATATATCACGCATTGCTTCTTCGATATTCGTCGAATCAGTAATCGTATCTTCTTTGGACTTATTCGGGTCTCCACAAAAAGCCCTAGTGACAGTTCTGAGTCTATCTCATGGAGAGATTCGTCGATATTTGTCTTAAAGGTCTGAATCGGTAATCGTTTCTCTTCTGTATTACTCGGCTCTCCACAAGAACAGGTGCGGACTGAAATCAATGTTTAAAGATCCTAATGATGGATCAGTTTAGACGGGATTACAAAAGTTTATATATAAAAGATCGGTTGTGACATGGCACAAACTTTTTATAAAACAAAACAAAAACGGGTCCATGTGTACATATTTTAACCCCGAAAGATGGTTTATTATAGTCTCTGTAGTGCTCACCACAAATCAAAATGGACAAATCAGTAGTATTTCTATAGAAGGCCTATGATACATTCTCAACAAATACAAATACATTTTTCGATCTCCAAATCTCCCTGGGAAGAAATTTTATCAAAAGGGATAGATTTTCTAAATCTTTGTTCTTTTCAATCTTCTATTAGGTCCGATAACTGGGACCTTTGGTTCTCGCAACGAGGAAGTACTATTTTTCAAACATAAAGCTTTTCATTTTGTCTCCAGGGCTGTATCATAGGTTTTCTGCCAATATATCCAGCGAGTGAAGAGCACTCACTCACTCTCTAAATAACACAATATTATAAAATAAATCCCATTATGGAACACCCTATACCCATATATTACAGCGTAGTGCTGTCGGTAGTCATTGTCATTGCCGCTGTTTTCTGTTGCAACTGTCGGTTGCGGCAACAAGTTAATTAAGTTTTCTACACTTATTCGACCATAACGTTTAACGAATTTCTACTGCGCTCACGAATGCCTAAGTCACTGAGTCATTGCTTTTGTTTTAGAAAATGATACACAGATTTCCAATATTTCCCCGTATTTCGAACAATTTTTCGTTGTTTGCGCACACTAGATATTTTCTTCGTTTTTGCTTTTCAATTTTGTTTTTATTTTGCCAACACAACAACACATATGCCACAAGTCACTCACCAAACGACTGACAGCCTTATCATCCAAATTTCAAGTATAGCACAAAACAAGCAAATTTGCAGTTAATAAAACAGCAAATCCACCAAAAAAACAACAGAATTTGGAGAACTGACAAAATTCCGCTGCTCATTTGACGTAGGCCGATCATGAGATCCACCGCTACTGCCGCGACGAATACGAAAAACCCGAATCCGTTGCAAGATGATGATCTCTCGGAGTTAACCAAAAAGGAAATACTTTTTTGGGCGCGCAAACTGAAACTGACGCCGTCGGAGCTGTTTACGCTCTCCAAACACGAACTCGAGTATCATCTGGAACGTGCACAGCAAGAGGATCTTTACGAGGAGCAGCGACAAAGCCAGTTTGCGAAATGGGAAATGTTGTCGCAGATGAAACGTTTCCTGCTCGAAGAGCAACATAAAGAACGTTTGAGAGGCGGAGGACCACAGGCTACGTCGAACCGACGCACAGTTTGGGATATTCTATGCAGAGCTGCCAGCGAAATCGAATCAATGTACGGGCAGAGTCAAGCGTGCATCGATAGTAGCGCCGATTCATGTCCATACTCCGATACCGGTGGTTCGAGTAGTTATGCAACGTCAACTTTCGGCGGTTTTGAGTCGCCACGTGTGCCGAATATGTGCTCGACGATGTATGAAATGCATCCCGACGACTCGCAATGTACGCCGCCAGATTTTCCCTCCACATTTACGGCCACGCCGATCAGTTGTGCGAGATCGCCGCAAAGCAGTGGCAGACAGTCGCGGGCATTAAACGCCACTCACAATATGAATGTGTCAAAAGCCACATTTAGTACGTGCCCCAAACGGAATGCGAGTAGAAGTATAGATCGCGGTGGCGCACCGAATGCAACATACAACGCCTGCGCGCCTCGTAATGCCACCTATACGATGCCGAACGACGTCTACAGCAATGCATGTCCGCCAAGGAATACCACTTACAGTGTACCGCGTGGTGCAAATGCTACATATGATGCATGTAGATCGCAAGCCGGGAATGCAACTTACAATGTGGGGAGTTTCGCGCTGAATGCTACTTACAATGTACCGCATTATGGAGCAAATACTACCTATAATGTGCCGCGTTTCGCGCCAAACGCCACCTATAATTTTTCGCGTTGCGCACCGAATGCCACTTACAATGCGTCGCGTTGCCCGCCGAATGCTACATTCAATGTACCCCGAAGTGCGCCAAACGCTACATATAACATACCCCATTCTCCGACAAATGCTACTTTCAATGTATCGCGTCTGTCACCAAATGCCACCTATAATGTACCGCGTTGTGCGCTGAATGCTACCTTTAATTTACCGCGCGCTCGTAACACCACACAAGCGGCGTGCCCCAATGCAACGTTTAACGCGACGCATGGCGGCAATCGCACCTTCAACGCCACAATGCCACGCGGTAATGTCACTTTTAATGTGTGCCCCCGTTCGGGTGGCGCTGGTGCAACGCCGAGTTTCTGTCCGAATCCCGTAATGGCATCCACACCAAAGAACTGCCAACGCACTGGCCAACCACCTTACTTTCGCAACTATACCGATTATTGGATGACACTCTCAGGTATGGGCATGGCCGAAGCGACACAGAGTGTGTCCTACGATCTGTTTAGCGACAACAAGAGTATGGTGCGTGCAGCGGCACGTACTTACTCCATACCCTTACCAAATCGTAGCAAATCTTGTCCGCCAATCGGACGTACCACGAGTCCACAGTATGGTTACAGTTCGGGCGATAGCATACCATGCCCACGTGGTGCCACGCGTACACCCTCACCTATACGCTGCTCGTCGCCAGTTCAAGCTATAGCAGCGGTTAATTACGGTATGTCGCCGGTGGCGCGACCGACAGCTGATCGTTCGTATGGTGCGCCGCGTCGCTTGCGTCAACGCAATACGAATAATGAATTTTGCGATTGCGCACGTCGTTCGCATAGTGTGCCGCCGCGTTGCTGTTCATAAGTTAGACTTGCAGACTTGTGGACGCACATCCGTTCGACTTGCTGAAGTCGAGAATATATCTTTTTTGTATTTTGTAAACAATTTTCTGTAACTACTAAACTCATATGAATGGTCCTCATGTACAAACAATATACTAGCAATATATTTTTTAGCACATAAAATTTTGATTACTGATTTCCATTAAGAAAATCTGTAGCATATTTGGCTAATCCAGATAAATATTAATAGATTAGTGGATTTGATTGTGTTATTTCGGGTGCTTCAGATTTTGAACTCCTAGCCACATTTCCTCTGGAGGATTTTCTGCGAGTTTAGATCAGCTGGCCGCGATGATAGGTTTCATCACTGGCCACTGCCCGATTGGGTTACATGCCGTGAGGCTGAATATCCTAACGGATACAAATTGCCAAAGTTACATGAAAGAAGGAGAGATTGAGTCATCGAGACACTTTCTCCTTTATTGTCCAGTTTTCGCTAGACTGCGGCGGAAATATATTGGCAGAAAAAACTTCGAGATACCACCTGACGTCCGACTACAAATTAATTGCCTGCACAAATTCGTGAAAGACTCAAAGCACTTTGTCGTTAGTTGAGTGTCTTGGGCATCTATTTTTAGGAGTTTGCGGCATCACAAAGAACTGGCTTTAGCTGTCCAAGTGAGATCTCTTGTGGCACCTAACCTAGAACAATTCACACGTTCTCAGTACAGCAGCAGCAGTTAACCAGAATAGTGAGAGTACATAAGAGATTACTTCAGATCTTTTGCATTGTTAACTTTTAATCGAAGTTTAATATTAGATTGTATTGGATGTACAGGACAACGACATTGGATAAATATCTTGGTAGAAGACTAGATTAGAAATAAAAGCTTTGGAAAACCAATGACTATCTGTTGTAAACGTAGGATTGACACGAAGACGTGAGAGGCTTTTATATTCTACTCATTATGTGGAAAATTTCATATGAAAGATTCCATATTTATAGGTAGCTCTTCGAGAACCTGATATGCGTTAAGAAACCAACTTAAAAGCCATAAACACTGTATAGATCGCGAAAGGTTTTCTTTCAAAAATACAAAAAAAAAGAAAGGATGTTTTACTTAAGCTTTTCATATATTATATGAGTTTGTACGAGTTATACGACGACATTGACTGGCTAGGTCATGTTGTCCAAATGGACGAAAACATTCCGTCTTTGAAAGTGTTCGATGCAGTACCTCCAAAGGAAGCCTCCACTCCGTTGGAGGGACCAGGTGGAGACCGATCTGGTTACACTAGAGATATCCAACTGACGCCGAACTGTGAAGGAAAGAGAGGCGCGCTATCATCGATTCGGCTATAACCGGCTAAACGGTTCCAATATGTTTTAACCTCAGTTGAATGAAAACTGAACAGTCGATGAGAAAATCCCAAGTTGGCGTCTGTCAAAAGATTTAGCCTCTTCTGAAAAATGTTTACAAAAACCGCAACACCACCAAATTTATTTCAAAAAGAAATGCAACTATGAAACAAATTAGTAAAAATACTAAATTTTAAAATATGACACACGCGTCGCATAGTTAATATATGGTACATTTGGATCCTGAATGTCTGGTATTTATACGATTATAAATAGATTCCCACATAAATAGCAATTTCTCAGCGAATGTTGCAAGTTATGCGGCAGAATTGTGCATGCAACTCTGATGGCTTCTTTCTTTCCGTCGCTCTACAAAGCTTAGTATAATATTTGACATTTCGGCAACACTGAGGCAATATTATCACACCCATCAACATATTTTGTTGTTGTTTCTATAATTTGTATAATTTTGTCCAAAATATGCTTGCCCCGAAATTCATTAACAATTCAAACTGTCCACAAAACATTGGCCTTAAATTAGCATGAACAATACAATGTAGCAGTTGTCTAGCAGCTTGTGGCATGCAGCAAAAACAACACCAAAGGCACACATGAACAAAAAAGAAATGCAGAGATGCTGCAAGACACTTTTGAAACTTTGTTGCATTTGCTCACACATAATTAAGTAACAGTTTATACTAATTCTAAGCAACACAAATAAAGTCTGTATAAATATGTTATTGTTGTTGTTGTTCCACATCGCGACGTGCATTAGTTGCGCCTCGTCGAGTATTCAGTTGCAGCAAATGCCACAGCGCTAAATGGTCTGTTGCAAAGGAATTTCATGGCTTCTTGTTTATTTAATGCACCACTTGGAAGTGTCTATGTATGTAAGGGTGTCTGTGTGTTTTTGTGTGATTTAAGTTATGCACGCGCCACATAAAATTATTGTTGCACCGAATTATTCCGAGAATTTATACAAATGTCGCATTGCAGTGTTAATTTGTGTAAATCAACGCGGAATTCGTAAATAGCGCTGGCGTTTAAGTGGGAAAACTATAAACGAAGGGTCGTTCAATAAATAGGCGAGAAAGCTGCTCGGAGAGAAAAAAATATTTTTTTTTATTTTTTTTTAGCTTAGTAGAGCTGCTAATAGGGGACTACCTGTCAGTTTACATGCAGATGACATGTTTTTTTGAGTAAAATATTTCCTCATAAACATATTTACATAAATATTTACCATAATATATATATTTAGTAATGCATAAGATCAATAGAAAGATATTGAAGTCATCATTATTTAGCTCAAAAGTCAATATAAATAACTCTGTGTCACAATAATAAAAAAAAATATTATTGAATTATGCGTTATAAATGTCTCAATTTATGGTGTGAGGCTTCTGGAACGAATTTGTTGCAACATTAGTGGGTAAATAAAGACGATGATAATGAGATTCCAAAGAAGCAAAAAACAAGTTCTATATACATATATCTATACATATAGCTTTTAACCCTATGGAAATAAAAATTATCTGCCTTTCGTTTTTTTTATATTCAATCACCACCTTCTGTATTTCATAATAAGCACATACATTCATACTTTCCGTATGAAACCCCAATGCCACTCTATATATAGTATAGACACCTGTAACAATTAGCACCGGAAGTGTTGATAGGTTGTTGATAGAAATTCACTTTGCTTCCGCCGTTTTCCAATAGATGTCTCTAGGATCAAGCACTGATCGATTAAATCGATATTTTTTTTATATATCGATCTTGGACATTTTTGTCAACATTAACCCAACAAAATATTTGTAGAGATCTGTTTGCATCCCAAATTTATTCTCAACTGAAAATGTCACTTTTTGAGCCGAATTCTCGACATTTGCGGGAAATTTAGCTTTTCTCATCGACATTTGTAACCGTTTTTATACAAAAACAAACTTCAATTTACAAAAATCGGCGGAAACAAAGTTGTAGTCCTAATATAAGAGACAACTACTACAAAAATAATTGATTTTTGTCGGTAACCATTCCATACATAAACATGTATTTCTATATCTTTCCAACATCACAAGATGGTATACCAAACTCTAACAAAAGACCTCAAAAATGACTCAGACTCCCAGTTTATCTTAGTCCCAGTAATTGATTAATCTTGCCAAGTTACCAGAATTGTTCAGACAATGAAGCATTCACTATAAGGGTGTTATAGTATTTTCATACAGGAACTAATTGATAAATTGACCGGGCTCTGCTCGATTAATACTCTGATTAAGATCGATTTACCATACAAAATAAAAATCTACATTAATTTTCGATTGATTTTTATAGACTTTTCATACAAGCGCTTGGAGGTAGATGTCGCTGCTAAAGATAACAAACAGCTGATGCAACTTAACAACTTCTTATGAAAAGCAAAAACAAATACGATCGGTTACCGAGTAGCTGGCAGTGTGAAGGAAAAAAATAGTTTCTCAATTGATTTATCAATTAATTTGGCTGTGTGAAAACGTTATTAGTCGATTAAAAATCAATCACGGCGATAAGACCATGAATGTGTCCAATAACAAATCTAGTTTTGATATGTCGGGGAAAAAATCTGGGTTAATGGTGGCATATTATTTCAATGCTTAGCTTGAAGGAGACTTCTCGGGAGGAGTTTTAGAAAATCTTGTACACTGTTCGATTCATAGCTGATATGGGTCTATACGTTCAAAAAGCTTTCACATCATTCACGATCTCGAGCTCAATAAGAAATTACCCTTCCCTCACTTAGAATCTATTCTAAAGGGTTCTCAAATATATATGACCTTTTCCATATTATTCAGTCGACTATGGGATTTAAGATAGGACCAACCTTCTTCATTGCTTGGTAAGCAATAAATATGCGCAATTTGACTAACAAAATCGATACATCTATATAAATTTAAAGATATGCATTTCATACCTCCCATTCACTCCCCGCAAATACCGTCACATCGACGCTGCCAACGAAAAATGCATTGCCTGCTGCCCATAATTTATGCGCATATTTCATAATCATGAGACATTTTCAGAATGCGGATGAGCCTAACGAAAATTTATGCGGCACTCAGATCACTTGCAAAATGTCCCATAATTTATGGCGCAGTCAGTAGCAATCGAAGCAACCAACAACAGCAACAATTGCTGGCACAACTCATTTGCCTACGCGCACAAACATACAGACACACAAATAAAATTGGCTTTGCGGCGCGTTTGTTGACTTGTTGCACCAAAATTTATGGTTGTTGCCATAAAAAAGGCCACAACAACAACAATAACAACACCAACACTCAATCGATAAATGGCGACGTAAATTTTTATGTCACAAATAAAATTATGCAATGACAGTGACAGCAGCAACAACAACAACAACAAGTTAAATCGTAAATTAATTGCAATCTCATTTTGATGGCACCGACAAGTTGTCGAGTGGGTGCACCACACATATATATATGTATGTCTTCAATTGCGCGGGAGTAAGGACCTCCACTAATTTCATTTCTATTTTATGGCCACTTCTGTGACTGACATGCATCTGCAACATCAAAGGAAAGTGAAACTCACCTCCACTGCTGTTGTTGGCACCCGCACCGGTGCGACCAGTCGAGATATGCCGCACGTGGCACGACCATTTGCGTATATACTTTTGCGGCGTGTTGTTTCTGCACTCTTGTCAAATCACTCACATCAATCAGCGCATTAATGCGTAATAACAACAACGAAAGAAAAGCAAAAGTAAATAAGAAAAGTGACAGTGTTGCAAATGGGAAGCCTCATTTAAATGGTCTCATCATCAATTGCTACTGTTGTGACGTTGTGAATAAAAAGTGCAACAAATAAGTCACTGCTTGACAGTGCCAGCTTGGCTTTGAGTGTAACACTGTGTTTGAAAAGTTCCGATATTGATTGAAAATGAAAGCTGGATGAAATTTATGCCCGGTTTCACAATTCGTACTTAATTTAATCAAATAAAATCTTAGCTAAGCATTGTTGTTGACTGAGTAGTCATTTGCGTTTCACAGTCGATGCTTATTTTCTTTAAAATTCTATTATGATATATGGCAGCACAATGAAAAACATTTGTTTACAAATACCATCTGACAAATTGAAATTATTGTTGATGAAAAATAACTTTGCGACGAATAAATTTAGAATCTGGGAAATGGATGAAAACAATAAAAGGACACCGAATTTCACCGCAAGCGAGTGGGGGCACCTATTGCAACTCGCAGGAAACCATATAACCGTCATTGAATGCAAGAAATTACAAACATTTTTTCAGCAAATAATTTTTATTTTATTTTTTTGACAAATAAGTCAATATTCAAAACAAAAATCAACTGTTACTTAAGCACTGCTTAAGTCTCCCATTTTCAGTACTTAAGCAGAACTTAAGTATGAACTGTAAAACGCAATATTTCTGTTTTATCTTAAGCACAACCTAAGCACTGACTGTGAAATTAGTTTCGACAAATTGCTGAAGTCTTAAGCTAGGTACCAAGTTCTCGGTGTTTGGAATTTGAGACCTTTTACTGGGAAGTACTGAGTATCACAATAAATCTATTAAATATATTAGAAATAGCAAAACCGCAAAAGCTATGTGTAAGACGGTAGATAAGAAGAATGCAAGATTTCTATTGACGCTCGATAGAAGCAAATGTAGGAATATGGCCGGCACACTCACTGGTCACTGTCCTGTCAAGGCGCACGCCAACAAGATGGGACTGATAGATCGCGAAGACTGCAGGAAATGTCAAGAGCAAGGCACCAGAGTAACAATGGAGCACCTCTTCTGTAAATGTCCTGCATTGCCAAGACAACGTCTTCGCCACTTGGGGGCCTCACAATATGAGAATCTGGAAGTGGTATCTAAAGTGAAGCCACAAATCCTTTTGAAATTCGCAACAAGCGCAAGCATCCTAAGGGACGATTACTCCTCATTAACTACGTGACGGCACTCCATCTGGTATCGCAAAGGACCAAAACTGGTCTATGTGTGGCTTTATAGCCTACCAGAGTAACCTAACCTAACCTAACCTAACCTAGAGACAGTAATATAAAATCAAGTAACAGTTCGAACTTTTTCTGAAACTAAAATGAAAATTAATTAATGTAAGATTTTGAGGAATGCTAGCGCTTGAACTCAGTTCAGTGCTTTTGGGACCTCTCTCAACACATCTCAAGCAGTCAAAATCGTCACAAATTCAAAATAAGTTACACAATGAACCTCCATAATTCCCTTATTAAGTGTGTGATCGAACATTTCAGTTATCTAATTAGTTCCTATTTGGACTGATTTTAAGTTCTCTTAAAAATGTACTAATAGTTTTATATAAAAAGAACTTATGTCCATTTAAATTTAACTGATATTCAAAGAATGAGACTAAAATGGGACCAATCGAAGACCCCTCTTAATAAACCCTGCTTTAAACAAAGAGATGATAGCGTCATCGTGACATGATTCGCCAAGATATGCTTGATATATCTTCAAAACCTCGTTCAATGCTTTGACAGTAGTCTAAGCAGAAAGCTTAAAGTATTTATAAATTAACGAGCTTCTCATGGATTTAGAAGGTCTGCGTTTCGAAATATGAAAAACGATTTATGGAAGAGTTCAATAGAATAGTCAAGCCGTCGATTACCTGAACTCCCGGTAAAAAACATAAATTGAGACAAAGATCATAATCGAAGAATCGAGTTAGAAAAATAAACCATTCGGGGTTCCATTTAACTTTCGAGTAGGATCCAACATTCTTTAAGAAATGCATTCAACTACTAGAGCCCACTAGCACCTCAACTTCTTTGACCGACTGTACATGACGAATTCCCAATTCGAAAATGAAATGCCACACATGCATTGGCAACAACAACACTGTTGACATCAAAACAACAACAACAACCATGATCTATTGCAATGTCAATAGCTTTTTGTTGCTTGGAGTGCCACTGTTGCTCCTGCTGCTACTATAGCTGCCGATGCTGACGCCGTCGTCGCCGCTGCTTAAAAACAATCAATCAGCAACGATTTTTCGCTCAATTAGACATCATCATTCAATCGGTGATTCGTGAGCTGTTGTGACGACTTGAAGAAAGAAGAGTCGACAACAACAACAGCAAAAACAACAACTTAAGCAAAGCAAACAGACAAAGCGACACAGTCGACAACCGTAACCAATAACGGTAGACAACCATCAATCGCCACTGCAACAGCAGCAGCAACAACAATAGACGACACAACCGTAGTAAGTGAAGTCAAGCCAAGCGAGCTGTAGCTGAAACGAAATGCAAAACTGTAGTTAAAGACGAAATGCGAGCTCATGCGAGATTAAACGAAACAAAAGGCAATCGAGCCAAGTCAAATCGTCATCGACGGACAATCAGCGCCAACAATTGTGGTTACTTTGCTGCTGCTGTTGTTGTTGTTTTTGTTGTTGTTTCTGTTATTCTGTTTTGATTATTGCTCAGCCGAAATGAAAATGAAAATGAAAATCGTAATGGAAATGGAAATTGAAACGAACAAACAAATGATGGCCAACAGCAGCTGCAGCAGCAGCAGCGACGTCAGCAGCACTGGTGGCAGGATCAACAATGGTAGCAACGATTGCAGCATTTATGCTGGCTGGTAATCATTATCGCAAGCAACAACAGCAATTTCATCACGATTTCCAATGCAATGCAAAGTAAAATGTTGCACAAACACACACACAATCACACACACAGTTATAGATACAGGAACGCTATCAAACAATTACAAATTGGCTGTTATTGTGTGCTGGATGATGATTTTCACATTAGCCGGTCAACAATGCGGAAAATCGCCGACTGCCAAGCCAAAGCCATAGCCAACGGCTGTTAATTTGTTGTAGGCTGTGCGCGCTTGCTGCTGTGGCAAGTTACTCCTGTTATTATGCGCCGTTTTGTTTGATTGAAGCACATGTTGCAAGAATTTCCTCAATTCCATGCTTTATCAATGTATGTAGGTTTGTATTTGTTGTTTGAGTAAGTGAAGCACGTTCTGCGTTAATTAAAAAGCATTTGCTCTGGTAGAATTCGAATTGTAGTAGTGCACTGGCAGAAATTTGCTGCGTTATTGAATTTTTGAGAAAAATTCAAAAAAGCTTAGTTTTTAAGTCCCCATTTCTACCAATTATCATACCAAATCTCACAATTTCCTGTGGTCTTCTCTAGGCACTAGGCTTAGACAAAGGTTATAAATCCAATATACAATACTTGGTTACTAAGAAGTTTTTTTAAGGGGTTCTATGTATATGTTGAGGTGCGGGAGAAAATGAGGAAAATTTTGATTTTCTAAAGAGGTATGTAGCCATATTTTTATCGAATACTTGGTATACGTCTTGCATAGTACAATGTCTAATCCGTAAAATCAGTTCAGGAATATATAAAAATGCCAATAATTGTCAAAGTTATGATACTTGCCTTGACTACGATTCCAGTCCATCAGCTCAACTGAAAGCAAAAAACAAAACAAAATTCGTTAGTATGGGTACTTATGGTGTCCTTGAACGATTCTTTGAAATGAGAAAAAACAATTCTGAAAACGGCGATGATTTTCTCAAAAAGACTACTTTTTTCATCTGATGAAATGTATTGACAATGACCAATCCATAACATTCATATGAAAATTTAAACGAAAAAATTAAACGGTTGAAGGACACGTCAAATAAATTATGAACAATTTGAAAAAAAAAAACTTAAAATCCCAAGCAAGTCCCCACAACGACGTGGTCGCAAAAACATGATTTCGAGATAATCGCGTTTAAAGTTTCTAGTGTAGCGGTCAATCAGGTAAACTTCGTTTATATTGCGTAAATCTCTATAAATTTGAGATAACATTCTTAAGAACCTATATTTTAAGATAAAAGAATAAAAAAGATTTCGATTCTTTGATAGACTTCAACATATATAACCTCTTAATTTTAGGATCCGCACTCGTTGTGCCTTGATTTTTCTTTAATTTGAATATTTTTTACGCCACAGCGCCCACCTTCGAGTTAGTTATATCAGTAAAATATTTCGAATGTCTTATTAGAAATCAACATCGATTAATACATATACAGATATTTTAATTATAGTTCAGCTGCCCAAGCGACTCTTCTATTATTCTACCTTTTCGCTCCGAATTTTTTGTGTCGAAATCGATTGAGATCGAAATTCTTTACTTTCAGATTACAATAAAGTCTTATCTTCTAGTCTTATTTAGTAAGTAATTTGTCCGTTCATAAGAAATCTGAAAGTGCTGATAGTCCAAGCGAGCGTTCCTAGTGTTTCAAATGTTTTTCAATTGAGGATTCATACAACTTATCCAATGCCTCGAGAGCAGCTTGACTATCATTGCGATCTATACCACATCTTAAGCTCACAGTAAACCCATTCAAAATTTTTGAGATCGCTATTGATGTCTGACCAAAGGTCTATTTCCTAAATCTGTTAATTGTCTATAGCCAGTCCATCTCACGGTTCTTTTAATAATCCTTAGTGGGAAAAAATGCTGGTCTTTCTAATACTTCACGACCCTATGGGTTCGTTCTCGCCTTATGGAAGTCTACGTTCTGCCTTACAATAGATAAATCTCATTATAGTCTCAATAAATCCCACAAATCAAGATACGAAACTTTTCTCTCCCAAAATGTCCTCAGTGATGTTTCACGATCTTACAGTATTCAATAGTTGCTGTTCTAGAACCCTGCATTGGAACAACAATAATCTTAATCTGGTATTTGATCCAATCGTTCAAGCCAAGAGATCTCTAACGTTAGTGCCCGATAAGAGTTTTAAAGAATCGTTTGAGACGCTAAAATAGATCCCAGCTGATCCTAACCTCTTATCATAAGATCAAAGGGTCATACAGTTAAGCTAAAATGCATTTTCACATTACTCAGCAACCTCGAGAGCAATGTATACCGTTACAAAACTATTCTCTGAGTGCACCAAGCAAAGAATAACACAAGCAATTCACAAATCAACTTAATTCTGTTGCAATTGTATTGCATGTCTAACAACATTGCATGCGCTGAGCATTTTTCCACTTAGTGAGCCGGTAATTGAACTCAATAATGAGCAGGCGCACGCAGTGCAAAAACAAAAACAAAGAAAAACAACAACACAATTGATGTTCGACCAAATGATTTGATCGTCGCAACGTTAGCGCCAACAACAACAACAGCAATAATAGCGGCATATATGTGATCTGATTGCCAAATGTCATGAATGGCGGATCAGCGTGATTGCAACAGTGCTGACATATGATATGATACACATACATATATATATACATATGCATGTAGATAATATACAATTGCCGAGCGATCGTGCACATCATTATCGGCATTTTCGCTTTAACGATTGCATACACACACACACACACACTGAACAATTGCAAGAAAAAGGAAATGACTTAACGACAGACACGCAGGTGATTTGAGTCTAACGATAGACACTAGCGAATGCATGCCACAAACAGTAAGTGGCAACTATGTAATGAGCGATCGCTGCCACCAACACCGATCGGTTGTGATATTTTCATTGATTAAATCACGTCAATTACGATTTACTGTTGTTGTTTTTTCTGTTTGTTTTTGCTTTTCAAATCATTTATGCTTTAGCTTTGCATGTGGCATGTGGCATATCAAGATTGTGCGCTTTAGCTGACCACGCTGACTGATCTACGCGTGCTGCCACAGTTGCCACAAATCATACAGTCCTTACATGGCATAACGCAGAAAGGAAATTTTTAACGAAAAACCCGCTGCAGCAGTGAATGGGCGAAAGTGCAATAAATCTGTGTGTGGAAATTCCACACGCCAGCGACAAAGCTTCAACAAACGCTTTTTGATCCAACGCGATCGATAGCATTCGCACATATCAAAGTGTGTGTGTGTGTGCCTGCTCTCATTTTCATTTTCTGCATTTTTTGCTAGTTATTGTTGTTGTCACTATCGCTCACATCACCCACCGCTGACATATATCATTTTCACCGATCTCGTTGAAGGATCAGTGATCATTACACTTCAAAAATGCTGCACACTTTCCGCATACAAATACTTTGAAAGTAAAAGCAAATATAAACTAGTCTATAACAACAACTATTACACAGTTAACTGTAGCATTAACTGTGTTAGCATATTAAGTAAAATTGAAAAATCAAAATTTGAAAGTAGCATATTGTCACGTTTTAGTCATACACTAACTACCATAATACTAGCAATAGTAGTAAACAGCATGACTCCCAGGCCTGCAGTGTGTAAGACAGAGAGAGAGCGCGAAGTAGAGCGCAGAATGTATTCAACAGATAACTAGTATTGATTTCGCAAGCCAAGAAGTCAGTCGGACCAACTACCGATCAACAGCTCGCATAAACTTATGTCAACAACATTTGCGACTCAACGCGCTCACGCTAATGGTGTGATGACACAATGCGCTGTGGCTCCCACAAATAACCCTCCAAAATAACTGTGTAAAAAATGAGAAATGTATGCAAAACTAAAATAAGAAATCAAAGTGATCGAGTTTACGCTAACCTAGAGGGTCAGAGTTTATAAGATCACTTCAGGACGGTGAGAGAAAATGTAGCGCATGGCACATATAAAACAAACTTAAACTTATAAGGGAGCATATATTCATTAGGGTGGTTCTTAAATGTAGGAATAAAAAAATGTGTTTAAGATTTCTTGAATCGAATCGAAATATTAGATGGGTTTCAGAACCCATATTACAGCCACATAAAAAAATTGTGTCGTTACTTGGGGCTCTTACTATGTTTGCAATATGTATTTTGTATCGCCGAGTCCGAGGTTCATTTAACCCCATCAGATCCGGGGTTATTTGAGATAACCTCAGAAAACCATAATGGCGGAGAGCGATTTTTATAATTCATCAAATTCGCTTGAAATTAGTTATTCGGGGGTTTTCGGGATCGTTGATCACGAATCCGATGTCGGTTTTTCAAAATTCAAAATAGCGGGTCCAATATGACGGACGCTTTTTTGAAAAATTTATCGGAATCGCTTCAAACTCGTTGCTCGGGGGTTTTCGGGGTCGTTGCTACTTTTTAAAGATTCCAAATGGCGAGCCAATACGGCGAAGATATTTTAAAATTTCCCCTCAAATTCGGATTCAGCGACCCTAAAACATATGGTACACATGGTAAGAGCCCCATGCCATGACAACATTTTTTTTGTGTGGCTGTGTAACCATTCCAAATCAGATTCAAAAAAGAAAATGAGATGTCTTCAACCAAACTACTATCAATTGTTGATATACACAAAAAAAATATTATAATTTTGGAGTCTGAACCTTCACTCGTCGTCTCACCAGAGGTCTCAGTGCTTTCTTTCTGAATTTTAGCAGAGATAACGGTATATCCTCCCCTATAGTAAGTTATTCAAGGTGAGAACTTATTCAAGATATTCAATATTTAGAAGAATCACGACTCTCATTGAACTCGGATCTTCATTTATCTCTCCTTATTGAAATCAAAATCGCCTATTTCCATTTTAAGCACCACCCTAATGTACTTGCAATGAAATCGAAATTTGTTTACTACAAACAAAAAAATCTGGCGCAAAATAGACACTACTTCAAGCATACATATACACATACATAGTTATATATCCGTGTTAGTGTATTGATCGTGGCAAATGCTACCACTTTTTGATGGTTACTAATTATAAAGCAAACCCCGTTGCCTCTACATACACATAATATGGGTGCTTATACACGTATAGCAGTACAAGGAAATGCATTTTCCCTTTTATGGTGTTTTATGGTGTTTTATGGCGTTTTCACACAGCTAACCAACTTATTTGGGCTTTAAAGTGTTCCACAGTCACGGAAGTTTGGTGGGAGAAAATTCAAATGATCATGCAAAACAGATCACATCAAGTCAACACAAACACACACACTCATACATCAATATACAAAGGGTCCCATAGCACAGTTGGAAGGTGTGCCTTTGCAGGATGGAAGTGCAGTTGGGACCCAGTAGGAAATCGGACCGAAGAGAATGGAATTATTGAAAACTTAAAATGTTTTGATGAAAACTTCGATAAGGTTTTTCGTATATGGGTTTTTTTTTATATTGTCATCATTCCAATAGGAAATATGATATTTCCAATTATCTGCCTCATGGGAGTAGGTTCTTCATATGAAAGCTTCACTAAACTGTTTCGATTAATGATTATAAACCAGAGTCAATTCGTGAATAAGAAACCTGATCGATGCCTTAATCAGAATATTATAAGATAAAACCTCCAAGCTTTCGGTAATGATTCTAAACCTTTTATTTCGAAAGACAAAGTAGAACAGAGTAGTTCCTTAACACAGCCCCTCAATATATCAACTTCCATGAATTTATGTAAAATTAAACATTTATGATAGTCCATAACCTAACCTCCCTAAGTTTCTGGGCCCTCTTTACTATTCCACACAACCAAAAATTCATTGAACCTTGACCCCTTACCCTGACGAGGCCATTGATAGTAATGATCTTCGAAGTCTACCATACTTTAGTCGTAGTATGCCTAAAACGCGTTCTTCCCAAAAAATTAAAAACGAAAAATAGAATTTAGTAATAATTTAGCCCAGCAAAATACCCAATGAACCTAGGTCAAATTACTTGGCCTGACCAAAGTTTAATTATTATTTTTCTTAGAACGCAGTATGTCCACATTATACTCGAAAGGAACCAAAGAGAGAAAAAGAGAATTTTAGAACTTTTGGATACCCAACTGAGATTTTCTTACACAAAATAAATAAAAACTGAAATTTAGATTGATTATTTGGACCCAACAACACTAAAAATCTCACCAAAGCATTTCATCAAAATTTTCCTACTGGGTCTCTCAATCCCACTCACTCCCCACCACCCACTAACTGAAGCAAAAAAGCACTTCTCCGCCAAAGGGCATTCGATAAAGTTACTATACT
Source organism: Zeugodacus cucurbitae (assembly GCF_028554725.1). Taxonomy (NCBI): domain Eukaryota; kingdom Metazoa; phylum Arthropoda; class Insecta; order Diptera; family Tephritidae; genus Zeugodacus; species Zeugodacus cucurbitae. The sequence continues at coordinate 58,642,381 of NC_071669.1, forward strand.
ATTGGCCAAGAGTACGCCGAACGCGGTTGCTGGTCAAATCGTGGTGGCACGACTGACGACTATGGGCAAAAACGCTGGCCGTTAAAACACTGTTCTGATTTTATTGTCAGCGCTGGTCGAACAAATGGGTTGCCGCATGTTTTGCTGCACATTTTTTGCGCTGCTAATTTTTTAAGCAAACCAAACCAAAACCAACTTTTTGCAACGTCAATCAGCAATAAAAAGGTAACAACAACAAAACAACCAAAAACAGAAGTTGAGCCACAGCAAGAGTGAGCAGTGGTGGGGGGTGGCTTTGAGAAAGTGTTGCAGCGACAAATTTTCTTTCGACTCGAATGTGCTAATTCATGTCAGTAATTGGGAGAAATGTTTAATGGTAGCTGGAAAATAGAAAATCGGTAACGACGAACTGTTGACCTCAAATTTGTTAAACGGAGAGAAAAAAAGACGGAAAGCGGAGCAGTGTTGTTGAGTGATTTCGAAATTTTTTCAAATTTTTTTTTTATTATTTTTTATTTATATATTTGATACAACATTTTGTTTTTGTGAGTGCTAAACGTGACCCTAATGTCTTGACAAATGTAATGACATTTAATTTGCCTCACCGTTAGATAAATCTCTCTCAAGTGGAGTTGTTTATCGACGCACCCACCCATTACGTGGCACAATGCAATGCTGACACGCTACTTTGATTGAGAAAAACGCGCGCACAACGACAACTGAAAAGCAAAAACAAAAAAAATACAACAACAACATTCTTCTAGGTTAATGGGGTTAATGCCCGCGGCGTTAAACCATTACTTTGTTGGCGGCATACGATTACCTTTAAGTAGGGCTTGTCTACCAGCACATGCAGTCCAACAAACAGTTCTTATTTATTGTGCAACAACAACAACACCAATAAAGCATACACCCAGCATGATGACAATCATTTGCTGAACGCTTGCCCTCCCCCCATCAACATACACACGCAACTGTTTCCTTTCACGCAGCGAAACTCAAAACTTGCACCATCATTTTGCACTCATTCATTAAAGTAAACTAATCACATTGGGTTGTCTCACACAGCTTTGTCATTCATTCATTCAGTTTAGAGTTTAGAAGTGCCTATTTATGTAGGAAATTTACACGCAGTCATACTTCAAATATTATCATTTTTGTTCTGTATTTATGCTTCAAGTGTTCTTAGACAATATTCTTACCCTGCAGCATTTGGGCATCGCGCATTGTTTGCCCTCAAGTGTCTGCGCATGCGTAATGCTCAATGGCTATTACTAGCTCCACACGCTGTGACCAGCATAAAACCTAGCACATGAATCGGCATTTTCGGTTTGCCGTTGTAGGTTCCGGTTCTTGAAATATTGAAAGCATTGAAACAGTTTTTTTCTGCCTAATGCGTAATGTATACTTCTGAGCTTTGGAGCTTTCATAATATGATATTACATAAGAGCGATAGTTCTAGGTTTCACATAGGCTTTCTTCTACGACTTATACATATGCTCATAAACTTTGTGAGCATATAGAGCTCTAACTCTCCACTACCGTTCCCACGATAGTCAGGTCTATGTGATAGGAACGATCCTAAATGTATATCCAGACAAGGAGTGTCAAATCGGCAGTATTCCTTAGAACGATTTGAGAAATGTTTTATGCCGCTACAACGCCAACAACTCTGATCCTCTTTATAATATAGAATTCTTATACGTTTTTTGAGGGAGCTGTTCTGTTGGAATAAAGCAGTTGTTGCCCATTTTATAGATCATTTATCTTCCTTATTTTTTCTCTATTCTCTATATTTTTCTATAGCCTTTGGTTAATGTATTAAAATAAGTTCTCCTCCGCTTTGCTCATAGTTATAGAAACTTGTTTTTAGACGAAAATACCTTATCGCTTAAACTGTTATGAAAGTCTTCACCTTTTAGCTCGCGTTTCTAATTTAGTTCATACATTTATTTTTAAAAACCTTTAGCTCTGGCTCGAATCAACATATAAAGTGAGGTGTACATAGTAAAGATCAAAACACCGAAAACATACTTAAGGGGCTATACCAGTGTAAAACCCATGAAAAGTTAGGCGAATTTCGCGAATTTTTTTGAATGAAAATACTCGAACGAATGTTTCGAAGTTTCTTGGACATAATAAGGTATATTTTCAGCTATATTTTAAGATTTTTTTTACAAAATAATTGAAAAATAACAGAGTTATGTGCTGTCTTGGGAGATACCAAAAAAAAAAACTTCCTCAACTGCTGATATGATTCCGGCCGAATGAGTAGCTGAATCAAAAAAATTCAAAAAGGTTATTAAAGTTGAATGTCTTTCCTATACAATGACCAAAGATTTTTGAAAAATATCAAAAATTACCTCTGAAAAAAAATTTCTTTTTCGTCAAATTAACAATTTTCAACAAATCAAAAAGGTCGTAGGTCATTGTATAGTACATATTTTTAGTTTAAATTTGAAGTTTATCGGTCAATTTCTCGTTGAGTTATGATATTAGCAATTTTGAGGAATGTCGTTTCGAGAGAAACGCGTTTAAAGTTTCCACTAAAGCGACTTATACCTGCAAGCGGTCGCTCTTTAGAACGCTGACATTTAAAAACTATTTGAGATACCACCCTACCGCTATCACGAGATATATTCGAAAGTATTAACTCTCGAATAAGCAAAAAATAAAAAAAATCGATTTTTTTTTAATGTCACACTGGTATAGCCTCTTAAAGGCAATCGAGAATTAGCTAGCATACTCCCTTACAGAAGATTTTTTCTCTTTACCTTCACCAATTCAATTACTTTTAATCATATAGTTTCGTAGATCTCTAGTGATCATACCAACAATTCAACAACAATGAGATCGATACAGTTGATCGGCTTGTTAGACACCTATTATCACGGAAAAGTGGTTTAGACTATTTATCACTTCTAGTTCGTGTAGTAATGGATTCTCCGTAGAAGAGTTTAGAAGTTATAAAGTTGCCAAATCTTGTTCAACCTTTTTAGAGAAACTGCAGATCAGAGGATGAATAAAATTATAAATTCAAGTTCTGGATATAAAAACTCTCGCTTTCACTGTGAAACCTGGCATTTCTGGCCGGTAATGTCATCATTGTTTGCTGGGACATGCTAAAATGATTTCTCATCTTGACTTTATAACACGAGAGAAGGTTTCTAAGACTCTTGAACTCAGACTATACCTAAAATTACGTGACCTTATATGAAATCTACTTCAAATCCATCAACTTTCGAACAACAGAACCAGATTAGCTAACATAATCCAGCTTAAGCCACGATCAATTGCAATTCGCTTCTTCCGAAGTGTTGCCAACTATTTCCTAACATCCGCAGTCTACTCCAATGATTTCCCAACAACAAAATGGGGGGCAAAAATCAGAAAATTTGCATCTCATAACAGCGTATCAGTGTCGAGTTGTTGGCACTAAGAAGACTGAGATCTAACAAGCAATTGCCAATATTAATGTTGCAACCGTAGAACGAGCAATAATAATAATGAAAAATCATAGTAATAAATGGCCGTAACGGATTTTGCAAAAGCCGCGAAATATGGCGCGCATTTGCACGATTTTCGTTTTGGACGCTTATGACTGACATTTATCAGATGAAATGGCCGGCCGCGACACTGGCAACAACAATAACACAATAGATGTTTACACCAAAGCAAGCGCAATTGGTTGGAGAGAGTGAGAGATAGAGAATGTAGGAGAGAGAAAGAGTGAGTGTGAGTGTGAGAAGGAAGGCGATCAGTTGACGCTGCGGCCAGGAAAAATCACAGCGCATAGATAACCAAATATGGCATTACAATAATCATCGCAAAACACCAAAAGCAACAGCCAAACGGTTGCTGTTTGCTCGAGTAAATGACTTCATTGCAACATTTTGCGGACGACGCAAGGCGAGCAACAATCAAAGCAATAGCACAGACAAATGAGTGGGGATATGTGTGGTTTTTGTTGTTGTTGCATGTGTTGCACAGGTGAGCGTTGTTATGTTGCGGTTGTCATGTATGAGGAAGTCGCCCCGGCGGCCATATAAACAGTTGTTGTTCATGCCACATTCGCTTTCAATGCGCATTTTTTGCATTTTTGTATGCGAAGCAAAGCTGGCGGCATAAATGAACGTGATTGCAACCGGCTTACTGACTGTCCACCCGCTCAAATCGTTTGGTGCGCATTTGACTTGCTGGCAGTTGACTTGAACTTTAACATTGAGTAATTGCCACTTGCAACACTCGCATGCACATATGTTTATGGCATTTTATTGTGTTGTTATTTTTGTTGTTGCTGGCATAAGCATAAATATGCGTCTTACGGCTTGTCGCTCGAAATTAAATGCGCCATAAACATACGTACTATGTATATGTGGCATGCAACTATGCTGATATCGCATTTGCATAGCGTGTTGCAACAACACGCCAATGAAAATGAAAATGAAATTGCAAATGGTAGAAATAAAGGTGCAATCAGCCCAATGGCAAAGCAATGAAAACATTTGCCGCAAAACGCTTGACTTCGTGGCGCCTCACATTAGCGGCAAGTGGCATGAACGTGTATGTATGTGTATGCGTTTGCGTTTGTGCAATTTGTTGAAATATCTGCTGACGGAAGCAATTAATGTATGTCGCCGAAATATGCGCGGCAGCAACACTATGAATATGCGCGGCAGACGCAGGCATAGCTGCATGCCACACAGATACACATACATACATAAACATACATATACATGTATACACACATTTAGCCATGTATTTTCCATTTGATCGCTTCATGGCGGTCCATCAATTACCAAACCCATGCTTTGCCTCGGCCACAACACCCGCAAACAGCAATACTAACAACAGCAACAACAATAAGCAACAATTTGAATGCAACTTATGCCTCTCATTCGCATCCCATTTGACCATTTCGCCGTCGCCGCCGCCATCATTGCGACAGTGTCACACGCTTCCAGTTTGCTGCGCCGCACAAGCGTTTCTTCGGCGCGTTATGCAAATGCGCGGCGCTTCTGCATTTTCGTCGTCATTAAAACTGTGAAATCGTGACGATCTTTCAATGAGTTTTGCCGATTTGCATTTGCGATAACTGCCTGCCTGCCTGCCGCTTCTACACACTCTCTCTGCATACAATATTGCCGCCGCTGTCGTCTGAGCTGATCGCATCACCGTTGGCTAAATTGAATCTTATTAAAATGTAACTAAAGCCGCAACATCCGCCACGGCATGTCATCTGCATAAATGAAATCAGAAATTGAAAATTTGTTATCCAATATGTAATGGGCATGAGTGCGCGCGCATGCGCATGCGCAATCTTAATGAGAATCCACCAGGCGAATTAGCAATTTGGCGAAATAAGATTGTAATAAGCTGTTGCATACATATGTTACATCATTTAGGCTTGCAAGACAGTCTAAAAATGCGTCGAAGACTTTGTAGATCTTATTTTAAAATGCCAGTTGCCATAGGTATATTAAGGAACTAATTTCATGACAAAATCATTTTTCATTTTTATTGCAAAACTCTATTGAACTCCTGAGCTCAAACTGAGAGACCAAATCAGAGTGGGTTCAATACGAACTCCAATGAGTCTAGTATTATTAACGTTTTCAACATAATCTGCAAGTCTAACTCATTTAAGGTCTTCCAAGTGGACGTACTAGACATTAAGGAGCTTCTGCTGGAGATTATTTAATAAATAACGCGGGTATCTCATAGACAGTCAGAGGTTTAATATTCTTGACTATGCTAACTATAAAATTCCGATAATTAAGTTCAAAGGCTGAACAACTGATATTGTTTCTTCACTATCTAAAGGAAGATCCATTTCGAAGTTCTCTACTTTTTTTTAAACGGAAAATTCAAATTTAATGAGAAATCTCAGATACGGCTGCTATATTATCTTCATTGTGTGATGGACGAAGTCTATTCGGTCGAATATCATCCTATATTGAGTGCTGGGTCTCAAGATGGGGGATGGTGTTGCGAATAGTACGCTCAGTAGGCCGATTATGTTGACCATAAGTTGAGCGAAGCGTTCTTTACAGAACGTGAGTTTTCGTAATAAAGTTGAACAATTTGTAAACGTTGTTCAGGCTTAAGTCTTTCCATGATGAAATGCCAAATAATACTGAACAAAAAATAATATGACAGCTTGACACGCCTCATGTGTGATCTGTACAAAAAAAGGATATTGAAAAAAGTTCCACTCGATATATGGAATGGAAAGAGCTGATGAATTTAAAAAGGCTTGATTAGGAATAATAAGGACGAGATTGTGACACGTATTTCGTCATAAAAGAAACGAACTGTCAAACTTTTCTTTCGTTCATGACGTCATGAACCATAATCTGTCAAGATCTAACCTAAAAATTAATGAGACGACACTGTCGGAACCTTTAATCTATCGTTCTTGACTCCACAGCGAAGACTATTTAAAATAAATCAAGAAAACAATCGACTTGCAGTTTAAGAAACTATCTATTGCGACCCAATACCTGCGAAGAGCCAAACAAAGCAGGCAGCGATTAAATAGGTCCAGAAGAAGCTGGATTTAAGAACCTGTTCTTCGGTTTACGATATGGACCTTCATTGAAGCAATATTTGTGGAGGTTATGATTCAAAAGAAAATAATGTAGTAAATTTTTATTTTCTTTACGCCTTAGGCTCACATTTCACAACCGATATCCTCAAGTACCAAATCTGGGTTGACTTTTTAAACAAAAATATCGGGTCATTAATATATAACAGCAAAAAATTGGACATTAATAGTTTAAATTGTCGATAAAATCTGTAAAGCTGGATAATTCAAGCTTCAAGACATTGAATATTATTTATACAATTTCAGCACCTGTTCAAATCTTATTCACTTCTAAATTTCTATTTGGCCTCTTTAATAGTCATTAGATGAATTTAGGAATGCCAAGAGAGTGCGAGTTCAAAACAGGCATCTTGAAGCTGTTTCTAGAGTAGCACTTCTTGTAACTAGTGTTCGTCTCCATGAAGAATATATACTCTTGAAATATATGAAAACATAAAAATTGATTTTTATGCACCCAAAATAACGTTATCTCATTAAGCAAATCACAACAAATGCGGCAAATTGAAAGCGAAACATTTTAAAAGTGAAATGTCTATGATTGCGCTCACCCGCACAACACCCATTAACAGCCACTAGGAGGAAGGAAAATTTAATCAACTAGCAATTAATTGCTTTTTGAGCAACAATAACAGTTCATTAATATCATACTTAAACGCTTATTAGGAGCTGCAGCCAAGTAGCCGATAAGCAGCGTGTTGCTGGTGTGGTGTTGGTGGCATGCAACATCCATGCATAATCAGCGCGAATGCATCAGCGCCTTTATCGCGCACATATACACACCGCGCGTTATTTGAAAATCTGCGATTTTTTTTCTAATTTCTAATTTTTTGTTTTTGCTTTTATTTGCGGTTCATTACTTGCTGCTACTTTGGTCTGCGCGCGATACTCGACTTGAATACTTCCTCGAACGATAAAGAAAACGCACAAAATTTATGACCACAGTGAGTGTTAGCGCCATTAAATGAAGGCAAGAGCAGCAGCAACAGCTGATCTTACAACGGTGGCACCAACACATATAAATGATAGCGGTATTTTCTTTCGGTTTTCTTTTTCGACAGTAATAAAAATCGCTATTTGTAATTGATAATAAACACTTTGTTATTAGTTAGCTGCTGGTTTATGGTTTGCTACTTTTATTTGTTATTATACTCTCGCAACAAAAGTTGCTAAGAGAGTATTATAGTTTTGTTCACATTGTAACACCCAAAACTAAACGAGTTAGATATACGGTTATGTATATCAAAATGATCACGAACACGAGACAAGTTGAAATCGGGATGTCTGTCTGTCTGTCTGTCCGTCCGTCTGTCCGTGCAAAGGATAACTTGAGTAAAAATTGAGATATCTTAACGAAACTTGGAACCCGTATTTCTTGGCACCCTGAGGAGGTTGTTTTCGAAAATGGGCAAAATCGGACTATTGCCACGCCCACAAAAACACATATAGTGTCGTAACTAAGCCATAAATAAAGTTAGAACAGTAAAATTTGGAACAAAGGATCCCACTAGGGAAGAGTATATTTGGATATATTTTTTTTGGGGAATTGGGCGTGGACCCGCCTCCAAATCGGTTATTTGTATATATCTCGCAAACCAATGAAGCTATATAAACCAAACTTTCAGCAGTCCATTCTCTTACGTATCCCACCACACACCATGAAAATAGTTGAAATCGGATTATAACCACGCCCACCTCCCATACAAAGGTTAGGTTGAAAATTACTAAAAGTGAGTTGACTCAGTAACGAAAAACGTCAGAAACACTAAATTTCACAGAAATAATAGCAGAAGGAAGCTTCACTCAGATCTTTTTACAAAATGTAAATTGGGCGTGGCATCGCCCACTTATGTCTCAAAAACCATATCTCAGGAACTACTCGACAGATTTCAATGAAATTTGGTATATAATATTTTCTTGACACCCTGATAACACGAATAAAAACTGGGGGAAATCGGTTCACAACCACGACTACTTTCCATATAACTAAATTTTGAATTCCATCTGATTCCTTCACTTTATAATATATACATAAGGAACCAATGAATATAGCGTAATAAACCTTTACACAAATAGTGCATATCATCTCTGGCTTCACTTGTGAAAAAATTGTCGAAAACGGACTATAACTTTTCAAGGCCCCGGATATCGAATATGTTGAACTCAGCGCCTAAGGGTAAATTTTAACCGAAAATATGGGTAAATCTCTCAGCTAATTTAATGTAGTTCAGAGGAAATTGGTTTCTTCTAATAGTGTGTCTCTGTTCCAAAAATTATTAAAATCGGGTCATAACTTCCCCTAGCTCCCATATATCTAATTATAGGTTTTTCAAAAATACGGTGGACTTTATTCCGCATATATGTATTGGTAAATATGTGAGATATCTTAGCAAAATTGAGTGAGCGTATAGTCTTGTATATAGTGTGGTGGTGGTGAAAATTAATGAAATCAGTTCAGGAATTACCTCAGCCCTCGTATCCATATATGACAATTTTCGTTATTCTATTAAACTTCATGCCGAATTTATCTTAATAAATGTCTTCAATAAATTGCGAGAGTATAAAATGTTCGGCCACAACCTAACTTAACCCTTCCTTACTTGTTATTTTTGTTGTTGCTATTTATATTGTTTGTCTGCTTGCAACATTACATACATACATATATGTACAACTAAATGCTTGAATTTCTATAAAGATATGCAGCAACTCATAAAAATACAACAAAAATAGCAAATAAATACAACAACAAAAATATACAAAGTTTCAAAAAACAACAACAAATATTTTCTGTATTTTTTTTTAAACCTCTAGGTACTACACATTCCCTCATTAAGTGCAATTGCCACCAACTGTGGCAAGCAACAATAGCAAGCGGCCGTCGCAGCCACCCACAAAAACAACAATAATAACAACAACACATTTAAGTGCTTGCTACATATTTATTATCTTTATGAGTGCGCAAAACAAATAGCCGAATGTTGCCTGCACCACAGTCTCAGCTTAATACTGTCTTGCCACAGCGTGTCTTGCCGGCGTGGCGTGTTGGTGTTGCACTTTTTTGCAATTTGTTAAATTTGCGGCTAATTTGTTGCACTCACACACCATCAAACGCATACACACACACTTGGTTGCATGCAACACCCAGCGGCATGCGAATCAACACCGCCATTCAAGCCGAGGCGGAAGAAGCGCAACGACTGCTGTGGCCTGGCGAGGCGTATTGAATTTGAGAAATTGAAAGCACCGCCAGCTATCGAATGGTAAATAGTTGTTGCAACAAGCGTTGCAGCAGCCGCGGTGGTGGTGGTGTATTTCACGCGCGAATGGGTAATTCAATCAATTGGTGGCAACCAAGCAACAACACACACATACACATGAGAAACGCACAAATGTATGCATCGATGTATGTGTGTGTGAAAATAGATTTACATATGTGCCTGCCACTTGCATTTGAACTGTTGCAACTGTTGCTGTTAGAGGTGTTGTTGTTGTTGTTGGCGTTTGCACAAGTGTCAGTTACCGCTGCTGGCAATCACTCGTTAATACCAGCAACGCAAACACACACACTCTCAGCAACATGCCGCAGTTGCCACTGCGCAACTTTTCAGGCCGTTGCTTGCGCGTATTTGACAATTTACCTGCGTTGTGGCAGCAATGACGTCCAAAAGCAACTGACAATGATCGGTTAACTCCTTCCTTATTAGGAGGCGCTCCATGCCACAAGGCAATAATACACACCGTTTATATGTGTGTGCGCATGTGGCATGTGTGGCACATACGGCATTTGTTGGTACTTATTTGTTGTCTGTGGGCTGCTTACAGCGCCACCGCTGTTGTCTTTAATTAAAAGCATTCACCATTATAGCAATTTACCGCAAATATCGATTTTTCTTCTGCTCTGTGGATTTATTTTTTTGTGGAAGCTGCTATTTGTTTTTATTGTTGTTGTCTTGCCTTTACCACTAACTCGCTGCACTTTCGTTGGTTTGTTGTCCGCTTGGTGCTTAGTGGTGGGCGTTGCTCTTGATAAATCCGTAATAAAATTGAATTTTCCATTTTAGGTGGCATCGACCACCACCTGAGCGCTGCTGTGGCACCTTTGTATATGCACCTTTTTAGTGTTGTTGTTGCTGTTGTTTGTTTGTGCTTTTATCTCCGTTAGCGTGTGTTACATATATTGAATTTAATAGTTTTCACCAGTTTGTTTTATTAATGATTGTGGCACCTAAGCACGTATATACAGCGATTTATACATGTTTACATAGTCACATACATATGTGATGGTATCCTTAAATAACAGCGCCGTTCGTTGTAAATACGAATCAGGTGGCAAAATCATGGCGTGCACTTTATTGTCTAAAAAACGCAGCCTCCATTTTATCAGCTGCTTAATTCGTTTTACTAACTGTTGTTAAACACCCATTTTGAAGTGGCGGCAAAACATGTATAATTGCAACATTTCGGAAGTGCGGTTATTGGCAGGAAGTGTTAGAAATAAACAAAAATGCTTTTTGAATTTTTTGAGATTTCAAAGCAAAAGCAATAAATCGTTTATAGACAGTCCTTAATATATAAAATAGTTTAAAATAAATCCAGCGATTTGGATATTAAGTCCGAATACTTGGAAGCAGTTCTATACGAGTTCAGATCATCAGATATCATAAGTAAAATGAGATTGTTCCTAAAATTAACGGCATTCGTTCGATCTTCCTATTTTAAGTGCCCCCCTCCTTATTTGCGAAGAACTCGGACAGCCAATTTTCACAAGTCCCTTTTGAGTTCAACTTTAGACCACCAAGGGCGTTCGCCATGGATAGGAATAGGTGGTAATAGGTGGATAAAATCTCCCATCCGAGCTCCCGTAGCTTCTGACTAGTCATCGACGAAGTGTGTGATCTGGCGGTGTCCTGGTGGAACACTATACCCTTCCTGTTGACCAATTCTGGACGCTTCTGGTCGATCGCCTGCTTCAAGCGGTCCAGTTGTTCGCAGTAGATGGTAGAATTAAGCATCTGGCCATATGGAAGCAGCTCATAGTGGATGATTCCCTTCAAATCCCTCCAAACACACAGAAAAACCTTCCTGACCGTCAATCCCAGCTTGGCCACTGTTTGGGTCTGATTTACCGGCCTTGGGCCACAACTGTTTTTGCTTGATATTGTCGTATGTGATCCATTTTTCATGGCCAGTCACCATCCGCTTTTAAAATGGATCGAGTTAGTTCCGTTTCAGCAGCATATCGCAGTCGTTGATTCGATCCAGAAGGTTTTTTTGCGTCAAACCATGCGGCACCCAAGCATCAGTGTTTTTTGTGTATCCAGCCTTCTGCAGATGGTTTAAAATGATTTGGTGACTAAGCCCCATCTTCTGCTCAATGACACGAGATGCCACATGCCGATCTAACTCGATGTTTTCCATGATTTGACCGGTATTCGACGTCACAGGTCTTCCACCGGCTGGCATATCCATGTTGTCGTTTTCACCCATTCTGAATCGTCGAAACCATTTCTCCGCAGTTCGAAGTGATAGAGTAACATCCCCCAAAACACCATTCAACTCACGAAACGTTTCTCTAGCGGATTTGCCTTTAACGAAGGAAAACTTTAAAATAGCGCGAATTTCGGCGTTAGTGAACTCCATGTTTACACGTCTTTAACTGTTGAACGCAGTATACAAACTAATCAAGCATAGCGTCGCTTTGTAGGTTATGTCAAGACCTTTCAAAGATGTATAGTATTGCCAGATACGAGCTCTGTAGCGCTTTATACATATTCGCTATATTCAAAAGACAAAAAGGCGGAAGGGAGATATTTGCCAACCTAATTAAGCAATTTACGAGAAATGAGTCTACACCTTTATCATATTAATTCTCGAGAATGTTATACTGACAAATGTTTTGCAGAAGAAAAATATAAGAAACAAAAATAAGTAGAAAGAAGTCTCATTAATGAGTTGAGATCATTCTAGAACGCTACCACAATGAGAACACTTCCATAGAACTGGTAGCGAACGGAAAAAATATACTAGCATCTTCATTAGAGACTAAATATAGTTCAGAATGGATAATCAGGTCAATTAAAAATTGTAATTCTGACGCAAAAAGCTAGTTATAAGTCACTTTCAAACCAACGGAGGAGGAGATTTATCAGTATCTCACATTAGCTAAGACACACACAGGGAGGTGAACCTAACCTAACAGCTATAAATTTATAGAAGACAAAACCCTCAAATGATTTCTGCAGTTTCCATTAATAAGATCCAAAATTTTCGACAACAGTTTCAGAAGAACCTCTAGAATTACAAACAATAAGAGAAGTCGATGAGAGAGTCTGAATAAATATAATACTAAGAAACCCTCTATTAATGAACTTCTTAGAAAACAGTCTCCCTGTAGCTAATTTACAAAACAAGTCAAGTATATAATATTATAAAGCGACGAAATAGTATTTAGAAAGGAATACCCACAGAGATTTTATCAATTGTTTAGTAATTTTTGTGGAAAATCCCCTATTAGATATTATCGTGTCTGGATTGGTATCAACAATGGACAGAACTATTCACTTTCTCTCTCTCATTTAGAGCGTTTGTCGTGGAAGACAAAATTTTGTGTTTTTGTTAAAGGAAAGTAATCACTTTTGAGACTGAATAAACTAAAAAAATTGTTTCACATATTCATCGTGTACTGCGGCAGTCAAAATGTAGAAATAAATAAATACCCAACAAATGTCCATACTTTGCATACAATCAAAAATAAAGTCAATAGATCTGCGAAAACGGACAACAAATTCGAATTGGCAAATTACAAATCACATGCAACACATCTCGGCATTGTCACGCAGCCATCAACAATGCATTTCGAATGCATAAATACACATATGTGGCAACACAGTCTGCCTCACCGATTGTAGCACAAAAGCAAACAATTTTCCATTGCAACATTGTACATAGTATATGCGCTGCTGATAAATATTGCTGTGACACCGCCTTTTGAGTGCAATTGTGGCAACACTTCTGAAACCAACGAAACTAACGCGCGGCAACAAGACGGACAATAACAGTACAAACGAGTATATGTATGCTCTAAGAGTAGCAGTGATTTGTCTTACTTAGAGCGCATGCGCGACGGACGGCATGACCGTGCGATTGTCCAACTATTTGTTTGGCCTCATCGCTGGCCAACTTCACAAGTGTTTGTGTGGATTTTCACTGCTCATATATTGTAAACTCATTTTCACCAGTGTTTTTGTTTTTTTCTTTTTTTGGGTTTTTCGTTTGTCTTGCTGCTGCTGCTGCTGATTGCAATTGACACACATACAGACATGCATTGACAGGCTGAGCAATGAATTGCCAAAAGCCGTTACAAATTTTGTTCAACACGGCACTGTTTTTGTCACTGATTACTCGTGCTGACAACAATTTGACAGCGCCAGTTGCTAATTAAACGAATTATTGAATTGAAGGTATACTCTTACACATGTCAATACAAATAAATAACTGTTTGCTAATCGGTGAAGGAAATTTTAGTTAAAATGGTGAGACAAACTTGCTGCTTGCACTGTGGAGAGACGGAATTTTATCAGAATGAAGATGAAAACGAGCGCTTAGTTGATATCCAGTAGATTGGTGATTTGAAAAAATATCTAACATCCCAATTTCATTGAGTAGAGCTTGGTTAGCACATTTCAGCGCCTTCGACAGCGGTGCTTCTAATAAGAAAAGTCAAAACCCCTGAGAAAATAAACAAAACCCTTTGAGGCAAAATCACACCACTACAATATATACTAATTATTTCCATAAGTTAGTACTGGATCGGACCTTTAAACATTATTATTACCCACAACTAGCTCTCATGTTACAAGAACGTCAAAAATATCTTAATGAACACATTTTCCTACAGGTTTATCGATATTATTCGCAGTTCCGAAACCCCCGTACATAAGAACCTATAGAAACTAGACAAAATGTCAGCATAAGGATTTAATATTGAAATTTTCCGAAACTTTTTGTATAGTGATGGAACTAAGGGTCCTTCAATATATATAAAAATAATGAAATTATCTTACTAGAGCAATAATAAGATGTGTAAGAATAAGACTTTCAAAGAAGCTTGATTAATTTACCATAACTGTCCTTTTCCCGCCAGGTTCTCTACCTATGTATTATAATTTCCGATTTAACTCATTACTCTTGTTTTGCTCTAATATTTGTGTCTTAACATTTTATAGAACATTTCTCAAACATACGGAACAACAATAACTCGAAGGAACTTAATCTCATTTAAAACTGGTACTACGAAGAGAACGATATGATTAGAGCAAAAATTCGACAAATATTTAAGAGGAGCTGAGTTAGTTTAACCTAAAATCTTGAATCTATTTTCAGCAGCACCCTTAAATGAGATTAACCAATAGATAGTTTCTAGTTTAACACTTGTTACTGTCGTTCAAGTCGGTATATTCAAAGACAACGCAGTGATCTAGAACTACTCGGCTACAGAAATAAAAACTCCCAACAGCTGATTTAGTTAAATAATAGCGCAGCCGCACAAAAAAAATATTGTCATGACCTGGGGCTCTTACTATATGTGCTCTATGTTTTTGGAGTCGCCGAAGTCCATTTAACCCTAACAGATCCATGTTTTGAGTTAACCCCAGAAAACCAATATGGCGAACAGCGAGTTTTAAAATTCATCGGATTTGCTTGAAACTCGTTATTCGGGAGTTTTCGAGGTCGCTGATTACGAATCCGGTGTCGGTTTTTTTCGAAATTCAAAATGGCGGATCAAATATGGCGAAAGCTTTTTTGGAAAATTTAACGTAATCGCTTTAAACTCGTTACTATGGGTTTTCGGGGTCGCTGATTAGTAGGTTATAGTTAAGCTATTTTTGCTGTAATTTTAACCCATTCAAATCTTTTTAAATACGATTTTAGCATATTTCTTGAAAATAGATAAAAAAAATTCTATTCTCTCGAGGGACTAGAAGAGAGCTAAGATTTCCCCAAAAATATTCTCCGATAGTGCCTTTATAGAATTATTAAGTACATAGCGTGCCTAAAATATAAAGATCTAATAGCTTCCTAGGCGACACTAGGAGTTTTCGAGAGAAAGGTTTTGCGGAAGATTTATGGTACCTTAAACATTGGCAATGGCGAATACCGCAGCCGATGGAACGATGAGCTGTACGAGTTATACGACGACATTGACATAGTTCAGCGAATAAAAAGACAGCGGCTACGCTGGCTAGGTCATGTTGTCCGAATGGACGAAAATGCTCCAGCTCTGAAAGTGTTCGATGCAGTACCCGCCGGAGGAAGCCGAGGAAAAGGGAGACCTCCACTCCCATGGAAGGACCAGGTGGAGAAGGACCTGGCCTCACTTGGTGTTACCAATTGACGCCAAACTGACAAAAGGAGAGATGCGTGGCGCGCTGTTGTGGACATGGCTATAACCGCGTAAGCAGTGTCTACGCCAGTCAAGAAGAAGAATAGCTTCCGATATTGGAACCTTTTCCTGTGTGGCTTCACTCGTTATTCCAGATCCAATTTGAGTTACAATAACAACCGAACAACCTCATCAAAGCTTCTACAAAGCAAAATATGCTAAATTTGTGATGTCAAAACACCACAAATAATGAAAATGTTTTGCAAATAAGATATCCCCCGTTTACCAACATCGAACCACCGAAAATTGTTTGCTACAAAACAACATTTGAAATTCCAAAACATTCAATGCTCGTAAGGTAAACTACATGCATAAATCGGTGTGTATTTCCGACTGCTGCACAAGTTAATGCAACAACAACAACAGAGGCAGACATTTACATAGCTGCCGCAACGCGGTACATTGCTCTGATTGCTTTTGCCAGCAGCACTGGCAACATGTTGATTTGCATATTTTGATAAAATTTCCAAATTTATGTACGGATATGCAGCGCCTTATTTGCCAATTTTCGACGATCTCATGTTAACAACACCACGCACACCAACTCACAACTTGCAACGAAAAGTTGCATTTCATTGCTCCCGTTCGGATGTTGCCACCAATCGCAACGCTAACACTTGTGGCACACATATCGCATACCAAGCGACTTGCTTGCTGTTGCATATTTATGATATGTTGCCGCTGCCGACAGGCACAATACGATTGCTACCAACCAACAACAGCAACAACAACAATAGCAACAGCAGCAACAGTGTTGCTATCTATGCACCGCATCGCATTGTTGTCGTTGCCGAGCAACTGTGTTGTGCTTTGATGGAACGGCGACATGTGTCCGCCTAAAGTGTGCGGCAACTGACAGTGCAACGTCAGGCGCATGTGGCATGCCACATATGAGTAGAAGCAGAGCCAGCAGCCAACGCATTCAAAATAACTGTTGTTGATAAGACAATAAGTGGTGGCGGTTGTTGGTGGTAGCTGGTGTTGCAACAACAAGAACGCTCGCATTTGGTAATATGTACTTGCGACGAATTGTGGCAAGGAAAAGTAAAATGTCAGTGCAACACTTTCACTTCACTACGGTCGCAAAGCAGAAACTTGTAGCGTAGGCTACAAATGACAACAACCACAACAACACAATAACAAAAGCTGGAGCAACAACAACAACAACACAAAAACAATTAAACACATAACTGCAGCCTTGTGCAACACATAACATAATTTTGCAGCAGCGGCTCTTCTGCTGCCGGCTGCCGGCTGCCGGCTGCTACAGTAAATGTGTGTTGGCGGCAAATTTTTTCTAATTGCATTTTCCGCTGTTTTACAAGCGTTTCGAAATTGCAAAAGCGTAACTTTTTTCGACAAGCGTTCGCCGAAGCGTGTTTGTAATTTCATTTCACTATTTTTTCGGCTTTTATTGTTGCTGTTGTTACAATTTTACGCCGCGGCACATTAAAATGTTGCGCGCACGCGTTTCTTGTTGCCGGTCGGTCGCGCCAACAACAACAACACTGCCAGCAGCTTTGCTTTTTTCACTGCTTGCCACAAGCGGCATTACTGCGCATTGTTGTTGTTGTTGTTTTTCATATTGCCGCTTTCATTGTCACTTCGCGTGTTGTTGTTAATTTTATAGTTCGGCATTAAGAGAAAAATTGCGCATAAACACATTACATCATCAACCTTCATTGCATGCGGCCGCCTGCTGCTGCTGGCTGTTGGCTGCTTGCTGGTGGCATGTTGCACATGGTTTATGCCAATTTCGCAAGCTCGACTTATTTATTATAGTCATGTAGTGCATTAAAATTTTTGTCTTGTCGTTTCTTATTACTTGTTTCTTGACTGTTTTTGCTTGTGTTTCTGTTTGTGTTCGAAATGCAGCCATTAGGTTGCAACAACTTGCAGCTGCAACAGCGCGCAAGTGTCCTGTCTTGTAGTTTTGTCCACATTGAAGTTGACACACAAATTTTTGCCACTCAAATGCTTTTTTGCGAAATATGTCACATTTTTCATAGTTGGGTTTATATACAAACATACATATATACACTTATATATATATACATATATACTTATTTTTATGAACATATACATTATATGAAAATAGAAAATGTGTTTTTTTTTTTTAAATTTGTCACTATGAAATTCACTTGATATCACGAGATCTATCTGTTATCTACGGATCTTACTTCGGCTCTCCATATTGTCTGGTACGAAATCCTATATTCGAAATATCTTAATCCAAACCCAAATGATAGAGCTGAAAGAATTTTAGTTAAGAATAAATCGCTGAGTCATCGATTCTTCCAGTTTCCAACCAAAATCTACTATAAATCTAGAGTAGTTAAAGGCATGTAAATGGACGGTACAAAAGTAGACCAATAGGGATAGCAAACGACGCCATATTTTTCCCCGCTCTTTTGACATTTCTCTTCAGTAAGGTTTGCCATTTCATCAGGGAAAGATATACGATCCAAAAACAAGTCGAAATTATTAAAATTTACTACTGAAATTCGGAGTCAGTGGCCTAAACTTTAGTAGCGCTACGTCCAATTTATGGTCGTCATAATCGTGCTGTCTGACCGAATATCTTTGGCACGAATTGGCTGATATGGACTTGAACAATATTTAGTTCCAACAGGACGGCACCACAAGCCACACAGGGAATGTCACAATAGATTTATTGAAAACCATGTTTGGTGAGCATGAAACATGGTGAGATATCACGAATTGGCCCAGTCAATTGGCCGCCTCGATCGTGCCATTTGACTCCATTAGACCATTTCTTATGGGACTACGTCAAGTCTATGGTCTATGCCAACAAGCCAGCGACGATTGATGAACTTCGTACGAATATCGAACGTGAAATTGCAGCGGTATCAGCCGATTTATGCTTGAAAACAGTCGAAAATTGGATTGTGTGCGTGCCCATGGTGGCCATGCAAGAGAAATCGAATTCCATACGTAATGGCATCGAATGTACTCTAATAGGAATAAAGAATTTTATTTAAAAAAAAAATGTAGCGCTCTTATTGAAAAACCTTTTATATAAGTACAGCGGGAGCCTCGAATGCTGTTCTTAAAATATTACAAAGCTCTAGCGAGAAGACGTTTAAATTTTAGTGGTTGTCTCTTTTTTCTTCAAATTTCAAGTCAAAACTATTTCAAAGACAATTCGATTCGAAAGTCTAGCAAGCCATGAAATCAGGTGTTCTGAGCTTTAACAAAATCTTATAAACTATGTATCGTATTGCCATGTATTGGGGAGGACGACCAAGTTCAGGCCGTTCCTACGACAATCGGTTCTATGAAAAAAAAACGGACATGGATTTTGAACCGGCTAAGCACTATCAAATCGGCAGCATTCCTCAAATTTGTTTGGAGAATGTTTTATGCCGCTAACAACAACTCCAAGTTCAGACGCAACTAAATAACTAAATGTAGAAACCATACATGATGAGGGCCTCAAAAAGGACGGTATTGCAGACGGCATAGATGTTTCAAGTTGGAATAAAATAAATAAAAATAAATGAAATGTGAGAAATATCAGACTAAAAATTCCACAGTTATACGAGAAACTCTCCCTACATAGAAGCTTTTGATTTGTAACGAAGATGAAAGCTTCGTAGTCTTGTAGAAGCATTAAGAAATGTGTTCTATATAAGAGTTTTTAAATATAATGAAAATTTAATAGAGTTATGAAAACTGCGCGAACCTTTTTCATCGTGAAAGCTTTTAGGGTATCACGAATGTAAAAGCTTTGTAGACTGATAAAAGCTTGATAGACTTATGGGAGCAAAATTGAACTTTTTCCAATTGCGAGCTTTTGAACAATTAGTGAAGATGAAAGCTTCCCAGATTTATAAAACTCTACTAAAGGCCTTTAATATATTATTTTAGTTTATCAGCTGATAGCCTTTGTAGCTAGCGCTGCATGCCTTAGGTTATACATATAGTATTAACTTTGTATAAGCTTTTATAAATAAATAAAAAAAAAAAAAAAATATTTTAGTTTATATAGGTTTATAGAGGGCAATTTGCATTCAATTTAAAAATTCAAAGTCTTTAGAACGATTTTGGTTTCTCGATTGGAAGATGGTTCAGTTAGTCCAGAATGAGTACATTAAAAACAATTGTATGATTGAGAAGTCTTTCTTTTTAAAAATTCATCAAAAAGTTTATTATAGCTTTCTAATTTTTTTAGTGATATATTTCTTATATTTCTTGAGCTGCTGTTAGAACAATTAATTAAAATCTACACTTTCTTTAGACAAATAATTATTTTTGTGGAATATTTTTTAAACACCAAAAATAGTTATCACAATATCTAGCTACAATTATGTTTCACTGCCTTCATAGCCACAAACACAATAGGTGTAAATTTTCTCATAGAATAATTGCTTTCCAACAGCAGCAGATAAGCGTAAAGCTGACCCATATACCGTGGCAAATACATAGCTATGAGGAATCGAGCAATCAGACGAGATTTTTATTCAATTTGCTACAAACCAAAAATAAATTTCCAGCATTTCCTGCTTTTTCTCAAAATTTCACCAAAAGCAACAAAGCAATGACCAAGGGCTAACAGTAAACCAAGTAATTGAGAGAACATATCTAGGTGCTTGACTGTGTGAGTGTGTGTCCATGTCGGCAATTTGTTGTGTGCAACACATTTTCACGCTTTGTTAGATGCAATAAATGTGGGAGATAAGGCGCCACGGCCACATAATAAAAACAAACATTCAAGTAGAAATACAAACAGAGATATATATACAGACACATATTTATTTAGACACTCGTGTAATGCAATATATTCCCTCCCGAAAAGCTATTAATGGTCAACGGAAAAACAAGCAATTATTTCTGAGTGCTAGAGGGGAGGAAGGATGGACCGGCCGTCAGCAGGCAATTGTGGGAGAATGAAAGCGTCAGAGATGTAAAGATGTCACTGCAAACCAACAAACAAACAACAACAACACTTGGCGCTGTTAAGAAAATTTAAATTTACAATTCATAAATTTCGCACAAGAAGCCACACACGCACACACATACAAACATAGAAAAATAGAAAAATAGTAAGCGAGAAGTGTGGCAGGGTGCTGAACGAAGAAGACAGTAAAATGAAATCGTGGGAGTTTCGCAGATTTTCCCAACTTCGCCAGAAACGTGAGCGCGCAAAAGCAACAGCTTAATGTGGTAAGAGTCCAATGCACACACACACAGACAAACACACACACGCAAGCATCAAGCGCGCCCATAACGCAATGGTACGCATGCGCTTGCACCGCCACAGCGGCGTTGAAAGCAACAGGACGTTTGTTTGTAATGAAACGTTCGCCTATTAGCAAGCGAGTGCGGGAGGTTAAGGTCAAGAGCCTTAAGCGCTGGTTTTTTGTATTTGCCATTACGCGCAGTTATTTACACCGGCCAACAACAACAACGGATACACTGGCTTCCATGGATCTATGGAAGTGTGTGGACTTGTGCGAAAAGTAGGCAAAAGCCATGGGCATTCAAGCGGCGCTCGCTGTCAATCAGCCGCAAACTGACAGTCGCAATGGCAAACAACAACAACAGCATACAAGCAAAGTTCAGCAATAATAAAAAGCAATCGAGTCGAGTGTGCGCACAGGCAATCATTTGTAATTACAGCCAATGTGCATGGCGAACGCTTGGCAATGGTGCGAACTGAAGACGCCAAAAGCACACATGCTAAGAACACCAAAGAGATACATCGGTACATCTGTAAACCCTCCTGCAGTGTTGTTTATTAATTTGAGAGTGTTATTGTTCTAGTGATTTTCAGTTCACGACTTCTTTTCATCTCTTCCCATGTTCTGATATTTAAAGTATCTTTAATTAAACTATTATCACCCCGAAGACTATTAAGAGATTCCAGAGAATGTTATGGTCTTGAAAGGTCTGACTATATGGATCATCACGCCTAGTATTTCCTTCTCTAAACAACTTTTAAAGCCCGATTTCTGATATTGTACTACTAACATACTGTCAATGCACGAGATCCTTTGTGGAACTCAAAAATGTTACTCTTTGGAAAGGTACAATTTTCCTCAAATTATGTAATCCAATATGCGGAGAGCAATATCGAAGCTCTGATAATTTTTCAGTCATTAACAACTTTCCAAACAGCCCAACTCAAATTTAAGTGGATCTCATACCAGCAAAAAACCATTAAAATAGGTAAAGAGATCCCTTAATCCGATGCGATTACATTTCGGTCGCTTAAATGATATAAATTTGCTTAGCTCGGTACTGTCCGGGGGTCTATTCATCGCACAGAAACAGGCAAGGCAAGACCTAACTCGAAACCCCAATTTATACACCTCGAAATCACTAGTTTCATAACATTATGAGTCTTTCTGATTCTATCGGAACAAACTTCTATATCCATCCGACCAATGAAGAGCCTGGGAAGTTTTAAGCCACCTTAAAACAACTGACGAATTTTCATTGCAAACTTTTTGAAGCCAAAAGAGATTTGAAGCCACTTAGAGATTTCTTTTTCTGCATAATGAAGACCAATATTCTTAAATTTTTCTATATTTTCTGGAACACCACAGCTTAATAGGCTGACACATTTTTATTGGAGCTTATTTGCATCAAAGTAAATCAAATGGGCCAAGATTGACATCCTCTTAGAGGTATACAGCAGTCTTGTAACCAAACAGTCAACCCCATGAAAGACATTTATAATGGTTAATACCGAAATTATCACAAAGGTCGGAGGATGGTACTTCCCTTTATATTAAAATTTTTAAAGCGAAATACTGTTTAACATTCCTAAAAAAAAACAAAACTAGAGAACTATAGACTAGTAAAGCTAACGACCAATGTTAAGTATACATCTAGGAGCTATGGCACATATACACCTCAGAGCTTTACGAAGTAGATTTAAAGTGAATTTTTATATAAACCTTTGAGAAGTCGTCAAAGAAAGGGTACCAGAATATATTTCAATGAAAGTCAACAAATATCTGAAGTTCTTGAAGATTCTCACATTTATTTCTTTACATTTAATAAGAGCCTGCATGTATGCTTCAACGTATAACCATTTATAGATGATTCCCCGTTGCGTGCCACAAGCGAAAACTGCAGCAATTACGAGTTTATGCGTATTTATTAATTTTGCCATTTATTTTGCGGTTTTGGTTTTATTCACTTTTCTTCACTTCATATAAAGCCTTACACTTTGGGGTTGTCATGGTAAGCCTCTTTGATGCAACATTATCGCAACGATTCAAAGCACTCATTATCGCATTAAATTTGCAAATAAATAAGAAATAAATACAACAAATAAAATAACTGTATTCCAACTTGCTGCACATCTCCACCCCCTGCTCCCTCTCCAGCGAAGATAAAGTGAAAACTGTAAAAAGGAAATTGCATGCAACATTCGAATGCGTAAAGCCTATAAAAAGCAAAAGTGCCATTGGCAATAATATAATATAATGAAGACAAAAAACAAAAACAAAAACAACAACAACAAAAACAAAATAAACTTAGTTGCAATTCACTCTTAGTCAAATGACGGGAATTAAAATGAAACGCGGCAACAACACTGCGGTGGTTTATTTCTCGCATTTGTTGTTGCTCATGTTGCCGTCAGTTATGGTGGAAAACATGCCACCATCGCAGCGGAGTTGCCCAACAGCTGGTGCGTTCGCTTGATTTACGCAGGAAAATAGTGTTGGATCAACACGAGATTGCATGACAACAATTGCTCGCAGCAATGAAATCATAGGCGCTCAGGAAATTACATTTTTTGGAACGGGAAAAGTCTTGCGCTGCAGCGAATATCCTTCACAAACCGTTAGACACGAGTCGGACGAGTGACATACAAAGCTTGGGAGCTTGGGAAAATAATGCAATTATTTTGAATTTGAAAATAATTGTAGTTAAAAGCATCAAATGCAGCGAAATAGGAAATTAAAACACGATTTTATTTATTATATTTTAAATGTTGGTAGCGAAATTGCTGTAAGTGAGAATGGTTTGAGGAATTGGAAAATTAAGTATAGCACTTTTAAATTCAATTAATTTCATCAAATTTAAGCAGAATGATATTTATTTAAAATCGATCGCCCTGGGTAGGCAAAAGCAAAAAATGAGGATCTCTATGGAAAATATGAAAGTTATTACCTTATATTGTTGGAAGACAACTTGTTATTTGAAACCAGTAGTCATTTTAAAGATAATTAAAATTTATACATTAAAGATCTATTTATAAGAAAATATAAAACTTAAAAAAAACTTGATAAATTTGAAGCTAAGCACATAGTGAAGTTAAGCACCGATGGCTGTCCTTTACAATTTACGTACAAAGAGTAGCCTTTAAGGCTAGTTTCTCCTCGAAATAGGCCAAATTCTATATCATGCTCAAATAAAAATCTTCAAATAACTTTAAGTTGAAAAAATACCTCAAGATTATTTCAAAGATTATTTCATAGTAGTTCCAGAAGGTTACAGTATCGAAGATCGAAGATGTAATCCTACGTAACGCTTTTCAGAAAAATAGAGATAAATGATAGGAAGGAACCACAGGATTATTTCAGAGTAGTTCCCGTTGGTCACAGTATCACAGGTTTGATCTTACGCGCCGTTTTTACAAAGCACTATAGTAAATGATTGGAAAGAAAATTTAGTCAACCAAAGAACAGTTGGACTTAACTTAAATTTATTATATTGGTTTTGACATGATATTTCAATAAAATTTTCAAAAAAGATCATTAATTTTTTTTATTTAAACCGAAAATTTCACGAAAATATATGTCGATCTCATGATGTATGTTTGTATTGATTGTATGTATGTTTGTATTGAATAAACTCAAAAACTACTTTACCGATTTCAAAAATTCTTTCATCATTGGAAAGCTACATTCACTCCGAGTAACATAGGTTATATTTATTGCTAGAATCTCAACTTTCTGGAAATAGTTCTTAGGTGAGGGTATCAAAAAGATTCCGTGATGGAGAATCTTAATCTCTTCGCATCGCAATCGCATGCCAGAGAGTCGAGTAACAAGCGCTCGCAGCTGCTTGCTGAACAAAATTTCAAAACCTGCTAAGTACGCGCTTGAGAGTCGAGTACGGAGCGTGTGCAGCGGCTTGAGGAACAAAATATTAGAAATATACATGCTCGCACTAGGGAGTCGAACTCTGAGCGTTCCCAACGCGTTCATAATCAGAGAGAAGGACAACGAACGTCAAAGACCAGAGCCAATAATAAAGTTTTAGCTCATTTAAAAAAAAAAATATAATTTCATGTTCGAATTTTCCTCATTTTACTTTTTTATATGAACCCACCCAAGAAACCGGAAAGTACATACATATATATTATATGGGATAGTTTGTATAAGTGTGAAATGTTTGTTTATACCCGTGCGAAGCCGGAGCGGTCTGCTAGTACCTAGATAAATGAAGCACCGCTCCACCGATTTTGTGCAAACTCCACATAAACCATCTACTAAATAGTCCGAACAAAGCCTAAACATTTGGTTTAGATCGGTGAGTCCGTTCCTAAGTTATAAAACTACAACGAAAAATGCCTTTTTTTATAAATTAGATGAAATCCTATTATTCTAAAGAAAAAACTACTTGAGAACTCAATATAAAAATTTACCAAATTATATATATATAATTTTCAAAATCTAGTAATCTACGTACTTTCAATTTTAGAATGAGTGTCAAAAATTTTATATTTACCTCACTCCTCATTCATTTTATATATACATACATATGTAGTAGGCATGTATGTATGAAGAATATTAATATCTACATATATAATAGGCATATACTCGAGAAAACCAGCACCAAATGGGATAATCCAAATATATTTTCAGTGGTTATCTATTAAAAATCTCACAAGAACAAAGCAAAAAATATAACTAGGGCAACATACAATTTATATACTATATACATACATATGTATATGTACTATCGAAATACCAGGTTCACAGATTTATAAGTAGGTTTATAAAAACAAAATTTTCAAATTAATTTAAAAAACAGAATAGCTCAGTTGACTTTGAGAATTGGCTCACATTTGATCAAAAAATCTCGTTTTCTTTCGAAAATAAATTTATTTTTGACATTATAGATTGAAAAAGCAAAAACAAAACAAAATAAAATTTGATTGTTGTTTTTGTTACTTGGTGATATTCGTATGTATATATGTACACACATATATTTTTGTTAATTAAATATATATATATATATGAATGAACACAAGTATATACTTTTTTATGTAAAATTACAAATTACATACACACGTAATTGTCAAAATTTTTTAATTAAAATTTACAATAACACCAGGCGCTCAAAATTGAAATGTAATATATGCATGAAAATAATTCATTTTTTATTGAACAATAATTACGGGTATTCAAACCGAAAATATATTTACAAAAAATATCTAATTTCAAATCTTGAGAGTAATAAATATTGTCTATTTTTGAGTAGTTTCAAAAAAAACAAAATAATAATACAGAATGAGAATAAGCTCTTTTCATACTATAGTTTGAGACTCGTATTTCAAAATATATATCTTCTACGTCCATACTAGACCACTCATGGTTTTACATAAGTATATATATATATACTATTATCTAATTATTTAGACCTCTCTATTAGTGTAGATGCTTATATTTACATAATCTCCATACATACAGAAATTTAAATCCCAGTTATTGCTGGTAAGCAAAAATGTTGCACTAAACTTCCTTATAATAACTGAAAGCCTTCAACATAAACACTGTCGTAATGATTACCATAATTATGTAATATTTATATATATATATGCATCACATGTGTACTCTTACAAGACATATTTATGTAGATGCAGTGTGTAATTAAAGAAACGCCTCCAACTGACACCTGTCGCCCGCCACCAGCTGTTGACTGTTGACTCCGGGCACGCTTAAGCCTTTTGATCATACAATCCACAATCTGTAGGCCGTACCGCTCGTCTTGATGACGAGGAAAAATTATGTTTGCCACGCGACAGTAAATATATATTACGAGTATATGCTCAGGCAAACGCACATGTAATTTGTGCCCTCCTCTGACAGCAACGCACAGGCGGAAGCTTACATGAATACAACATAATGCCCGGTATGAAATTATTGCTTAGCATTTTTTTTGCATTAGCTCTAAAGCCGCTCATAATCACTATGAAAATATCACTCAGAAGATCATGATTAGTTTCCTTCAATGTTTTTCCAAAAACATAAATATTGAAATGAAGAAACTGCTCAGAACCATCATTATAAGGTTAGGACAAACGGAACGAACTATCGCATTACCGAAATTAACTCGGATTTTATCCGTCCAAGAGGTGACTTTTCGGTGTAAGACAAAGCACTTATCCCTCTTACAAAACCCAGATTTTACAATAATGTTTAGGAATTCTAGAACCCCGATGCTTCGAAATTTCCCAAGCCTGGCAGATCTTTTGCAAAAGGAATGTAGTTTGAAATGAAAGATATCAACGTGAACGTAGACATTCCATGAGTTCGAATAAATGTATTCTTCCCTATCTGAACTAACGTCAGTTGTCCTTAGACCTCATGAAAATGGTTGCCGAGACTGAAGTCATAATGGTAACCACGAGCCATAGAGTAGTAGTTCCATTATTTAACTGTTTTACAGCATTGTTTTCTAAAATTGTTAATTTATACCGATAGATAGTCACTTCTTCTCCTTCCCCTTTTGAAAAATAATAAAATTCCATAGACACAAGCTACCAATAACCATGAAGGTTTTACCAATTTTCACTGCACAATCATCAATCAACACTCGAGTATCATAAATAATATTAATAGGCAAAATTTCTATGCAACAAAGTTGCAATTATGCTGCGCTATTGTATTCGACGAAAAAGTTTAATAATAATAGGCTCATTACTAACGGAAGTCAATCACCAGAGTCAATGGCAATCGACAGGTGCCAAGCCAAGCAGCGAATTCCAGGCAAGGCAAGCTTGTAGGCGCCAAACTCATGAAGGCGAACAAATACTCATACCCTTAGCGCCGCGCGCTGGTCATTCCCTTTGATTAATTTCATGAGGCAGCGAAGCAAGCGGGTACTTCAGTGACCAAGTGCTAAATTCACCATCAAAACTTTATGAGAGACAAGTGATTTTATTATTGAAAAGCGAAAAAGTATTAAAATATGCAAAAAAATCTCAAATGTAAATGCTAAACAAGTAAAAAGTTAGCGAAAAAGAAAATTGGAAAATTCATGAACAACAAACTCGAGATTCGTATAAGTTTAACTGTTAGACACTTAAAATACTTATGATCATGTATTTCATAAATTTCTAGTGAAAAACTTGGAAATATGGAGTAGTTAAACCCAGCAAATTAATCTCTCCCACTCCAAAACTCTCCTCCGCTATTAAGCTTTCCACGCAGCTGTCTTCTGTGCGTTATTCCTACAACAACTCAATGTCCCTCCAAGCACTCAACGGAATCCTTCTTCCCTTAAGAGAAGAGACAATTAACAATAGTACTTCTTTCCCCAAAATCACAAGCTATTGTTCTCTACGTCCGCTTTCCTTAGCCAGAAATAGACCCTTTCACATACTAGCCGAACTTTCCCTGGGTAGATCCAATAATAACTGTCCCTAAGATAATAGCAGGGCGGCACGGAATACTTAAGTCTCTCTGCTGGAAATTATCATCTAATGATCTTATACGCATTGCTTTTGTCTGGACACCAGAGACAATTTTAACGTTTCGATCTTCAAAATGTATGATATACAGCTTAAGGAACACTGACCTAACATGTAAAGAGGTTAAACTTGTCTCTTTGATCACTTATTCGTGTTTTTTAGCAGAGTTTGAAGCTAACAAAATCACAGCTCTCTCTCTCTCTCTCTCTCTCTCTCTAGTAGACCTCACTTGTCGAGTAGACTAAATACAGGTAAAATCCCGTCAGAATACCATCTTCCTCTTGAAACCCTAGACTTAGAAAATACAATTGAAATTCTATAACTCGAAGTTCTCCATAACTCTAACTCTTGAATTGGCAATAAGAGCCATCTTTCATACAAATTACCTTCCGTAACTCGGAGGTCTCTCTAACTCGAAATTCGTTTGTGGATTATGGTGATTCGATTTAGCGAAGTTCAACTTTACTTGTGTTGGTCTCTATGTCACTTTGTGCAAATGGAATATGAATGTACTTCGAGAGTTTAGACATCGACAACTCACAAGACAATCGGGTTTATGTCAGTATGAAATGAATCCAGAACTAGCAACACATCAACATTCCCCACAGATGATTTTGACAACTTTTTCTTCGATTACAACAGCAACAGCTGCTAATTTCTATTAGTCATCGCGCACAGAGTTGATAAGCCGAGCACAAGGTCATCCAGCTGTAGAGTTGTCGTTAGATGACTCAGATAGTTGTCTCTATAAATGTAAGTGTGTAGGCACGTGCATTAGAAATCAAACATTAATTCAGTTACCGCATTACTAATATGTAATCTCCCAAAAAAACTTAATTGAAAACTAAAGCGCATTACTTCTGTAATCACGCCAAATGTAGAGAGCCCACCAATGACTATGACAACTATGGAACAGCCTTCAAACGGCTAAAAGCATTCATTTATTAAGAGTTAATTGAATGCACACGTCTGATTTGCACCAAATTTGAGTCGAGTAAATGCGACAGCAGCCGATTGCAACAGCACGATTTCTTTCGAAATACATATGTATTTAATTTCGAAATTAATTGTGCCTCAAAATGGGAATAGCCACTAGCACGAGTTTCGGTTAGTCGGTCACATAAAAATCGAGTGTCGCAACTGTTGCAAGCCGATAAGTGCGTAAGACTAATATACTTAAATAGAGACTTCATGTAATTAGCCAAAATTGTCATTGCAACTGTCAAAGCAAGTGACATACATTTAAGTTTGAACATTCTTTATACCGTTATTTTACTCTACTTCCATATATATGAGTTCCCCTCTTACCTCTTTTTGGTTTTTCTTTTTCTTTTTCTTTTTTAGGTGACATCGATGACTGCATCGTAACACCGACTGTACAAGGACAATTCACCCCACTGCCTGAGGCGCTCTGTGATGTCATTATGGACCTAACCGCAGAGGGTCATTCGGCCACCATTGAGAATGTGCGCATCAAACTGAGCATACGATTTCCGCATATGACACCACCAGCCACCGAAGTTATCTACGATACGCTGGCACAACTGATGCAGGAACAGAAAATCTATCAAACCGCAAAGGGTTACTTCATCTTCACGCCAGAGTGAGTATATTGAGTCAAATATATCAATAGTAGAGTAGATCAGTCATCCTTTCTGATAAACAAACTAGTATTCACTGGGCCGGTTATGTCCAGAGATCACATATAGATAGGAGATCTAGAGAAGATAGAGCGTGATATCAAATCTCCGAATTATCGTTTTTCTAAAACAACTGATATCAGAGACCTAGGGACACTATCTTATAATTTAGTATAGTTTCTTCTTCACTTAGAGATTTTAAAACTCTGCTAAAAATATTTAGAACCTTCTCTGAAGATTGAATTTAATTAATTTTCATTTCTCAAAACTCTCAACCAGACGTCGCCGCAGTCGTTCGAGACCGCGTATTATGCGCAATGGCTATCAAGATTTTGAAGAAACCGATGAATTACCTCAGGAGGCGCGCACAATGCTTATGACCAATGCGGAGGCGCTACATTCATTGTACGGTGAAATCTCCACAGAACGCGATGGCGATCTAACGCATCAATGCATACAAACTAATTTGGCCGATGTCATTTGCGGCGGTAAGTGAACAAGGAATACCAGTTAAAGAATAAAATTACACGCTTAACACTTCCATTACAGGTAATCCAAATGACAAAATACTTTATCCGCGCGCCGCCAAAAGACGCAGCGCCTCATTCCCAACACCGCGCAGCCTGGAAAGGCGGCATAGTCTGCGCTTATTTGGCTCCTCCAAGCGTCTCCAACGTTGCGCATCAACACGAAGCCTCTCAAAGACATACGCACAAACTTTAGCCACGGACAGTAGCAGTTCGGAGTACCAAAGCACAGATTCTTCGTCACCAAGTAAGTTGAAATACAATGATTTTTTGAGTTTTTCGATAGTAGATAGGATCGGTCCGATGATGTCTAAGTACTCGAACCCCCCTCTGCGAAATCAAACCCAAAAAGATGGTATATTTTAGTCGTAGACTCTATAATTGAAGAGTGGCGAGTCAAAGATTTCAAGTCTCATCTTTACTTTTTTTTCTTATTTCTTGTTACATCCGCCTGTTTTCAGAATATGTTTCATAGACATCAATCCCCAAATTAAAGCTTTTCTTTCTCACTTTTCAGAAAAGGGATCTTTGCTATCGCGTCTCTTCCGACGTAGCGGACGCGCCAAACAACGTCAAATCGAAACATATTCAGCCCAGTTCCCACCTGCCGAGTGGTTCAACTCTCGTGCAGTGCATTTACATAGTGTCGGCACGCAAACAGCCGATCATGTAAGTTAACAACACAAGCTTCTATATCCCTCTCAACACACTAATATCTCTTCTTTCATATCTCGCCCACTTTAGGACATGCCGGTGGCGCATACGCTTTCCAATTCCACATTCTACGATGGTTCGGAGTTAAGTCAACGTTCACTCACACTGCCACGCCGACATCGACGACACATGTCCAGCGACTCGACCTTCCTTATATCGTCGCGCGATTGTTCGCCCATACGACGACGTTCGCCAGTCTACTGCAGCAGTTCACTGCCACGCTCCACACAATCCATACCGGCCACAGCGAGCGGTGCAACAACGAACATGACCACCGCACCGACGACAGCGAGCAAAACGAATCACTCCACCGCGACACTGTCACGCCTCTCGGCGCCAAATCACACAACAACAGCCAGTGCTGTTGCCGCCGCAGTGGCAGCGAACGCACAAAAATCTTCCTCAAAGAGTGTTATCGGCAAACACATATTCGAACAGTCGCCTTCGCGCACAAGTGCCAGCATTAAAGCGCCAGCGACGAAGCGTCAATCAGATAACATAATAATTAACGGTTATGCCAGCAATTTGGATAGCGGTAAGGTGTGCTATCGCAGCGTACAGAGCGGTCCGTCTAGTTTGGAATCGGGCAAAGCCTCATCCATGCTTACCTCGGGACCGTCGAGCATCGATAGCGGTAAGGTGTCATTCAGCAAAACCAGTGGTCATTCTAGTCTCGACTCGCAATGTTCGACCAACACAGCGGTGGTGCAACCAAGTCCAGCGCGGTCGATACTCGTCTTGAATGGTTCGCCGCGCGGCACACCGCGTCATCAGGCAATGCGTGCACGCGCCGCCGAACAGACGCAACGACAACGCGCCTCGACGCCATCGCGTATACTCGAGGAAATCACGAATCAGCAAAAACCAACGCCGGGCCGTCCAATGAGTAATGCAGGTGGACAATCCTATTACAATAGCATACCGAATTCGAATTCGAACAATTCGATCACACTGCAGGTCACCACCTCCAATGGCAGTCAAAGTAGTATACCAAGCACGAAGATTTTTGTGCAGAATTCACCAGCGCGTAGCGTTATAACGTTGGAGAATGGCAAGCTGATGGAGAATTCTAATGTCTACATCATCAATAATGAGACGACAACCAACGAGAAGGGTGAAATCATTAAGAAGACGCTCTCGAAGCAGGAAACTACGCCAATGAGAAATCAGCAGCAACAAAAAGAACAGAAACGGAATTACGCACAGGCGCATGCGCAAACGCATAGCCAAACGAAGTCAATGCAACAGCAGCAGCAACAACAACAACAGCAGGCGACAAATATACAACAAATTTACAAAGACAATTCGATAAGCGAGAACGAGGCGAACTCCGAGACTTGCGACTCCATCTCTTTCATTAGCGAAACCTCACCGGATAATCTGGACACGCTGAGCTCCACGGAGGTGATCGACAACTCGAAATTCACGAAGAATATCAACAACGATGCCACAATGAATAACAGCCGTAAACTCTGCTTACAATTGCCGCAACACGGCTCCAGCCAGATTGTCTACAAAAACAATGTGCTGAAAAACGAATCGAATCCGAACTCGCCCAGCGGTGAGAAGACACTCGCCATGGCGGCGCTAGCAGCCAAACAAGATTTTGAAATCGCCGGTTCGGTTGGTAATCTACGTTTCTACGAGAAGAACACCAAGGAGACAACACACGCGAAATTGATGAACTCACATTGTGATTTGAAGAATCTAAATCGTTACGAGTCTTCGGGCAATCTGCAAAAGACCGGCAATATACTGCAATCCAATCCGGCCATTAATAGTGACGACCTGGCGCATATATTGCAAAAAAACATAATCGCCGTTGGCAGCGAACCGAACTTAGCTTTAAAGGACAATAACTGCAGCAACACAAGTGACAAATCCGTCGAAAAGGAGGCGCTTGATCGGCGCTTCAGCTTGTCGAAAGATCCCAATGGACCGGTCAGCGCACCAGCAACCGGCAATGAAGACCTCTACAATTTCCCGAGTCTAACGGATTTGTCCTTTAATTTTACCTCATTGGCGGCGCAGAAAATACTACAGGGTGTTAGCCTGAACAGCATCGATACGTTGGTGGAGCTAAATATGGCGGCTGCCGCGGCGGCGAATAAGGAGAAACAGCAGAATAATCAACCGACGCCGGTGTGCACCGACTATGGCATGGTGTAGCAGTTGGAGCGATAGATAGACTCAACGAAATGCAATGAGACAATTGCGTCAGCGCGATGAAATGAGCTTAGGTCAATTGAGTGTGTTATGTCGGTGGCTTTATGGGGCAGTGTAGTGGGCGCGCATGGTCAGTAGGATGAGACGCACAACTTCAACTAACTAAAGTAACACAATTAAACATATACTAAGAACTAAAATTTAAAACGAAATATTTACTACTCGCATATTAGATAGGATTCGTGAATACGAGTAGTTACTATTCTTAGTCGTATCGTAGATTCTTGCTCTCCGATTGGTAAAGTGGCACTTGTTGAGTTAGTGTATGTGGGATTTATTAATCCATTTTTCTTTATTTTCTAACCTCAAAAAAAACGTACAGTAATAAGCCTAAATCTTTAAAATATTATCAAGTGATCTTTGAGCCATTCAAGGTCAAAGTGAAAACCATAAAAAACCTTCTTCAGAACGAGATTTTGTTATCGAAAATCTTTTTCAGTAGATATCAAGATATTTATTTCTGGAACTGAGCTAGTCCACAAGATATGTTTCATTGGATCAGAGATTAAAATACTTAAATTGTTCATCAAATTGAATATACATATAATATATAATATTTTATTAAAATCTATCTTGGAAAAGGATTCATATAAAAGCTCTGCCAGCCAGCGTTGCCACTTTTTCAACATTTGTCACTTTAACAAAATCAAATAAATTAAAAATATTTATAATGAATGCGGTTCTTAAAAAACAGAAATCAAAAATTTGTTGGAAGAAATTTACATAAAACTATTAATTAGTATTTCTCCTAAATGTATACTCGCCTACAGCGTCGATGAATAGTAAACTTTAGACTGTTTTGTAACGTATAACAATATTGAGCACTAACCAAATACATACATACATACATATATAGTATATTATGGGAACAACAAAGACAAGTAAGAAATTATAGTTGTATGTAGCTGAACGAAAATATGAATAAAATAAACCAATAATTATAATTGATTATAGTAGTGAGGGAAATAAACTGAAACTCGCAGACAATTGTAAACAAAAATACACAGTTAAAATTAAATTACACATTTTTTTATTTAGTATTTGCAGTTGTACTACAACGACAAAAATTTATATTTTTGACTTATTCTTTGTCTGAATTGCAAAATTTCAAAATTTATAATTTTATAAAATTAATTTATTTAAATTTGATTTTTTTTTGTAATTAAATTATTATTTTTTTCTTTTTGAATTACATCTGTGTGTTTATTAAATTTGAAACTTAATAATTTTATAAAATTAATTTGTTTAAATTTGATTTTTTTTTTTAATCAAATTAATTTTTTTAATTTTTCATTTACTTCCATGTGTTTATTAAATTTCAAAATTTATAATTTTATAAAATTAATTTATTTAAATTTGATTTTTTTGCAATTAAATTAATTTTTTTTTTTAATTTTTTTTGTTTACTTCCATGTATTTATTAAATTTCAAAATTTATAATTTTATAAAATTAGTTATTTAAATCTGAAAAAAGTAATTGTAATTAAATTATTTTTTTTTATTTTTTGAATTACATCTATGTGTTTATTAAATTTGAAACTTAATAATTTTATAAAATTAATGTATTTAATTTTTTTTTAATTAAATTATTTTTTTTTTTACTTTTTGGTTTACTTTAAAGTGTTTACTAAATTTGAAAATTAATAATTTTATATATTAATTTGTTTAAATTTGATTTTTTTGCAATTTAATTTTGAGAAAATTTAATTGTTATGCAATTTTATCAAAAAAAAAAATATATTAAAAAAATATATAAAAAAAAAAATTTTTTTTTAAATAAAATAATTTATTTTTTAGATATTTTTTTTTTTTTTATTTTTTAATATTAATTTCATACATTTTCAAAATTTTTTAAATCAAAAAAGTTTAGCTATCATTTGTATGTATGTATGTTTTTTGTTTAGTCTCATAAATTATTCGTTCCAATAATTTTTAATCGCATTTTAATATTTTTCATTACTCTTTTGGAGATTTTTCTTTACTACGAAATTGTTGTTGTGCTTCATCCATTTTTTTGCGATTTTTTTCTTAATTCTTTCGAACCAATACTTATCTACTTAAAGCTTTTTGCACGCCCACTTGAAACACATTATAAGCATTAAAGACGCCGCAAATGTCAATTCCAAGCGCCACTTGCCTACACATTTACAGTTATGAACATGTAAATTTTCTTTACAGTGCCAAAATGTTTTAGTTTAAAACAAAACAAAAAAAAATATATTATTGATTAATTGAGTTTTATAAAAAACACCTAATTTAAGTTTTAAATATTGTAAATTTGACAGCAAAAATAAATATATAAATATATATTAAATACAGTTGTATATGCTAATGTAATAATGTAATAGTTTTATTTATTTCATTTGAAATCCTTACAACGCCGCCCATACAAATACAATACATTACAATAGTTAATTATAAAAGTAATGCAAAACCAAGAAAAATTGCTAAATACGATTACTTATAACTTAAAGCAAAGAGTTGTACTCACAAAGGTTTACATACATACAGACATACAATACATACAGACATATGTACAATGTAGAGCAGCAATATATTTTTTACAGTTACATATAGTACATACATACATACATACATATGTACAATTTGTTTACTTTAATTTGTTAAATAGTTTTTAAAAAATATAATTCACCGTTTGTTTTATTATGAAACAAAAAAAATAGAAAAATAGAAAAAAGGAAAACAAATGTACAGCAGGCAATAAATAAAGTAAAACTCCTCAAATAGTTGGATTGCATTTCATATAAAATAGCGCAGTAATAAATATTATTTTAACATAAACATAAAAATGTTTTTTTTTAATTTTTTTAAATTTTTTTTTTACTTTTAATTATTTTTAATACATTGTGATGTCGCTTTGCATTTCACAACTATTATTTACTACAATAGTTGAATTTATATTTTTATTAAGTTTACTTTTTTAATTTTTTGTTTTTGTTTTTTTAATTATTATTTTTCTTTAATTCTATAGCAAAAGCATGCTTGGCATTTAAACACACGTGTTAAAGTAAAAATAAATAAAGCGAAACATGTCGTTAGACTTCGAACGCGAATACATATATGTATGTAACTAACTTTATTTCAAATAATTTTCGTGTAAAACTTAACTTTAAGAAATATGAAATGAATGTCTTATCACTAAACATTTTATAAATAAGGAAGGCCTTAACATGAATCAAATAAAATGTAGCGTAAAATGGCATAAAGCCAATAGAAATCAAATAATCAAACGAAAATTAAAGTTGTTTTTGTCAACAGTATAACGATACAAAGGTAAGTTAATTCGTGTTTAAGTGAAAAAAAAATATTTTTAACGAAAAAAAGTGAACTTTAATTTAAAAATATTTATATGTATATGAAAAAAAATTAAAAAAAATTAAAAAAAATGAAAAATATATAAAAAAATATATAAATAAAATTTTAAATAAAAAAAATTTTAATTAAAAAAGAATAAAAATTAAAAAAAAAATAAAAAAAAATAAATTAGAAAAAAAATTAAAAAATATTAAAAAAAATAATTTAAATTCAATTTTTATAAAAAATTATAAACAATATTTAAGTATTTTAATTTTTAATATTGTTCAAAGTACAGTGGAACTTCCGTAACTCGAACTTCTATAACTCGAAGTTCTCCATAACTCGAACTCTTGAATTGGCAATAGAAGTCAAATCTCCTTCCATAAATCGAACTTTTCGACCAGGGCAGAATACAAAATTTTAAATTTTACTATCGAAATATTATTTTACTATAAAAATACATTGAAAAAAATTAAGGCAGTAGTTTGCTTTAGAAGCCGCGTTTTTTAGCAATTTTTTTTTTTTGAAAGGGAAGAAAATGATTGCGGTAAACGTAATTGTTAGACGATAGTGTACTATATTTAAGACTTAAAAAACAATATTTATTATTAAAAACTATTGAAATTTTTTCAAAGTTGTAAGTATTTTTCTGGAGCGCCTGGAGTCTGCACTTGTAAATCGGTGCCGGTGATGGAGGTCGTGCGATGCATCTGAAACAGTCGAACCAAATTTTTTTTTTAATTTTTATACGTTTCTTTTCTTTATGAACTAAAAAAATACCGAAGAAGTTATAAAATTCCAAATTTTTTCGAAGTTTGAAAAAAAATTCACTTTTTTTAAGAAAAAAAATTCACTTTAAGTTGCAAAACAAGTAGTTTAAATAATACATTTTTTAGTTCAAATAGAAGATAATTTAATACTGAAGCTAGATCACATTCGTTTTTTTTCGATCGGACATATATTCTTTTTGCTATCGCCGGCACCGTTTTCTAACACTTGTGAAACTGAAAACTCGAGAAAACGCGCTTTAAAGTCTGTCTGAGCATTCGCACCTGCTCGACGCTCGGCTACTAAAACTGCTCTAGCTTCGAAAATATGTCGAATTGCCCTCTGGAATTTTAAAGACGTATTCTTGGATAGTTTTGGAAGAGATTTAAAACAAAACAAAAAAATCGATTTTTTGAAGCCTGTAAAGCAGACTGCCTTAATTCGTGTTTAAGCGAAAAAATATATTTTTAGCGAAAATAGTGAATTTTATGTTCCAAAAATGTATGTATATGAAAAAAAAATAAAAAAAAAATTATTTAAAAAAAAATAAAACAATATTAAAAAAAAATTAAAAAAAATAATAAATATTACATTTTTTTTTTATATTAAAAAAAAAATCAAAAAATATTTAAAAAAAAAGTTATAAAAAT
The DNA here is from genome assembly GCF_028554725.1 of Zeugodacus cucurbitae. Classification (NCBI taxonomy): domain Eukaryota; kingdom Metazoa; phylum Arthropoda; class Insecta; order Diptera; family Tephritidae; genus Zeugodacus; species Zeugodacus cucurbitae. The sequence goes on from NC_071669.1 coordinate 58,680,952, forward strand.
TAAAAAAAAATTAAATTAAATTTTTATCAAACATTTTTTACAATATTTAAGTATATTAATTTTTTTTTTAGTATTTTTCAAAGTAATACCAATCAAATTAAATATACCAAATATTTCTTATAATGCAATTTCTGCTTTGTAGGCTCTTGTACGCATTGCAGTTGTGGTTATTATTAATATTTATAATCGTTTGAACATTTCCTTAAGACTATAACACATGTTAATGCCCGCTGCGTTTATGGTAAGACCACTTTGTTATAAACACTAGTGTAATTAGTCAATGTTTACATAATTACTATTTTATAAATACATTTAAAACCCAAAAATATGACATATTAGTGTTAGTGGTTTGATTAAACAGTAAATTGGCTGATAAACTAGATTATTTTACAAAAAAAATTATATCTAAAAAATTCAGGTAAACTAAACTTTTTTTCGAAAATGTTTATATCGTTCAAATATTTAAAAAGAAACGCAGAGTTTAAAACAAAAAAAAATATTTAATTTAAACAACTGCATTATAGGTTATGTTCATTGAAAAGCAAGCCTTACACATTCTCTTTAAATTCAAATCGCATTATTCTTACATTTTTCACAAATGACTTCGATTTCAACTATTTCGACAAACTTAAAATTATAAAGAACATTTTTTAATGAAGTCAAATACAACTTTATAGTTTTTGAAACATAACCAACAAAATTTGGATTGTTTATTACAAGCATAAAGACTGTTTAATATAATACAAGCAAATAATTTTTGTTATTATTTGCAAATAAATAGATACACAAGGTAGATAGTACAAGAACAAAATTTTGTAATTTAAGCAATTACATAAGTAAAAAAAGTTAAAAAAAAAAAACAAAAAACATTACAATTCTCATCAAATAATCCACTGAAGCACGTAGGCAGTGTTTAATAAATTTAACGAACAATCTTCTTTTTTTTAATTTTTAGAATATTAGCGCTATTCTATGGCTGCTGCCAATAACAATGCTAGTAAACAGCTATACTGTCAGTTTTCAATAAAAGTGCTTAAGTTCACCAACGACTGGCACGTTAAATGTGTAGTATAAATTTTCGTATGGAAACTGAAAGGGATTGGCGAAGCTCAACTTTAGTAGACCATTTTCAAAAGCTTCTATGTACTTGGGATCCTAAAAGAAAAATGTGAGAATCATTATTTTGTTAAAATAAATATAATTTATAAGCGCAAAACTTACATCCAAAATTAAATGCCTTATTCTTGTGCCTGCGACCATCATTAGCACAGGCATATTATCACATAAACGTTGCTTTTCAACCTGTTTTCTCTGCAACAGATCTATCGTCTTAAATACCAACTCTTCCGTCAACTGATCACAATGCATCACATTAATATACTTTAATCTTGGACAACCATCTAATAACACTAAGACCGCTTCATTAGTAACTGAGCGACAGTAACGTAAACTAACAATTTCCAATTGTTGTAATGCGCAAATAAAACGCAAACATGTCGCATCAATATATTTACTACAATCGCAACCGAATACTTTCAGATTCTTAAATTGTGACAAAGATCGCATGCCATCGTCCACAATGAGTCTGGGCGAAAAAATGCGCAAACACTCCAGTTGCTCACCCTTTTGGTCGGCTAGTCGATTGAGTAACACATTAAATGATTGTGTTCGAAACATTTCGGCAGATAATTCTAAATCAGCTAGACGTGGTAGCTGCGCTATAGCATAGTATTCAAATCTTTGATTACAGGATATATTGAGTTTTTCTAAATTTATACAGTTCACTGGCAGCGCTGAAATAGCCACATCAGTAAGTGCATCGCACCACTGTAGAGTTAGCTTTTTGAGGTCCTTAAGCGATGTGCAAATTTCCACAAAGAAATCATCTTGTATGCCACATTCAACGAAGGTTAGCTCCTTTAGGCATTTCAATTTACTTAAATAGCGTCCTAGTTGTTGAAAAATATGTTATTAATCTTTAACAAAACCAAAATACTTTGCCGCTTACCCGTTATGTCTTCTTCTCCCTCTAATCTCAAAATCTCCAAATTTGCCAACTCCGATACACTTTGCATTGCATTGTCGTCCAGCGAACACTTTTGTAAATGCAAGCTATTCAAGTGTTTCATATTCATAAGTAGCTTGCGTAAACATTTGGATTTTATTTTTGTCATTCCAAAATAAATTCTTCGTACATTTGGACAATTCTTATGTACTTGTGTCACATATTCATTACGTTCCTGGTCAGTGTAGGGCAAGTTATCTAGTTCCTCGAGGGAACTACCTGCCATTTCAAAAAATCGCCTTATCTCTCGCGTGCTCATATCATTGAGATCATCTTTTCGCAATATTTTGCAATGTCTTTGGCAGTAATATTGAAATACGCTGCGCAAACGTGGACAAATCGTCGCCAAACGCACCTGTTCAACCAATTCTAGTTGTTTAAAGATTTCCAGCAAACAATCATCGTTCAGCATTAAAATGCTGGCTTTTATAACTCCGCCATCTCTATGCTCTTGAGACATTTTTCCCTGCTAACGTACACAGCACACACTCAAAAATATTTAAAACGAATTGATGCCGGCATTTGTGCAAATTAATTGTGTTATCAGCTGTGTGACAACAGCTGCTTTCAAAATTTCGCAAAAATTCGATTACATTAGTCAGATATGGGAGTTTTAGTAATCGATATGAGAACACAAAACACCAAAAATTTTTGCTGCATTTATTTTATTTAAAGTTGAATCACTTTGACGCAAATTTTAAAAGTTAAATTAATGAGTCATAAATAGTGACTGTGGCGAGTATAATAATTCAATTGCAAAATAGTATTTCTGCATTTCATTTAAGATCCACTTTCGTGGCAACGGAAAACAGTTTAAAAAATTTCATCGAAATATCGATAACCCACACCAATCTATCAACACATGTGCACCTTCACAACAGCTGACTAGGTAAAAGTTAAGTTAATCGACGGAAGAGTGTAGAACTTTTAAAACAAATTTGTTATAATTTAATATTTGTAGTGTTGTTCTAATTTTCAAACAAGAAAATTGTTAATATATTAAATAGAAATACAAACAACACGTCCAACATAAAAAAATGGCCGATTCAACAATTATCACCGCAGAAAATCATGTTGAGAATAGCGATAGCAACAGTAATGGGGAAACCCATAGCGGTAGCATAACATCTGTGCCAAGCACAAGTGCAGTAATGGTTGCTTCACTTAAAGCGCCCGAAATTCTTGAAGAATATGGACCAAACTTGAAGCTATTGGTTTGCAATTCGCAAGTGGCAGAGCTTTTAACAATAATCCGTGACAAGTAAGTGCAATACTAAGCAAATATATTTGTATGGTGAAACTTACCGAGTATTTTGTTTCCTGCAGAAACACTACGCGCAGTGACTTTAAATTTTACGCCGATCGTCTTATACGTTTGGTAATCGAAGAATCTCTTAACCAACTACCATATTCCGATTGTCGCGTGGAGACACCAACAGGCGCTACATACGATGGTCTAAAGTACCAAGCTGGCAATTGCGGTGTGTCTATTATTCGCTCTGGCGAAGCAATGGAGCAGGGTCTACGCGATTGCTGTCGTTCTATACGTATTGGCAAAATATTGGTTGAATCTGATGCGGATACGCATGAAGCACGTGTTGTGTATGCTAGGTTTCCGGATGACATTGCCAGTCGGCAAGTGCTACTCATGTATCCGATTATGTCAACTGGTAATACGGTACTGCAAGTGAGTAAAGAATTGCATTTGAATATATAAAAATTATAAATTTAATACATAAAAATTATGAATTTAATATTTAAAATTATAAATTTAAACTATATTTTTTTATCTTTATTTTTGTAATATTTTTCAAAATATTCTCAGGCTGTGAATGTACTTAAAGAGCATGGTGTTCCCGAAAGCTGTATTATACTATCGAATCTTTTCTGTACACCAATTGCTGCTAAAACCGTAGTAGGTGCTTTTCCTAAGCTAAAAATTCTCACATCTGAGTTGCACCCTGTCGCACCTAATCATTTCGGGCAAAAATACTTTGGTACTGATTAACAAGCAACTATATGTTTAATTTATTAAAGTTTTACACTGCTTATACAACAATTGTAAACTATACTAGTGATTAAGAATTTAGGGTTAATTTAACTAATCAATTAACTTAATTTTTTTTCGGAAACAGCAGAAATCAACGATGTACTTAAAATCGTTAATAAATAACTTCGCGATTTCTATGTATATTAATACCTCTGTGCAAGTTTTATAATAACTTGATAAAAATGCAATTTAATTTTTAAATATGGTCTTACTTTTAAATTTTCCTATTCAAAATGATCTTTATAAATAGAAACTTATTTATCATTTTTTTAGTTTAAGTCTATTGTGGTTACTTTCCAGAGAAAGTAACACGCTATATGTATATCAAACTCAAAACTAACATTTGTTCGAATGTTTCCTATTGTTCTTTTATAATAATATCTATGTATAATAAAGAAAAACAAAATCTTCAAAAATGTGTTCTTATTATAACTTGTTATTTTGTAGGATATTTATGAAGTATAAATACTATTAACGTCAGTGAGTATCATTTATGGTTATTACTTTTAATTTTATTTTCGAATTATCAATGCTTAATAGTTAAGAACAATACATATAAATTATAAAAATGCAGATATAAAATTGTGTAAATAAACATAATTAAAATGATTGGTGCACCAGTACCTTAATAGCAATACAAATAAGCTGCATTATGAAGCCATTTTATAATTAACTACAGTGTCAACTTTATGCAAACCAGTCGAGAAAGAGCGCAGCTGTACAGCTTGCGCATTTTGTATAAAAACTGCACCAGTCTCATCCCATTTTTCGGGAATCTCACAATTTTGTAATGTGTACAGCATTACATCGAACGTGCAAATGCAATCGAGCAGCGGTAAATAACTGACTGTGGCGGATATTTGACGCATAACATCGCGTATTTCATTTTGTATACGTTTCAGTTCCTTACTCGATGTTAGTTTTGTCGCATCGCCAGTCTCACCGTCACCCAATTCAGCTTGCATTTTGAAGTCCCAACACTCCAAAACTTCTTTGGTATGCGCATTTGTGATAACCATAGAAATTTTCTCGATCATATTTTTAGCAAGCCAATCTGCAAGATAAAGTTAAAGTGAATAATGTAATTTAATATGTTTACTAATATGTCAAATTAGATTACCTTCCGTTTGCTGCAAGACATTTGACAAAAACTCTTCAATCTTTTTATCTTTCGACATTAGTATCGTTATACCATATTGTTGTGTATTCTCAAACGTTTCAGGTGGATAAATTCCACGTTGAAATAAAATAGAATTAATACCATATTCTGAAAAGAAAACCAATACCGTTTACCATAGAGGTCTTTGTTTTTGGAACAATGCATTTGAGTTGGCGCCACAAGCAAAACTGCCCAAGCGTTTCCCCAACTTAACTTACTCAAATATTCAACTATAATCTGTGCAGAGCCACGTAATGTAATGCAGTTTTTAGTACTTTGAGCTGTAGACATTTTTATATTAAACAATAACGCAGCTAAACAAATTAAATTCACTAAGTAGAGGAAGTTAAATTAAACGATTGAATGTAACAAAAGGTAATTCAGTGGTCCAGGGTTGTTAAGCTACACTTATTTGTTTATTGGTTCAGAGTTGCCTACTACTGGCAGAATTATGAAAATTTGCTCAAATAGTTTACCCGCTAATTTCAAGTTTTAGCAGACAAAATATTTTTAAATATAAAATAAATAGTAAATAATTACTACTAATTTATTCTTCTTGAATTTAATTAATTAATAAACAATTGTCTCACTCAAATAAATTAGAATTAATGAAGTTATTATTACACCGCATTCATTCTGTTTTGTGCCGCATATTGGTGGATCTAAAGTAATTTTGCAACACTGTTTTCTTCTACTCAATTAGCAATGTTGCCGCTTTAAACTGTTTACCCTTGTTTCCGAATCTGGAAGTCTGTGCAAAACGAATATTTATTGTTTGCCTTGTAATCTGGCATTCGCCGCTGTTCTCCTCGTTCGTTCGGTTTTCATAGCTCTATGTAAAAGAGAGTTTATATATGAGGTATATTATTTAGCAAAGAAAAATTGGCCATTGCAAATAAAAAATATCGACAAATTGAATTGTTGGTGTGATAATAAAAAGTGCTTGGGTGCTTGTGCAATATGTGGTATACCAATTTAAAAAGTGGATATTAGCTGGTTTTTTGAGTCATTACACCCATAAGCAGTGCCTTTACAATTAGGCACGGAAAGAAAGCCAACAGAAATCAATGAAGTGTAATAAATAAGAAAATCCAAGGCATAAAAAATAATTATATATTGCTAAAGCTATAAGATTTTGTTGGCATATGTTTATGTTTTCATCTGTGTAAATATAAATACTTGAGTGAAAATGTGTATTAATTGTATACAAGTGTCGTTAAAACCATAAAATTTGCTGTGAATTCAAGAGAAATCGAATTGTAAAACTTTTTAACCTTCACATACTTTGGAAGTCGATTTTTTTTATTTGGCCCTATGCCACATATTTGCTGGTAGCGACGCATTTCTTCGCTGTTTTACAAATTAGCAGAGCAACAAAACAATGCTATATGTAATATATGTACATATGTGTATAATAAACAGCATACTAAATTTATTTGTTTGCAATGAATTTTAGGAATCTTCGAAATTCGGAAACGTTAAAGTGGAAAAGAGATTTGTTGCATTCTTTTTTGGCTGACGTTTAAGCAGTTTTGTTGTGTTCTTTAATTTGTCTTGCATATATTTGCACATATCCTTTCATTTCGCGTACGCTTTGGTATCTTTTCCTTATTTCTTTGTTTTTTTTTTTCCTGGCGAATTCGCTTTGTATCTTTGCGTTGTAAGAGGAAAGTGAATATATAGCGGATGCGACAATCCACGCCCGTACATTGAATCATAGTTTTTATTTACATGCACTTAATGCGATTTGCATTAATAAATTTACAAAAATACTAATTTTTTTAAGAAATGTGTGCTTGTTATCAGATTTGATACGACAACTACGGAAGCAAACGTAATAAATTGCTGAAGTGATTGTAGGTTAAAAAGATTTCATAAAGTGATTTTTAATCCTAAAATATATAAATATTTTTTATCAAGAAATATTTTTAGGTAGAGCAAAAACTGCTACATCCAATAAATAATAATAAAACTAACAAAGGTGTTTACCTACATACATACATATGTTGCGTAGCAAGCGACCATAACGTCTCTATAGTACGAAATACTTTAAATCGATTATAAAAAGTGTAATTTTATGAGAAACCCCATAAGTGAGCTGTATTAATACAAATAACTATAATGCATTGCGACAATACGAAAACATCATCAGAAATCGAACATGTCGACTGGAGCACTGGCACCGGTTCTGGCCATCATTACGCTAACGTCAGGTGAGTGGAAATTATTAAATTGTAATTTAATAAATATATTATTGGCGAGTGTTAATACAACTGGTTCTAAAATTGCATTGGAACATTGGTTCCAAACACTGTCATTCGCATATTTGTTCAGTAGAATGTGGTCTATATCAAAAATGCAAAGTTTCATTAGTTTCCAAGTGGCAGGTTGATTCGTTTGTATCTGCTGTGCTATAAACACTGAAACAGCTGTTTGCGATTGAAATATAATTTGTTCACTATTTGAAATTGCAGTATTTCAATACTTAAAAGCGGTTCCATATAGTAGCTGGTATAGTTACATTACTGGTATTATGCACCTACTAATTTAAGCTAATTGGAACTTGTGTTTACTTTAAAAGTAATTGATGTGACAAATACCCTGAAATCACATGAGTTTTATTTTTAATAATTTATAGTAGAGAGAAAATACGACTAACATGTTTGTATATAAATGCTCTTAAACAGTTTGTTGTACAAAGATTTGATTTCCTTTGCCTCCTGTTTATATAAAAGCTATGTCGTTGTGGCAATAATTGCGTTTGTTTATATGAGACCAACGTATACATGGCGTACATAGTACATATGCAATCGATACCAATACGAGTTGGAACCCAACAGTTGAAATTTATTTACCACTTGAAGTAAAGTTCCGTTATTGCAACAGGTTTTTTAACAATACATACATACATATGTAAATTTAATCAGCATTTAATGTTGACTCGGTAATTTTTGGCAACGTTAAAATTTTTAATCACAGTTTCTTTGTGTGCTTCATTATTTTGAAAGTTGCTTTAAAAAACACGAATATATGGACATTAATATTTAACAGTTACCAGAAAGCGATACGCTTTTGCAACATACAGATTATTTCAATATATGTATCTCATGGAAGATAATTGTTTATAATTAAAAAATGAATTTCAATCCTCATTAAAATTATTTTTTATTGCTTATTAATTTTGGTGCTACATGACAATAATGTCAACAAAATGTGATTATTTATGTTATATTTTTTATATTTTAATTGCCCTTATATGTATTTGATATTTTAATACAATACACTATTAATAATTTCGAATTATCGCACTTTTTACTAACTCATCCGGTGTAGATAAAAAAAAAATATAGTGCTCCCTGCAGTATATTTCGATATACTCGTACAAATATGTAGATAAATACATATATGTATTTAATAAAAAAATATATCAACATTTGCTCGGATGTATCATTTTTCCAAGCTACTTGTTTATTTTTTTTTTTTTTACTAAGAATTGTTGTGAATGTACGTCATATGAAGATATACGCAAGGGAGAGAAAAATTACACTAATTGGAGATTACTCACAATCATTAGAAATTATACTGAAAGATGACGAGTCTCACGAAGCATACTTTGTTGTGTTTACATAATTGATAATAGATTTATATTTAACTGAAACTCTACTCTTAATATTGTTATTTTGATTGTTCACTTATTCATTTAATAATATAAATGTTTATAAAACTTTTAAATTTGCCAGTAAAGTAACACATCCAAATTTAAATCCCGCATTTCAAGTTACCAATTTTCCCAAGTGTAAGCAAACAACAGTATATTGAGTAAACTAGAAATGCGGCTGTTAATTGACAAACATACATATAAAGGTGTGCATATTCAGCCATATGTATCCGTGTATAACTATGTATATACACTTATTTATATACTTAATTGTATATAGTACACAACAGACCACTTTGATTAGAGCCAACAGCGGCAGCTGTTTATATTACCAATTCTAATTCTATATAGGCGATAGCATCTAAGCGAAAAAACAAGTATAGCTCAAACAGTGCGCCAAATAATAAAAATATAATGTATACACATAAAATATTTATTATTATTAATATTTGTTTTAACTGTCACTGATATAAAAAAGTTGATTGAAAACTGCATTTTTCTACGTTTATTTAATATTATGGACACAGATAAGATTGTGCGCGCACAAAAAAGGGGTTCACCACTTATAAATTTTATATTTATATCCAGCATTTACTGGAAGTTTATTGCCTCAAACGCAGTTGGCATGACCATGAAAACAATTTATATAATTTTTTATGATTTTTTTGCTACAAATTAAGCAGAACTTAATTCTGCAATATGGTGTCAGCAATAATAAATATTATTTAATATCTTTTATATTTTTTTTACTTTAAACTATAAATTAAGGAATCAATTAACCACTAAAAAACCCGAGAACCTTCACCAATACTCTATCTAGATTATTATTGAAATTGTACCTTACAGAAATCTAACAAACATTATATTTTATAATTAATGTATTTGATTTGTGTTTTAATAGTCGATGTGCGATGATAAGGTGCTACCGATAATCGATTTATTGATTTGCAAGTTGACATTTAACCGATAAGTTGTTTGTTTACAATTTTGCTTATATTTATTTCTCTAATTATCAAGTTTTGTACTGTATGACAATTATTAATATATTTTTAGCTTGCGAAAATTATATTTTTCAAGATCTTAGAAAAATACATTTGTGCTTTATACCAATAACACTTGTGAAATAATTCATTTTATAGAATTTGAACGCGTTTGCCGACAATAAATTAAAATTACAAACTTTTTTAATTCTGAAAATTCTTGATCAATAATTCGAGTAAAAGTAAAATCGCAATTTTAAAAATTAGTAAATGAGAAATCTATATTTATAACCGAAGAAGTTTCTCCGCAATTATTCATTAATAGTAAATTTAACAGAGCAGGAGTTTCTTTACTTCTAAGTAAATAAGATAGCTCATCCTGTTAAAAGATAACTAATTGAAATAGATATAGTATAATTAGATTGTGTACAATTACGATAAGGCAGTATCAATTAATTAATTGCCACACACACTCTGTTCAACTAATCACACTGCAAATTACACGAGAAACAGAACACAGCTGGTTTACAATTCACAGACAGCATAAATCTATAATTCAATTCCGTATGGTTGTAATTTACATATTGATTTACAATGAATGTATAAAATAACACAAGCTGACATAATAGTACAATTATGTTAAGCGTATTTTATTTTTGTTTATACGGTTTTAATAAATCGCATTGACTTTGAAGTTAGTCTGCATGCCAGTATTGCAGTTGAGCAGTTAAATTAAGAAGATTGAGCAAAATATGGATATGTATTTTTTATTTCGGAAGATTTGTTGAAAAGTATATGAGTTTAACTATCAATTGAGTTAACAACTCACTTGTAAACAGATATTGTAGTTGATCAACTATACAATAATCGCAAAGTAATGAGTTGGAATAGAATAGAGATTTTAGAGGAATGCACTACGACCTGTGGTCTTTTGTACCCTCCCTAAGTCTACAATAACTCCACGAGTGCCAGCACTCTTACAAATTCAAGAATGGTGCTTGGAATGAGAGAGTCGGTCCGATCCTCAGTTAGGTTACTTTCTCAGCAAACTGTTAACTATATCCGGTAATATTCCGCTTTAAATACCATAATGTTAAATTAATAGCTTCAAGAGGCTTGTCTCTCTCTTACAGGTGTAGAAATTTGCATTCAGCTAAGTGCCAATTAATATTAATGCTATTAGATTAATACCATTGGAATTAAAACAAACCAGTTTGACTAATACGAGTCATAAGCATTTAAATCACTGTAATTATAACTGTAACCAAGTTAACTTTGTTCTTGTTAGTTGTCAATTTGCTAACTTAGCTGACTCTAACGTCATTTATCAGCTAAGTTGCAATAAAATGCAAATCCTTAATCATAGACATGAAAGTGCTCTCATTAGGGGTCTAGTCTAATAAGCACATTAAAGAGGATTTCCTAAGTTTCCGTTACAATGTCAGTAATTATTTGTAATTAGTAATGAACTACAATATGAATTGAAAGTGTGATTTCGTCATTACTATTTATCACTAATCGACGTTTATTAATGCATTAATTGGTAGGAATAAAAATTTTGGCACACCTATTTACTTAAAGTTATATATTTTCTGCAATTATAAGTAGTTTTCAATGGCATCTGATTTTAATTTGCCACACTGATTCATGTTGTTTTACTTTCAAGTAAATGTAAGCTTACTTCGATTACCACTGACCGGTGTTAATTATCAAGTGCTTGGATTCATTAATCTTTATGGCCGCTAATTGATTTATGCCAATAATAATATATTGTGTGTCAAAAGGGTGCGAATACTAGTTTTATATATGTATGTATGTATATAATATTTATTTGCATATCATATGTATCTATTCATACCATATACTTGTATGTAAATTAAAACTTAACAGTGTTGATAGATTTAATGCATTTGTAAATAATGAATATTGCGAAAATATTATGACAAGTCTAACCATATTTGATGTCAACTTGCCCCAAGGTCTACACTGGTGTTTACACTTCACTGCATATGTAATAGATTAGATCTAACGCAGTTCCGTATTCATAATTTTTTAGTTTTACAAACACGTTTGCCAGACAAGTGGTCTGTTGCCTTAAAGCCAGCCAGGTTCCAAACCACTTTCGGATTATAATATCTATTTGGACATATGGGATATTAATTTAATTCAATTTTTATTTAGTTAATGTTTTTAAACAACGTACTTCTGACTTAATTTAATTATATGTCTACATTGTTTTGTTATTTTACAACTAAAAGTTCGAAAAACACATAAAATGTAAAATTAAAATAAAAAAAAAATATTATTTTTGTTTTAAAGTAATAAAAATTAATTTTTTTCGTTGACAACAGACGTACACATACTATATACATACATTTGTGAATTTTAGAAATTTACTGTTTAATTAACTTTTCATATTAAAGCTGTGTATTCTGTTATTATCCTCCTAGTTCTCTAAGCAATTATTCACCTCAAAATGGTTTAAAGATATTTGTGGAAAAGTTTTTCTTAAGATAAATATATTTGGAGGTTTAAGACTGCCTTGTAAAGGGAAAAAATTATTTTAAAATTTGGCTCTGCCTGACCTTTAACCTTCGTCCGAACGAGTGACAGTTAGTGACAAAGTGTGTCACTAATTGTTTAGAACTCAGCAGTTATAGAGTTTATGGTGACCATATTTATGTCACAGTTACTGTCATGAATTACTGTTGCTAGGCGCACGAGTAGCACCACCAACGGCGATTTATAATATTCAGGAATTTGATAGGGTACAAATATGTATGTATGTATTTCGTATTGATAATGCTTCTATTTAATTGATGTCAGCTAAAAATAACAAGTACATACAATTGTCCACATGTAAGGAAGAAAATGCACTTGTGCATGCAATTTTGTCCATATATACATAAATAAATATGTCCATTTGTATGTATATAATGTTATCACATTTGCTTTGAAACCAACTGGGAATGAAATGAGCCTTACAAAACGCGTCGATTTCTGTTTACAAGCTGTATTAATCAGGTCCGTGATAACGCAAGGCATTTTGCACTTTATTTTATTTTATTTTTTTTTTTTGATATTTTCTTATTTTTTTTATTTCCTCTCTAGATATAAGAAATGTTTTATTATGTGCTCTGTCGTTTTGTGGTTTTTAACGAATTTAGCGCTAATTTATACAATTTGCAGCGACTTATATCATAATTTTGAGAATTTTATCAAAACGCTGGTTTTGTGTGGAAATGCTGCGTACATTTATAATATATAAAATTGTATTATATAATATATATATTATTAAATATATAAAATTGTTTGAGCTTTCGTCATAAGTTCATTGCGGCTTGAACATGTTGATTCACTTAATAATCTTTTTTGTTTGTAGTTACAAAAAAGTATTTTTTTATGTTCATGGCTCCACGAAGAAGGAAATAAGCAAAATTATTCATAATTTATACTAATCTAAATTAAATAATCTAAAATTTTTTTGAGACTGATTTTTAAATGTGAATTTATACTTTTTCTTTATTTGATTTTTATATTCTTAATTAAATTAAATTAATTTATTTGCATTTTCACACTTTTTAATATTCTTGCTTGTGCTCGTATTCTTGGGAAGCTCTCATGTGAATTGGAAAAGCAGTTTAAAATTGTTTCAAATTAATAAATATGAGTTGTACGAGGCATTCGAACAGTGCGGTTTTGCAATTAATAAGCAATTAATCATGATTTTATCAGCTTTTAAATTAATTAAATGCTAATTATATGTAGATTTTTCTATTTTATTCGATATTAGGGAAAAAAATTTGCCGGGCCTCATATCACTTTTAAGGCATTAGTTCAAGCCGACCAGTTAGATATTTACATATATTAATATTAATTTTGACATAATTGTACTTTTGAGTTGAATAATGTGGCAGCTATTGTGAAATTGGTGGTAACTGATATTTTTTGTTAAAAAATTGATCACAAATTCCAATTTACAGTAACATATAAATGGCATCAAACGTGTTAAATCACTCAATTTTCAGTTAATGAACAAGTTAAATATGTATATAAAATATAGTTTTTCATATTAAATTTTCTATTCGATTTTGGTAAATATAATTTTTATTTATACTCCACAATTCATTCGTTATAGCTTTTTCACACAGGATTTATAATCGATTTACCATACAAAATAAAAATCTAATTTTTCTACATTTTCAATTGAATTTTCATCGACTTGAAAATGTAATGCAATCCTGCGACAAAGAATGTATTACAAATAATACAAATAATAATAAATAAAAAATAGCCATCAGCTGATGAAACTTACCAACTTCTTATGAAGAGCAAAAACAAAAATGCCGGCAATGTGAAGGGCAAAAACTGGCTTCTCAAACAAAATGTTAATTGATCAATTAATTTGGCTGTGTGAAAAGGCAAATTAGATTTGCCAATTATGCCGATAGCAGTGTATCAGCGTGTTGCCAACTGACTTTTTATAAGTAAAATGAAATAAATTTGCTTTGGATCAGTAATTTAATCAGTTTGTATCTTCTACACAATGATATTAGGTTTATTACAATGCATTTGACACGGAAATACAGCAATTACGTGTGAGATTACAATTTAATTAATGAATGATTGTTACTTTTTTCATTTAATGGATTAAATTGATTTGCACGTACGTACTTATAAGTGTGTATGTATGTAATAGCTGTTGATTTATAAAAGAAAAAACTCACTAAGGAGACAGAATAAATAAAATTATTAGAAAAAATTTAATATATTAATTTAATAACAGATAATATTTTCAAATACTTTACACTCAAATACTTACAAAAAATTGTTTGTGCAAAATGTTGACGCTGTAAGTGCTTGAGTATACAAAAAAGTGTTTATTTGACTTTGATCATCATCATTTAAGTAAAGTTAAAAATGCAAAAGTGTAAATGAGTTAAGATAACAAAAAAGTATTGTAAAAAAAAAGAAAAATAGCTGTGCTACTATGCAACTAAATTACATACATACATACATACATATGTGACTACAAATATAAATTTATTATTATTTTTTTTTTTAATAATTTGCTATTTGTCGTCGGGGTGGGACTGTCAACAGCTTAGCGTACTGCCAATGTACGTGCGGTAAGCAGTCTGTTGCCGTTAAGCGCTAAATGTTTTACCTTATATGTATACTATAACTTCGCATTGATTGTCAATTTACAAAAGTGTCACGTTCGCCGTTTAAATATTCACGATATGAAACGACTTTTCTGTTTACAGAGTTTTTAAATTTTTACTTATTATATGTCTAAATCAATAAATTGAACTCTTTGACATAATTTCGATAGAACATAAATAAGCACTTTAAACTCACAAAGGCACGCTGAATTGCGTATACAATTTGTATTTTGCAGCAGGTGTCAGTGAGTGTTTGCAAATAGATTTCCTTTATAGTGAAATACTTATATTCGATGTCATTCGTGCGTTTATAGTTTGCTAGAGAAATTAGCTGGAAGGCGATAGTATGTTTTTTATGAATTTGAAAAAAAAAATAAAAATAAAAAAAATAAAAAATATTATCGCAAAACTTTTGAAAAATATAGAGGAAGTAACTATTCGTTAGATGCCTTACTTGGTATCAATGCTCTGTAGGTCATATCACACTTTACTGAGTTAAGGCAGTAGTCTGCTTTAGAAGCCGAAAAAAATCGTTTTTTCAGCAATTTTTTTTTTTAAGGCAAGGAAATGATTGCGGAAAACGGAATTTTGAGACGATAGTGTACTATATTTAAGGCTTAAAAAACAATATTTATTATTAAAAAATATTGAAATTTTTTCAAAGTTGTAAGTATTTTTCTGGAGTGCCTGGAGTCTGCACTTGTAAATCGGTGCCGGTGATGGAGGTCGTGCGATGCATCTGAACAGTCGAACCAAATTTTTTTTTTTGTTTTAATTTTATAAGTTTCTTTTCTTTATGAAATAAAAAAATACCGAAGAAGTTATAAAATTCCAAATTTTTTCGAAGTTTGAAAAAAAAAATTGACTTTAAGTTGCAAAACAAGTAGTTTAAATAATACTTTTCTTTAATACTTTTTCCAACTTTTTAGTTCAAATAGAAGATAATTTAATACTGAAGCTAGATCACTTTGGTTTTTTTCGATCGGACATATATTCTTTTTGTTATCGCCGGCACCGTTTTCCAACACTTGTGAAAATGAAAACTCGAGAAAACGCGCTTCAAAGTTTTCGGGTTCGCATTCGCACCTGTTCGACGCTCGCCCACTAAAACTGCTCTAGCTTCGAAAAAATGTCGAATTGACCTCTGGAATTTTAAAGACATATTCTTGGATAGTTTTGGAAGAGATTTAAAACAAAACAAAAAAATCGATTTTTTGAAGCCTGTAAAGCAGACCTATGTATATCCTATATATATGTCTAATGTTCTTCAACTGCCAGTCGCTTACAAAGGTATATTCGCAACTCGAGTTCCCTCTTCACTGATTTTGTTCTTAGATCGTTTTGTTTACTTTGTCATACTGTTCTCCCTGTGTTAGAAAGACTGCTTCATTTCAGGTAAATCGTTTTAAATGAAAAGAGGAACCGTGTTTAACCACCTTTTAAAGCAGATGAAATGTGAAAATCCTTCAAAGAAAAGGTGGATAAAGAAATCCGAGTTATATTTGTTTACTATTGACAGCTGTTTGCTGTACAAACATCTGCGGTAGCGTGTGGTAAGGATAGACCTTTTTTATAGAGCACACAAGTAATGTTTCTAATATTCAGATTTAGATTACTTAGATTATATTCATGTTCTTGTCAAAGCAAAATGACGATAACTTTCTATACAGACTAGCAATGTATTATGATTCTGATATATTTGAGCGTTTAGCTAATTAGATTTATATTCGTTTAGTTTAAAACTTAAATATTTTACATTTTTTTGAATTAAGGGGTTAGGTGGGTTTCAGAGGCTACAAACAAGAGTATTTTTACAATCATGTACAGCGGAACTTCCATAACTCGAAGATTTCTATAACTCGAATTTTTGTATTGGCAATAGCGTTTAGAAATCAAATTTCATACAAATTTCCTTCCATAACTCGAACTCTTGAATTGGCAAATGAAGTCAAATTTCATACAAACCTCCTTCCATAAATCGAACTTTTCGACCAGGGCATACGACATAATTTAAAATTTTACTATCAAGGCACAATTCTAAGAGTCCCTCTATATCGTATGGAGGAGAACAAAAAATATGCTATTACTCTAATGGATTTCATAAATCATGTAACAAAAGCATTGGATATAGACGTTGAGAGTCAAACAATAGCCAAGTGCATCCAACAAAATTAAAGAATCGTTTTCAAATAAAACGTTATGCGAAGTAAATAATTATAACTGTGTATAAATAAAAGAAAAAAATATGTTTTTGAAAAATCTATGTTTTAATGAAAATTTCTATAACTCGAAGTCTCTCTAATTCGAAGTTTTTTTTTTTTGAGGATAATGGTTATTCATGTTAGAGAAGTTCCAGAGTATTTCATTTAAACAATTCAGCATATCAAAGAAACATATTTAAACAGTATTTTGTGAAATTTTTATTTAAAATTCCGAAAACTCAGCCATTGACACCTCATCTTCCATGAAGTGTGCGAAAAAAGGTCTTGCGGTGGACATCATAACTCATTTTTGGTTCATCCAAAATCAGTAAACCAAAAATATTTCTATAGTACATGGATAAATCTAGTTAATGAACAACAGAAAATATTGAAATTTGTGTTTTTGACAGAATTTTAACCAAAAAACTAAATTTTTTGGTCAAATTTTTGCCATATATTGGCTTAAAAAAACAAGTTGCAATTAAAATAAAAAAAAATCTTCGTTCATTAACTAGATAATGTTATTCCAAAGATATGTGAAAAATTTGAACAAAATCGCCTCATAACTTTTTGAGATATCGTGTCCACCGACTTGAAAAATTGTGTTTTGAGATAAAGGCGTTTAAAGCTTTACATTCGTACTGACGGTGCCTGATGGATGGAACTTCCAAAGGATATATCTCTTCGAACATTGATATTTTAAAAATAAAAACTTTTTTTCAGATTTTGAAACCCATCTAACCCCTTAAATGTTATTATGCCGCACCTCAATTCCTGCAACTACACAGTTTTAAACAAATATCAAAAATAAAATTCCAATCTTTTAAAGTGCTCACACACAATTTCAAACCTCATATACTTAATGTACATTTAGTGCTCCTTTATTTAATGAACACCACATGCGGTGACTCACAGCCCGCAGTGCAAAATTTGTATCTGTTTTCCACCTTTTTTCGGCTTTATTTCTCCCTAGTTGCAAAAATGTCCTCAGGATCGATATAATTAATTTTACAATAAGGGCAACTTCCTCGTCAAAACAAAAATTATTGCGCAAATGTATTGGTTGTGGGGTGGTGGCGGCGGTGGTGTTGTGGTCTCGACAGTGACCGATTCTAGTTAATGTAATATACTTTCTTTGTTGTTAGTTGAATTGATATTGTCTTACATACATATATATTTATTTAATTACCATCTATATAGAGGGTGAGCGAATAAATGTAATAGAAATAAATACATATATGTATGTATGTAGGTATTTAAGTGCATAGTGGGTGGAAATTATGTTATATTTTACTCATCGAATGACTGCCAAGGTCATTTAATGTCATCGGATACTCCAACATAATTGAAATATATGTTAATTATATTAACCCAAATATCCAAACTAATGTATATACATATACGAGTATACATATATTATCCATGTCCATGCCTTCACAAACACCGTTGTCACATTTTGTCATCGAAATGAATAAATTTCTTTTTTTTCTGGTATTAATTTCTTCCTGCTTCTACTACTAAATGTGCGGTTAGTTGGTTGTCGGTTTATTTTGTGTGCTTTTAGCCGCTTTCGTCCACATATTCTTAGTTGTGTTATTATAATAACTATTTTTAGTTTAGTTAAAGCAGTATCTCTAATGAACTTCACTTGCCCAAAAGCTTCAGCAGTGTCACCTAACCAATCAATTTTGTTGACCTCTTTTAGTGACTAATGGAAACGTAATTAACATTTACCCGTTGTAATAAACATGATCAACATTCTGATATAGTATTAACTTGAAGGTTATGTAGAAGCAATGAACAATTAATTTTTGTGGTTAATTTGACCAGGAACTGAATTTGGTATTTTTATTGATTTATTATGTGATTGTGAATAATTTAGGAAATTATGAGATTCTGTTCTAGTTCTACTATAAAGATTTTTAATTCATAATACCACCAAAGCCACAATAAGGAAGCTAATCTAAGACATTGTTTCTTTTGTCAAAGATTTGTATTTTGTCCAAAATTTACTAAAAGAAATAAATCTCAAATTCTTTCTTCCGGTTTTCTGAGTACAAACTTTGAACGAAGGCAGGAATTCTAGGCTTTTTTTACGCCAAACTCATTGGTTAGTTAAGGCGTTGAATTATATATATAACTACATATTTTTCAAAACTTAGAATACATTTGGTGAAATAACTGATTTTTTTTATATTTATATAGCAATTTATCAACTGTAATTGTAATTATGATTCTAGTTTATTTAATTTATTTTTGTTACTTTTTTTGATCACAAATTTCCTGGAACTAACTAGTTGATTCTAAAGGCGTTGTAAAATTCGTTGTTATATCAATAAATTTAAAACTTTTATGACAGAGAAATTGCGCGCTAGCGTCAGCAACACTAATATACTCAGATAAGAATAATTTTAGTAAATCTTTTTATATATGGATATATATACAGTCACAAAACTGGAAAAACATGAAAACCTTACTTTAGAAGCTATATCGGAATAGAATTACTTCGTACGAAAAGTTCAAAACGTAGGTGTATACAAAGTGAGAAACTAAAATTAACTCAAGAAAGCTACCTAGAAGACTGTATTCAGTGGATTTCAGGTTTGGAACATCTAGAAATTATGTTATGCTCACAAAGTACGCCTGAATTTGGAAATTAAACGAAAATCAAAACAAAAATAACCAAAAAAAAATTGTGTAAAGAGAAGTTTTTACCAAGGACTTGAAAAGGTCGAAACAGTTACATCAAAAATTTGGAAAACAGTGCATATTAACATAACACCAGTTTTTAATAATTAATTTGAACACAAATTAAATGCTTCTGCACATATTACCAGAAGGCTAAATGGAGCAATTGTTGGAATATCAGTTCTCCATGGTTCTTAGTCGAATTGAACCTACTCTATATCATAATTTCAAAAGAGTACAAATGCTACATGCTAAGATTAATGAAAATGTGAAATGTGAGTTAATATTTGTATCAAAAAGAAATAACAAAACTGAGATTGAAAGAAAGGGTAATCAAAAGTATTAGGTTGTCAAATACCGCTTCCCTTGTTTTGCTCTTTATTCAATGTTTTATAAAAAGTGTTACTGTGCTCAGATTTACTTCAAATATGCGCCGTTTCGTTTGATAATTTGCTTCCATCTAGACGACAACTTCATAATACCCGACTCGTAGAAGCCTCCCTCCTTATTTGCGAATAACTCGGACAACCACTTTTCACAAGCCTCTTTTGAGTTCAACTTTACACCACCAAGGGCGTTCGCCATGGACAGGAACAGGTGGTAATCACTTGGCGCTATGTCCGGGCTATATAGTGGATGCGAGAAACCTCCCGACCGAGCTCCCGTAACTTCTGGCGAGCCATCAACCAAGTGTGTGGTCTGACGTTGTCCTGATGGAATACTACACCCTTCCTCTTGGCCAATTCTGGACGCTTCTAGTCGATTGCCTGCTTCAAGCGGTCCAGTTCTTCGCAGTAGGTGGTAAAATTAAGTGTCTGGCCATTTGGAAGCAGCTCATAGTGGATGATTCCCTTCCAATCCCACCAAACACACAGCAAAACCTTCCTGGCCGTCAATCCCAGCTTGGCTACTGTTTGGGTCTGATTTACTGGCCTTCGGTCACGACCGTTTTCGCTTTATATTGTCGTATGCGATCCATTTTTCATCGCCAGTCACCATCCGCTTCAAAAATGGGTCGAGTTCGTTCCGTTTCAGCAGCATATAGAAGGCGTTGATTCGGTCCAGAAGGTTTTTTTTTTCGTCAAATCATGCGGCACTCAAACATCAAGCCTTTTTGTATATCCAGCCTTCTGCAGATGGTTTAAAATGGTTTGGTGACTAACTCCCATCTCCGGGCGATATCACGAGATGCCACATGCTTTCCATGATTTCATCGGTATTCGTCGTCACAGGTGTTCCGCGGGCTGGCTTATCCGTGGTGTCGTTTTCACACGCTCTGAATCGTCGAAACCATTCCTCCACAGTTCGAAGTGATAGAGTACCATCCCCCAAAACACCATTGATCTCACGGAACGTTTCTTTAGAGTATTTGCCTTTAATGAAGGAAAACCTTAAAATAACACGAATTTCAGCGTTAGTGAACTCCATGTTTACACTAATCATGCATAGTGCCGTTTGTAGGTTATGTCAAGACCTTTCAAAGGCGTATAGTATTGTCAGATACGAGCTCTGTACTGCTTTATACATAACCGAGAAATTCAAAAGACAAAAAGGCGGAAGGGAGATATTTGCCAACCTAATACATATATGTTACAGAACTGGAATATATGTTTCCATAAGATTTTAAACGAAAATCGCATAGTGTTTGAATTTTCAACCTTTATATTTAGTTTCATATCATTTTCAAGTATGTTCGCTTTGGAATTCATATTTTTTTTCCAATGAAAATCAGAAAATATTACTCATACGCCCTACGCCACAATTTCATTTGTTCATACTTTACACCAACACAATATGTATTTCTTATAAAATGTTGTCGCACATAATATTAAATGGAATTGGAGAGTGTCGTCAGCAAATGAATTGTAATAAAAGTTGATTGATTATTTGCACCTAAATTTATTAACTATTTTCCTATGTAAATTGTCGACAGTAAAATGCGTATTGCTGCTTAATCAAACTAATTGCGCCAACTTGTCTATAAATAAGCCTACGCATGTGTACAGTTGTTTGTATGTTAGTTAAATTAATATATTATGTATACATATGTGCATAAGTAAATATTATTTTGTGTGGGACTTTTATGAATTTAGTTAATTATATTTCTTGCTTTTTTTGTTTTTAAATTATTTTATTAAAAAAAATCAAATAAAATATTTTCTAAAAAAACATTTTCCAAGTTTTCAAGAAAAATAGTTTTCGCTATAAAACCGCTATCTCCTAACATTTCTACCAGCTGTATAATGCTTACTTTGTTCAATAAATAATTTCATTTCATTTCAGTATAGAAAACTAACATGCGAACAAATAAATGCACTCAATTTGAAGTGGAGTATATAATTATGTGCAATATACATTACAATGAATATATGATTGTGTGATGTGTGTGTGTGTTTATGTGCAGCAATTGCACGAATGAATCTTGACAGTTAAACTGTTGATAGAATACGTGTTGTTTACACGTAATTGTGTTTCGTAATAAATTAGGCATGCATATGTATGTGTGTGTATGTATTGTTGTACTTGTACATAATACCTAACAATTAGAGACAGTTGAATAACGAAATATTTTCATCAAGTGGTTAGCGTTGGGTGTAAGGGGTTAAATGAAGATTTCAATTGTCGGCACTTCTGAGATTGTGTCAGCAGTGTAGCGATACTTTACAGCAAAATGATAAATTTAATTCAGTGATTTAAAAAGTATTTAAAAATAAGTAACTACAGCTGTGTGGAAAATAAAGTAGATTTTACATTGTGATAGAATAAAAAGCAGTTTTTTATAAATGCGTACTCTTAACTTAGTTAGAATAAAAGTAAGCTCACTTTGCTTGATACGCCAAACCTTAGTGAGTAACGAATCGAACACACTATACCAGCTGTAGTTTTCAAAATTTCATTTCAAACAACAATTATATTTTTTATGAAATTATAAATTTTTAAAATAAAAAAATTTAATATTTATTTTTGAATGAGATAAACTAAAAGTGGTCTAAAATCTTTTTTTTTTGGCAGTGAAGCAAATGGTTATGCCTCTTTAATGAAGTAATCACATACTCTCTAGCATCGAATTGAACTCATCAATTTCAATTTGTCAATTTTCTGACAAGAGAGCAGCACTCTAAAGATAGCGATCAGAAAAATAACGCATCGAAGACAGTTGTACTAGGATTATTAGGATGACGAGACGGGTTAAACTCCGAATCTCTGTCTGTCCGGCCGTCTGTCCGTGCAACGGATAACTTGAGTAAAAATTAGCTTAATGAAACTTGGTACACATGTTCCTTGGGACCGTTAGGGGGTTGCTTTCGAAAATGGGCAAAATCGGACCATTGCCACGCCCACAAAATGGCGAAAACCGAACTCACATTTTTTTGGGGGGAGTGGACGTATTCCCGTCCTTAAAAAGGTTTTTTTGTAAATATCTGGCAATCCAAACTTTCTGCAGTCGTTTCCCTTACGTATCCTATCACACACCATAAAAATAGTTGAAATCGGATAAAAACCACGCCCACCTCCCATAAAAAGGTTATTTTGAAAATTACTAAAAGTGCGTTAACTCACTAACGAAAAAAGACAGAAACACTAAATTTTGCAGAAGAAATTGGAAAATGGGTACCCATTTATGGGTTAAAAATCATATCCCTTTGATTTCAATGAAATTCGGTATATAATAATTTCTTTACACCCTAATCATAATTCTCATATAACTCAATTTTGAATTCCATTTGATTCGTTCAGTTTATAATATATAACATTAGGTAGCAATGAAGATAGCGGAATAAAACTTTACACGAATACTGCATGTGAGCTGTATTGAGGTATCATTTGTGAAAAAATTGTCGAAAACGGACCATAACTTTTCAAGGCCCCAGATATCGAACATAAAGAACTCAGTGTCTAAGGGTAATTTTCACCGAAAATATCGGTAAATCTCTCAGATAGTTTAGTTTAATTCAGAGGGAATCTTTTTCTTCTAATAGTGTGTCTATACCAAAACTGGTTAAAATCGGTTCATAACTTCCCCTAGGATTTTCAAACTTCCGGTGGACTTTATACTTTAATATGTGAGATGGCTTAGCAAAATTAAATGAGCATATAGTCTACTTTAGTGGTGAGAATTATTGAAATCGGTTCAAGAATTACCTCAGCCCTCATATACTATATATGATGATTTTCGTTATTCTATTGGACTTTATGCCGAATATATGGGTCAAATTGTGTGTTATCTGGATAAAAATATATCAATAAATTGCGAGTATACAAAATGTTCTATTGCATATCAGTTTTAGAAGTATACGATATTTAATTTTTAGTTTTTCTAGAATTTCAAATATTCCAAATTTCTCACCTTTTCGGTTATAAATTATGATAGTCACCATATTTTTGATATATTTTAATGTCTCTTACATTTTCCAATATTTCATTTTATTTTATTTAGAGATCTTAGATTAGGTGAGCTCGCGTAGCTGCTTCCTGATCGATAAATAACTTTCTTGTAATTACTGAGATTACTAGACCTTTTGCGATTAACACCAAACCAGATAGACCTGAAGACCTCTTGCTTATTGCAAAGCATTCACTGAGCTACCTATAAAACCAAGTGATGACATTAACACTTATAACAGAGGAATATATACATATAACTTATTTTTATGTACGAAAACCAGGAAATTTCGAATTTAACCTTTTCAAATTGCATAATGTTGAAGTATTTATTGGTGATCCATTAAAAGCTTTCCTTTTACAAATTAAACGAAATGCCGAGCATTCCTGCACATTCACCATACAAACGAACACATATTATATTTAATAACCATTTTGACTCGCATATTCATATAAATGTAGATATATTTAAATGAACTTGCAATTTTCCTTGTACGTGCGCGAGTTTTCGTGACTTTTTACGATAGGCGCCCGCGATAAAAGCAAAATTGAAAACAACACAAAAGAAAAAAAATGCAAATAAAAGTAAAAATGAAAACATTAAAACCTTGATCATTTAAAATGCGAGTACTACGCGAATAATTTGACGATTTAATCTCAAGCACGTGCTTTACAAATTAACCTGCGTGACGGCGTGTGAAATATTTCCATTCATTATTTATCATTGTTTATGTATTTAATGTAACATAATTATTTTATTTAAATATCGCCTTTTTTGATTATATTACAGATTTGGATCGGGCAGTAGTCAGGCCTCTCAGAGCAGCGGCGATATTTGTCGTATCTGCCATTGTGAGAGCGATCCACAGAATCCCCTTTTGACGCCCTGCTATTGTGCGGGTAGCTTAAAATACGTCCATCAAGCGTGTCTCCAGCAATGGCTAACGGCATCCGAAACGAATGCATGCGAATTATGCAAATTTCCATTTATAATGCACACAAAAATCAAACCATTCAATGAGGTTAGTCATTCTCCGTGCTTATGCACGACTTTTTTTTGCTTAAGTTATTCAATTGTCATTATTTTTTTTTTAATATCGTTACAGTGGCGCAGTCTTGACATTTCTGGCATCGAGCGAAGACGTCTCTGTTGTTCGGTATTATTTCATTGCGCTGCCGCTTTATGCGTTATATGGTCGCTTTGTGTGCTAATCGAACGTGCAGCGGATGATGTGAAGCGTGGACTGATTGGTAAGTGAATATAAAGTCTACTTATATTCGAAAATTTATATTCTGAATACTTTTCTAACATCATTCCCCATAGATTGGCCCTTCTGGACGAAACTGGCCGTGGTAACAGTGGGACTCACAGGTGGCGTGGTCTTCATGTATATCCAATGCAAAGCTTATTTGCATCTATGCCATCGTTGGAAGGCCAGAAACAGGTGCGCACACACTTACTTTTCCCAATTGAAAGAAAAATTAATCAAATCCATTACAGAATACTGCTCATACAAAATGCGCCTGAGAAAGTGCACGCCATGTCGCCACCATCACCCGCTGTCCAACATCGCACGCATCACGAGGGTTCCTGTGAGCCGCATCCCTCCAGCATTAATGCGCCCACCACCGCAGGTGATGGTCCGAATGTTGAAATCGTTGCCAATGGCGCTTCGGCCTCGAATGGTTATAACTATGTCTCCACTGCTGGTGGCAATGGCAGTATTTCCGGCAGTTTGGATATAGAAGGTGCAGCAACACTACACCAACACCCACTGCATCATTATATTCTTCCAACCGAACAGCATCGTTTGCAACAGAGCGGTGGCGACACCGATTCGGATGTTTTGCCGACCACACATCACCATAGTCATTTGACGCCGCAACAGCAGGTGGGACAAGTCGCTGTGGCGGCAAATATTGAATGTGCACAATTGCAAAGCAATTACGAACGTGATTGGGCACTGGACGATGTGGTTTCACAGATCTCATCATTCCGTCCTTGTCCACAAGGTTCGGGTAGCATGACACCATTTCACGATTCAATACACAATGTACTCGAGCATTCGGAGAATTCGAGTCGCGGTTCGGTCAATGATGTTTGCGGCGGTTCACGTCAAGATCTCAGCACTGGCGGCATTTCAACGGATACGGGACGTGAGCATGCACTGCAATTGAGTAGTTTTAGTGGTAAGTGCGGAGTGGCCATTTCATCTCTTTCGAAGGACCCTAACTTTCTCCGAAATTCATGACAAAGAGGTTCGGATTGGGTTCTGTTAGATGGAAAAATATGGGTCAATAAGGTTGTTGTTGTAACGGTAGATAGCATTCCTACAAGAATTTTGAGGAATTATTCCGAGTTGACAATCTTTGGTCGGGTAATAACCGGATCCATTTCGATTGTGTATACCCGACTTACGTCGCCATCTTTTTTATTTCTATGACGTTTAGAATTTTATACATAATTCCAAACTGACGAACTTTTCTGTAAAATCACTAGTTGCGCTCTGCTTTCTGAGTTTTGATTTCAAACATATTTTCACTTAGTGACAATTTTATCTTTTATACCCCCAGGTAGTGGCGATCAAAAAGCACCCTCCATCAGTTCAGGTGTTTCCAATGCGGTGGCCAATGGTTTAGGCGGATTCGCCTACAAGCCACACACCAAACGTTATTCAAACTCCTCGATATTCGTAGAGAACCGCGACATACTCAACGACTCGATGGGTTTGAGCATGGAATCATCGGTGGATTATCCCGCCACAGAGAGTTATCGACATGCGAACACATTAACGCCGCCCAGTGCAGCGGATGTCGAGGCTGAGAGTGAACAGCTGGATAAATTTCTAACGAAAGACTTACGTCGCTATTCGGACACAAAACTGGTGATCGGACCGGACACCGAACCGATGTTGGGCGCTGAAGTAAATGACGTCTTACTGCCATCAGCAGTGCCCATAGAACCGACGTACCCGGTAAGAACCACAGTACCGGCAGGTGGCAATAAACGTGTGCGTCAACTGTTAAAACAACATTCGGCCAATGCGACCGATACAATACTGGATATGGAGCTGCCCACGTCACCGTTGTCGCCACCCGCCGCCTATGCGGTGAATGTAAGCATGCCAACGACGCGTCAGACACAAGCAGCCTTGCGGCGTTCATTGCACACAGTCGATGAGTTGGGTGCGTGCGAAAATGCACAGGATTTGCTGCGAAGTAGAGCCATACCCAGCACGGCTGCAGCGACGAGTATGGGCGCGTCAAGACGACAGTCGACGTCGAAACCAATGTTTAAATCGTTGCCAAATTTGAGTGGCAGTTGTGAGAATCTGCTTAGAAAATGAGCAAACACTGCGTGTTCTGCGGGACTTCAGCGAGTCCACAGTACTTTTGAAATGTAGTGTATGCATCTAACTACCTACCTATATATGGAGATGGAACTAAATGTACTGAGTTGACGCTCTCTAAGTGGTTTTGTGCGCGCACATAACTGTATTTTATTATTATTTTAAATTTTATCTTAGTTTCTTGTGCGTGCGACGAGTAAGGTTTACTTGCGTCCAATATTTATTCACGCTTAATGTGTTTTGTTTTTGGTTTTCGTTAATTTTAAGTGGACCTACACTATACTTGAATGAGACTTTTTTGCATATTCGCTTGTGTTGGCGTAAGTCTGAATTATTAAACACAGCGTTTAGACTGTTCGTTATAAATATGTAAGCTGCAGTAAGAAAAGAAATACAGAAAAATATTTTAAATGTGAAGTTTGAAGTTAAACTGTTTATAATTTTTATTTTTTGTAGTTGAACGCATAAAGTGGGACAAATCTAATATTTGTTAAATAAAAATTTAATTACAAAAAATTTTTGTGGATCATAAAAAATATTTATATACTGTAGTTAAGTCAAGGAAATAGTCTTTTTATGAATTAACAATATTTTGGTATCTAGACATATAGCATATGTATGAAAGTTCCAAAATTTTTCGCATCGCATTAATGATTTATTTTTAATAACTGTATATATTAGACAACTTTCTAAATTATTTTGCTGTATTTAACATGTAGTAAAGATTTAAGCTTAATTATGCACATACATATATGTATTTGTGGCAATTTGATAAAACATCTAATCTCGACTTGGCCTATTTATGCTCTCAAGCTGTTTTTGAAAATATTCCAATACAATTTTCAACTACTTAACTAAGAAAATCTTACGTTTACAAAACCATCTGCTTAAAGAATTATTTAAAATATTTTATTTGTTTACGAAAGATCAAGCAAAAGAAAATCGCTTAAGTCTAATAAGTTGTTTTGTCAAAAGTCCGCAGATTCATAAACAAATTTTTTGAAAAAAACTTGAAAACTGTGCCAAATCTTGTTAAATCTATTAATATCTCAGAGGATCAGCAGATTTTTACTTTTCAATAGTAAATTAAATTTAATAAGAAATTAAAAAAAAAAATATTAATTTAAAACAAAAATGTTAACAAATATTGGATTTGTTCTGATGCTGTCGATAATTTCACAACTCAAAAAGCATAAAGCATAACACAAACCCACAAACAACATCGTTCAAAGCAGAAGCAACAACATTACAACATTGAAAAAATATATTTCTTACAGCATTTACTTTTGAAATCTCGTTCACACACTTTTAAGAAAAGATAAACAAAAAAAATTGTCATTGCGTTAAAAAAGTAATGAGATTTTGGAATTAAAAAAGTCATTGCATTAAAAAAGTGATGAGATTTTGAAAAGTTAATGCTTAATAAAAACTGTGATTAAACAATTTGTCATTTTTAGACTTTTTTGCGAATCGAACATACATACATACATTTACACACACACACAAGTTTGTGAAAAGCACACATATGTATTTAACTAAATATTTTTTTGTTTTTAAAATATCAATATTTTTTTAACTGTAAATGGCAAGCAAACGTTGAAAATCATTAGTAAAACGTTTCACAGTACAACAGTACAGCAGAGCGCTGAGTCAATAAACAGCTTACTTAATCCATATGTTTATTATGTGGATATGAAAAGTACGAAATACATGCATACATACATACATATATAAAAACTTACAAACTGAAAATGAAAAGTGAAAACCATATGAAATCTTAGAAAGAAAAATAAATATTTTTCTATAAATAAATAAACCGTTATTTTAGAATTGCGCTTTAAAAACGCTTGTTTTTAACTAGTACATGTTTCGAATTTATAAATCGCCTGTTCAATAAATAACCTTTTCAAATTGCCAATTTCTTCCTCTTCTCCTATTTAATGCGCCTGCCTCGTGTTATAAATACTTCTACTACTACTACATTATAGCTTATTTACTTAATTATATAAATATACTTATATATGTATGAACTTCTTTGTTTTTTTTTTTTTTTTGTTTTCATTTCCGATTTATGTACAGTATGTATACAAATACTAGTATAAAATCATAAGCAAATGGAATTTTGTAATTAATTTAATTGATAATTACATTACATTTATTACAATTAAGTATGTATATGAATCGCATACGATGGAAAACTATGTAAAATTATTATATATCTATATTAATGTAATTTTAAAGCAAAAAATTTTAAAACATTTTTTGTGGAAAATAAAAAAATGAGAAACTTAATTACAAGTAAAGGGTGATTTTTTAAGAGCTTGATAACTTTTAAAAAAAAAAAAACGCATAAAATTTGCAAAATCTCATCGGTTCTTTATTTGAAACGTTAGATTGGTTCATGACATTTACTTTTTGAAGATAATTTAATTTAAATGTTGACCGCGGCTGCGTCTTAGGTGGTCCATTCGGAAAGTCCAATTTTGGGCAACTTTTTCGAGCATTTCGGCCGGAATAGCCCGAATTTCTTCGGAAATGTTGTCTTCCAAAGCTGGAATAGTTGCTGGCTTATTTCTGTAGACTTTAGACTTGACGTAGCCCCACAAAAAATAGTCTAAAGGCGTTAAATCGCATGATCTTGGTGGCCAACTTACGGGTCCATTTCTTGAGATGAATTGTTCTCCGAAGTTTTCCCTCAAAATGGCCATAGAATCGCGAGCTGTGTGGCATGTAGCGCCATCTTGTTGAAACCACATGTCAACCAAGTTCAGTTCTTCCATTTTTGGCAACAAAAAGTTTGTTAGCATCGAACGATAGCGATCGCCATTCACCGTAACGTTGCGTCCAACAGCATCTTTGAAAAAATACGGTCCAATGATTCCACCAGCGTACAAACCACACCAAACAGTGCATTTTTCGGGATGCATGGGCAGTTCTTGAACGGCTTCTGGTTGCTCTTCACCCCAAATGCGGCAATTTTGCTTATTTACGTAGCCATTCAACCAGAAATGAGCCTCATCGCTGAACAAAATTTGTCGATAAAAAAGCGGATTTCACATTTCGAACCGAACACTGATTTTGGTAATAAAATTCAATGATTTGCAAGCGTTGCTCGTTAGTAAGTCTATTCATGATGAAATGTCAAAGCATACTGAGCATCTTTCTCTTTGACACCATGTCTGAAATCCCACGTGATCTGTCAAATACTAATGCATGAAAATCCTAACCTCAAAAAAATCACCCGTTATATGGAGGAAGTATTTTAATTAGTGATTTTTGAAGCAATATTGCGGCTTTTGAACGAATGTGTCTGCCAATTTTGAAATACAGGCGAAGTATAAAGATTAAAAAATTTAATGAAACTCGTCGAATTTTCCCGGTCTTCATTGAAAAGTACTCAACCTCTCGACCCTTTATAGCAGTGGGGCCCCACACAATTAGGGAGGTGCTCCCGAATGAGCTATGGATAGATAGGAAAAGGCACTACGCCAAGCAAAACGCCTTATGGGAGGATATAACACCAGAAGATTTAAGTGTGTAATAAACCTCCCTAGAAATAAACTAAGAGTCTTGGGTGGACTATATACAGGCCACTGTAAGCTCAAGAATCACCTATACAAACTGAACATAGTCTCATCAGAAACGTGACGCTTCTGTAACTTGAAGGCTGAAACTCCCATACATCTGCTCTTAGAATGTGTAGTACTTCATAGGAGTATGAGTAAATTATTTGGTCCCAGCAACCCAACTGAGGAACGCATCGAATCCCACACTCCCAGTACCATTCTTGAATTTGTAAGAGTGTTGGGTCTGATGGAGTTATTGTAGACTTAGGTAGGGCACAATAGACCACAGGTCGTGGTGCAGTCCTCTAAACATCTCTTCTATATCCCCACGATCTCAACCTTACAATGACGTCGAAACACCGACCGCGAAAACCCCAAAATACTCGGAAGTAAATATTCAGCTGTACACGATCGCAAACAAAGAAAAGCACCTTTCATACAAGACAATTGGCGGGTTATAAAGTCCACATTGTGGTCTCTGGAACTAGGCGACGCCCGAAGAATTCCCCTCGGAAACAGTTTTTGCATTGACCACAAACTTGTTGTTGTAACGATTATCCAGACCCTGAATTAAAAGGAAAGCATAAATTTAGTTGTTATCGTGGTCATCTAACGGGACGCCTAGGTAACGAGCTGTTTCCACATGATCGGAACACAAAGATAGGGGTGATGTCCACAGATCACAGCGCATAGAAGCTTTGGGTTAATACTTTTTCTCAAAAATGTGAGTCTGTAATGTAGATTTTACATCTCGAACAAGAAAACGAGTCCGAAATGCGTTCGAAATTAAAAAAAAAAATTTCGGCGACATTCAGAAGAATTTTTGAATAAGGAGCATATAAGGAGCCAAAGAAGATGCAGTTGCTGAACCATTACACGACCCTTATGAAATAAGAAAAGTAACAATGAGTCAAATGCGACTCCCCTGAAACCCTCAATTTTTCAAGAAAAGAGGAACATTTCCTTCAATTTCCGCACAAATAAAATATAAAACAATTTTTGTTTTCATTTTTTTTTTTTTTAAACGTAGAAAGTACTTATTTATTTGATAAACAAATATCGGTTACAAACGAGTGCTTCTCATAGTATTTACTACACAGTAGTCACCGAATATTTTGTAATTTAACAACACAAAATAAAAAATTACGCCATTTTGTTTAAAATAAAATACTGGAACATTAAATGCTTACTTAAGTAATGGAAATGATTTCAGTTGACTTAAACTAAATGAGTGACAATGGTCAAAAATGATGAGGATAAAGTGTGAAACGATGAATTTTTCACGTTGTTCTTTTACAACGCAACTTCTTCTGTACATAGGCATTCACTCATTTTGCAGACTTCTTATCGCAATTCTCTTTCGCCTTGCCATCGCTGCTGGCTTCCTCCGGTGCTTTTACGCTCAAATGGGCCGGCCCGGTCTGTTGTATCTGTACGATGCGTTCATTCGCTTTAATAGCCTTGCTTGGTGGTGGTGGTGCCTTCACAGTGAGTACACCATCCGATGAAATTGTAGACACCACATCTTTTGGATCGTAATCTTTTGGCAGTGTGTATTTGCGTATGAAATGGCGTTGTATCATGCCATGATCATCTTCACGTTCCTCATGTTTACCCTCCACAATCACCGTCTTGTCTACAGTTTTAACGGTCAACTCGTTGGGCTTAAACTGCGACACATCCATGCACACCTGGAAGCCATCTTTGCCGACTGTGGGTATTAACGATGTACAATCACCCGTCTCCTTGCCCAAACGTGCGGCACGACGTGCCAACACTTGTGAACGATCGTATGGATAATGGCGACGTCGCGGATGTAGCATCAACGAATGGCCATGACGCACCGGACGGAAAATCTCCATTGGATGTATACCGAAGCCGAAATCATCATCCCAAGAGTGTTCCAAATCTCTATACTCGGTGTCGAGTTCACGTGCCAGGTTTGCTAGTAGTGGAACAATTGCCATTTTTTCTTTGATTTGATTTTTCTTTTTTTTTCTCAAAAACTCAAGCAAAAATATTAAAATTCAACACTTTTTATTAAATTCAACGCAAAAAAGTTGTTAAAGACTTTTTGGTTTTCACAGTTCGCTTTGCTGTAAGCAAATTTACTCTTTGAATTTTTATTTTCAACTGAGGGGAACGAGGAACTACCGTTGCTTTTATACTCGCTGACGAACGAAAGAGCGCATTAGTCAGCGCCGCGGCGAAGTTTCTCCAGTTTTCTATACTTTTCTACATTTTTCCAATTGTGTGTGTCACAAAAAATTTCTTTGAGTGCGAAAGCAAAACTCTTTGCGCATGAGCACTGAGCGTTTGTGAGAGTTGTATTGCAAACAAAAGAGCAAATAGCCAATTAGATGTTATTTGTGTATGAAAGAGAGTATCTTACTCTTTGCTCTTGACTTTTAGCGTTCTCTTTGTAAATATTATTTACCGGCTTTTTGTGATAAACAATGGTATGTAGGTATGAAAATAAGATAAATAAACAGAAGCTCTGATTTTACCAGAATGTACTAGAATTCAATCAAAAAAATATATAAAAATATTTTTATGAAAATATGAAAAATAGGAATATAAAATCTAAACAACAACATTTAATCAACACAATATTTATACATGTATGTACATATGTCCATACATAAAATACAAGAAACAGCCTCACATCAATTATTTATTTATTTACTTTCTTCTGGTGAGAGTTTCTCAGCAGTGTATTTAAGAGAATTACCGGAACTTATTTATGTATATATGTACATATGTACCTACAAATGTGGATGAACTTTTTTATTTCCATTTTGGCGGCACAAACTTTTCGGCAAATTAAGATACAAATGCGTATCTGTGCTATCGGTCACGTACGCACAATGTTACCCCGGGATTGGCATCAAAAGGGGCTGCAATTAGACAACTGGGCCTATAGAACAAGATACATACATATATATATATACAGAGGTACATATGTAAAGGGTGATTTTTTAAGAGCTTGATAACTTTTTAAAAAAAAAAAAAACGCATAAAATTTGCAAAATCTCATCGGTTCTTTATTTGAAACGTTAGATTGGTTCATGACATTTACTTTTTGAAGATAATTTCATTTAAATGTTGACCGCGGCTGCGTCTTAGGTGGTCCATTCGGAAAGTCCAATTTTGGGCAACTTTTTCGAGCATTTCGGCCGGAATAGCCCGAATTTCTTCGGAAATGTTGTCTTCCAAAGCTGGAATAGTTGCTGGCTTATTTCTGTAGACTTTAGACTTGACGTAGCCCCACAAAAAATAGTCTAAAGGCGTTAAATCGCATGATCTTGGTGGCCAACTTACGGGTCCATTTCTTGAGATGAATTGTTCTCCGAAGTTTTCCCTCAAAATGGCCATAGAATCGCGAGCTGTGTGGCATGTAGCGCCATCTTGTTGAAACCACATGTCAACCAAGTTCAGTTCTTCCATTTTTGGCAACAAAAAGTTTGTTAGCATCGAACGATAGCGATCGCCATTCACCGTAACGTTGCGTCCAACAGCATCTTTGAAAAAATACGGTCCAATGATTCCACCAGCGTACAAACCACACCAAACAGTGCATTTTTCGGGATGCATGGGCAGTTCTTGAACGGCTTCTGGTTGCTCTTCACCCCAAATGCGGCAATTTTGCTTATTTACGTAGCCATTCAACCAGAAATGAGCCTCATCGCTGAACAAAATTTGTCGATAAACACATTTCGAACCGAACACTGATTTTGGTAATAAAATTCAATGATTTGCAAGCGTTGCTCGTTAGTAAGTCTATTCATGATGAAATGTCAGAGCATACTGAGCATCTTTCTCTTTGACACCATGTCTGAAATCCCACGTGATCTGTCAAATACTAATGCATGAAAATCCTAACCTCAAAAAAATCACCCGTTACTTAAGTATATATGATTGCTTGTAATTCTGATTGTTGCTCATATTGTAATATGTACATATGTATGTTCATACATAGAACTTGTTAGGTAGAAATTCTGGAAATTTCGAAATTTCACCAAATTTTCCAAGCGTTTTAGAATATGCATATCTACATACATGCATACATATGTACATATGTATATAAATACGTTATAAGCATCTACATAGCCATACATATGTACAAAAAAGTTAATGAAATAATCGCTGGCTCAGGTATTCACGGGGTAATAAACTCATAGATAGTGTATAGAGTCCTACTTAAAAGTCCACAGAACATCTTTAGAAAACATTATTTACAAAAAACAAACTAGTTTCCGGAATATCGCAGAGACCCAAAATAATCTTCAATGATCCAAAATGTTCGGCGAAATATTACGATCCAAAATCTCGACAAAAACTCTTCAATACTTAGCCAGACTTATCTCCATAAAGAACATTTGTTCTTGGAATACCTTAAAAGTAAAGATCTTGGCAACTACGTGACACCTAAGGAATTATGAAAGTTTCAAAAACACAATAATTAAATTATACTTTTACAAAAGTAAACATATTTTTATACATATTTCACCTGACTTTAGCCCACTTTTCTAGGACGAACTTTCAACCAAGTTCGTCCATGAATTTTAAAAAAATCACCACACCCTAATGTGCAAATATTTTTCTAAATGCCAAGCAAATTTGTTTTATAAGCGCTGAACGTCTCTACTTTCGTCCTCACACAACCGCCATTTACTTGAAACACAAAATAACCAAGCAGAACTGCTATCCATGTACCTGAGCACCGTTACCAAGCCTAACATTATTTCTTACGCTGCTAATTAATAAAAAATGAAATTATTTCTTGTTTTAAAGTGAATTTATTTTCAAATTTAAATTACAAACAGACTTTTCTTCTCCTAGGAATTAATTAACACTTAGAAATACTGAACATAAAATTGTATGAAATAAGAAAATGGTTTATCAGTTAAGCTTTAGGCTTCTCTTCTTTGGTAATTTCTTTGGGATTCTCTTTCACATTTAAGTGAGCTGGTCCAGTTTGTTGAATTTGTATCACACGCTCATTGGACTTATCCTCGATGGCCGGCTTTGGCGCATGTACAGTTAAGACACCATCTGAAGACAATGTGGAGACCACTTTATCAGCCTGGAATCCCTTTGGCAAAGCGTAGCGTCTCACAAAGTGTCTTGAGATATAACCATGGTCATCTTCACGCTCCTCGTGTTTACCCTCGACCACGATGTGATCATCGACCACCTTGACACTCAATTCACTCGGCTTGAACTGCTGCACATCCATGCTAGCCTGGAAGCCATCCTTACCCACAGTGGCTAGCGGTAGATCTTTCTCAAATTTGCGCAAACGGCCGCTGGGTGTAGTTGTGACGGCGGGCCAGTGAGTGTAAAACACCGGTTCGTAGAATGGTGTCAAGCGGCTCATGTCATCAGCCAAACTCAGGATCAATGGTAGAGACGACATTTTTACTTTTGTATTCAGTTTATTCACTTTGCTTTTAGTAAAAGTTTGTTTTAGATTTTGTTTGCTTTGCGCTTGTTCAACGCTTTTTGATTTGTTGCTGTTTGAAATTGAACTATGCCGCTCATCGCGAGTGGTGCCGATATTTATACCCACAGCTGGCGGAGCTACCGTACCGGCGCGCTGAGCGATTATAGCGCCGTTATCAAAGTACATACGTGTCTTCACTCTCTCAATTGATGAATGCGCGCTCTTTGATACAGTTTGTTTGGCCAGAATGTTCGACTTCACGAAATTTCGACAAACACAAAAGGTTAATGTACAAAATTAGGTGAGTTTTTTTATTTGTTTACCTAAACATTAGGCGGCAACAAATAGGCATACAGTTAGTTTAATGAGACAAATGATGCATACAACAAAAATACACTGGACATTGTCATTGCAAAATTAGCATTCGAGAGACATTAAAATTATATTTAGCTCAACATTACTCATCACCTTAATGAGTACTTAAATATAATTATTTTTTTTTACAATATACTCATATACTATAACTATTCAATACGGTTCTTGTTGGTTTCAAGATTTTTCCAGAACTCATCAGTATTTAGCCAAAAGTATTTCGAGTATAATTGAAATGAAAAAAAAAATAAAAAAATGAGCGGGTAAATTATGACTCTCACGTTGTTAGAAAACTCATTTGAAAATCAAATTTGGTGGAGGAATTTCTGTTATGCTTGGCTTTTGTTTTGTTTGTCAACAAACTACAGCTGTTACTTTTCATCGGGGTTGAAGAGGGATAATATTGCTACTTTTGAATGAGAGAGAGAGAGAATGTTATTTACTTTCTTATAAGTACACTCATTTGCCGCACGGCTGGTTTTCTGGTAAAATCTGGCAAGGTCTGGCGAATAGCTGAATTTTTGTATACAGCTGGGATTGTATCATTTTGAGAAGGAAAAGAATAATTAAAAAAAACACATAATCATCTGCTTTTATATATGTATTTTGCTTTAAATTTTCCTCGAGACGGGAGAATCAATGAATAATTATTTGACCTTGGGCCAACTGGCCACTGGTAGCTGGTTTATCCATCATCGTCCATTGGCACTACAACCGGGTGTCGGTTATGACCGCATCCATAAGCCTTCGCCTATCGTCTCTGTATTGCGCTAGACGGGAAATTCAAGCTTCGTCAGGTGCACATCCACATGATCCTTCCATCCGAGTTTCGGTCGTCCTTTTCTTCGTCGGCCGCCAGTGGGTACCGTGTCGTACATTTTTCGTGCTGAAGTGTTTTCTTCCATTCGGGCGATATGTCCAAGTCAGCGCAACCGCTGTATTTTTATGAGCCGCACTATGTCTATATCCCCGAAGAGCTCATACAGCTCGTCATTCCAACGAACCCGCCTACGCGTAGCGGGCCATAAATTTTTCGGAGGACTTTTCTATCGAACGCTCCTAAGGAGTGCTCATCTTTATTGGTCATCCGCATTCCTATTACCATATTACCATTCCCCAACAAAAGTTGTCATATGATCTGTTGAAGAGCCCCTTTACTGGCAGTTCAATCTCAAAATTCTTCCCAACTAATTGATGGTTTTACGCACCGGATTGGGTCCATTGTCTTCTTATTCGGTTTTAGGAAAGTAAGGACAAATAAATCTTCGGCTTCAGAGCTAAAAATTGTAATTAATTATATATAAAGCTGTAAATCTAACTCTAGAACAAATTAGAGCAGAGACTTTTAGAAGGTTCTTCTTTGTACACATTGTTTTACTTTCTTTTCTCCAACTGTTTATAATAAATCACCTGTCCGCAATACTTCTCGATTTTTGTCGGTAATCAAATATTTGCAAGAATTTCTCTGTACGAGAGAGCATATCTAACAATTCGTTTTAATTTTGGCGATGCAGAGCACAGTTTGGCATGAGAATACTCTCCTTTTAATAAAACAAAAGACTTAAGCAACAAACTCGATTTATTCTTTTCATAGTAAAATTAAAATTAGAAAAAATCAAGAACATTCTAAAACTACAACGAAGCTACAAGGATTATATCCACACCTCCGTTACAAAGGAGAAGAAAAAAGGTCTAACTAAAAAATACCATCATTTCTTTTCTAATTTAATTCCAGTATCCTTAGGAGTTACTGGCTGGAGAGTGCAGTTGAGAGAGAAAATGGAATTATGTGTTCTCACTTTGTCTTTGTTCTAGAAAAGTTGTTCACGCTCTTTCACTAAATCAAATTACAGCAACATTCCTAAAGCAAATGCAAAAGGAACTTCTCTTCCCGACATTTGGGGTTTTTCGAATCCAATAGAATGTGGTTACAACGATTGAAGTCTTACTGCAGACATATCAGATGCCTATCTTTATATTGTAGTATAAGTATTTAATGTTAGACATTTACTTCCAAAAACCAAGGTGGATCTCATTCATTTCATTTCTGCAGCCGGGGTTTAGGTGTTTCACTTAGTTCAACCGAGCTACTTTTATACTGCCGACCCTCGACAGCAGACTTCTTAGTAAATATGGCGTACTTTAAACCGAGAAAACTCTATGTACCACATGATATTATAAACCGGACCAAGATTGCTAATTGCACAACATTTCCCAATTTTAGTTGCCATTGAATTAACAACCGAAATATCACTCATATAGCCAGAACCTGGCAAACTCAAACTAAAAAGATAGCGGAACCATCACCCAAAACTAACTATCTGATCCTCACTGAGAACAATTAAAGAAAGGCATATTTTTCAAATTCTAAAATCAAATTTATTTACAAACTTAAATTATAAACAGACTTTTCTTCTCTTAATAATGCAAACAATATGGAAACAAGACTCTACAATTTTGCTTTCTCTTCTTTGCTAGTCTCCTCGGGATTTTCCTTCACATTCAAGTGCGCTGGTCCAGTTTGTTGAATTTGGATGACACGCTCATTGGACTTATCTTCAATGGCCGGTTTTGGCACACTAACTGTTAAGACACCATCCGAAGACAATGTGGAAACAACTTTATCGGCCTCGAATCCCTTTGGCAAAGCGTAGCGTCTTACAAAGTGTCGTGCGATGTAACCATGATCATCTTCACGCTCCTCATGCTTGCCCTCGACCACAATGTGATCATCGACTACTTTCACAGTCAACTCACTCGGCTTGAACTGTTGCACATCCATGCTAGCTTGGAAACCATCCTTTCCCACAGTGGCTAGTGGTAAATCCTTCTCCAATTTACGTAAACGGCCGCTGGGTGAAGTAGTGATTGCGGGCCAACGTGTGTAGAACACCGGCTCGTAGAATGGTGTCAAGCGGCTCAAGTCATCAGCCAAACTCAAGATCAATGGTAGAGACGACATTGCTACTTTTGTATTCAATTTATTCAGTTCTCACAAGAAAATTTATGAAAAAGTTTTTTCACTTTGTTTTTAGTAAAAGTTTGATTTTGTTTGTTTTGCGCTTGTTCAACGCTTTTTGATTTGTTGCAGTTTGAAATTGAACTATGCCGCTCATCGCGAGTGCCACCGGTATTTATACTCACAGCTGGCGGAGAAAACATTCCGATATGTGCTGCGTTGTGTATGTTTGTGTATACACATATAAACGTACTCACAGTATATATTTTTACTCTCACTTAATTGTTAAAAATGCATGCTTGTTGATAAAGAGAGTGTTTCAAGAAATTTCTTTAAGTACAAAAGGTTAACGCACAAAATTAGCAGAGTGTTGCTTTAAGGTACATAGCGGACAAACACAACCCCTGTATGTTGGGCATTTAATAGTTGTGTTCATATTATTCTTATGCCTTATGTCTATTCATTGTTTACACTCGTATGCCCATGTTAATAATTTCTTTCTTATTCTTTCTGCCACATTTTTTAAGTTCCAATCGGAAATGTAGAATAATCGGGAGTGTTCTGGATTTCTGTTCTGCTCGTCAGCTATTGTTAAATGGTATATGAATACTTTATTTATAAAATATTATATATTATATGCAATGAACTGAATTGAAAGCAATGGAAATGTACTACCAGACACACGATTGCTTATCAGTTTAACAGAGACATTACTGTGCAAAAATTATAAATGATGTGTCATAAGTCAAAAATAGAACCATGGTACAGATGTTCAATATATGTACATTTATGTATGTATGTATGTAAAATATTGCTCGCGAATTTTTATTCAAATTCAATTAAGTTGCTTTCAGTTATCAATTAATGTAAAACAGACAGCAGTCAGGTTATCAAAACTTCTAAAAGTGCAAAAACTCATTACATAATTACACCAGAAACATAAAGTTAAGTACTCCAGTCAAATAATTATATGTGCATTTCTGCTTTTGTTTATATTTCTTATTTACTGTTAATTTTTGGATTTCGGTAAATGTGGAATAAAAGGTTGATATGTTACCGTTACTATGCAACGAAAATTGCTGAATACTTTTCTCGTTCGTTGTACAGTTACATTAAGAATGTGCTTGTGAATTGGGTATTGCATAGAAAATATTTATATGTGCAAAATCAGTTTAGCGGAGCTTTCTTACTGATAGTGTCGCAGCAAAAACTTTTTTTGCTAAAATTTGTTTTCAAAATTATTGTAGGTGCATTAACTTAATGAATTATTAAAAATTTGATTACATTTATTTAACTTTAAGCCTAAAATGCCTCGTAGTACTAGTTTATCAGCCGAGGAACAAGTAATAATCATAGGAATGCATGAAAGCGGTTCCAACATGGCTCTAGACCAAAACCCTAAAAACCCCTCTAATTATGGTATAGTGCGACGCAGCGGACGAAAAACAATATTGATGAGCGGTGCGAAAGGATGATTCGACGGCTAGTAGTTGTGGACTTGACAAGTAGCGATCAAATATGGATCTAGTTAAGACAGAAAATCACAATAAATATAATTTTTCCAATTATACATAAAAATCAGTTTCTGTAAAACACCTCCATGGCACCTAAACCAACGCTAAAGAAAGACACAATAAAGTACATTTGAGGTTTGCAAATAAATACCAAGTCTGTGCCGATGAGTGATAGAATACAGTCTTTAGTGACGAAAAAAAAAAATAAATTTGGTCGGCC
The DNA here is from genome assembly GCF_028554725.1 of Zeugodacus cucurbitae. Lineage (NCBI taxonomy): Eukaryota > Metazoa > Arthropoda > Insecta > Diptera > Tephritidae > Zeugodacus > Zeugodacus cucurbitae. The sequence goes on from NC_071669.1 coordinate 58,722,728, forward strand.
CAGGTCATTGCAAGAAATAATGGAGAGATTCGCACCAGGAACGGCGGTCCTACTACAAGCTACATATGTTTTGGAAGCGGTACCTTGATTTCGTGGGCTGCATTTTGCTGTTGTGGAAAGCTATCTACATGTTTTATATTCACTCAAATGAATGCTAATATCAATATAGATCTTTTGGACAGCGAGTTAATAAAATTTGCTGGCAATATTTATGACATATAAAGGAGAACGCCTTCAATCCACACGAAGAACATCTTTAACGACCGCAAAAATTCCGGTATTACAATGTGCAGCATTGAGTTCGAACCTAAATCCTATTAAGGATCTCTGGATGAACCTCTCTGCTTCTGTTTTCCAAAACAAAAAGCAGTTTGAGACAGTACGTCACCTTAAATTAGCCATAAAGCAAGAATTTGCCAATATTTACATAACTTTTCTACAGTCAGTAGTTAATTCTCGGATTAAGCGGCTTAATTTAGTTTTAAAATATAAGTACAATTCTACTGACTATGAAAATAAACATTTATTTCAGTTAAACTCAAATGTATAGGCTTTACTGGTAAAAAAAGTAAAATGCACATATAAATATTTACTATTAGCCTAAACTTCAATTCTGTTTTATAGTTTAAAAAATATTTTGAAATTTGTTAATTTTTTGTTTTTTATATCGTATACATTAATAATAACAAACCTGCATGCTCAGAAATATTTTGCAATTTTGTAATCTTTAATTTTTTTTTGCAAAAAGTTCATGCACATATAATTATTTGGCTGAGGTATATTGGAGGATATATGTATGAATGTATATACTATGGATCAGATAAAAAATTGAAATTAGCCCCAACTTTTGAATATCTTATATATAAGTTAGCTATTCTCGAACGTTCTCATGAAATTCACGTAGTACAGTTAATCCTCAGAAATGTCGCAACTCACATTCAATAGGGCGGTAATCCCTTTTAAGCCTCATATATGGATTAAGAGAATCGTTTACCATATATTTAGGTCAAATGAAGTAAGATTAAATGTGCTTGTTTTCTTGATCACAATATGGTTCAATGTCCAAAAATCGATAAAATTGGTCTATACCTCCCATAATAACTGTAAACTCAATAAAACTATAGATACTGATATCAGCAGCGGGAATAAGTGGATCAGCATAATAATGCCAGAAATGAATGATCTAGAACCATAACTTATTCCAACGTTGAATATGATAAACATGTTAAGTACTATAAATATTAATTAAGTTGGCAATGGATTTATAATTTCGCCAAATAAAAGTTACGACGAGTCGAATAGTTAATATTCAGTTAATCTGTTAATATTCATACGAACGGTTACAAACCGGATATTCGAATAATCGGTTTGCAGGTTATTCGAATAATTTTAAGGGCCCCCTAATATGTATGGTATATCGAAGTCTAATACATTTGAACGAAAAATAAAATCTTCTTAAAATTATATTTTTTTCTGAGAAAGTTCGAGAACAAACCCACATCTGTATTGACTTTATGGTAAATATGTATGTACATACTATATTTTACTTAACTTACATAATAGAACAATATATACTTATATATAAAAGTTACATATTATTCTCCATATAGATATGTACATACATACATACGTATAACCATCTCTAGAAACTTCATCAATCAGAAACAAAAGTATATATGTATTTACATAAGTACGTATGTATATAAATACAAAAAAAAAAACAGTATACATAAACAAATATGTAGTGTAGGTCTTTATGCCTACAGATAAAGTTTATCAACACAGAACTTTTATGTAGGCACATAAGAACCCATTAAATCAGTATCATTTATGTACCTACATACATAAATACATATATACGAAATGGATACACATATAAACTGACATATGTATATTGACACATAAAATAATGGATAAGAACTTTCAAGCAAATTCTGGAAGCCGAAATTTCGGCCTATCATTTGCCAAACAAACCCTATACGAACTATATCTATGTATGTACCTACGCATGCATATAGTAAAAAAAGAATGAAGGTATTTGCTCAAATGTACATATACGCCTGAAAACAATAACAGGGTGAGCTGTACTCAGTATCGTAGCTCTTGCCATTATCTCTCACCACCTCAGAATGGTTGCTTCGCCAGCTGTGAGTATAAATACCGGTGGCACTCGCGATGAGCGGCATAGTTCAATTTCAAACTGCAACAAATCAAAAAGCGTTGAACAAGCGCAACAAAAAATAAAACTAAAACTAAACGTTCACTAAGAACAAAGTAAAAAACTTTTTCATAAATTTTCTTGTGAGAATTGAATAAACTGAATAAAAAAGTAATAAAAATGTCGTCTCTACCATTGATCTTGAGTTTGGCTGATGACTTGAGCCGTTTGACACCATTCTACGAACCGGTGTTCTACACACGTTGGCCCGCAATCACTACTTCACCCAGCGGCCGTTTACGTAAATTGGAGAAGGATTTACCACTAGCCACTGTGGGAAAGGATGGTTTCCAGGCCAGTATGGATGTGCAGCAGTTCAAGCCCAGTGAGTTGACTGTGAAAGTGGTCGATGATCACATCGTGGTCGAGGGCAAGCATGAGGAGCGTGAAGATGATCATGGTTACATCGCACGACACTTTGTGAGACGTTACGCTTTGCCAAAGGGTTTCGAAGCTGATAAAGTGGTTTCCACATTGTCTTCGGATGGTGTCTTAACAGTTAGTGTACCAAAACCGGCTATCGAAGACAAGTCCAACGAGCGTGTCATCCAAATTCAACAAACTGGACCAGCGCATTTGAATGTGAAGGAAAATCCTGAGGAGACTAGCAAAGAAGAACAAGCTAAAGCGTGAATTTTATATAATTTAATTCATTTATAAGCATTTGTAAAAAGTATTCATTCGTTTCATTTCTAAATTATTTTATTTTGAGGAGAAAATAGTCTGTTTGTCATTTAAGTTTTAAATTAATTTCAAAACTTAATTACAAATAAAATAACTGTTATTAATTAAAAGAACTGTCTTTTAATTACGTTCGTTTTGGAGCTTTACTTTCACTGTAGGTAAACAAGTCTGTTGAAGCTTTGACAGATTTTGAAATATTTTAAATAAAAAACGAAGTTACCAAATACCGGAAAAGAAGGTTAATTTCATGAAGGAAGCTTTCTTTGAAGTCCTTCGAATTTATTAAAGGAAGTCGAATAAAGCCGATGTTGATTATATGAGTCCCGAGCTACGTTTCTATACGAAATATGGTCGAATAAAAACATGAAGAAAGAGAGAAATTGCAGAATTTTCATTAACTGCCATTCACTCAGCAACGAATTTAAGAAGTGTATTGTTTAAACAGACAGATATTCACCTTGGCGCATGATCTTGGAAAAGACCCGAGAGAGAAGAATCGATACTCGCCATCTTTTTATCGATTTTAAAGCTGCCTTCGATAGCACGAAAAGGAGCTGCCTTTATGCCGCGATGTCTGAATTTGGTATCCCTGCAAAACTAATACGGCTATGTAAGCTGACGTTGAGCAACACCAAAGGATCGGGAAGGACCTCTCCGAGCCGTTCGATACCAAACGAGGCTTCAGACAGGGTGACTCACTATCGTGCGACTTCTTCAATCTATTGCTGGAAAAAATTATACGAGCTGCAGAGCTAAATAGAGAGGGTACAATCTTCTACAAGAGTGTACAGCTCCTGGCGTATGCCGATGATATTGATATCATCGGAACCAACAACCGCGCCGTTAGTTCTGCTTTTTCCAGACTAGATAAAGAAGCGAAGCGTATGGGTCTGGTGGTGAATGAGGACAAGACGAAATATCTCCTGTCATCAAACAAACAGTCAGCGCACTCGCGTCTTGGCTCCCACGTCACTGTTGACAGTCATAACTTTGAAGTAGTAGATAGTTTCGTCTACTTGGGAACCAGCGTTAAGAACTCCAACAATGTCAGCCTTGAAATCCAACGAAGAATCACTCTTGCCAACAGGTGTTACTTTGGACTGAGAAGGCAATTGCAAAGTAAAGTCCTCTCTCGACGAACAAAAATCAAACTCTACAAGTCGCTCATCATTCCCGTCCTGCTTTATGGTGCAGAAGCGTGGACGATGACAACATCCGATGAGACGACTCTTGGGGCTTTCGAGAGAAAGGTTTTGCGCAAGATTTATGGTCCTCTAAACATTGGCAACGGCGAATACCGCAGACGATGGAACGATGAGCTGTACGATTTATACGACGACATTGACATAGTTCAGCGAATAAAAAGACAGCGGCTACGCTGGCTAGGTCATGTTGTACGGATGGAAGAAAACACTCCAGCTCTGAAAGTATTCGATGCAGTACCCGCTGGAGGAAGCCGCGGAAGAGGACGACCTCCACTCCGGTGGAAAGACCAAATGCAAAGTGACCTGGCTTCACTTGGTGTTTCCCGTTGGCGTCAAAAAGCAAAAAGGAGGAATGAGTGGCGCGCTCTGGTGGATTCGGCTATAATCGCTTAAAGCGGTTCCTACGCCAAATATATATATATATATATATATATATTGTATATATATTGTATTTATATACAGTAAAATCTTCTGCAATGTAATATAATCTAGAATAACTCCTGCTACAGTATTGTTATCGACGTTTTATTTTTAAATTTGTATAAAACTAAGAATTTCCTTAATTAAAAATAACCAATTTCTTATCAGTAAAGCTGAAATGTACGGTTAAATGCATGTACGATAACAACCTTATTATATTTTATAAAATATTTTTAAACACGAAGAGATGATGAACCGGAGCACAAATTGACGGTTTCTGAAGTAGAAAATGATATGATGATTCTTCCTTGCATCTGTAGTAATTTGAATTTCGGATGAGTACCATTATTTGATAGCTGTTGCAACGACATTTTTCGCTAGATGATTACGTAGTCAAAAGATCTTTAAGTTAGGGACTTCTAAAAACCCGAGAAGAAATCCAATTTATATTATTTTTATATATCCCATCACCCTTTCTTACTACTATGTATGTATTCGAAACACATTTCAATGACTAGGTTTATCCAGCCTAGCTAAAGTTAAAGTATAATCTAAAAACATTATTCTAGCCATCTGAGCCATGTCACACTGTTAAAGATCAGCTCATTGCCTAGAATCTTAATTCTTATGGCCATATAACTTCGAATACTGATGCGGTAAAGTTCACAGATTTCTAATATTGCCTACAGCCCTAACCCAGTTCCTTTACAAAAGCTCCATCAGTAAGTGAAATGGAGTAGAAAAGCAAATTCTCGGCAACAATAATATTTTTATATTCCATCCTCATTCCATATTTTTGTTTCCCTAATGACCATGATATCCCGATACTCCACTAAAATCAGGAAATTACTAATGTACGTCGAATTTTTTAATTTTTTATGTTATAAAAAACGACCGTTTATTTTTTAATGTTAAGATTTATTTAAATGCTATAGTATATTTTTAGAATTAATATAATTTTATAATACAATTTTTGGCAGCAATTATTTGCTTATAGTGCATATGTATGTGTATATATACTGGTTGAAGTGATTTAACAGTTAAACGATTCGAACGAAAAAAATTGAATAAATCAACCCTGAGCGGCACACCCAGTTGTAACAAAGAGTGCTTAAGCGCTTGCCTGCTCCTCACTGGTTACCTCTTTCGGATTTTCCTTCACATTCAAATGTGCGGGACCAACTTGTTGAATTTGTATTACACGCTCGTTGGACTTATCCTCGATGGCTGGCTTTGGTACACGTACAGTCAGCACACCATCCGATGAGAGTGTAGAAACCACTTTATCGGCATCGAAACCCTTTGGCAAAGCGTAGCGTCTCACAAAGTGTCTTGAAATATAACCATGATCATCTTCACGCTCCTCGTGTTTACCTTCAACCACGATGTGATCATCGACAACTTTCACACTCAATTCACTCGGCTTGAATTGCTGCACATCCAAACTGGCCTGGAAGCCGTCCTTACCAATAGTCGCAACGGGCAAGTCCTTTTCGAATTTACGCAATTGATTTCCGGGTGCACCAGCCAGTGCTGGGCAGCTCGAGTAGAAGGCCGGTTCGTAGAATGGTGTCAGGCGGCTGAGGTCATTGGCCAAGCTCAAGATCAATGGTAGATTTGCCATTTTTTTCACTTTCAATTTACTTTTCACTTTCAATAAATGCGCGAGATTTAAATATGTTTAATTTGCTGTTAGCTTTTGTTGTTGCTTTGATGAGCGCTTATTCAACGCGTTTAACTCTTGCGATTTGTTGTTCAACTGATGTCGTTTGTGGCAGACGCTTGCTCTTTTATACGCTCGCTCAAATTGGCGAAGAAATTCGCAAAGGCAGAGATTACAACAACAACAATAACAATTGCTACCTTAACTACGGCAATTGATAAGAACATACAGCAAACAGAGGGGTGTTTACATATAGCCGTATCTAAGAGAGAGAGTGGCGAACGTGCCAGTTGTAGTGTCGATAACCTACGGGAATCGCCGAGAAAATTCAATATCCATAGAGCTTTTCATTGTCGTTTGCGTGTATTTTGCTGGCGAAAGAGTTCTCGCTCAGTAAAATGTATAAACAAATTCATGTATATAGTATATATTTATTATTACATTATTCTGAGTATGCGCGATAAGAGTTGCTAAATAGCAAAGAATTTACGTGAACGTACTCGTAAAAGTAACGGAAAGTTTCTGATTTTAAATGAATGACTTTTAAATAAATTACTAATATTTTTTAGGAAATATATAAATATGAAAACGTATTTCATTCATTTGAAATATAAAAATATGTATTGTTATAATGAATTTAAATAAAAACAAGTAAGGAATGGCTAAGTTCGGGTGTAACCGAACATTTTATACTCTCGCAATTTATTTATTTAACTTTATTAATATTATATAATACACAATTTGACCCACATATTCGCCATATATATTGTATAAAGTCCATTGAAAGTTGGAAACCCAAATATTAGGTTAGAAGCACCGTGGTCCTCATGTTCGATATATGGAGCCTTGAAAACCTATGGTCCGATTTCGGCGATTTTTAGAATGGGGCTTCCACACTATAAATGTAGTATTTGTGCAAAGTTCTGCATCGATATCTTCACTAGTGCTTCCTTTATATATTGTAAAGTTAACGATTCAGATCGTCTTCAAAGTTCTGGTATATAGGAAGTTGCCGTGGTTGTGAAGCGATTTGGCCTATTTTCACAACATACCATTGGGATGTAAGGAAACTATTACAAACCAAGTTTCATTGAAATCGGTCAAGTAGTTCCTGAGATTTTTGACCCATAATGCCACGCCCATTTTCCATTTTGTAAAAAATCTAAGTGTAGCTTCCATCTACCATTTTTTATGTAAAATTTAGTGTTTCTGGCGTTTTTCGTTAGTGAGTTATCCCACTTTTAGTAGTTTTCAACATAACCTTTGTATGGGAGGTGGGCGTGGTTATAATCCGATTTCCTCCATTTCTGGACTGTATAAGGTAGTACCAAAAAGAAACGCCTCTAGAAAGTTTGACTGATAGAACTTTAATAGTTTACGAGCGCGTCCACGCCCACTTTCTAAAAAAAATGACATCCACATATGCCCCTTCATCTTCGAACTTAACCTTCTTATGGTGCCAAGAATACGTCTTCTAAGTTTCATCAATATATCTCAATTTTTACTCAAGTTACAGCTTGCACGGACGGACTGTCCGTCAGATCATTTTGATATATATAATACTATATCTAACTCGTTTAGTTTTAGCACTTACAACCAACCGTAGGACTTACAACTCTCGTAGCAATTTTGTTGCGAGAGTATAAAAATTAATATCCCGATTTTAATAATTTGGTTGTATCTATTTAATTCGAAACGAAAAATAAATAAATATTATCGCTGAAATAAAATACATTTGTTTGATATAAATAAATATAGATAAATTATGTTTAATTTATTCAGTATTAACACAATTCACCCAATTCGGCATGGAAAAACGAAAATAATTATTCATAATATATGGAAGTTGGAGACTGGACTGTTTTCACCACCAAGCTACATCATATCCTAAATTATGCACTCACTTAATTTTGACATTATCTCAACCGGAAGTTTAAAAATCAGTATATGAGTATTGACCTGATTTAGCTAATTTTTGGCACAAATGTAAGAATGTGAGAGCTTTACCGATATTTTCGGTAAAAAAAATAGCCACAAGCACTGAAGTCCTCATTGTCGATATCTGGGGTCTTGAACAGTTTAATCCGATTATGGCGATTTTAAGAAGGGCTATGCCACACTAGAAATACAGTATTTGTACAAAATTTTTCGTTAATTCGAGTACTCACTTAGAGGTATGTTTTTCAATAAAAATGAGTTAAATATCCGTAAATTGCAGTGTAATAAATTGTTTTATTAATTATTTGTTAAAAAATGAAAAACCATAACAAAACAACTCAACTCAGCTAAATTCTTTCAAAATGGACCAATTCTGACACTTATACTTCTATTTCGTGCTGATCAATAATTTTAAGTTTTTTTTATAAAATTCAACATTTTTTCAATTTGCAGATCTCTTTTGAATTTTTTCAAGTTTTATTTTTAATTCTGTTTCGATCTTATTTGATTCTTTCCTCTTTCTTCATATGTCTCTTTCATGTTGTTCGTTAAACAGAGTACTTACAAATCACCGATGTTCGATATTTAAGGTACTCAATGTAACAAATTTGCTTGTTCATTATAAGCGGCTTTCGTTAAAACGAATATTCGTTATTTCGGAAAACTACGGTTTCTGATGTTTTTGCCATGCTTTATAAAATAAGTCTGTAGTAAAACCATCCATAGACATTTTTCTACAATATGTAGAACAGCCTCTCTAGACGATATTTTTAAGCTACACGACGATGATCCCAGGTGATCCTTTATTGAGTTCTGTAGCAGTTTAAACTGTAATATAACTAAACGTGAATCTGTCAGAACCAAATTTATGTTCCGTAGTGCCTGATAACTTTAATCAATATGCAAAATTCAAAAATAATATTTTCCCTTCTAAATCGCTCCTCCCCTAAATCAACATATTCAATTAGGGAACTCTCAAAAGATAAAAAATAATAATTAATATAAATAATTCAAATAATATTTTATGAGTTTCATTTTATCGATCGAATTAAAAATTTAGTAATAGTTTTATAAAAAAAAAAAAATTCATGAAAAAGCAACAAAAAAAACTATCCTGATGATCTGGTATAATGTTTTAGTAATCTATCTTGTTTGTCTATGATTATACCAGATTTATACCAGCTGTTTGTTAGATTCGATACAATAAAAGATAGATCTGATAAACAGAAGCCGGCTAATGTACTTGTATCTAATATTTTGCACACTACTATATTCTGCGCCTGAACTTGTTATACATACATATATGTATGTGGATGTTCATCTGAATACCTCTCCAGAAAATCTGAGTGAGTTTGTTCGTTTTTTTTATTGTCCATTTCTCCTCTTTATGCAGATTTCCAGTTTTACAACCGTTTTTAAACAGACGAAGCATACATACATACATCTGTACATAAAAAAGTATGTAATTATATCGTGCCTTAAGCTACATATGTACATAGAACCAAGCATGATTAAAAATCATTTTTTTCACACATCCAGCACCAAGTGCCGCCTCTGCCATGCTCGTGTGTGAGATTGAATGAATTTGTCGCATAAAACGCAACTACCAGATAGTCAGTCACCGTGGAAACCATAGCAAAAATCAGCATTATATGTAGAAAAGCATAAAAAATAAATATGTAAAGATGTATACAATGTGCATAGGCCTGTGTCGATTCAAAGAAAGATACTATCTCTACTTTAAAATGTATATATTTTAGCACTGCATGCGAATAAGTACATACATATATAAATTCACCGGTGCTTTGCAGCCAACAGCTGAATGTCTATGTGCACTTCCAGTCTATGCGTTCCTCAACGGCGAACTCAGCGTCAACGCGATTCCACACAGCTGCGATGCACCGACCATGTCAGCCGACCGACAGCTACGCAATTCCAGAAAATCGTGTATCGTGTGTACCCACAGTCACAGTATGTACATATGTGACGAGGTATCGCTCCACGAGTGTGTATAAAAACGTTACGTTTCGAGTATCTACAACACGAGCAACGCTTACAAGGGTCATGCAAACCGAAAGGGCCAAGGGATTGCCTGCTTTTCAGCGACATGCGCAGTGGAGCTGAAGTGAAAATCGTACGCTGCCCTTAAACGAAGCTGCTGTTTCACACTTGGACCCCCGGCTTTCTGGAACCACTACTACGGCTAACTTGTCTGGTTACCAGCTGTTTTTTGTTGCTTTTATGGATTGTTGTACGTGCCGGTAACATTGTTGCTGCTGCTGCAGCGGCTGGTGTTGTTGTTGTCTTTATTTGCCGGCACAACGACCGGTTCGCTGACAATGAACGCCACCATCTACACGATAGCAACAATAACAACAGCTGTGCTGAGGTACACTCTCAGCTGTTGTATGGCAGAATGAAAAGCATAGAAAGCATTGGAAGTTTTGCGTAAAGTTCCAGCACATGAGGGATACTTTTTGCGGCGTTTGTCGTGCGGCTGTTGGCGTTAAGTACTTGCATATGTATATGAGTATGTACATACAAATATATAATGTATTGTAGATACAACGCTGCATATTAATGTAGTAATATCTATATACATATGTGTTGTTGATTGTTCAGGCGTTAAAGGTGTGCAGCTAAGCAATTTCGTTGCACTACATATGCCTTTATATACATATTTATATACTTAAGGTTTTTATATAAGCATAAAAAGCATATTGGATGCATATTTACATACATACATACATATTTACTATACAAGTACATATTTACTCGTCTGTCTCTAATTTCTTGAAGCTTAAATATACTTAATTACATACCTATGTACATATATACATATGTATTATGCGTTTCAATTGATTTTGTTGTATTAACACCTTCGTAAGCCCATACTTATATACATACATGCATACACACATACATACAAGTACAAACCCTCCGTATTAAGCAGCCTTATAAAAACATGAAATATTAAACTGTTGAAAAATAAAGCCTTTCCTGCTTTGAATCGTCAATAAAATATACAAACTATCTCTAGACGCACATACATACGTATCTGCAAGCTTTGTATATATGTACATACTATGTACATATATACATATAATCATACACTTGCACGCGGAACGTGCGAGAAATCATTTTTTATGACTGTCTACACTCCTCCACTTTTTTGAGGTGTCTAAAAATAGCTGTTGTTTATGGTAAAGTGTTCTCGACTTTAACATACATACATACATACATAGTATACTACAAACAAAATTGTTTATAAGAAATGATAAACAAATGCTACATTATTTGCAAAAAATTTGTTTACAAACAACAGCGGCAAGCGAAAGCCGAAAAAAAACCGGTACCGTCACGTAGGCGAGCTTTCAATTTGTTTGGGTGCACGTAGATATGTACATATGTATGTAGATATTTATGGAAAAGTCTATTAGCCACTGATTGATTTTTGATATAATTATCGATTTTTTTCGCTCATTTATGATAACGCATTTATGTACTTACATATGTACATATATATGTATATATGTATGGGTGATTCTACGATAAGAGGTTTCAATTGCATAGAGAAAACGGCCAAAGAAAAACTTGTGATTTTTTCATGAAACCTCTATATTATGATTTTTGTCCCTTTTATTTATTTTCTCACGTAAGGGCAAGTCACTTAATACATATTTTAATACTTGTTCGACGACCAGGATAAATACATCGGCCAGGGGAGAGACGTAAAGTTTATGGTAGATAATTATATTACCAAAAGCAAAAAAATAATTTAAAATAGTATTACAAATTAAAGGTACTCTCTTTCCTAGATGAATAAACCCTAAAATTAAACCCTATATATATTAGCAAATCAATAAATTCACTCTTTATCATAAATAAACGAAACAAATATTAAATATAAAATCTTAAGATCTTTCAAAAACATTTACTGACTTTTTAAAGACGTAATATATCCTCTGCCCTTTCAAAGAGAAGAATTGGCATGGTCTGATCTTATTTATATATATGTACTTAGATATATGTATATTTGGCGTATGCACCGCTTATGCGATTATAGGCGAATCTATTTGAACGCGCTAGTCATCTCTCCTTTTTGCTGTTTGGCACGAATTGGAAATACCAATAGAAACCAGGTCACTTTTAACCTGGTTTTTCCTACGGAATGGAGGGCTCGAACATGGATGCATTGAACACTTTCCAAGCTGAAGCGCTTTCGTTATTCGAATAACATGACCTAGCTAACGTAGCCTCTGTCATTTTATTCGCTGAACTACATACATATGTCAGTGTCGTCGTATAGTTGTTCATCGTTCCTTCATCTGCGGTATTCGATTTTGCCAATGTTCAAAGGACCATAAATCTTTCACAAAACCTTTTTCTCGAAAACTCCTAGTGCAACTCTCATCGGATGTTGACATCGTCCATACTTCTGCACCATAAAGCAGAAAGGGGATGATAAGGGACTTGTAGAATTTGGTTTTGGTTCATCGAGAGAGGACTTTAACATTTAAATGTCCATTCCGTCCAAACTAGCATCTGTTGGTAAGAGCGATTCTGCGTTGGATTGCGAGGCTAATATTTTTGATTTTGTTGATGCTGGTGATGGCTGGAGGTGGGGAAGGGGTCATGTTCAGAAGTTCACGTAAGAAAGTATCAAGACTCAAGCAGCTCACGACTTCCGGTCCCGGTGACATGATGAATAGTATCTCCCCTGGTCTCTAACAGGCAGGGGAGAGACGTTTTCATGAAAAATTTAATTGTTTTAATTGACTGAATTATTTTTTGGGTTAATTATTTATTGCACTTTAATTATCACAGTATTAGTGATTTAGGACAATAAAGGCAAATAAATTAAAGTAATATTATACGTCATATGAATTGCCAGGGGAGAGACAAAATCAGTTTTCGAATCCAGTACTCCGCACGATCGGGGCGCAACAACTAAAAAACTACAGTGCTCAAACGGATTTCGCGATTAGTATTGTTAACTTCAGGCTGAAATGAGCCCATGAGCACTTTTTCCAATGCGATCGTCTTTGAATTTATGTCGTACAAGCGGAACAAAATTTGCCAGGGTAGAAACTTATAAAACTCGGGACAAAAGTTAATTTTAAAAATGATATGAAATAAACAAAATAATTTTGTTTTTTATTTAAGAATACTTAATTTTAATTATTTTACTTCCGATGGAACTTAGTTTTGGTTTAAGATCTCATACAAAAAATATATATATTGTCCGAAAGTTAAATAAAAAGTAGCAACGGGACAAGCCATGGGAGAGACTTTTTTAGACTTTGAAAGAAATTTCAGAAAAAAATGTTTTAATTATGCAGTAAATTATACTGTTATTTAATGCACTACCTTAATATGATGTGATTCATTAAAAAAAAAATAGCAACATAAAGGACAAAAACAATACTTTAAGCTGATTGCCGCACAAGTTACCTCTTATCGTAGAATCATCCGTATATATAATCAGCATGTGGGTGAACAAATTTTTCCTATAATCTACATACATATATACACAGCATAAATGTATGCACATATATGTATATACTTACGTAACTATGTACTTGCTAACAGATTATCATGAAATAATGTTGGTGGAGTTTGGTCCAGATTAAATAGCTACACTTACATATGTTTGTGTATATGCATATTTACATACATACATATAAGTACAATAATTACACGTGGCTCTTGAAAACATTTCTAGAAAAAAATTGATTTAATGCTCATATACGAGTACACATGAATAAAAAGAAAACGTTCTGGGCCAGGGTTCTCATTTACTACGCCGGAGCAGCAAAATGTCTAGAATTATTGCTATGCTATGGCTACCGCTCTCACTTTGTCGAGAGCCACAGCATATCCTTAGTGGCCTTAACATAAAGTGCTGAACACAAAGACGACGATACGACACGACGTAGCGACGGCTGATCACAAATGTCGCTTTGAAGCCAGCGTCGTGAACATTTTGCAGACGGCAGCGACATATCAAACAGCAAATTCATTGTTGCCGTACTAAAATCTTTCACTTCAATAAAATTTACATATTTAGTTTAAAGTGAAATTATTTACGCAAAAAATGTAAAAATGGTCGATTTATTTATTTTAAATAATCGATTCTTATTATAAATGATATATCAAAGCTATTTTACGTTTCTGCTGGCAAAATAACGACATGTGCTCTACTCTGCTCCGAGTTGTGTTAGGTAAAAACTATAGCTGGAGCGGCAGCAAAAACTTAAATTCCGCGCTATGTTCTGGCGTAGTGGTAGCAAAAAATTGAGGGCGGTAGCACAGCAGAGCTAATGAAAATTTTCATGTGCTACAGCTCTCGCATGTGTTTGTTGTTGTTTTTCTTTTTCTTCAGAAATATTTTCGAAGCATTGCACAGAGCTGTGCAATATAGAGCGTTTGAAAAACTACGATACTCCCGTAGCATTTCATTTTACTATTGCTATCGCTCTCACTTTGTCGAGAGCCACAGCATAGCCTTAGGCTCCAGTTACCGATGCTTGACTTGACTCAGCTTCGAAAAATTTCGCTTGGGAAACTTAGATGCAGTTATACTTCACACAACTTCAACTTCAGCTGTTATTATTATAGTTTCTGGGTAGAGTTGCCAGATGTGCAGATTTAGCTTTAAAATTAAGTTTTTTAAATTAAAATATCACCAAGATTGAAGATGTCAAAACTAGTATACAAAAAAATCTTCACTATTAGGAAATCTGTGAAGCTCAGTTTTTCGATATTTAGAATTGTTAGAAGATGTAATAAATTGGAGCCAGCCAAGCGTATAAATGATAGGTGAAAAAATAATTTATTCAAATTGTTTTTGAACATTTACAATCAATTTTTCATTACATAAATTCGCAAAATATTTTTTTCTGAGCAGATCACACCAAATTCTTGGAGAGATTCGCAATAGTTATGTTTCTGTTGCAAAAATTATCCTCATATCGAACCTATTTGATTTAATTTGTTTATTGCACTTAAAGTTAAACAAGTATTTGCGTTATAAATAAAATAAAAGATTTTTTTATTAAACACATTAAAAAATAATTGTTGTGAAAAAGGTATTTTCCTCTGAATTATCTTATTTTTGCTTTATTTGAACATTTATAAATATTAAAGGTTAGAATTTTAACATATTTAATTTTAACCGAAAATATTCAGGCAACACTGGAATAGCGTCATAATGAGAATGAAAATAGAAGCAGTGAGAGAGGGAGAGCAGTACAAATGTCAACGTAACTTAGAGTTCTAAATTCAACAGACTTTCAAGTCAAGTCATGCGTTCGGTAATCAAATACATGCAAGGCCCATTAAACGGATGTTTTATGTGACAGTTCTCAAGTCTCTCTAGGTCAAGTCAAGCATCGGTAACTGGAGCTTTAGCATAACAATGTAAAAAACCAGCTCTACTCTGCTCTGAGTTTTGTTAGGTAAAAAACTATAGCTGGAGCGGGAGCAAAAAATTAAATTCAGCGCTTTGCTCTGGCGTAGCGGTAGCAAAAAATTGAGAGCGGTAGCACAGCAGAGCTAATGAAAATTTTCTATTCAAAAAATTCTATTGTTCAGAAACCATAAGCGCGAACAGACGTTTTCTTAATCGGTATATTTTAAATTCGCTTAGGTTCAGGCACGTTCTCAGTAATTCGAGCAATCCAACTAATTTGTTTGTCCTCAAAAAACCTTGAGAATTCTTCAGCACTTTTGAATATTTATTTCTTGCGTAAAATGGCACCGACAAAGAAAACCTTCAACGCACTTATTTACTATGAAGAGAATGATAACAACCGCATGAAATGTAAAACATGTTCGCGTGTTTTAAAAAAAGATCGTGTTTTTAATTTAAAGAAACATTTACTATTGCATGGCATACGACCGGTGCAAAAAGAAAACAATTCTGATTCCAAAAAGAACATGAAACATTCCAAAAAGAATATGAAACATCAACAGATAAAAGTTCAAATCAGTAAAAAAAATTTAGTCCGTTCATACATTGGTCTTGTCACTGAAGACGGCGTTCCGTTCGATGCGCTTGATTCCAATAATATGCGCAATATAATTGATCCTATATGTCAAGGTCTTAAAGACAAAAGTGGAAAAAACTTCATACTAAATGGAAGCAAGTGTAAAGCTGTACTCGAACAAGTAGCAGCGAATATTAAACTCGAAATACATGAAGAATGTAAAAACCGTCTGATATCTTTAAAAATTGATAGTGCAACAGGGCTTGATCCAAAAATATACGGCATCAGTGCGCAATTCATAAGCAAAAATGAAATTAAATCGCGAATTCTTGGTATGGTGGAACTCAAAGGAGCTGGGTCAAGTGCATCCGAAAATCTGGTCAAAGAAATTGTATCCGTTTTAGACAAATATGAAATAGCACTAAGCCAAATTGTAACAATTACATCGGATAACGGTGCCAATATGATATCACAAATTCATACAGGCGATCACGATACTGGCAAAGCCTGTATTCTACAGAATCTTGAGTACACAAAGCAAATCGACCTTTTCGACACAACAGAAAATATTTGTGTTGGTGAAATACAAATATGTCAATGTGCAGCACAGATTGCACAGCTTTGTGCACTTGACGTTACAAAAAATACAGTTATTCGAGAGTATTTGTTTCAGTGCCGAAATCTAACCAAATACATTCTGGAGCCATCAAACGGTTATCGTGATTTGTTTGAGTTAAGAAATTTTACATTACCTCAATTGGATTGCCCAACTAGATGGGGATCTACTTATAACATGATTGACCAACTGAATAAAGCGAAAAGTATATTAAGTCTGATTGAAACTGTAGAAAATAATTCACAAGACGAACATATAGTAGTGAATAAACTGTTATGGGACTTCATGGACTCCTACGTTACTATTATGGCTCCACTGCAAAAAACTATAATACAGTTTCAACAAGAACAGTTGCACTACGGCAACTTCTATGCTCTGTGGCTGGTTTGCAAACTGTCTACGAATCAGATTGTAACAACAAGCAATTCAAGTAAAGATTCCATTATTTATACAATTGGAGAGATGCTTATTGAAAGTATGGAAGCACGAACTAAAGAATTAGGGTCTAATGTTGGCTTTGACGCTTGCTTATACTTAGATCCAAGATTCCAACATATACTTGACGGCTCACAAAAACAAAGGGCAATACATTTTTTAAAGACATTGTGGACACAAATAAAAATCCACAGTCCAATTCAAAATTTATCATTAACAAATTCAAATACTTCGCATACTGAACATAAAGAAAGTAATTTAGATCTTTTGGATGACTTTTTGAGTGTAGGCGTTGTTAAAAATGAGTCAACAGATGTGCATGAAAAGATTGAAATGTTGAAGCTGCCATATATGAAATCTAGCACAAATGTTTTAAATTTCTGGAAAGAGAGAAAGTCAAGCGATCCAGAGCTTTATGCTCTAAGCAAAATATGTTTTGCTATACCAACAACTCAAGTAAGAATTATTACTTAATCTATGACAAAATATATATGTAGCATTTGCTTATATTTCTTAATATTTGTAGGTAACAATAGAGCCGGCGTTTTCGTTTTTAAAACTGGTGTTATCGGATAACCGCAATCGATTAAGTCACCACACATTGGAAAATATACTTCTGGTCCGGCTTAACTCAACTCACTTAGATAGTGCCATAGAGAATTTGAATTTATTTGTAGACGAGGATTAATTTAAGTTTCTAAAAGCATAAGTTCTTGAACTTATTATTGACTTATATTTAGACTTAGATTTTCACTTTCAAAATAAAATATTATTATTAAATTTATTTATTTCAATTTAAATATTATTAGAGGACCCGTCCACATTTTACTGTGGCTGATACATAGATGTATGTATGTATGTGATTGGCGTTCAACCGTTTAGCCGGTTATAGCCGAATCGATAAGAGCGCGCCACTCCTCCCTTTCCTTCGCAGTTCGGCGCCAGTTGGAGATTCCAAGTGTAATCAGGTCGCTCTCCACCTGGTCCCTCCAACGGAGTGGCGGGCTTCCCCTTCCTCGGCTTCCTCCGGTGGGTACTGCATCGAACACTTTCAGAGCTGGAGTGTTTTCGTCCATTCGGACAACATGACCTAGCCAGCGTAGCCGCTGGCTTTTTATTCGCTGAACTATGTCAATGTCGTCGTATAACTCGTACAGCTCATCGTTCCATCGTCTGCGGTATTCGCCGTTGCCAATGTTCTGAGGTCCTCTCGAAAACTCCTAGTGTCGTCTCATCTGATGTTGGCATCGTCCAAGCTTCTGCACCATAAAGCAGGACGGGAATGATAAGCGATTTGTAGAGTTTGATTTTGGTTCGTCGAGAGAGGACTTTACTGTTCAATTGCCTACTCAGTCCAAAGTAGCACCTGTTGGCAAGAGTGATTCTGCGCTGGATTTCGAGGCTGACATTGTTGGTGTTGTTGATACTGGTTCCCAGGTATACGAAATTATCTACGACTTCGAAGTTATGACTGTCAACAGTGACGTGGGAGCCAAGACGAGAGTGCGCCGACTGTTTGTTTGATGACAGGAGATATTTCGTCTTGTCCTCATTCACCTCCAGACCCATTCGCTTCGCCTCTTTATTCATGCGGGAAAAAGCAGAACAAACGGCGCGGTTGTTGCTTCCGATGATATCAATATCATCGGCGTACGCCAGCAGCTGTATACTCTTGTAGAAGATTGTATCTTCTCTATTTAGCTCTGCAGCTCGTATTATTTTTTCCAATATCAAGTTAAAGAAGTCTCACGATAGTGTGTCACCTTGTCTGAAACCTCGTTTGGTATCGAACGGCTCGGAGACGTCCTTCCCAATCATGACGGAGCTTTTGGTGTTGCTCAACGTCAACTTACACAGCCGTATTAGTTTTGCGGGTATACCAAATTCCGACATCGCGGCATAAAGGCAGCTCCTTTTCGTGTATATCTCCTAAAACAGCGTTTCCCAAATGCCGGTACCGGGCCATCAAAATAAGATGCCGGGCCGCAACATTCCCGCCTTGTTTTTAAAATAATACCTACTATCGATCGATCGATGCATCGTAATAATATATCGCCCGCACGTGTCACTCACCGCTGATGACTGACCTGTAGTTGAAACAAAAGAGCGAGGCGAAAGCTCAGCCAGAGAACTTAAAGATATAGAGAAGGGCTAATTGAAGTCGTAAGCCATCTGAAATTATGTCATTATTTTTCCTTACAAGTCGATGAAAGTACAGACATTTCCGATAGTGCCAATCTAATATGTTTTGTACGATATGACTATGATAATACTATTTATGAAGAGTTTTTATTCTGTAAATCTTTGCCAACACGAATGACCTCCGAAGAAATATTTAACTTGATTAATGATTATATCAACAAAAATAAAATTGAATGGAAGAAGTGTGTGCGATTAAGTAGTGATGGCGCACGAGCAATGTCAGGAATTCGTACTGAACTTTATCCAAGGATAAAAGCCATAGCTCTGGAATGTGTATGGACGCACTCATAGGGAAGCATTAGCCGTCAAAGAATGCCCTTACCCTTGACAGCAACGATGCAAGAGTGTGTATAAGTTCATTAACTTCATAAAATCTCGTCCATTTACCTCAAGATTGTTCTCTGTTTTGTGCAAAGAAATGGGAAGTGATCACGAACATCTTCTTTTACACTGTGAAGTGCAATGGCTGTCAAGAGGTAATGTCTTAAAAAGGCTTATTGAATTAAAAGAAGAAGTACAAGTTTTTTTGGAGCAACATCCCCCAACAGCTAGAGATGTAATATTTGAATTCAAGGACAGATTTCATGATGTTAGCTGGTTGGTAAAAGTGGCTTACATATCCATTTACATTCAAGTTAGATTCCGAAACAAATTTTCCAGATTCAGATGTCGATTCGTTGATTGAACTGTCAACTGATACAGCATTCAAGGATACATTTGACACAAGATTGATTGAGTTTTGGTTATCTTGTCGTCAAGAATTCACAATACTAGCTCATTAAGCAATGACTTTTGTGACCACTTACAAATGAGAAAACATTTCTCTTATGTATTATTTAATCTCATGTAACCGTCTTGAGTTGAATATTATTAAGTGGTTCACGACAGGTAAGGACAGTGTGAAAATTACCGGGTCATGGTAAAACTAAGTTTGGAAAGCACTGTCCTAGAATATTACTCGGTTAGATTTGATATATTATCCATATTTTAAATATAATGCACTATTTAATAAGACAAAAAAGGCAAATTTTGAAACCCACCTAACCCCTTAACTCTATTGAAGTTGCCATAAAACATAAATAAAACTTATCGTTTGGGAGTATTGACATCTTAAGAAGCTCATCCATGCGGGCTTAAAACTTAATCGATGCGTTAAGTGGCAAGTTACGCACTTCATTAAAACATTATTATACAGACAATGGGTAATTTTTCGGAAATTTATTTATATATTTACATACATATGCAATACATGGTATATACTCATATAAATAATTAAGCAAATATAAGTATATACAATTTTCATATATGTACATTCATCACCTCAATGAGTCCACATATTGTAGCAAAGCCATACGCATAATGTAAGTAGCTTCCTACAAAAAAAAAATAAAAAATAAAAAAGAGGAAACTAACCAGCTAAAATGCTGCTGTGTGTAGTATAATAAATTTGGAATGTGTCTACTGCGCATAGCTGCGGCTGCAAAGCCTTAGCAGCGACGCAGCGACGACAATTTCATCTCATTTTACACTACAACAAGAGCAGCAATAAGAAGAAATCGAAAAATCGGCAAATGCAGTCGTCGCATTGCAACGTTGTATTGCAAAAAGTTGGCGAACTGCACGCACACAACAGCGCCACAAACGGTTGCCGGCATAACGACGACTCAGCCGCTCGGCCGGTTAGTTTCCTGACGCACCCCGATCATATGCTTGAACTTGGACTTCCAATCGAATTTGCTGTGCGCTTTCCATTCAGCGCTGCAAACTGGTTTAAAAGGGCAGCATTCAGCAATTTGCACTCATATGAAAACCAGTTAGGAAGCGAATCGGGCGTGTTTCGGCACAGCGCATCGGTTGCATTCGAATGCTACAACTTCTACTGCATCAACTAAGCAGCTTAGACAGAGAGCAGAAAACTGCAAAATTTAAGTGTTAATTTCGTGCGAAATAATTAAAAAAAATTCACTCCTTGTTTATAACGCGAAAAATCGACGAGTGAAAAGTCGGTGTCGAAATACGCTGTCTCTTGAAACGTGTCGTGTAACCGTGAACGCATCGCTGAAGTGGGTGTGCGAAAGTGTGTGCGTTTTGCAAAAAGAAAAAACAAAACTTTCCGATTAAGATATATTAAAATATATACATACATACACATTGTAAACGATGTCACTAATACCGTTCATACTTGAATTGGCCGATGAGTTGCATGAATTCAATCGTTGCCTGGCCACCGGTGGTATGGATGTCGACGACTTCGGTTTCGGTATCTATCCGCATGAATTGCAGCCGCAGCAACAGCAGCAGCAGTCACCGCAGCAACAACAGCAACAGCAGTCGCAACATCCACTGCAACAGCAGCAAGCACAGCAACAACATTTGTCGCCGCAGCAGCAGCAGCGACGCCCACGCACGCTCTCCCAGTTCTATTGGTTGCCAAATATAAGTAAAAGTCGGCACCATCCCTACTATCGTGGCAAACCCTGCTGCAACAAAACTCCCATACATTTGGTGCACGACCATCAGCTGGAGAAGGAATCATCTTCGACTGCTGGAGGCGGTGGCGGCGGCGGTGGTGTTGGTGGCGTCACCAATTCTGGCTCCACGACCGGCATAACGGTGGGTGACAAGGAGTCGACGACCACTACTGCTGGTGCTCATGCCACAAACTCATCGAGCTCATCCAATGCGGCTGGCAATTCGTCAGCTGGTAAATCCGCGTATTCGGTGGTTAATAAGAATGGCTTTCAAGTCAGCATGAATGTGAAGCAATTCGCACCCAACGAATTGACCGTCAAGACAATCGATAATTGTATCGTCGTCGAGGGTCAGCACGAAGACAAGGAAGATGGGCATGGCGTTATTTCGCGACACTTCATCCGAAAGTATATGCTGCCGAAGGGATATGACCCGAGCGAAGTGCTTTCAACATTGTCCTCGGATGGAATTTTGACTGTTAAGGCGCCACCGCCAGCACTGAAGACTGACGAGACTATGGAACGCATTGTCGACATACAGCAAACTGGCGGAACGGTACAAGTTCAACAGAGCGCTGCTGCTGCTAAGGAGCCTGCAAATAGCGTAGTGGCTAGCAGTGGCAAGGAAGCCCAAACCAGTGCAGCAGCAGCTATGGTGGAACAGACAGTGACAGCCACAGCAGCCGTTGCAGCTGGGAGCTTACCAACAGCGGTGGCAACAACATTACAAAAACAACAACAACAACCGGAACCACAGCAAAAGCAACAAAAACAACAACAACCACAGCAGTTGAGTGCAACAGTCGAAGGTGTGCAACAGCAGCAGCAGCAGCCAACAAAATTGTCACAGGCAACAACAACAACAAAAGACTTGCAGGTAACGTGCGAACGCAATGGCAAACTGGAACCGAATGAGTTGCACGCCGAGCAAGAGACTGAAACACGAACAGCTGAGCAGACAGCCACGTCTTCCAACACCAACAACATAGCCGCCAACAATAACAATAACAACAATAACAATAACACTAACAGTAACAATAACAGTGAAGTCACCAACATGGAGTGTAGTGAGCTAAAAGCCACTGTTACTTCCAAGGCCACTCTGCAAACGGAAGTGCAAGAACAGGAGTGCGCAGTAGAGGACGCCGAGCCGACACTCACCGTCGCTGTAGATGATGTCAATAATAAAATGCCACACACAACCGATGCCACAAAATCATCGTCGAGAATTGACGCCATCATGGCTGACGCTACCGCAGATGAGCCGATGGAGACAGAGGAAGAGCTGGAGGCTGTTACTAAGGAGGAAGTGCTCGCACAGAAACCTAATGAGGTCTCAATACCCACAGCAGTTGTTGAAGAAGACACAGCGACCGCCAACAACACTGATGCTGGCGTTAACTCGGCTACAGCAACAGCAACAACTAATAACAATACCACTTCCAATGATCTCGTCACACCGACAAACGACGCTGTGGGCGCCGTCGAAGCCAACGGTATTGAGATTAACACCACCAACAACATTGATATCGAGTTAGCGCCCGCAACTATTACTGAGGCCAGCGAAATTGTTTTGATCACCAATAATGGTGTGTCCGATGATAAGACTGCACCCACAGGCGACGACGGTCTAACGATCAGTTTAGAGACAACAGTTGCCGAGATAGATGGTGTCACAGACATGGACACAGATGTGGCTGAGGTCGCCGACGCTGTCGATGGTGTGGTGGATGCGGATGGCTTGGATGGCGCCGTCATCGCCATTGGCGTCGTCGATATTGGCGTTGGCGTCGATGTGAATGTAATCACAGCCGATGGCAACAACGCGACTGCGCAAAATGCCGAAGTTGTACACGAAGAGAATCTCTCCGCTGGCAATTTGGTGGTTGCTGCACAATCGCCGACACCAGCTGATTTGGTGGCAGCAGCTGATGCCGCTATACTGTTGGCCAAGACGCAATGTGATGGTGGTGGTGCCGGTGATGTTGCAGCCAGTAAACCTGCTCTAACCACCGAGGAGATAACTAACTAAGCGGGTGGGGGTCAGAGAGAGAGAGAGAGCGGGCGTAGTGGTAGCACGAAAGATTTGAGCAGAAAAGAAAAAAAATGAAAATATTGCAGAAATAGAAAAAGATAGTAACGGTATAAACATTCACTTTGGCAGATACATACGTATATATGAGAAAAACAAAAGAACACAAAACTAAGAAAAAAAAAAAAACAAAATTGCGTTTACATTTTAAGTACTTAACTATGGTAGTAGCAGGTAAAGATGAAAATAAACTAAAAAATAAAAACAAAAACAAAAAGCAGATGAAGCAAGTGATATAAAAAGTAGAAATATAAAACGCGTAGAGAGCGCAGGCGGCGTACATACATTTAAACGCCATTTCCTACATGCATTCATACACATTCTAACATAAATTAATTTTTAACAAACACACATACAAACAAAAATAGTAGTAAACTGTACACAAAATAGTACCATTAGTTAAAAAGCCTTGCAAATTATAATAAATCGTCTATGCGAGAAATTTAAAAAAAAAAATTGTATTAATTTTCTATATATAAAATCGGCTTTTGCTGCTATTCAAAATAAACTGAGTTCACACTCATTGCATTCCAATGGTTTAGTTGTGTCTTTTATGTTCCTATGCAGACTGAGCTTAACATATTTTCTAACTATTTATGGTTATTTAAATTATTCATTAGTTGTTACATTAAAAATGTAATATTTTTAGTTTTTTTTTTAAATAATAATATTTTTATTTTTTTATTTAAATAATAATATTTTTCTAAATAAAATTTTTAAATTGTATTTTATTATTATCATAATTTTATTATTATTTATATTTTTTTAGAATTTGGGTGTGAGAAATTTTCGTTTATAATATTTTATTAATTTATTTTTTTTTTTTTATTTAGCGCGTTTTGTTATTTTATTTTTTATAAATTTTTTCATATTTCTTCAAGTATTTCCTTTATACAAATTATACAATTTAGAGCAAAAAGTATTAAAAATAAATAAACAAATATGAAAAAAAAATTTATAATAAAAAAAAATAAAATTTAGTCAAAAAAAGTAAAAAATTAAAAAAAACAACTGAAATGTAAATTAATTTAAAATAATAATAAATTAAAATAAATAGTAGTAGTAAAAAAAATACAGATATTTTATTTATTTGTTTTTTTTTTTTAACTACTACTATTTATTTTAATTTATTATTATTTTAAATTAATTTTAATTTTTTTTTTAATTTTTTTGACTAAATTTAATTTTTGTTATTCAATTTTTTTTATTTTTTGCCTTAAATATGTATAATTTTTATTTATATATATTCTTTTTTAGTTTTTTTACAATATTTCATTTCAGTTTCTATAATATTTTTTATTATGTTTTTTATTTTTTCATGCATTTTATTTATTTTTTTATTCATATTCATATTTTTATTATTGAAATATACTATTTTGAACTTTTTTTATTTAATAGTTTTTTTATATTTATATTATTTTTTTATTTATAATTAATTTTGTTTCATATTTTTTATTTAAATTTTATATTGTTTAGTTTTTTATTTAAATATTTTATAATATTAATATATTTTTATTTTTATTATTATTTTTTAGTTTCAATTAAATTATTTAAATTTTTATGTAATTTTAAATTATTTCAATATTTTTATTTATTTTTTTTTTTAATTTTATATTGTTTAGTTTTTTATTTAAATATTTTATAATATTAATATATTTTTATTTTTATTATTATTTTTTAGTTTCAATTAAATCGTTTTAAAATTGTATGTCATTTTCAATTACTTCAATATATTTCGATCATTTAATTTAATATTTTTTAATTTTATTTTTTTTTATTGTTCAAATTTTTTAAAATACTTTCTGGCTCTATATTGTATATTTTTTATTTATCTATATTAATTTTTTTTATTCTATATTTTTTAAACATTTTATTTCAATTTATTTTATTTTTTATATTTTTTAATGCATTTTATTAATTTTTTATATTTCAATATAATTAAAAATAATATATATTTAACATTTTTTTATTTAATATATTTTTTTATATTTATATTATTTTTTATTCATAATTAATTTTATTTCATATTTTTTATTTAAATTTTTAGGTAATTTTAAATTATTTTATTACCTTTTTCATTTCATTTGTTTAGTTTATTTCATTTATATTATTTTTTATTATTTAAATATTTTTATTTTTATTTATTTATTTTTTATCAAACAATTTCAATTTTTATGTAATTTTCATTTATTTCATTATATTCCTTTCAATTCATTTTAATTTTTAATTTACAATTTTTTTTTAATTTTTTCGTATTATTTTCAATAAAGAAATTTATTTTTTAATAATTTTTAAATTATAAAAACTGCATTTTATTTTTCTATTTTTGTTCTTACTCTTATTTATAAATATTTTATTTATACTTTAGTTATTTTATTTTATTTCGAATTTATTTCCTTATTTTTATCTATTTTTATAAATTAAATATTCTTTAATTTTTTTCCCAAATATTCATACTTTAATCAATAAATACAAAATCCAAGTACTTGCCACTTGATAATTACATTCATTAGCAAATATATACAAATTAAATATTTATTTTCTTTTTTTCCTTAATTTTACTATTTACATACATAATTATTTACAAATCTACACGATTTTATGTATGTGTATGCATGCATGAAAACAGAATTGAAATGAAAACAGCTGCAATAGCAGCAAATGAAAATTAATATTAAATGCAGCAAAAACAACAAGAAAAACACAAAAACCGCTAATAAACATATTACATAAAAAAATTAAAAACAGAGAGCGCGAAAGCGAGAGAGATTCAAATATTGATATTAAAGAAGTACATACATATATTGAGAATTAAAAAAAATAAAATAAATGAAAAAAATAAAAATAAAAAAACCTTAAAAAGAAAGCAAAAAACATATTAAAAGACGCATAGAGATGATTGCAAGTTTAAAGAAAATACTTATTATAAAAAAGCAGAATTGCTATGCTAATAATGACTAAGGCGATAATGATGATAACTACTATGATGCAGATGATGATGATGATGTACGCTATATTCTGTCGTACTCTGGATACACAATAAAAATAAACGTAATCTCAAAAAGTAAATAAAAATAAATTTTGTTTTAATTACAAACATACGTATATGGGTATATACTCTTTTATTAATTAATAATAAAAATTAAATAAAATAATATTTATTATATATTTTTTTATTATTTATTTCCTTTAATTTATATTCAGTTTGAAATAAGCGAAAGTATCTGCTTCTTAATTTTATCTACTGCACTTTTGTACATTTATTTTTTCTATTCTATTATTTATTATTTCTTGCCATTCACTTTCAATTTCTATTTTAGTGAATACTTTCCTTGTGTGCGATGGCAAAATGCCCTTAAATTACGTTAGCGGATGTGTAGACCGAGTGATTCATTGTTTACTGGCAGCTGCCAACATGCGGTTCTTACGTCGTCTTAAGTAATGATATTAACCATAAATATTGAACACTCTGAGGTACTATGTAGTAATTTTTACAACGAGCTACTTTTTTTTGGAATATTATGGACTAATCAGAATTAAAAATAGAAAATTATGATATAAAGTTTTGAAAAGTTTTTTGGAATATAAATTATTACTATATATGGAATGGCCTTCAACTTCAAGTGTTTTCAAGATTTCGATTACATTTCATAACTCGAACTGCTCTAACTCGAAGTTCTCCATAATTCGAACTATTGAATTGGCAATAGAAGTCATAAAAATTACCTTCTGTAACTCGGAAGTCTCTCTAACTCGAAGTTTTTTTGTGGATTATGGTGATTCGAATTAGAGAAGTTTCATTGTATTTCGATTATAAGGTTATGCGAAGTACTAATGATCCAAATGTGAACCAACTTATTTCGAATTGAGTTATAGAGCAAAGTCTGGCTGTCTGGCATACAAAGTGCAAGGCAAGTTCTTGACATATCAAACCAAAGGCTAAGGGTATCCACTGTTTCAAGAATAAAAGTAATACAAAATCAAGGAGTAAAGTGAAGAACTCTACGTTGAATGAGTCGTACCAGTTGTTATCAACTTTCTTTTGGCTGCTTCGTTAAGAAGCCTTCACTATCCTTCCAAGCTTCTAATATATTTTTAAATATCGTTTAAATGATATGTGGTTCAGTATGAGATTTAGGTTAGATGTTCATATAAGCCAATGGATGTCTATCTACTTAATTTTAAAAGATATAGACAGCAATTAAATGAATAAGCTTGTCTCTTATAAAAGTAAGTAGTAGCAAAAGTAGTAGTCTCCTAAACAATGTATTTCTGTCGAATATATAAGGTTGTCAGTAATGTATGAGAACTATACTGAAAGCTATCAAAACAAATGTGTTTCAGAATGTCTTGAGAGAATTAGAACTTATATTTTTAAATTTTCGAAAAAAAAAATTAGTATTCAAGTTTATATATTTTCGAAAAATTAATTTGAGTCTCCCACCAACTGCGCACCACATTTCCAATAGACCCTTTTACAGCGCAAACCCAATCCGTGGCAATGACGTCGGACGCAATGAGTGCAATGAGCTTGCGCCATGCTGCTGGGTATAAAAGGCGAAATTTCACTAACAAAAATTTTATAAAAATAATTGCAGCTCAAGAACTAACAAGTATTTCAGTGCAAAATTTAATATAACAAATTACAAAAATATATTAAAAATGACGCTTGTGCCCACCACGTATGGCAGTTACGCGCGTGAACTCGAACGCCCACGTTACTACCCACCATACGATTTCAATCTCTACCCCTACCACTGGGACGACGCGCGTTTGTGGTGGCCCTCTACAGAGCGACTGCTGCGTCCACTGGACGACTTGGTTACGCGTCGCGTACGTAATCAGCTGATACAATCCTCATCGCTGGACTGGCGTTATCCCATGCGCTGGGAGAACTACTATGCGGGCGAGCGTGTGCATGTGGATGAGAAGGGCTTTCAAGTGGACATTGATGTGCGTCAATTCAAGCCGCACGAGATTGTGGTGAAGACCAATGATGACTATGTGATTGTGCAGGGAAATCATGAGAAGCGCAACGATGGCAATGGACTGGTCGAACGCCATTTTATACGCAAATATTTATTGCCACGCGGTTTCAATGCCAATGATGTGATATCGAATCTCTCCTCCGATGGTATTCTGAGCATCAAGGCGCCACCGCCGCCACCAACAAAATACTACACACCGAACGAACGCCTGGTGCGTGTGCATGAGACGGGTAAATTGGCATTGCCCTGGAAATGAGTGTGTTTTGCTTGAGTGACAACAAAAATTGAAAATATTAAGAAAATGGCATTGCATGCAAAAACCATTTAGTCACACACAGGTGAAATAGAAACAAGTGCAAAAATAGTTTTATTTGAATTGTAAACACATTCAAGTTGTTAATAAGTACAAAAGTGAAATAAATTAATCATCAACAAGAGTTATTTATAGATTCGTACCTATAAAAGTGTTGTTGTTTTTAAGTGCAAGTGAAATGCTCATAAATTTTGTCTCAGTACAAACCCAGTAGGAAAGTCTTCTCATACTGAACGGATGAACTTTCACTTTTCGATAGCTGATGAGCATGTTGATTTCAAAAATGCATTTAAATATATATTTAATGTCTTTCCTATGCATTTTTGTTTTTATAGATGTGGAAATTAGCATTTTTCGCAGAAAAGTGAAGTTTTTCCTATAAGGTTGCTGAAAGGTTGTTTACACTGTAAATATACATGTGTACTATTTACATAGAAGGAAATTTCAAAATCAAGGTCAAATTATATTTCGGTACATTTTGCTCAAATAGAAATATAAAGCATTTATTACGTAGAGCACTTTCGAAATTGCAAATTAAGCTTTAATGATGCATATTATTATGTACAAATGTATATTAATAAGTGTATAACCTTAAATACGCTCGTGTAGCTATTATACTATAAATGTCGCATATAATAAATTTAAGTTTAAGGTTTTGATATTTTGCAATATTATTATATGCATATATACATACATATGTACGTTGATCTGATGGTCAAATAGGAGAAGATTTAAATAAAACTAAGATGATCACACCTTGCAGCCGATTAGTCAAGTTTCTCAACCAATTCTGTGGGACGATATAATGGGGTACTCAAGAGTTCTACACACAAAAAAAAAAAAAAGAATTTATTAGGTGTGTTAAAAAAATAACGGGAATTTTCCAATTGTCATTTTTTTTTATTTTTTATTATGCCTATACTTACGGTTCAAGTTTATTAAAAGCTCACACTTCGTTGCTTCTTCGGCAATTTATGGAACAAAACAATACTGTAACGATGTCCCAGCCTCCATGTGACTTTTTCCTATTTCCAAAAATAAGCAGATAAAGAAGGCAGTCGTTTTACAAGCATACGAAATATCGCTGAAAGAGCCAGACGCTGTACCGACAATCGAGTTTGAGAAGTATTTCGACGATTGGCAGAAGTACATATTATCGATTGGGGACTATTTTAAAGATGACAACATTAATGTAATAAAATTAATAAATATTTGTGTTCAAAAATACAAAATTCCCGTTATTTTTTTAACACACATCGTATAAAGATTTTTTAGACTAAAAACGTTACTGCACTCAGAGAAACAAACACAAAAATTATACTTCCCTGTCTTAGAGTACTAACCTTAACCTCATTCCTGTCAAAATTTCATGACATTTCATCTAGTAGTTCTCTAGTTATTGGGTTCGTAGTAACGCTACCTTTGATTAGTGGCGCCGCCGGCCCATAAAATGCATCAAACCGTAATTTATTCGGGATGCAAATTTCGGTAGTAAATCTTAATAATTTCGACTCGTTGTTGGATCGTATATCTTTCCATGATAAAATGGCAAACAAAACTAAAGAGAAATATGACAAGAAAAAACGTATTAGCTTCGGTACAGCCGAAGTTACCCTTCACAGGTACATTTCTTTTAGACCCCTTTCACACAGGCAATTTTTGTCGCGGCAATTCTTATTTTTATAGGAGAGGGGGCGACGAGGAGAGGAGAATCGCGCCGAGTCTGCTGTGTTCAGGCAACACGCTTTGTGTTCTTATTCGTAACAGTTCGCTGCTACGTAACAGTGTTGCATTTGCACATATTTTAAAATTACTGTTTACAATATATTTGAAAATTTTAATTTAATCATTTAATTTTGTATGTAATTTGCAAATACATATAGAAATATGCATAATATAATTAAAATGTGCTAGAAAATTGAGAATAACGATAAAAATTAGTTAATGAAATATATATTTTTTGCTTGGAAACGATGCGTACAAGAAGTTGAGAAAATAATATGAAAGAGAATGACAGAAAAACACGAACAGAGTTGTCGAACAAGAATTGCTCGTGTGAACGCAAGGGGCTACAGCAAAAGAGAATCGCCCGAGAATTAGCAACAGAAGTTGCCTGTGTGAAAGTGGACTTAGTAACTATGTGTTTAAGCAAATCTAAAGACGTAAGAAAACGTAAGTAAAATAAGAAAACATTTTACTAATACTTTTTAGCCGGGTTGTTTGCTAGGAACATTAAGGTTAAGGTTATAGTTAACCGATCTGAACAATTTCTTCGGAGATTAAATTATATCTATGAACAATAACTCACACCAACTTTCGTGAAGATATGTAGTAAAATGCTGAAGTTTTCCATACAAGCCCTTGATTCCGATCGTTCAGTTTGTATGGCAGATATATGATATAGTGGTCCGATATCGGCAGTTCCGACAAATGAGCAGCTTCTTGAAGAGAAAATAACATCTGCAAAATTTCAAAACGATATCTTAAAAACTGAAGTACTAGTCGTATATATACAGACGGACAGACCCTGTCTGTTCAGGGTATAAAAAGAGCTGGAAAAAATATAGCGTCGTTTGCTGTCTCTATCGGTCTAGTTTTTTATAGTCCCTATTGAAAAACCTTTCACAATTTTTTATTTTTGCTTCCAAAAAGTTTGTTCCGAAGGATTGAAGAAAAATATTATTTTAGTAAAATTCAAATTCAATGCGGCCACTTTGTTTCGAAATAATAGTACTTCAAAAATTTCAACTTTTTATGAAATTAAACACAAGTACATACATATGTATATTATGCAGTCTTCTTTATTTTTAAATAACTAATAACAGTCTATACTACAACTTTTTCTCTATACAATCGTATTTCTTTCGAAGCATTTAAAACGAAAATTTGTGTTCACTTTTTGTCCTGCTTATCATCAGCACTCTTATCCTCCAATGGTGGATTCTCCTTCACATTCAAGTGAGCGGGACCGGTTTGTTGAATTGGAATTACACGTTCTGCGGTGTTATCCTCCAAACCAGGGGGTTTTGGAACATTAACCGTTAGTACACCATCCGAAGAAAGTGTTGAAATGGCTTGCTCGGCCTTAAATCCACGTGGTAAACTGAAACTGCGTACGAAATGTTTCGAAACAAAACCATGCTCATCTTCACGTCCTTCATATTTTCCCTCAACGACCACGTTGTTGTCCACCACTTTAACGGTTAATTCATTAGGTTTGAATTGCGCTACATCCAGTGATACTTGATAGCCTTCTTTGCCCAACTTGGGTTCAACCTGGTTCTGCAAGTCCTGTTGTAGACGACTCAAACGACTCCATGGTGACTGAGTAAATGGTGCGTTGAAGAAGTCATCGTAGAATGCAGAAAACGGTGAACGACGTGGGAAAGCCATACGCTGCATTTCCTCAGCCATACGCCATAATGTCGGAAGTGGACGCATTTTTACTAAAAATTTAGAATTTTCACTTCACTCGATTAAATACTACTGAAAAATGTATTGCTTATTTGTTCGAAATCACTTTTGACTTCAAATCTGATTTTTCAAATTTTTACTGGAGTTGCACCAAAGAGACGTTGGCTTTTATACTTTTCTAGCTGTGTGGCGCTGCTCTCTGTTTTTGTACATTTTGCTCGCGCTTGCTCACTAACACACGCTCTTTCCGATTCTCTCTTCGTCTTCATTCGTGTGTTTACTAGAATTTTTGTAAACAATAAAAATACACAAACAAATTGTCTGCGCAATGCGGCAGAAATTTCTCGAAAAGTGGAGAAGTGGTAGTAAAAGAATTGTTTTTATAGAGAGATTCAGAAGAGTAGATGACTTTTTGCGGTGTTAAGAGAGCATCAGCTGTGCGGAAGAGCAAGATGATTCTAGATTTGGGATTGTTGTGAAAATAGTGTTAAATTATTTATATTTTATTAC
This sequence comes from Zeugodacus cucurbitae, assembly GCF_028554725.1. NCBI lineage: Eukaryota > Metazoa > Arthropoda > Insecta > Diptera > Tephritidae > Zeugodacus > Zeugodacus cucurbitae. The sequence continues at coordinate 58,755,888 of NC_071669.1, forward strand.
ACTACATATATACATATGTATAATGTAGAAAGCACATTTGTGATGAAATTTAATGCACACTTGTGATAATTACTTTAGCATACAGCATACATATACATATAAGAAGTGGGTTGTAAATATGTAGGTATGTTCAGACTATGAAATCACATTTAAATACATACATACGTATACATATGTATATGTTTTATTACATGTTTACCAGTGATTTTCTTATCTTACTTTATAAAAACAAAATAAATACATAAAAACATATTTTTTCCTCCAACTCGACTCAGAAGTTTATCAAAGTAATCCAACAGTGATTTTAACACCTGTACATATGTATGTACATAACATTATATCTGATAAAAAGTAATATGTATAATAAAGAATGATCTAGAATTATTTTCACTAACAATTTTTTAACTATAACAAATAAATTAGTATACATACATAGATTAATTTTAAGTTTTTTCCAACGTGATTCGGAAAATGCTTGATATTATAATATAAAAAATTATTTAAGGAAATAATTTGTTAATCTTAATTAGAATACATTTAATTTTTTTAATTACAAAATTCGAATTAATAATGTAAGCAGAAAACAGCTGACTAGTGACAGTTTAATAGATTCAACAAAAATCCTGGCGAAGGGAGAATGCTCTCTATACTCTCATTGGCACCAAAAATAATAGAAGACTTCTATCATTCTTGCATTGGCACCCTACTTTTTATAATAAACGGGATACATACTGGAAAAGTCTAGTAAATTCTGAGATAAACCTTTTGTTTACGATAAGTCATTTAATATAAGAATACACCTACATATGTACATATGTATGTATGTACAATCTTAGGGGTACAATAGAATTGATTTTTAAACGACACATCAATTAAAGAGCTTTATCTACGCTTCAATGAACAGGCTTTGAACATCAAATGAATGAAATTTACATCTGAATATGAACATTCCAAAATACATATGTATTAATTTGCTTTTGAGACAAATTTTAAACTTATTTTTGAAGATTTTTTTTATAATTTTTATAAACTGAGGTGACATTTTTATACTCTCGTTATATTATATATGTACATACATATGTACTATGTAAACCAAAGTGATCAGAGTGATGAGTAGATTTGAAATCCAGACGTCCTCCGTCTGTCCGTTCGTCTGTGCAAGCGATAACTTGAGATATCTTAATGAAACTTGGTACACATATTCCATGGCAATTGCAAGTGATGCTACACTTAGATTTTTTAAGGAAAATGGGCGTGGCGTCGCCCACTTATGATTCAGAAACTACTCCACCGATTTCAATGAAATTCGGTACATAATATTTTTTTTGATGACATGGACGGAGTATGGGCGAAATCGGTTAACAACCACGATTACTTCTCATGAAACTCAATTTTGACTTTCATCTGATTCCTTCACTTTATAGTACAGCGCACGCTCGAAAACATGAACGCTCTAAAACGTGAACACCCAAGAAACGTGAACACTCCTTTTTGTGCATTGACTATTGGAAAATCAAAACACTGCGTAATTCAGAGCTTCTCAAAATTTAAAAATCTATTTAGGGTAATTTTTCACAGAAAATATCGATAAATCTCTGTGTGTTCTGTTTGAATGTAATTCAGAGGAAATTATTTTCTTCTAATATTGTGCCTCTGTATCAAAAATGGTCGAAATCGGGTCATAACTTTCCTTATCTTCCAAATATCTAATTATAGGTTTTCCAAAAATACGATGGGCTTTATTCCGCATATATCGGTTAATATGTGAGATATCTTAGCAAAATTAAGTGAACGTATAGTCTTGGTCTCAGTCCCCATATACTATATATTCTTCCGTTATTCTATTGTATTTTATGCCGAATATGTGGGTAAAATTGTGTGTTAACGTAATAAAACTACAGTGGAACTTCTCTAACTCGAATCACCATAATCCACAAAAAACTTCGAGTTATAGAAATTTTCATTAAAACATACATTTTTCAAAAAGGTATAAAATATAGATTTACCCACAGTTTTAGTTATTTATAATACTTTGCAAAAAGTGTTATATAAATACATTAAAACATGTATTCGGTAATTTTGTTTATTGCACTTTGCGATTGTTTGACTCTTGACGTCTGTGTCTCCTGTCTTTGTTACACGATTTATGAAATCTTTAAGTGTAATGTCATATTTTTTGTTCGACTTCATACGAATATAGGGACTCCTTTAAATTTGTTCCTTGATAGTAAAATTTTAAATTTTGTATTATTCCCTGGTTGTTGTTATTGTTGTAGCGGCATAAAACATTCCCCAAATAATTTTGAGGAATGCTGCCGATTTGACTGTCCTTGGCCGGATAAAAATCCGGGTCCGTTCCGGTTACGTAGAACCGACTGTCGTGGGAACGGATTATCCCCTGGTCGAAAAGTTCGATTTATGGAAGGAAATTTCTATGAAATTTTACTTATATTGTCCATTCAAATGTTGGAGTTATGAAGAACTCGAGTTATAGAAGTTTGAGTTAAGGAAGCAAAATGGTATGAAATTTGATTTCTAAATGCTATTGCCAATTCAAAAGTTCGAGTTATAGAGATCCTCGACTTATAGAAGTTCGAGTTGTGGAAGTTCCACTGTATATCAATAAATTACGGCAGTATAAAATGTTCGGTTGCACTCGAACTTAGTCTTTCCTTACTTGTTTTAACATTACATACTCAAAGTGCTTAATAAATTTTGCATTTGCTGAAATGGAGAGCAGAAGAAATCAGAAATTTTACTCTCAATAACTGAACAAAGAGATTTGTAGTCAATTTCCGTTGTCTCAGCTCTACCCAACTCTCATCTCGAGTTTTCTTTCACCTTTGCATACATATAACACAACTTTCCCAATGTGAAGAAAACTTGACAGAATGTTCTAATGATTCATTAAAAAATATTTCAATAAATTATTAAATTAATTAGCAAAAACAAGCAAAATTATTAATATTTCATTCAGCCATATAAACATACAAGCATTTGTATGTACTTATTCAAGCAGCTTTAAAAAATATGTGAGCAAACATACATTAAGCTGTTACAAGAGAGAAATTCTCCAACTTATTTGTTGAAATTTCCAACACAATATGCATTTATCTCTCCCTCTCTAGTGAACGTTCTCTTTATTTAGACGCAAGCAGTCACAGAAAATTCACTCTTACTTTTCTAGAACTTATCTATGTGAGGAGAATTTACCGGAACTTTCTACACTGCTTTCACGGTCAATGGCCCCTCTATATGAGATGGCATGTATACGCTACTTTTCGACCATGACCACAGACAACATAGCTGAATTTTCGCTGGCATCTCAAATAGTATAAATACCGGCGAATTGCGAGTGTGCGAACAACAGTTGTATACAAATATTCAACAGAAGCGTAACAAACAGTATTTGCTACAAATAAAACTTGCCTGTTTCGGTGAAAAGATATTGAAACAAATTGATTTTTGGAAAATAATCAAAAACTAGGGAAAAGAAAATGGCTACAATTCCAGCAATCTTGGGTTTGATCAACGACATGGACCGTCTCACCACGGCCATTTCACCATACTACCACCAACCCTATCACTGGCCCATGAACCGGCAGTTGGCTTTGGGGAAACCAGAGAGGACCGTTTCACCGCTAGTGGGTAAAGATGGTTTCCAAGTATCGATGGATGTCGCCCATTTCAAACCTAGCGAATTGAATGTACGAGTTGTAGACAATAGCATCGTTGTGGAGGGTAAACACGAAGAACGTGAAGATGATCATGGCTACATATCACGTCATTTTCTTCGTCGCTACACATTGCCCAAGGGATATGATCCAAACCATGTGATGTCATCGCTTTCATCCGATGGTGTACTAACGGTTATGGCACCAAAGCCACAATTGGAGGACAAGTCTAATGAACGTCATGTGCAAATCCAGCACACTGGTCCTGCACACTTGAACGTTAAGGAGAATCCCAATGAGGAGAAGAAGAATTGAACAATTGCAATCGCATTATTTACATCATCTATTGCACATTCCTAAAAACATGCACGCATATACCATAACCTCGAGCGGGTCTGGAGTTTAGTTCGTTCAATCGGAGTAGTATTAATATGTTTGAAGTAGCTTTTTCTATTCTTAATATAGTTTGTAGTTTGTACTGAAGAAAATAAATACCTTTTTTGTTACAAAAAAAAAAAAAAAACATTTGGAGTAAATTTTTATGTGAATATGTATTTATAGGATCTTGAAGAGCGTAAGTATTTATGTACATATGCAGATATTCTCATTCAGGAAATATGTGCTTCAACGCGGCATCATAATTCCACGATAAATTTTCGAATTTTCAGCCTTGGCTAATGATAGCAGGGCATGTTGAAGGAGGAGTTTTTAAAACGACTAATTGAGTTTGATAATGAAGGATAGTTTCCGCAAGCAAATTTTCTAAAAAAAAATGTTAACCTAGTTTGTTTACATACATAGATACTTTAAGATGTGGGATAGTTTTAAAACATATGTCAAGTACTGGAAGGGAACTAATTTGAAACATATATACCTTTTGTTAATTTTTTTCAATAGCATATGTGACATATCCAGAAACTGATATTCGAACTAATAGTACATAAAGATTGATTTCCGTTCCCACGATAGTTGAATCTACCTGATTGGGATGGACCTGGATTTTGGAAGGGAATATTTCTGTCACATGTAAAGGGTTTTTCAAAAGGGACGCTACAAAAGTAGTCTTTTGACTTCAGTAAAGATGGCCGTTTCATCATGGAAAGATAAACGATCCAAAAACGAGTCGAAATTATTAAAATTTACTTCTGAAGTTCAGAGTCAGTGGTCTCAACTTTAAGAGCGCTACGTCCTACGTAGCGATGATGATCATTTCTGGCTGAATGGCTTCGTCAATAAGCAAAATGTGCATTATTGGTCAGGCAACTATTCACAGGTACTCCATGAGTCACCATCGCATCCCGAAAAAGTTACTTTTTGGTGCGGTTTACATGCCGGTGACGTCATTGAGCCGTAATTCTTCTGTGATGATCAAGACCGGCACGTTACTGTGAATGGGAATCGCTACCGCTTAATGTTAACCGAATATTTTTGGCCTGAATGGTAAGCCACACAGCGAATGTCATAATCGAGTTATTGAAAACCAAGTTTGAAGTACATATGTACGTGCTATCTCACGAAATGGCCTTATCAATTGACCGCCTCGGTCGTCCCTGAGGGGCTTCGTCAAGTCTATAGTCTATACCAACAAGCGGCCGATTTTTGCTTGAAAACCGTCGAAAATTTCTTTCAATTTTCATGGACCTACTTCAAGATTCAACAACAGACATACTTTAGGAGTGGGTGTAATGTCCGAAGTACGGCTAATAAACTATAGTGAGGAGATTCTCTTTGGAAAACTACATATGACCTACATATGTATGTACATATGTATATACAGATATGTATATACGAAAATGTACAATGGACAAATATTATAAATACATTCGTTCCCTAGACTGTCGGGTCTACGAAACCGGGACTGACCCAGATTATTTTTCGGCCAAGGACTGTCAACTCCGCTGTATTCCGCCCATTTATTTCGGGAATATTTTCTGCCGCTAAAACGGCAACAAAAACATTATGAACACAATTTACGTGTATAAAATGTTCAAAAATTATTATTTAATATTAATTAATTAAATACACCGCTTCAGCATAAAATAAATTCTTTATTTATTACATCCAATTAGATTATAGGTGAATAATACCAAATATTCCAATTGGATGCAAAAATAAAACCTCTAGCTCACACATACACATTCTTGCTCTCTTAAAATTTACTGAGCTCTTAATCAGTAGAACACCCTCTTATTGTCAAAGAGAAACACAAATTTCAATACTCTCACTATTTTCTCAATTACTTATTGGATTTTGATTTTTCGAGAATTTACGAGTATTTTCAAGCATACACACATCTCAAGCGTATAAAAGGCAAACAAGCGTTGATTCTTCAATAGTTTCTCGCAAGCGAATTGAGAAAGTGGTTCTAACTGCGAATTCAAATTTGCGCAAATTCAGCAAATATCCTACAAATAAAATAAAAAAAACTAATACTAAGTTATTTTGACTGAAAACTAAACAAAAATGTCAAGTTTGCCAATTCTATTGAATTTAATTGACGAATTGGACCGTGATCCTCTCTACTACGGCAATGATTTCGGCTTGGGTTTGCATCCACACCACATTCATCGCCATCACCATCATCGTCACGAGCCAGCTGCTTCCAATGCTATTGGCTATACGCTGCCATTGAGTTTGGTAAATCGTTTGGGCGAACGAGCGCTGAGTCGACCGCGGCAGCAGGGCGAAAGCCGTCTGTCTCCAGTGGGCAAAGATGGCTTACAGGTGTGCATGGATGTGGCACAGTTCAAGCCCAGTGAGCTGACTGTAAAAGTAGTTGATAATAGCATTATTATCGAGGGCAAACATGAGGAACGTGAGGATGAACACGGTTACATTGCACGACACTTTGTACGTCGCTATGCGCTACCGAAGGGATATGACGCTGATAGGGTAATTTCAACGCTATCATCAGACGGTGTCCTCACAGTTAGCGCTCCAAAGCCACAGGAGGAAAAATCCAACGAACGTGTTGTACAAATTCAACAAACCGGTCCGGCACATTTGAATGTCAAACACAATACGGAGGAAAAGATTGGTGATGCCAACGGCGAGGCCGAACAGAAGTAAATGGCAGAGAGAAGACTATTAATGCATACATTTAATTCATTCCAGATGTGCGAAACGCGTAGTGATTAGTAATACCAATGTATTTTCGATAAATACTACTAGTTTTAGCATTAGTTACTGCATATATGCGGTGCACTCATTTATCTGTACATTCAATTTCGATGTAATATTTTAAGTTTTTGATTCTTAATACTTTTGTTTAAATTAATATGACAGAGATCATTCATTCATTAAAAATAAATACATTTAGAATAGAAATGGAATTTAATTTGTGCTTTCTGTGATTGGAAAAATGGCAAGCTTTGGCTAGGACTTCTCTGCACTTGCATACAGTAAACACAAATGGCTTTATGGATTGCACAAGTAATTCAAAAACAGTAAATTGTTATAGAGTACCTATTGGCCAGTTGGTTTGGATCATTAGAGTCATAGATTTTTATTCTGTATAACATCATTGTTTGGATACTCTTGAAATTGTTTATATTTATTTATTGAATCTCGACTGGCTGTTCGAGCCAAGTATCAACAATAGCAAAGTACATTGAGTTACAGTATTTCAAAAGGAAAACTACGAACTTGATTGTCTAAAAAATGGTGTAAAATTAGAGCTTTATAACATCTTTATCATTCAATTTTTTATAATGGCTTTGTTGAGAACCTTATTTCGCACTTAAAGGAAGGTCCTTTTTAAAATAATAGGAAATACAAAACTGTTGTGTTGTTGTTGAAAAATCCTTTACATGTAAGTATGTAAATATTTATGAAGGATTATTACGTCTTTATAAACGTATGTGCATATATTTACATATATTATATGTAAACACTTTTGTATTTGGAAATGTTTTTGTTTTCACATAGAAACTTCATAAAAACGAAATTTTAGGCGAAGTCATAACTAATTTATGCGAGTAAAAACATAAATAAAGGTAGTATGCACGCAAACTAAAAGGAAACATTCTTAATTAAATTGTTTTCATAATTTAGGTATGTACATATTTGACAAAAATTAACTGTAAACATATAAACATGCGTAGAAGGAGTGAGGATGTAGAAAGTGAATACAGAAATGCGAACTAGCTTGCATGAAAGAGATTCAAAGGAGCAGTTTTTCAAAATAAAGTCCTCCAACCACTGCGGACATACACTCCTTGCCCCCCTTTACTCTGCAAAATCACTTTCTATACGCTGAATTACTCAGTAATTCCGCCAATACCAAGTTAATAGAAACAACGTAGTTGCGAGAATTCTGACGAAAACTGGAGCATTATACACTCATTTGCTTATTTAACCACAAACGCTCTTGCCTATCACCTGAGTGTTCGCTCACAAAGAATTTTTGCGCAAGTATAAAAGCCCTTGCTGTATGCATATACCAAGTAATCGTGTGAAAATTTAAAGTGTGTCGGGTGTATTACTGTTGCGCTTAATTTTACTTACAAGTAGTAACAAGAATTCATTTACATATAGTTAAAAACTTAGAGGAAAATGCCAATTCGGAATATACCACCATTTGTGTTGAGTTTGGACTCAGCGCCATATTATAATCACGATTTGTATCCAAATCATATTTATCGCCGTTTGCATGAACGCCAACATCATCCATTGGATTTCGGTACATTGGGATTAATTGCACGGTTGGGCGCTCATGCTCATCACCTAGCGGCTGCCAAGCACAGCCCTGAAGGTAATGTAGTTAATCGTTATGGAAAAAATGGTTTCGAAGTGCACCTGGATGTTGGTCTATTCAAACCGGAGGATCTCACTGTGAAAATAGTTGATGATTCACTGGTGATTGAGGGCAAACATGAGGAACGTGAAGATGAACATGGTCATATTTCGCGTCACTTTGCACGTCGCTATGTGCTACCCAAGGGCTATGATGAGGAGAGTATTGTATCGACACTATCATCGGACGGTGCGTTGACCGTACGTGTGCCATCGCCACAACCACCACCAGAGGTGGAGAAAAAGGAGCGTATAATAGCTATACAGCAGGTTGGACCTTCGGAAATTTTTCTAAAGAGCAAAAGTCAGGAGGAAGCCGAAGCAGCAGCAACCAAATAAGCAAAGCAGCAACAAAATATGCTAAACAGCAACAAAAAAGTGTAAAATGCCATAAATGTTCAATTGCATGCATACTCTTTTCGATAACGTGAAGCAAAAACAAATTGGGAATTCGCCAATAATGAAATGAAACGCGTAAAGTAGTAACTTCGCATTTACATATTGATACTTTTAAAATAAATGTACTCAACTTTTTTTAAATAATCCGCCATAATATTATTATAATATACGTAAGCACTTAGTATTTTGAAATGACTGGTAAATTTAAATGCTAAGTCTGGTTTATTAATGAATTATGTAAAAATATATTGCGTATATATCTAATATGGAGCTTTATATATGATATATTGCGCAGTGTGTTTATATTATAATATATGTAGTTAAATATGTACTATTTAAGTGAATCCTTATCCTTTTGGAGAATCTCATCTTATCATATTGTATTACAATTGAATAAGCTTTTCTACTTTTTATCGTCAACTTTTTAAACAATTAATGCAAAATATTTACATACATATGAATAAATTAACACAAAATTGAGCGGAAGTTCATTATAATAAGTAAATATATGAAAATCGAATTACTGAAGCATCCACAATAAAGAGTTCTGTGTACGTAACTGATTATGGCTATAATTATTGCAATATAACGTTAAGGTTGTTTACATTGTTTTATATTTAAGATTTTACAGAATCTGGAGCGGAATCAAAAACTGTTTCCGGTGCACTTTAAAAGGATAAAATCTGAATTAGCTGTGAGGTTCCAGATGATATTGCCTGGCACTACAATAATCGTTTACATTTTAACTGCGGTATGGTTAAATATTCATTTGCCTAGAATCGTAGCTAATATACTACTATCAAAGAAATTGTATAACGGTGAAACACCATGGCACCACACTCATCGTAAGGAAGCTATTTACGCTATATATCTGAGACGATGTTTTATAATATAATGCGGTTTGATACCTTTTAGTTTTTTCATTACTAAAAATCGTTGCAACAAAACGACTATTTTGTGTTTTAAGAACTTCCGGCTAACGTTGTCTCAATATAATATCACTGACCTTGAAACTGGTGCTCCATTTTATTTTTCGCTTATTAGTAGAAGCCACCGCTAACTTGTTACTGAAATTTTATATGTTGCTGCTGCATTTAACACTTTATATTAAGCACATGTTTGAATAGAACCGTATAAATGAATTCCACTTAACTTTTAAACGAAATTATTTAAACAGCATTGAATATACTTTACTTCACAAACACTGTACGTTTAAAAAACGTTAAATTATCACCACTCAAATTTTCCACTGACAGTTTGCGCCATAAAGCCGGGGATTCACAATTGAAATCAACTCACTATTTCTTCTGATTTCTTCTGTTATTTTGAATGTTTCTAAAATAAGAGGAAGAGTATGTGGTGAAGTTGTCTTTTAATTGTTTGAAGGGTTGATATTTCACCATGGGGTTGTAGTTATCAGATTTCATTTAATGGTTTATGTGAGAAACAATAAATAATAGAAGATCCTTCGCTTTTAATAAAAAAAAAAAACACCTAATGACAAGGAGGGCTGTGAAAACAATACCTATCGACAAAACGTAACGACAACAGCAATAAGAGGATAAGGGACTATGGCTGATCGAAGCTGTAGGGAGCTATCATCCTGGTTTTTGGAGCGTAAGGTGATAGGCGATCGCATAAGACTTTATATCGGTGTCACCGCAGTTGGACGACAACCGGGATCTGCTCTTTGTATTTTAGATTCTCATTATGTATCACGCAAGCACGCTGAAATCACTGTGGATAGTGATGAGAAAATTGTACTTAAAGATTTGGTGAGTGGGTAGTGTAATAGAGCGCAATCAATAACCACGTAATATTTATATTTTTTTAGAATTCGATAAATGGTACATTTGTGAATGGAAATAAAGTTCAGAACAGCGAGATCGCATTAAAAGCAAATGATTGCATTGGTGTAGGTGTAACGGATGATTCAGAACCGAATCTCAAGCATCCGATATATAAACTAATATATGCGCCATTGCCTAAAGTAACATCTGTTTTCAAAGAACCGATAAGAATTGAAGAAACCCAGGTCATAGTTTTAGATGCCGATTCAACAACAGAAAATTCAAAAAACTCACAAGATGTTAAAAGAGACGAATCTAAGTGCTGTTCAACATCCAATTCCGTAGCGGAAGCATCATCTACATCATTGTTACCCAGTGTTATGTCAGCACCAGCGGCAAGCAGCACAATATTAGATATAACATCCTTGTCAAATGTTGGAAAATCCAATGAAAATTTAAAAGCTTCTACGCCGTTGTCCAAAGTACCGACACTCTTTGCTGGTGATGTAATTGTTTTGAGCGACGACGAGGAGGATAATTCTATACATATTAAGGAAGAAAAAACATCGTTTGAGGAAAATTCTAATGGCATAAAGTGTAAAGAAACAGTTGACGAAAATATTTCTAATAAACCAAATCTGGTGCTTGCTAGTTCTTCAAATAAACCGACGTCTTCATCTTCTGGTTCATCTACTGACAATGACCCTTCCACTCGACCAGCGAATGATAATGCTGTCATACATGAGCCAATAATACCTGATGTGAAACGTGAGATGGTGAATTCATGTTTCGAGAACGTGGTGGAAATATTTGGTGGCCCCGATGAGGTTATTCTGCAGAGTGTAAAAGCCATTAACCCTTTGGTATACAAAAAACTGAATGATGGTAAAGCGACAAATAAACCACTTTGCAATGGAGATTCTATTGACTTACTAAGTGATAATGAGGACGACGAAAACAATATTGCACAAAATGTGGAGTGCTTTGGTAAACTAATGCCGGCCGATACAAAAGAAACACCTAAAACTAATAACACAAATAACTCAGAGAGTGATATTGAAGAAGTGAAACAGGCTGATAATAACAAATGCCAAAGAGGTGCAAAAAGTCCAAGTTTGTTTGATAATTCGCTAAATAGCTCTAAAAATTCAGTGGATGAACAAAGGAGTGCGAGTGTTGGTGAAAAAAATGCGGAAAAGCACCCGGAAGATTCTGTAAATAATACAGATGAATTGGCTGCTTTTGTTGACATGGACGATGATGTGTTATTCTCACAAATCTTAATAGACGACATCAAATCTGAAATGATTGCTGACAATAATGAAGACGAATTGGCTGTTGACGACGATCCAGCATACGATGCCTTTAAAGATATTTGTCCAGATGGTTTTACAAATATACAGGTGAAGAAAGAGCCCATTGATGACGATACGACCAATTCGGTGTCAGCAAAAGGTAAGACCAAAACCAACGATATAGAAAATGACGTATGGATCACCATAGATGATGATGACGAGTATTACGATGAAGAGCTCGAGAATAAAGTTTCCGATTGGAGTACGAAATTGTTGTCACAAAAAATGAATATGTCACAGGTGGGATGATGCTTTAATGCCTTTAGCACTACTTTATCTGTTTATGAAAATATTTACAGGTGTTTGATTTTCAACGTGATAAGGCAGACGATGCGGACAAAAACCATGAAGACAGTGGGGAGGAGTCGCCCGGCCTACCGTATGGTAGCGAAGAGCTTGATGATTTTTTCAATGAAGAACTTGTAGACGATGTAATTGCGACATTAGCTAAAAAGAATGGTGAAATAAAAACCGAGGTTAAACCGTCAAAGTTGGAAAGGCGCATGACGTACTTGGGTGAGAGTAATTTTGATGCTGGAAGCTGCAAAGACTTTGTAAAGCAACAAAAGAAACCCGAACAACTGAAGAAACCACAGTTAGAACGCAAATCAAGTGGTGAAACAACTCCCGATCCAACAAGTAATATTATATTTTTAAGTAAAAAATCTATGTTTTTTAACTGTTTACAATTGCAGATGCAAAAGCCAGTACAAGTAGTAAAAGTGCGCAACGCATTGAACGAGCCTCCAGCACTGATGGCAAAGAGAAGGAGAAAAATAGCAGAAATGGCGTGAGTAAACCAGTTAAACGCTTGCATCATCCACCATCTCTAATCGATGCGCCTTGCTTGCCCATACACAAGGGTAAGCACCGAGGTGTCTCTGCAGAAACACGTCCCACAACGCCAAAGGCAATACACAAAAAAGTGCAAGCGATCAAAGGACAACTGCATGATGAGCGTTATAGAGACGAGTTAAAGAGAAAGTGGCTTGAGAAGCCCAGTGATGAGCGACGTAGAGAGTGTGAGAAGAAACGCAAGATAAAGGAATCACGCAAGGAAAAATTAAAAGAACTTGCGGACAAACATGTAGCAGATGCCACAAAGGAATTGCTGAAACGAAAACACACCGCTGAACTTGAGGGTGTGGAGAAGAAGAAGGCCAAAGTGAAAGTGACCACCACCAATCGTGGTGCGTTTCTTGCGGAGGATATTAAAAAAGTTAGCGATACGTATAGAATACCGAAAACAAAGCGATCGTGTCGCGATGCAACGACACCTACCACAGATTCCACACCAAGCTCAACGGCAACAATTTCCAAATCAAACCAAACAACAAATCACACAACAATTGTAGACACTTTTGCGCAGGAGATGTGTAAGGTGGATAAAATTATTCAGCGTCGTTTATCGTGTACTGGTAACGTTAAACCGGTGTCACGTTCCTGTTCTCTTGATGAGACTAAAAATGCCACGTCCACAACAGCAGAAGCGAAAGCACTCATGGCACCAGTGCGTAATAAAAGTAATAAAATTACATTCGCTTCAATGCAGAAGAATTTCACAGAATCTCGAAACAATCAAAAATTATTGCAAAAAATTTCAAATCATCGCTCTTGCCTAATCGATGTGGTACATCGTAATGCCAATGTGGAGCGTCAAAAGAAGCGTGTACGCTTCAATGAAACACCCGTCGTACACTATATTGAACGTGTTAGTGGCGCGAATAAACGTGTGGATTGTAAAGATATACTGCCGAGTCCAACTTGTGCGGATCGTGCGCAAATGGTACGTCAAACGTACGCGATGATCGATAAGACCGCACAAATAATATCGCAAATATTGGGTTGGAGCAATGAGTGGCTGATAAATCGTAATGCGCAAGTGGATGCGGCCAGTGATATTTTATTGCCGATGCCGAATCAATTTAGCTCGTTCAATCACTACAAGAGGTAATTGGGTATTGAAATTTTGAAAACACAGAAATTTTGGGTATTTTTTTTTTGACATTACATACAAGCCGTCAAATTGTAATAACCTAAAATTTTATTTCTGCAAAAATTATAAAAAACCGTTATTGTCGAACACAGAGTTACCATTTTATTTGCAGAATTTATTTATTCCAATTTTATTTGCATTTTCCAGCATAATTATACCCTTGATGAAATTAGAATTTATCAGTATGCTTGAACGCGATAATACTCGTTGCAAAGCGAAGCCGTTTACGCTCTCTGCCGATCAAGTCAGCCCACATATGGATCGTTATATCATATTGGGACGTGGTACAGGTCTAAATAATGCGGATACAAAATGCGAACTTGTCGTTTTAGAATGGGGAAAATTTAAGGCTTTCGCGTATATGTCGTCAAAGCGTGTGGGTATGTAAAAATAATATAACGGTGTTTTAATTATTATTAATACGAGGTAGATGCCCTTAGTAGCACCCACTTTTTATTACAATTTTTAACAGACATCTCACAATATTTTCAGAGTTCGAAAATCTTAGCACTTGCGAGTGTCTTCGGTTCCGTCCGATCTTAGTATACTGAAATAATTTTAATTCAAGATATTTTTCAAGATATATTAATGTTAAATATATATAAGTTTATCCGTTCCTCTCCTATCTATAACACCATTAGGTTTCAACAATATAACACTTGTCTATGAAGTGCTGGCTAAAGATGTGCCGTTGGAGGAGTTACGTGCCAATCTCAAAAATCCAATTACCGTACGGCCGATGGTCGATATTGTGCGTGTCGAGTTTGGTGCCTTCAATGCTGTCTATCAATTGGAGCAATCACCCTTGCTAAAAGAAATCCTTGATCCCATTGAATTATGCAAAATAAAACCATATCCGAAATGCAATATACAATATAATGGTTGTGACCCGCTAAATAATCGTCAAAAGGATGTTTTACTACGCACCTATCGGCATGCCATCGAACCAACGCCGAATATCACCTTAATACAAGGACCACCAGGCACGGGTAAGTCCTGTGTAATTGCGAATTTGGTGCATCAATTGCTGTACGGCAATGAGGTGCGCATACTCGATCAGAAAGTATTAGTTTGTGCGCAGAGCAATGCAGCTGTTGATGTTATCGCTGAGAAGCTATTCAATATGAGTCAAACAAAGTCACCGGATAAGATGTACCGTTTAATACGTTTCGGCATGTTGGAGCGCATTAATCCGAAAGTGCGGCATGCTACTTTACCAAAGATTATTGAACGCAATCAAATCAGGAAACTGAGGGAGACCTGCAAAAATCTGCAAATTGACAATAAAGTCGATATTAAGGAATATTTACGCAATCAAATCTTACAAAGCGAAGCCGACATAGCGCACATGAAAATGAGTAACGTCAAAGACACGGTGCAGGAAGAGGTCTTACTCGAGAAACAGCGCCAAATTCAATTGATGCGTAATATTGTGAATGGTGTTTTGCGACCGGAGGATGAGAATAGCTTATACAAGTGGCATTTGAAGCATGCGAATATTGTGTGTACAACGCTGTCCAGCTGCGTAAAACTATCAAAGTATGTTTGTCTCTAGAACTATACGCTTTTCAATAATATAACATCCTTAACAGATTCGTAAATTATTTTGATTGCTGCATCATTGACGAGGCGACACAATGTACGGAACCATGGACCTTAATGCCGCTTAAATTTGGTATCAACACATTGGTGCTTGTTGGCGATACACAGCAACTGCCAGCTACGGTGCTCTCAAAGGTAGTTTTTTTTTATCCTTAAATACCATACAAATAAAAATATTTTTTATTAATTTCCTATTTATCCAACAGAAAGCATCCGATTTCGGTTTGGGCACATCGCTCTTTACACGCATTCAGCGTTGTATCGAATCCGTTACACTCAAAACCGTCGCAAATGTCTCAAATGCCGATAAAGAGAACAATATTACCAGCGTAGAGAGTACGGATATTATTTTTGGTCTACAAACACAGTATCGCATGCATCCGGAAATTTGTAAATGGCCCAATTCGTATTTCTACAAAAATGAGCTGATCGATGATGCCAAAACGCATCAATTCAAAACACCGTTAAAACCCTTCTCCGTACTCAATCTGTGCTATACACAAAACGATAACTGTCATCGTGGTCAAATTGCCAATGAGCTGGAGGCAAAGTTTGTCGCACGTCTGGTAAAAACGCTAGACGGTTATATTCCTATAAAATACAATACATATGGCGTGATAACGCCTTATGCACAACAGCGTGTGGCCTTAGAAAAGGCGCTGCGGTAAGTGTTTCGAGACCTCTTAATTATGATATAATTCATTATACGCATTTTACTGTTTCTAGCACTGCTGGTTATGCGAATGTTATGGTGAACACCATTGACTCGTACCAGGGTATGGAGCGCGATGTTATAATTATATCGAATGCGCGCACAACTGGCATAGGGTTTTTGGCCAATTATCAGCGTTTGAATGTGGCTTTGACGCGCCCAAGGAAGTGCCTTATTCTATGTGGAAACTTTAAAAACTTAGAGGTAAGTAATATAATTAGTAAATCTATGAAATCAGAAATGGGATAAATAATTATATATAAACCTCTGAGTGGGTCATAACTTCTAGTAACTTCTTAGTTCAGAAAGTTCTCTTAGACATGAAAAAGTATTTTAGGTTACAGGGGATCCAAGAAAAATAATATAAAAAGTTCCAAAATCATTTAGAATTTTACCATGTGAGATGCTCATCCATTTTAGAATTGGATCACTAATTCTGTGGGGACTCACAGTCCTCTTATAGCATTTGTCATATTAGCATGATCGAAAAATGTTATACACAACTGAAATAATAATATGAAAGTGCACTCTTGCAGAAGTCGAGATGCTGAACCCAAGTTTCGGCGGTTTTCAAGCATAAATCGGCCGATACTGCTGCAATTTCACGTTCGATATTCGTACGAAGTTCATCAGTCGTCGGTGACTTGTTGGCATAGACTTAGAGAGAGACCGCACGACCGAGACGGCCAACTGACTGCGCCATTTCGTGAGATAATGCGTTCATCAAACTTGGTTTTCAATAAATCGATTGTGTCATTCGTTGTGTGACTTGTGCCACAGGCCTTGTGGCGCCGTCCTGTTGGAACCACATACTTTCCAAGTCCATATCATCCAATTCGGGCCAAAAATATACGGTTATCACTGAGCGGTACCGATTCCACTCACGTGAAGAAGTACGGCCCAATAGCGCCGCCGGCTCATAAACTCACCAAACCGTAATTTTTTCGGGATGCAATGGTGACTCATGGAGCACGTGTGGATTGCTGCATGACCAACAACGCATATTTTACTTATTGACGAAGCCATTCACCCAGGAATGAGTCTAATCACTACGTGGCGCTCTTAAAGTTCGTATATAGTTCCACGATGAAATGGCAAACCTTACTCAAGAGAAATGTGAAAAGAGCGGAAAAAAATATGACGTCGTTTGCTGTCCCTATCGGTCTACTTTTGTAGCGTCGCTTTTGAAAACCCCTTTAGTTTAGAACCGTATTGTGGATTTTGGGTAACTCCGAAAAACGGAGAAAAACTCTCCTGAAAAATATTGATTTCGACAAAACAAATGTTGTCATCCACTTTTTACTCAAAAAATATTCACTTCAGAGCAAATTATTAACCTAGCATCAACATCTTCTACTCCGTATTCTAGTCAGTGCCGGCTTGGCGCAGCCTTCTAACCTCGGCGCGTGAACGTAAGCTATATCATGAGCTTAGCGCCAACTGCATGGATGATATGCATAGAACAGTAATACCGAAAATAAAAATGACTAAAGCAATCAATGCTACAACAGAAGCCACAGCAACAACTACAACAACCAAAGAAGTAACAACAGTCGCTACAACAACAAAACCAAGTCAAACATAAAGAGGTTATAGAGAAGTATTAAGTCAATTAAGGGAATAGAGCTGTAAAGAGTCATTAATACGACATTAATTTTCAATAAAAAAAAAAAAATTAACGCATCTGTAAATTATTTACAGAAGAAGATTGGGTGTTATACATTCATTTAAGCCATATAATGCATTGAAAGGTCATTAAATTGTTGGATTTATGCACAGGCATATGCTCGTGTGTGTATGTATGTTATAAAAAATTGCCTTGTTATCTAATATAAAATCACAAAAATCATATCACGAAATCACTAGAAAAAATGATACAAAAATGAAAAAAAAAATTTATTGATATATGTTATTACTTCAATGAATGTGATAATGTAATATAAATATAGCATAACTAAAAATCATTTTAAATTTAAGTTGTCACTTTACAGCTCTGTCCTTAAATGCCTTTGAATTTTGTGTATACTACATACGCAATTTACTCATAAATCAGTTCCAAAATTAGTTATAGATTTTTTCTATATTATACTTTTTTTCACAATTTTTTTGCAATATTTGTCTCATTTTTGCTAGTAAGGCAAAAAAATATGTTTAATGTGAGTTAATTACTTAAAATTTGTTTAACAAAAGCGAAATAACGCTATTATTATAAGATAGCTTATGATAAGAGATTAGAGTTAATATAAAAAAATAAAAAATATATGTATATAATGCACTTCCACAGCTAGCTGTGTTGGCTTAAAAAATAAGAAAAATAATAATTGTAATTAAAAAGCGTTCTTTAAAGCACATTTCTGTATGTATATACATATAAAACATACGCCTAAGTATATTATTTAGTTTGTATGCCAAGAAATGTGTAATATATTTTTAAGCATCCTGCAGGAATACTATAAATAAATAAGTTTTTTTTTACTGGATTTTATTTGGTTTTTTCATAAGATATACATTTATTATTACACAATACTCAGGTATTCATTATTTTTTTACACACAAAGTTATAATTAATTTTAAATGACCACTGCTTCCATTAATTGCAAATTTTTGCGTTGTCAATCGTAAATATTTCAACGAATTCTTTATTTTTCATAAAAATAAATGTTAAATAATTAAGAGTCAGTTGTTTTAATGTCTTTCCGAATGGTAATATATATATATATTCCCAAAGTTTCTAGGTGTAACACGGAGCCTCGTAATATATTATTTTTAAATTTTAATGTTAAAGTACGGTTACAAATATATATATTTTTTTACTTGCTGAATACAAAGATTATTGATTTGTTGAATAAAATGTGAAATTTAAAACATTCAAAAAGTTTTTGAAAAAAGATTTGTTCGTTTCAAAAACATTTCGCTTTTGTATTGTAATTCATTACACTATACAAAATATACTTTTATTTCAGTATAATGGAGCAAACTAATTTCTTCCAAGAGCTTGAGTCATAAGTAAAAAAAATGAATTCTCCGATTTTCGAAAATCGAACTTCAAGTCGAAATATTTGTATTCGAAGATTGAAACAAAGACTTTTTAAAAAAATTATTATTAATTACTGGTTATAATTCCTAAAAAAACTCCGAAATAAGGAAATAATCTACATTTTCTTCTTAATTTAACGGTATATAAAACTTTTTCTTCAAGCTCATATAATAGAAGTTAGAAGTATTTTTCGATATATAATTTTTTTTTATTTTCGAAGATCGAAATGCTTTTATAGCAACTGTCATATAACCGAAATATACCATTGAATTACGAGGAAAATGTAGATTATACAATATTTTTCGAAATAATTTTTTTTTATATTTTCTTTCGAAGATCAAACTTTGACCTTTTATAGCATCTGTCATATAAGCTTGACCGAAAAGTTTTATATACCCTTAAATTACGAGAAAAATGTAGAATTTTATTCGATTTTTTTTGTAACTATTTTCAGTAAATAATATTTTTTATAAAAAATAATTTCTTCGAACTTCGAATACAAATATTGAGATTGGTGGCTAACTTCGAAATTCGAAGTATACACTTTATTTACTTAAGACACCATCTCTCTGAAAAAATTTTTTTGGTCTAATACCAAGCCAAGTGTTTACAGTTTTCACTTCTTAAAAGTTCACAACAACAAAAACGTTACATTTCAACTCCTGGAGTAATGCAAAGTGATTACTTTACAAATACCGTTAAACCGACTCTCAATTACTTAACACATTTTTTTCGCTCATTTCATAATATTTCTCTTAAAATATACTTTCGAAATTGTCTAAAGTGCCATAGCATTTGTTACTTACTCTTAAAGGTTTTTGGTTCAAATAACATCAATTACATGCACACATACATATGTTGAAATGTACTCTTTTGTTTTATATTTGAATTGAAATATTTATATTTTTTAAGTGTGTTTTTATATGTTTCTTTGTTACATATATGTATGTAATTAGTATATATTAACAACTGCTTTCATATAATATTGACTAAAAAACCTTTGTAATTTGTTGTTTCTTTTATATTAAAAATATTAAAGTTAAAAAAACTAAAACTAATTCTTGTCGCCAACGTCTTACTTTGTTCTTGTACATCCATTTGATTTGAATGTAACGTAAGTATGATTTAGACTAAGTATTGCACTAGCTTCTTTACTAAAATGAAACGTAACAATCAGCGGAAATACATATATATGCGTAGTTATGTATATACTTATGCTTGAAATGTAAAATGAAATTAAATAATATTTTTCATTTATTTTTTTTTTGTTTTTTGCGTAAACAACTAGCAGTTAAATCTACCACTCAACAGTTTGAATTCTATTTTGCGTACGATTTTCAGTTTCTTTTTTTCTTTTTCGAACTGTATTCTCACGCGCTTTTGCTGCATTTCGCCATCTTCAGTAATTTATATAAAATTATAGCTTCCATTCCTTTCACATCGCTGTTATTAAATCTATTACCTGAACTATATATCAGTTTCATATCTCAAAATTTCATTAACGTTACATTTTTGCTCACATTCGAACATTCCAATATTGTAGACATCAGAGTCATCTGCGTCAATACACAGATTTTAACAGTTATTTTATGAGTTAATACACCACATACATATATGTCAATGATCTCATTGTTAAGCTTAGAAATTAAAGTTGTTTTATGTTTTTCACCACACTTGGTGAGTTTTGTTCAATTTCATTAAACTAATTTGAGAAAATTAATACCAAAACTATTATTATTAATAGTTAAAAATAATAATAAAATGAAAAAAAAAATAAAATCAAATTAAAAAAAAAAATAATAAAATTAAAAAAAAAATAATAACAATAAAATTAAAAAAAAAAAATAATAATAAAATTAAAAAAAAAAATAATAAAATTAAAAATAATAATTAAATGCTAAAACCTTTAGTTACGCTAAACAGTTCAAAAATCGAATTTTACAAATTTATTATAAAATTTTTTTCAACTGAAATAAACGCTTTGGCTAATTTTCCATATATCGAGTTATGCTCTTTTTATGTTATAACCATTCGTCATACATCAAAAACAAGGCGTATATAATAAATATGCACAGACAATAACTGTAAATGACCACCGTAGCAACAACAACTTACAGCATATCTTAGTATGTTGTTTTTGTTTCAAAGAAAGACTGTCAATTTACCGTTATTTGTGGAAATACAACGAGTAGTACACACATTTAAATCAAATTTCTTTTCAATCTTAATTATTATTAGTCTAAAGGAAGCTTTATTTTGTTGCAGTGTCAGGCAACAGTTCGTAAAAATTCGTAAAAAAAAAAATAATAAAAAAAAATTCCGGGCAAATTAGCCACAAAACATTGGCGCATCTGCCGGCCATTAATTTTTTTGTATGTCCCATATGTATGAGAGTTTAAGAGCTAATTTCAAAGAACTTATTTTATGAACAACGCATTCAATATTTTTATAATAATACAAATAAACAATGAGCTAAATTATTGATATCATGCTTTAACAAATATGTAGTATTCGTATATATATATGTGTGTGTGTGTTTGTTGTTTTTGTTTTGTCAGTATACGCTTAAATTTAATAGTTGTTGTTGTTGAATAATCTCTAGTTGGTTATCAAGTCGGCAAGACTCTCTTTGAGTGATTGGTAAATTTGCAATTGCTGTTCCGGTTTCAAGTTATAAATCTGTTGAAAAATATGAGAAAAAAACAATAAATATATATATTATATATACAACAACAAACAACAAACTCAACACACCTGTGTCAATATCTTGGATGGTGCTGGCGTTCTAATAAAACTGGAAATGTAGACATTCACAAATGTGGCCATTAAAAATTGACAATCGAAACGATCCATAATGCCGCCATGACCGGGTATCATATCACCAAAGTCCTAACGAATAAAATACAAAAATAAATACAAAAAACAAAAAAACAAACACACCACTAGCAAGCAATTACCTTTATCTTAAATGCGCGCTTAAAGCCGGAAGCGAAGAAACCGCCAAACGGCCCGATAATCGAGCTGAACAAACTCAAAGCAACCGAGTGCCATACAAATGGATACATGCTAATCGATTTGCCGATGCCAAACTGTGTTTCAAATGTAAATAAAGCATTTATTATTATATTTATTAAATATTTGTAGATTCAGACTTTTAACTCACCACACCGAGACTGTAATCTTGCTTCGTAAACAAATAGCTCGGCTCACAAGCCATTGTCATGCGTCCCAATTCCTCCGAATAGAGTATGGGGCATACAAAATATTGATAACTGCAGAGTATGTAGGAGAAGATGATGCCAAAGAGTACCGTAGCAAAGCCACCACCAATAAATCCCTCCCATGTCTTCTTCGGACTTAATTTAATTAGCGGTGTGCGACCGAAGAAGAAGCCAAACATGTAGGCCATTACATCGTTGCAGACAATCATCGATACGGGCACAATGAACCAAATGAGACCTGGAAATTCGGGGAAAGAGGAGTATTTTTGAAAATTATAATACTAATTTGAGGGTTTATTTTCAGGGTCATTCGTGGGATTCGCGCTAATGTTTAAAAAAGAGGGCGAATTAAATTATAAAGATAAAATTAAAAATTAAAAAAAAATTAAAGTATAAAAAAATAAAAAATAAATAAAACATAAAAAAATAATAAATATATAAAAAAATTAATATGTAAAATAAAAAAAAATTAAATATCATAAAATTAACACAAAAAAAATAAAATAAAAAAATTAAAATATAAAAAAATAAATAAAATAAAAAATAACATTGTTGTTGTTGTTGTTGTAATCAAAATATTCGCAAATAAGTTTTTGTAGAATGCTAATGTGTTGACAGTTATTAATATGTAAAAAAAATAAAAAAAAAATTAAAATATAAAAACATAAAAAAATAAAATATACAAAATAAAAAAATTAAATAAAAAATTAAATTAAAAAAAATTTAAATATAAAAAAGTAAAATAAGATTAAAATATAAATAATAAAAAAATAAACTAAAATATAAAAAAATTAATAAAACATAAAACAAAATTAAAATATAAAAAATCAAAATAAATTATAAAAAAATAAAAAAAAATAAAATATAAAAAATAAATAAAATAAAATAAATAAAATAAAATCTAAAAAATAAATAAAATAAAAAATAACATTGTTGTTGTTGTTGTAATGAAAATATTCGCAAATAAGTTTTTGTAGAATGCTAATGTGTTGACAGTTATTAATATGTAAAAAAAAAAATAAAAAAAATTAAAATATAAAAACATAAAAAAATAAAATATACAAAATATACAAAATAAAAAAATTAAATAAAAAAATAAAAAATTAAATTAAAAAAAATTTAAATATAAGAAAGTAAAATAAGATTAAAATATAAATAATAAAAAAAATAAATTAGAATATAAAAAATAGTATATAAAAAAATAAAATTAAAATATAAAAATTAAAAAAAATATTGTTGTTGTTGTAGTGAAAATGTTCTCAAATGATTTTTGTATAATGCTACATAATTGACATTTTTTGCCCGAAAAAAAAAATTCGGGAACCTTTCAGAATGTGGGATCGATCGCTCGGTAGTTTTTTTCATGGATATTCATTCGAAGAATAGCACATTCAATAAACTGGCATTAAGCCTGGAGTAAAATTACTTGGCTTTAAAATTACTCGACACTTTACATATATACTGAATTTCTATAAATTATTTAAATGAAAATATTTAAATAAAAAAAAAATAATATAAACAGTTATTAACAGCATTTTTTATGAAAACATGCAAACATGCATGCACACACATACCTTCAAAGATATTCTGTATGATCAAATAACTCTGTGTGACCACAATCAACAGCGAGACATGCGTCCAGGCGAAGAGACTGAACTGCTTCATATAATACTTTTTCACCAGCGACAACACAAACCAGACGAAGCCAATGCAATACAATGCAAACGATAGGAAACGATGATAGGTCACTAAGAATTTCAAATATTCCTGCATTACGTGATTGTTGTTATTATAATGTGTCATAATTGTTGTTGCGCACATGGGTTATCGGCGAAAATATAAAAATAGAAAAAATTTTACATTTTAAAATTTATTTCCTTTTTTATGACAAATGCCAGCGTTTGCTTACCACACGGTTAATAACTACGCCAAAATAGTCGACCAGATTTTCACCGTAGAAAAAGTAATTCGATGTCAACAAGAAATACCACGACAAACTACGGAACCAGGGTAGACCATGTATGCGATAGACTTGATAACCAATGGAGATGATTTCTTGGAAACATTTCACTTGCACCAGCAGAGTCTAAATGGAATTTAAATATGGCAAAAATGCATTTAAAAAAATATTTAATTATTTTAGCAATTAATTACCGTTATCATTAGCGCCAACGGGCCGCCATAAATGATCAGCGCAAAACCGCATATCATAATCCAAGTGAAAATGCCGCGTATAACATAATTCTTCCATCTGTAGTGGCGAAAAAAAAAACAATTTGTTTGCATTGTACATAAATAGATTGTGATTAAAATTCCAATAATATGCGCGAAAACAAACAAAAGCAAACATGTGTACTTAGTGGTGATTGTTGTTGTTTTTTGTTTTTGATATTTTAATGTGTGTAATTGTGTGTATGTTCACGTGATTGCATGAGCAATTCACTTTTTTTCCCAATTTTTTTCTAATATTCAATGCATGCAAAGCTGATATGCGACAGCTGTTGTTGTTTTTTTGTTTTTTTTTTTTTCATTTCCGTTGTGTACTTACCTATCCGGTAGATCTTTTAATGCTGAATCTAAAATCTCCGGTGTCTTATCCGTGCCTTGTGGCAGCGTCTTGGACAGCTCATCAACGAATTTATCCTCCGGCAATTTCTCCTCCTCCGAATCGACCTGTAAGTAATGGAAATATTTAGATATTTGTGTAATTCATACATTTAACACAAAGCAAAATCAAAATTTTCAATTTTTTAATAAAAAAAAAAATAATATAAATTATGATCGAGAACTATTTAATGACTCAGTAGCTGTATTATAGCATCGTTTATTTTCAATTAATAGCCACAATTCAAAACAAACGATTTTATATAAGTCATAAAAGCCGATGAGTGAAACGTGATTATTGCAATTTAAAATTTAAAGCGAAAACGCGCATTTCTGATTAACGAATGTACATATGTATGTATGTATTTGAGTATGTATATAAAAAATGAGATATATAAATAAACTGTCGCTGTTGCTGGAAAATTATTGCTACTAACACAGTTATCAGCGGGAAGATGGCAAAATTAATTAACAGGTACTATATATAGTAGGGGAGCATTCAGCCGCAACAGCGTTGTAGGCAAATGGAATGAGGCGCCACGCTATTACACTGGGAATAATATTTTACATTGACTTGAGTAATGCAATTTGGACGGCAGCCGGGCATAAAATACTTTTTAAAAGCACCGAAGCATACATGTGAAGAAAACTCATGCAGAGTCCAGTTTACAAACACGATTTATAATCTTAATATCGCAACATGACACAGAAAAAAATCGAAAATTTGCATTTAAATACGATATCAGAGCAATTTAATGCTTAATCATGCTGCTAGTTGGCAATTTGTTGTTGTATATGCAAAAAATCTACAACAAAGCGCTAATACACTGTGTTATCTGCGTGGGTGCCGACCTTAATGAATGAAATAATCACACATACATATATACTATTAATTATTTTTAATGCCGGGGCACCTTAGCTGACACAAATTTTTCTAACTGCTAATGTTAATTTTTTAAATTATTGTTCTTTGTTTTGCTTTTGACCATTTATTGCCCTAAAAAAAATGCGACGCTTTGTAAAATATTGCAGCGCATTGCAGATATTTGCGCATTCCTAAACGGAATGTTGGCGCAATCAAAGCGTCATAAATACCTTTATATGCACATACATACACACATACTTATACATTTACTTTTGTCTCTTAAGGTATTTTTATGTACATATTAAATAAAGCACTAATTGGATTCCCTTTTGCATTATATACAAGTTGATATATGCATTGCTGCCAATATTTGTAAAATATATTGACAATACTCTATTTACTTATAGCAAATATATTATTTGTGCTATTTATGCATACAGCAGTTGATATGTCCAAGCGAATGTGCATCTTCAAACATGTGTCGGCTGATGCCTTTTTTATTTGTTACTTAAACTTGTATTTTTTTTTTATTTTGTCTTAGACCTTTCCCCCCACTTTTGTGGACTTTCGACTAGCCAGCATGAGTTGTTGCTATTGTACATTGTTTTAGTGACATACGAGAAAATAATAAATCCAGCAACCGCAAATGTAGAAAGGGTTTAAGTTGATCACATTTTTTAATTTCAAATGCTATTAAATATTAATATGTAAGCACAGCTAACATAAATTAATTAATAACTTAGATAAACTTACTTATGTATATGTATGCTTGTATGTATTGCGTAAATACATATGTACATAAATTTTTTGTTATCTTAAGGGTAATTTAAAGGCAGTGATTGGCGTATATTAAATCTCGCGATAAGTTTACAACTAATCTGATTAGTTAAACACCTGTAAATCCGAATTTTGATAACCATGATTTATTTAGGACACATACACATTTATTGAGGGACACATACGCTTAAGCACAATAGAAACATACAATTTTCATTTTACTGTCCCGCATTAATTTCTTGAATTTCCCAACACATGTGCACCACCTGTGCATTAAAAATGCATTCATAATTTATCCTATTACTTACATGATCAGATGAGTCTGCTGCCGAGTTACGTTTGTCACCTTCTCCTGCTTTCTCTCCAGCATCGTCGCTAGCATCGTTCTCCGCTTTTCGACGTCGTACCTCAGCCATAGTTATGCCTTTGCGTCAATGGACTGGTCAACACAATAAATTTATATATTTACTTTCGTGTGATTTCACAATTAATTTTGCACTGCACTGCAGATTATAAATGTTTCAATGTCAACGTTGATTTATTTGCTTTGGAAAATTTTATATAGTTATGTAGAATACTTTTTTCCAGCAATTTAATTATATATTTGCAGCAATAAAATATGTATGTATGTAGGTTTTGTATATAGAAGTAAGTACGAGTATTGCGTGTTTTGATCCGTTCACCACTAGAAACAAATTTTCACTGAAAATTTTTCTGTTTTTCTTTCATTAAATTTTTTTTGTCATATTTTTCGACGTTTGTGTATGGATTGCCTCATTTGCGCCGTCGCCACAGACAGTAGTTTGTTTTATTCGTATGGTGGTTGATTCTATGCTTAGCATATCTACGTCTCCAGTTGGGTCCACCTGGCACCACCTTTACAAACACCTCTATTCAGGTATATTCAGTTGCTTCCTAGCATCTACTTTTCACTTGCTTTTGTTGCTATTCGTACAATTTCATACTTTAAAAAGTTTAATTAAATGCATTGTATATAATTTAGTACTTGATAATGAGCTTTCTACTTGTTTTCCGCCGCCACAACAAAATTTGTTTCCAAAATACAGTGCAATGATTTTTCTAATCAATACAGAATAATAGCAGAGTTGTCGGATGTGAAGTAAACGTAAATTGTTTTAGTGATAAAAATCCCGAAATACTGAATTTTCAAACAATGGTACACGTCATGCAAGCGATATCAGTTAATCTCTTCATTAATCAGTCAAAAATGATTTACTGATAAATAAAGTAATTAATTTTAAGGGTCTAAAGCACATATTGATAAGGATTTTAGCTATGTTATTATAATAACATAACGTTATATATAATGTGTGTACAGTATATTATTATTCCTCAAGATAAAAGAAAAAAACAAATAATAATAACGAAAACAAGAAATATATAACAATATTTTAAGAATTAATTTGTTATTAAAAAAATATTTAGAAATACATTGTAATTGTAATTAGTAAACCATTCCATATCTTATCGATAAATTAACATTTTTATTTGAATACCACATTGACTTAAATGAATATGGCATCATCGTGCGTAATACGCATTGGCAGCACAGGTTGCAAACAGCAGCGTCTTTTTCTGCAGAGGGTTTATTGAATCACACCGGTCTGTTTTATTTCGTGTGCAAAATAATTTTAAATATTTTGTTGCAAATTTAAACAATAAATAAATAAGTATTAAAATGGCGGCTGCGTTAAACGGTGTGTTCCCGTCAACACTACAGGAAAAAGTACAGAAATCGAAAATATTGGTGGTTGGCGCGGGTGGAATCGGTTGCGAGATACTAAAGAATTTGGTGCTTTCCGGCTTCCCTGATATCGAAATTGTAAGTTATTCAGTGAAAAAATGTGAATAAACATAAAGTAAAAAGTTTAAATTTACTCCTATTTCATTAGATCGATTTGGATACGATTGACTTGAGTAATCTAAATCGTCAATTCTTGTTCCATCGTGAGCATGTGGGCAAGTCTAAAGCACAGGTGGCACGCGAAAGCGCTTTGCAGTTTAATCCGGATGTGAATATTAAGGCATATCATGATAGCATAATGTCGTAAGTTTAAACCATATTATAATTGTTGCAGCTGACTTAACAGTTTCCATTTTATTTCAGTACCGATTACGGCGTGAGTTTCTTCAAGAAATTTGACATTGTACTAAATGCGCTCGATAATCGTGCTGCACGTAATCATGTCAATCGTATGTGTTTACATGCCGAAGTTCCATTGATTGAGAGTGGTACGGCTGGCTACAACGGACAAGTTGAACTGATCAAAAAAGGACTAACACAATGTTATGAGTGCACACCAAAGGCGAAGCAGAAGACCTTTCCAGGTTGCACCATACGCAACACACCATCTGAACCCATACATTGCATTGTGTGGGCAAAACATCTCTTCAAGTAAGTCGTGTGGAAATCATTCAAAAACAATTCTTATAAATATTTATTTTAATTTTTAGTCAATTATTCGGTGAAAGTGTGGAAGATGAGGATATATCGCCAGATATGGCCGATCCCGAAGCCAATACAAAAGATGATGAAGAGAAGGGTGAAACAGTGGATAAAGAAGTCGCCAAAACTATACCAGAAACTGAATCGGGCAATGTTGCTCGCGTAAATACTCGACAATGGGCCAAAGACTCAAGCTACGATGCTGCCACACTATTTAATAAATTCTTCTTTGACGATATAAACTATTTGCTATCCATGTCCAATCTATGGAAAGAACGTAAGGCACCCACACCTTTGAAATGGGACAATGTATTGCTCAAACAGGATAATGGCGAGGAAGTAACTGCCGAAACCTTAAAGGATAACACAAAACATTATCATAAAGTGTGGTCACTAGCTGAATGTGCCACAGTTTTTGGCGATTGTTTGAAGAAACTGAGCGCAAGCTTTCTGAAGTTGGATGACGGCGAGTCGCTGGTGTGGGATAAAGACGATCAGCCTGCAATGGATTTTGTGGCCACTTGTGCAAACATACGTGCTTATATTTTCGAAATAGGACGCAAGTCGCGTTTCGAGGTGAAAAGCATGGCCGGCAATATTATACCAGCTATTGCCACAACCAATGCTATAACATCGGGTGTTGTGGTTTTGCAGACATTCAAGGTACTGCAGGGTCAACTCGATAAATGCAAGTCGGTGTATATGCGTTTGAGACAAAATCCACGTCAACAGCTGTTGGTGCCGGAAAAGTTCCTTACCGCACCGAATCCAAATTGCATTGTGTGTTCTTCGGAACCAGCCGTGCATATACGCATAGACACCAAACGTATGCGCATTAAGGACTTCCGCGATGATGTGCTTATTGGAACGCTAAATATGGTTAATCCCGATGTGGTGGAGCCTAATAAGGGTATTGTGGTTATATCGTCGGAAGAAGGTGAAACGGAGTGTAATGAGGAGAAGCTCATGTCCGAAATGGGTATAGTCGATGGTGTGGTACTCAAATGCGATGATTTCTTTCAAAACTACGAACTCGATGTTATTGTAATACATTTCGATGCTGAACGTGATGAGACGTTATTTGAGGTGGCATCCGATAGCAATCAAATAAAGCAAAAGGATAGCGCACCAGTTGTGAAGGAAAGTAATGGCAGTCAAGCAGCGAAATCAACAGAAGAGGAGGATGCCGCTGATGGTCCATCTACATCCAAGAAGAGTCGCGTGACCGAAGTTGTGGACGATGATGATGATTTGTGCTTGATTGAGGATGATGAAGAGGGTAATGCGGAGGAAAAGGTGGTAGCAGCGACGGACAAGTTGTCTGTTGCCAGTCCCGTTAAGGAAACACCGGTGGTACTTCAAGGTGGTAGCAAACGTAAACCCTCTGAACCAGTTGATGACGATGACATTACCGAAATTAAAGATTCCGATGACGAGGAAGATGATGGACCGTCGCAATCTAAGCGGCTGCGCCCTGATCCAAGCAATGAAGTTATAAATATTGATTGAACAATTTTCAATAAACATTCATATTCAATTAATGTCGATTTTCATGTTCATCAAGAATTTTTCGTTTTTAAATCAAGTCAGTTTATTTTAAATCATACTTATTTTAATGCTTAACATCAACAATGAAAACATCAACTGTACGTGTGATGTTTGTTTAAACAGTCTGGACTCTACATACTATTAAAGCAAAAAATATCTAGCACAGTATGAAAATATCGCTTTTTTTAAGTCGAAAGGGATTACATCGATTACTTAACATACATACATATACCTAAGTTAAATTAAAATTTGGCATTATCATTCCCGTTTATAAATATAACTACGTTAAACTGTACTCCTCATCGGAGAAGAGATAAGTGCAATTAAGCACCTCTTCAGGTGTCTCAACAGTATCACAATAGTAGCTTCTCGGTGCTGGTATGCGCTGCAAACACATTAATGGTAATTGTTGTTTTTCAAATATGCCGGCGTTGGAGGCTACATTAGTCAGTGCCTTTGCACCAGTAACACGATAAAAGCCACAACGTCGTCTACCATATATGGGTATAGCCGCTTCATATGGCGGACCAAGTATATCGAAGAATGCTGCCATGCCGCCAACTGCTGTAATTTCATGATAATTGCGTTCGGTGGGTGTTAACGTTGCGCATTCCGAATTTGGATCAACGAATTTCGGTTCATTTGCGTACCCATAAACCTCCAGCGAGTTGGGGTCATACAGCGGTTCGCTTGATTTTAACGGTTGTTTTGTATAACATTGCACTTTCAACTTTCCGAAAAGACCGCGTAATAGTCCATGCATGCAGGGGTGATCATGTAATGGCATTGTATAACCTTCACGCATCACAAATACACTCATGGACACTATGTCGTTTTCGAAAATATGCACATATGTACATGGTGCACGTCCGGGTTTCCTGAATATCGCCTCGAATTGTTGCGGCTGAATTTGTATGTCGCGAATTGTCAATTGTTCCGTTAATTGCTTCAGCAGCGCGAAATTCGTATTGAAGGTGGCTTTATTCGATTGATCGAATGTTTTGAACGCCTGCCGCAGTATTTTTACAAATAGCGAGGACATCCTCACCAATTTTCGTTTGGAACAATTTCTCTCGGTAAAAGAAAAGTTTTGCACCAATAAATAAAATCCGTACGTGATTTTTTCAATATGCCAAAATGAACATCTGTTCAATGTTGTGGTTACTTACAGTGCTGCCACTGTAAGTAAAAAAACAGTTATATTTCATAAAATCGTTCGATAAATTAGTAAAATACTGGTTTTTTAAATGTATCGATTTGCGTATTAGGGTGTTCAGAATTTAGTGTAATAGAAAGTACCAAAATTACAAGTATCAAATTAGAATAACCCTACATTTGTTGGTGGTTTGTAAATTTCCCCAGTAAATAAATATTGGGAATTTTTGAATATCGATGCTATAGAATGCTTCAAAAAAAAAAAAAGGTGAGCTCCTCTGAAACAAAGCTTAAGGCTATACCTTTGGTTTAATCAGATAGGTTCTGTTTCTATTTAGATCTGATCGTTCCAATAACACTTTAGAGGCTTTAAACCAAAGATATGGTTTCCTCCGGGATCTTTTGACTAACGTTCCTCGAATGAAAACACGAGTCCTCAAGTCAAAAATAAATATATTGAGATTTCTACTGCTTTTACGGAACTTTCTTCGCTTTTGCGATATTGTTTTATTGATTATCCAGCCCTGCTGAAACAGGATGAGATGAATCGGTTTCGTTGGACATACAAAGAGGTGACTAGTATCATGCGAGAACTCGTTGCAAGCAGGATATATTGTCTGAATGTGAAGCTTCGGTCTGGATAAGTAAGAGTTTAACCAGCTACAATATCCGGAACGAAGTTGCGTAAGGGACACTCTGTTTCCTGGGCGAACTGGAGCTCATCGTCTGCTCTAGGTGGTGTTTTGATTCTAAGTACGCCATTCGCTGGTAGGGAAACAAGGAAAGTGTTAAGGGCTCCGCTGTGAATGGCAGTGTGGTCGGCGTTTTGCGTATTTTTATTATGAAATTGTAATCTAGTTCGTTTTGAGCTCTACATATACATATGTACTTGTATATATCTCTACAATTTTACATATACTCTCATGTCTGCCATGTTGTCCATTGTCGAAAAACATGTTCTAAAACCTTTGACGAAGTTGTTGACTTGGCAATTCAATGTCGGAGGCATTAGCTAATCCTCAAACAAGCAATGTCATTAAAACACGATATTTTAGACAACGGCAGTTATATCAGTATGTCAACGCAGTAAGCACGAAAAGCTTGTACAATTGTACTTAATGAACTTGATTTTGTATATTTCGGTGGTTGAGTCAAGCGGCCAGTAGATAGACTTTAGTATGGACTATTTTAATGAAGTCTTAAATCTTATGTAAATAGGATTTTGAGTCAATTCTATATTCTTTCTTTGGGAGCAGTAGACCCCACAGAAGAGATGATGTTGATATCTGGAAAAAATATATAAAATCGAATGCCCAAATTTCTTCCATTGTTCTCCACACAAGTCCTCAAGATTTTGACTTTTCGGTTCCTTGTACCTTTGCCATTGGTTTGTCTTGGGTAAAGTTTCACGCAGTTATATTCCGTATGGGCTTAGTGGAAGATCTTACACTGGTGCTTTAAGCTGCCGTAGAAAGAATCGAGACAGTTCTATCATTAGTTGACAGATATCTGAAACATTGTTTGATTAAGTAGTTGTTTTTGATGTTCGTGGTGGCTCGAGAGGGTGTCTCCGGTGGTCCTCTCCATTAGCTTAACTACATCAGCTTTGGAATTGAGTTTGTCTCTACTCAATTAATTTATGGAGTCGGAAATCAGGTGGGATTGGATCCACTACAGATATTTCAAATGAGTAAAATTGTGAAAATAATTTGTTAATATTTAGGAACGAATTCAGTAAATCAGAAAATATACTTATCAATCTGATATTCTACTCGTAAACAAGAAGTAGAAATGAAATAGCTAACGCCTGCTTTAACCTTAGTTAATGTCATGGTAATTTTTCTAATTATAAATACATATATACATCTATTATATATTTCTAACTAATTTCCATCTAATGGTTCTAAAACACGCTCCGTTTACAGCAAATGTGCTAAAATACGTAATTGCATAACTGTAGGTGGCAAGCGTTTAATGAGCTAAAACTGTCTCGGTTAATGTCTTGAGTTTATGAATTAAGTAGTGAAATTAAAATTTGCGCGATTTTACATATGTCTGCGCATAGGTAGTGATTTATTTCATTCGAATGATAATTACAAGAATTTTCCATTAATTTGATAAATGTTTCGATGATTGAATTAAAAATTATGTAATCAGCGCAAGCTTAAGTCAGCTCTTTAGCTACGAGATAGCAACAACCTTCTCATATCTATAGACCGCAAGTGTAGGTTAGAGTCAAGGTCAACCGATACAGCTGATTGCTTTGATTATGTGGATTGATTCCAACCCAACCGCGGTAAAGTCTAAATATGAATAAAAAGTTTTTTCATAAGGAACCACAAGAAATAATAATTCCAGAGGATTTAATATTTGGGACCTGTAAAATGTATTAGTGGTTCTGTGGTCTCACAAAATTTGTACAATCCTTTATTTCACGGATTACATCAAGAACTTGAAGCTTGAAGTTGGTTTGGAATCGAGATTCGAATAAAGGTTATTCTAATTATAATCAAATTAGACTATGCTCGACCTTGGATTTTAATGCAGATATTATTTTCTACACTTTCTCGAACAAACTATAAGCCCATAATAAAACATCTTGTAAAATCCATAACTTCTTAGGATCCATTCAAATGAATCAGGTCCAAGGATAGTAAGCTCCTTTTTATGTTGTTGTAGTTCTAGTGGTATTTCCAAACATTTTTGCGAGGAGCTTTGCTTTAGACATTGTCATCATCGGCCTTCATCATCAAGACTAGGGAAGCTCTTTCGAAGGCGTAGGTTCACAGGTAGGTCGGTATAGTGGATGTCAAACGACGCACTTAGGCCTTAGGAGGTAGAGCGGTGTGAAATTACTCGGTTCCAAGGATATGAAGGCTCTACAGGGCTTCAATGTTAAGGTCTCTGTATTTTTATGGGGTAGAAGGGGTCATCGTGTATTTCGTATGGGAGAGGGGACAAGCAAGAGATAAATTACCTTCAATGATCTAACAAGTTTTATCATCAATATTTTTGTTCTATACGGTTCTATATACATAGTTCAAGAGATTGCTACTTTCCCGATAATACATATTTTGGTGTTTCCATAGTTGGATAATTTTTGAAGTATCGACGAAGCATTATCATCAAATCGAAGTTCAACTGGTCCTACAACTTCGTCAGGGTGAATAGAAATTAAAGCTTGCTTACGTCAGAGGACAGTTAATACGTTTTTCGATTCTCAATAAAATTTGTTTTGTTATTTTTACACAGCCGGATCTATATTTCTAAAATTCACACGAATTTCCTCCGACTGAAACCTCTCTTGAGATGTCCATGAAGAAAGTTTTGGATATTTCTTGATGTATTTTTATAATTACGTATAATCTATGTTCATTGTTTTCCTAGCTTCCGGAAATGCCTTGACGATGTATATCTATAAGGTAAGTTTGGACCTCCAGTTCGGAGGGGTACTCCGAAAAATTAATGCATTTTTAGAGACTTTTGAGACCCTTTTAGAGATAGTCAGGCTAGCCGAGATCACTACTAAAAAAATTTTGATTCTATTAATAGCTATTGGAATCCAAATGGCATTACTTAATAATCTCATTTATAAATCATACGAGTCCACTCGATATATTCTTATTTGGGTATTAATTCATTCGTGTGATTTTATATATTTCCACGAATTCACTGTGATAAAAGTGTTCGCAATTTGTTTACGTTTTTGTAAATTTGTATTATAATATATTATGAGAAACGCTTATAATTAAGCTTAATTAAGCAATTGTTTAATTTGTCAATTCAGATTGAAATCTTTGCTGGTAAAATATGTCGACTCACATTTCAGATTTATTTAATTTTGATTTTTAAATTTGCTTTTGTTTCAATATGGTTTTGAAATTCGCATTTCCGGTTGGACAATATATAACGGTATAATATATAGCATCAAATTATTGCACCTTCGCTGGTGACATTAACTCGAACTTCTGATTTTAAAATGCATCAAATGCTTTGAACTAACCTCAACTTTTTTAGCCAACTTTTTGCGTATCTAACAATATAATTCAATTAAAGCTCATGATAAAAGCTGCAATTATGAACTATAAACTAATAATAATAGTTATAAAATATTTCCTGACAATTGTGCATTAAATGCGCAATTAACACTAAAGTCCCCACAATTACAATAATAATGATGAAGCAATTTTCGGACAACGAAGAATTGTCTGAAAGTACGAAATTAATAAAAATCGATGCTAATCACCTACTCAATTGGCGAATGTTGATTACAAAAAAAGACAAAAATGGAAAAAATAAATAAAAAATTAAATTTAAATAATAATAATAAAAGTCTAATCGAATATAATGAGTGGATTAAAGAGTTGAAAGCTGATTTTGCGGCGCACACATTACCGATCGCGGCGAGTGGGTGGTTCTCCAGTTCGGTTAAATTCAAATTGATAAATTTGTGTAAAAACCAAACTTGTTTGCTACTTAATTTTATTGTTACTTAATTTTGGAAATGTATGAGAGTGTAGTTAATTGCGTGAAAGGATTGACAAGTTGAATTTCCATAAAAAAAGCAATTTTAATGCGTAGAATGATTTAGTAGAAGCATACGAGTAATGGAAATGAATCAATGGTTGGTAAAATAATCCAATTTTCCGAGATCTATTATACGAGATGTAATCAAAAAATAACGGGAATTCTAAAATTTAAAATTTCACGGGTTTGGAAAGTCAAATTGTGAAAAAAGTTAATTTTTACCCAAAAACAATAGTTCATATTCGCCAATCATGGCACCGTGGGACTTTTTCTTATTTCCAAAAATAAAGAGAATCTTAAAGAGTCATCATTTTACAAGCATACGAGAAATCATTGAAAGAGCCTAAGGCTATCGCAAAAATCGAGTTTGAGAAGTGTTGCGACGATTGGAAGAAGAGCTGGCATAAGTGCATAATATCGATTGGGGACTATTTTGAAGGCAACAGTTTTAATGTAGACGAATGTATACATATTTTTCAAAAAACTAAAATTCCCGATATTTTTTGAACATAACTCGCCACATAATTTCATTGAAATACCTGACCTACTCTCCGATATGCATTTATGGTAGGTACAAGTCAACCAGAAAATCTCCTTAATCGGTGTCTAGGGAAAAAATGCACCAGCCTAAAACGGAGATTCCTCGCGTCTTGGGTACCAACTTTGTTTAACACGGCACCAGCATAAATTTCACCAACAATATAACTCTGAAGATCAAGAGCAGAAGAAGCCTTGCCAGGTAATTGAGATCCCATTCACGAAGAACAAAAATTACGCCTATAAGTCTCTCATCATTCCCGACCCATTATACAGCGCAGAAAAATAGACGATGACAACCCGAGATGAGAAGGTACTTGGAGCATTCGAGAGAACTGTTCCCTACAAGATCTTTGGAGTCGTCTGCGTAAGTGTGGAGTACCGAAGGAGATCGCACCACGAATTGTATGAGATCTTTGACGACATAGATATAGTTAAGCGCATAGAAGCGTTGACATAAACAACAAAACGACGCTATGCATGATTACTTTGGATATTACGTTCAACAGTTATAGACGTGTAAACATGGAGTTCACTCACGCCGAAATTCGCGCTATTTTAAAGTTTTCCTTCATTAGAGGCAAATCTGCTAGAGAAATGTTCCGTGAGATTAATTTGGATGGAACTCTATCACTTCGAACTGCGGAGGAATAGTTTCGATGATTCAGAGCGCACCTGCTCTGACACCATGGATAAGCCAGCCGGCGGAAGACCAGTGACGACGAATACTGATTAAATCATGGAAAACATCGAGTTAGATCGGCATGTGGTATCTCGTGACATCGCCCAGGAGATGGGAGTTAGTCACCAAACCAGTTTAAACCATCTGCAGAAGGCTGAATATACAAAAAAGCTTTTATGTTTGGGTGCCGCATGATTTGACGCAAAAAAACCTTCTGGACCAAATCAACGTCTGCGATATGCTGCTAAAACCGAACGAACTCGACCCATTTTTGGAGCGGATCGTGACTGGCGACGAAAAATTGATCACATACGACAATATCAAGCGAAAACGGTCGTAGTTTAAGGACGGTGAATCGTCCCAAACAGTGGTCAAGCCGGGATTGACGGCCAGGAAGGTTTTGCTGTCTGTTTGGTGGGATTGGAAGGGAATCATTCCCTAAGAGCTGCTCCCATATAACCAGACGCTTAATTCTACCATCTACGAACGCTCTTGGTAGTGTAAATTTGAACTCAAAGGAGGCTTGTGAAAAGTGGCTCTCCGAGTACTTTGCAAATAAGGAGGGGGGCTTCCAGGAGGGGGTATTATGAAGCTGCCGTCTATATGGAAACAGATTATCGAACGAAACGGCGCATATTTGAACTAAATCCGATAAAGAGCAAAAATATTTTGGGAATCAAATTTAATACATGAATGATTCAGATAAGGATAAGGAGATTTTAAATCTTATATTATATGTTGGTAATAAAATCTCAAAATACAAATAATTCTGATGAGAAAAATTTGGAAAAATAAGGTCTTCTTCTATATTTCACACATAAAATCAAGAGGTTCTGCCAACTATTTAGCAGAGTTGTGTTCGTCTATATACATTTTATTAAAATAAAATATTCCATGAGCACATTATTTGTCTAACGAAGCGTGTGTGTAATAGATTACTTATGTTACAGTGTCCCTGGTGTTGACAATGTGATTTAACCGATTTGTCACACTTCATTGGGCGCAGAATACACAAATATACATATATCAACATGTGTATGTATGTATACACCTCTAAATTGATTGTTTAATTATCTTGGAGACATAATTCGCTGAGCGCACAAAGCCAAACATCGCATTAGTATTATAAGCAAATTAAAAAATGACAAATCAAAAATGTTTCAAAATGGATTTACAACGCAAAAAACAACAGAAAAAAACAACAAAATGTACAGAAAATCAATAATGTGTGTACATTAACGAAAATTGTCAAGGTACTTAGATTGCAATAAAAGCAATTTCAATTTCTATTCAAACAAATTTCAGCCTGCCACAAAATGCCATTTAACAAATTAACCGCAAACTCATTAACGCCCCATAGTCTCCCTCTGTGTGTATGTAGGCACAAAACATGTGTTGACAAGCCTGTTTTTTGTTATTTGTCACTTGGGTTTCTGGTTACAACTTCAGAGTTTCTTATTGTCACTTAAGTAGGCATTATTAAAGCATAAGACTTTAGATAAAGCCGACATTTGAGACGTACTATAGGCTGGTCCACGGATGCCTGTATGTAATGTTATAATTAAATTTCAAGTTGAGAAATGTATAACAAATTGTATTGGTTAATCGTTTAGTTTTTAGTGGGTAACCGCTACATTTTCCGTTAATAAGCATAGCCTATAAAGGAATTCTTGTCAGTGCGATGACTGTTTGAAATAAAAAGCGATTGAAGTTCTAACGTAATAATTAATCTAAAAAATATATTTCCAATTATTTTAACATCGAATATCCGTATGTATATATGGTTGTCATATAACTGGATGAGCGAGGTTCTCAAGATACTATCAGCTTCTCCGATAAAAATCTCAATAGATGACTTTCGAAACACCTGGTCAAAGGTCAAAAAATGGTAATACAAAAAAAATATACTCCGATAATATTAATATAATAAGATAATATAATCCGTTAATAATTCAAAAATTTGAAAGAAAATAGTTTATATATAAGCATATATTTATATTTTATCGTCATTGATTCTAATGCAAATCGAAGTTGCTGCGACTTCGTGTAGAAAATCTGCGTGACAATGCACATTACAATAGATATCAGGGTTACTTGGTTCATAAATAGTCGCACGATTCTTTTGCTTATTCGATAGTTTATAGTTCAAAAATATCCTGTGAAATTGGCAATGTCGCGATCAATCGCAGGTATAAGTCGCTATAGCCGAAACTTTAAACTCGTTTTTCTCGAAACGACATTTTTTTAATTGCTGACATCATAACTGAACGAGAAATAGACCAATTCGAATTTAAACTGAGTATATATTTACTATACAATGACATACGATCTTTTTTTGATTGGTTGATAATTGTCAATTTGGCATTTAAAAAAAGACCATTTTAACAGAACCTAATTTAATAGAACTACGTCAATTTGATAATTTATATATTTATCCTATTTATCTCAAACAAGTAAGGAAAGGCTAAGTTCGGGTGCAACCGAACATTTTATACTCTCGCAATTTATTTAGAGATTTACCTATAATTTCGGTGAAAAATTACCCTTAGGCACTGAGTTCTTCATGTTCGATATCAGGGGCCTTGAAAAGACATGGTTCGATTTTGACAATTTTTCCACAACTGATGTCATAGCTCAAATACAGTATTCGTGTAAAGTTTTATTTCGCTATCTTTATCGGTTCCTTATGTATACATTATAAAGTGAACGAATCAGTAGGATTCAAAATTGAGTTATATGGGCAGTGGGCGTAGTTGTGAACCGATTTCGCCCATATTCCACCAGTGTCATCAGGGTGTCAAGAAAATATTATATACCGAATTTCATTGAAATCTGTCGAGTAGTTCTTGAGATATGGTTTCTGACCCATAAGTAGGCGACGCCACGCCCATTTTTCATTTTGTAAAAAAATCTCAGTACAGCCTTCTGCCATTTCTTATATAAAATTTGGTGTTTCTGACGTTTCTCGTTAGTGAGTTAACCCACTTTTAGTCATTTTCAACCTAACCTTTGTATGGGAGGTGAGCGTGGTTATTATCCGATTTCTTTCACTTTTGGACTGTATTAGGAAACGGCTAAAAGAAGCGACTGCAGAAAGTTTGGTTTATATAGATTTATTGGTTTGCAAGATATATACAAAAAACCTATTTGGGGGCGGGGTCACGCCCACTTTTCCAAAAACATTACATCCAAATATGCCCCTCCATTGCTTTATTTATGGCTTAGTTATAGCTCTTTATGTGTTTTTGGTTATCGCCATTTTTTGGGCGTGGCAGTGGTCCGATTCCGCCCATCTTCGAACTTAACTAACTTATCTAACTCGTTTAGTTTTGGGTGTTACAAACAACCGTTTGACAAAACTATAATACTCTCTTAACAACTTTTGTTGCGAGAGTATAAAAACATAGAAACATTCTATCGAGTACTTTCTTTTAAAACAATTCTCGAAAATCTCATAATTTTTTCATGGGTTACACTGGTAATAGCCCCTTATGAAAATTTTAGCCTATTAACAATACTGATACTGAAATAAGCCAGTTTAGCACTTTGGCGTGATAAGTTCGATATATATACCAGTAATATATCTATTAAAATCGCATTTGTTCTTTTTATTATTTTATTTAAGTTAAAGACTGGTTTCTGGTTTCATTTTCTTATAATGATAAATGATTTATTTAGAATTTTCTGAATTTTTCTTGGTATAAAATAAGTTCCAACTTAACGATCTCTTACATTTATTTTGAATATTTGATTGATAAATATTGTTTTCTAGAATACCAACAGAGGCCGGTAGTGGTATTCTTAGATCACTGTGTGTATTCAAAATATGGTGGGGCTTTATATGATCTTAGAAAATCTTACGTAGAATAAGGTGGTTGCAGAGTTTTAAAGGTTTTGTCAAGAAGATCAAAAAGATTTAAAAAACGATTTGTAAAAACACTGGTCTGGCAATTAGAATAATGTATTCGTATCTATAAGCGACATTGTTTTAATAATTTTTAATTAATTTCCAATGCAAAAATTGCAAAAAAAGCTAAAACTTTTGAAAATATTCGAGAATGGAATGAATAACAACTTGCTTGTGCATTGCTGAGGATTGGGATCTAAGTATTGTTCTACGATTACTTGGAATAATTTCTGTATCTAGAGCATACAATCAAAAGAAGTTTCTGATGATATTGATATTAGGTTCTCTAGGAAAATGGTGGGCATTGAATCAGTTTTGAGAACTAAGACACTGAAAAAATCTGCTAACAAGCAAAGCGAACTCATTGAATAACGCGAAGTAATATTTCTTATTTTTTAGTACATTGTTTTGAAAATCATATATTTAATCTTCACTGAAGCGCTCGTCTTCTCAAGTTAGTGAGAATAATGTTGATGATTAGTGATGTAATATATTAACTTGTGTTTTAACAATATTTATTTTGTCGGCTGTTTTTGGCGAATTGAATCAATATACATACATATATAATATTAATTCCTTCTTTCAACAAACGTTTTACGGAAATTTTCGCTGTGGTTGACAAATTTTTGTCGGTTGTGTTTTTTTTTTAATTTTGTCAATTAACAGCATTTATGTAAATATTTTATTAATTAAATTTTGAGTAATTCATCATGCCTTTTTAAACATTTCTTAAAATATACTTTCGAAACAATTTAATTTTTTTTTTCAATTCTGGGATTTTATATCCCCAAAGAATGCATATTCATTGAGTTTTGTCATTTTCAACAAACTGAAATGTCATTGTTATGAGTTTGATGTAATTCGTCAAATAAATTTCAAAATAAAGCTCATTTGTGTCAAATAAATTTTGAATATTAACCTCACGTGTTGTTCACACCGACAACAATTAATGGGATTCATTAAATTAATTATTATAATTCCCGGCAATAACAGTGCTCATTAACAGACGCAAGAAAAGTGTAAAGAAAACACTCTTTTGAAAGCTTTCTGATTCCAAGAAAGCTCTAAAATGTAGCTTTTTAAAGCAGAATCTTTCAGTTAGAACTTTATTAAGAATTTTGGAAAATTTGAAAGTATTATAGATCACAATTTTTACAACTGATTTTCTTTGTTTTATAAATCAAAGCTTTTCAACTAAGCTAGCGCTATCAACGCACACTCTTTCAAATCGCTCTTTCTCTTTATACGCTCACAAAATAAAAAGAAATATGCAAATTTTATCAGCTTTTTTAGTAACGAATGTTAAAAAGATGTTTGTGGAAATGTGCGAAAGCAGCAAGAGCACATCACTACTGTGACGACGTGAGCAGCCGAGACGAGCGTTAGGATAGTAGCCGAAGCGCCGAAACAAGTAGTTTCCGGCGTGCACTCACTTTATTTGTTTGATGTTTGTGTATGTGTTTGTGCGCAGATGTTCGCCAGCACGATGCGGCAGCTCCAACGTCGAACGACAATTTTGCGCCGAAAAAGACTTGGAGCTGATGCGATCAACAACAAACGCTCAGTGTTGCTCGTGTCGCCAAAGCGCCTTGTCACGCTACGTCGTCCGCTGTCTTTTAAGCGTCGCTAACGATTATTTCTGCATTACATATTGTAAGCATTGCACAGGGATTAAGTGTGTTTTGTAACCAAATGGATTATAATAAAATGAAAATTAATAAAATTTAATTAGTGAAAGTGTGTGAAGAAAATGATAAAAGCGCTAAAAGCGTAGATAAACGGATTGTGAACGATGAGGCTTGAGGAGTTTTGAGAAAAAAAATAAATCCTTTGAAACAATTTATTGGTTCATTGAGTGATATTGATATTTAAAAAAGTTTCAAAAATAACTGTGTTGAATGAAATAATTATTTTTGAAAAAAATTTTAAAATTTTCGAAATAGTTATGATAAATAAAAATTTTGAAGTCCAAAAACATTTTCGAAAAACAATATTGAAATTGAAAAAATTTTCGATATAGTTATGATAAATAAAAATTTTGAAGTCCAAAAACATTTTCGAAAAACAATATTGAAATTGAAAAAATTTTCGATATAGTTATGATAAATAAAAATTATAATTTTGAAGTTCAAAAACATTTTCGAAAAACAAAATTGAAATTTTTCGTAAAAAAAAATTCGAAAAAAATTTGAAAATAACTTAATTATAATTTCTTTAAAAACAATTAAATAAATAATAACAAATTGATTCAGATTTTCGAAAATTTTCAATAAAATACAATACATTAAAAAAATTACAAAAAGTCTAAAACTCTTTAAAATGTGAAAAATATTTCTAAAAACACTATAAATATTAAAACATTTAAAGTTCTCAAATACCAAAAAACAACAACGACAGCATCTTACTTACAGTACCTCACATTGCAATGTAACTCATCAGAAATTCAAATTTCTCGTTGCACTTGAAATGCTTGTCTCCATTAAGTTAAGTGTATATAAATTAGTTGTAGCTTGAAGGTTGTGGGCGTTGCAGCAGGCAATTTAGCATATTAATGGACAATTGCATGTCGTAAATGTTGGCATGAGTTTGTATATGATATGCTAGCCCCTATTCGAAGCACACGCCAGACACAATATTTTGTAGTAAATAT
This sequence comes from Zeugodacus cucurbitae, assembly GCF_028554725.1. Classification (NCBI taxonomy): domain Eukaryota; kingdom Metazoa; phylum Arthropoda; class Insecta; order Diptera; family Tephritidae; genus Zeugodacus; species Zeugodacus cucurbitae. Next base: position 58,800,187 of record NC_071669.1, read on the forward strand.
TTTCGCTGAGAGTGTTTGCGTTAAAGATTCTTATTAAATAAATTTTTGTGATTTATAGGAAGCTTACGAGTTGTGTTCAAAAAATAACGGGAATTTTGATTTTTTGGAAAATAAAAAAAAAGTTATTCCAACGTCTATTTTAATGTGGTCGGCTTCAAAATAGTCCACATTCGATATTATGCACTTATACCAGCGCTTCTTCCAATCGTCGAAACACTGTTCAAACTCGATTTTGCGGATAACCAGTAGTTAAGCTCCTTCAGCGATTTCTCGTATGCTTGTAAAACGATGGTCTTTTATGGTTCTCTTTATTTTTGGAAATAGAAAAAAGTCACACGGAGTCATGTCTGGCATAAATGGAGGCCGGGACATCATTACAGTAGAGTTTTTGGCCAAGAACTCACGAACAAGCAACGAAGTAAAAGCTTTTAACAACAGAAAATCAAGTCAAGCTTTTAAAAACACATATAACCTTAGCGGCTGGACTCTTCAACCTCGTGAAATTTTTAATTTAAAAAATTCAAAATTCCCGTTATTTTTTGAACACACCTATTATGTGTATTTTTAAAAATAAGTGCATTGAAAAACTGTTATCCTTGGGATAATGAAAGCATTTTAATGTCATCAAGCTCCTAAAAACTTATCTAACCTTAGCGGCTGGACTCTCCAGACCAATAAATTTTTTAATTGAAAAATTCCCGTTATTTAAAGAAATATATTGAAATCTCAAATAGTCCAAAAGGTACTTAGCCTGTAATTCGAAATCGAAAATTTCCATTATGTAAATACGCTTAAGTAAAGTTCCAATTTGTGGAAAGAGTCTAAAAATACGTTTTTGGAGGTCTTCAGAATAGACCTGTATAAGCTGAAGAACTCTGTTTTGAGTTGAATTTTACGAAATGCTGAGTTATAAAGATGATCTATCCTCACCAAGTGCATGAAACTACTCAAATACATACATTCTTGCCATTATAGACTTCCCACGAAACCCTTAAAATATTGCTGATTTCAGAATAGTACCTTGTAAACACCAAATCTCAAATAAATTCATTTTGAACTTTAACAACTGATAGATACCCTCTGACCTCACATTTAAATATCTTCATTTCAGGTTTATGACTTTTGATTCGACACTTAGGTTTCTCATTAATAAAAATCGTTCGTAAACATAATAAAATAACGTCGCTGCAATGTAATTGTAAGTCACTGCACAGTTATTGAAGCAATGCAATAAAATAAATGTCGAAAAAAACGAGCAAAAATAATTACTACAACTAAGCAATAAAATATTTACTTTATGCTCTGCTATGCTACGCGAAGCTATGCTACGTACATATTTATGCACATAATAAAGTACAAGTTCAGTCGCATTGATAAAAATTGATGTGAAGCGTTGCAAGCATTTTAAATGCACAGTTCTCCGGCCTGATACCTTCCAAAAAACAGCAGAAACAAAAAAGTTTATAGAAAAAAGGCCGGCGACCGCTTTGCCTGCTGTCATCTGCCGGCCCTGTACTACATCTGCCTCCGACCTAAAATGCGCGCCACCTGCGCTACGTTGTGCGATGTGCTTTTATTGCTTTGCCGCCGCTTGCCAATAAACAGCCAAATTGGCGCGCTGACAGCCTGTGAGCGTTGTGCTGTCTCATCGTCGCCTCGTTGCATTCGTTGCAGCAGTGGCATACTTTGATTTTGATGGTCAGCAAGTTTCGCTCTACTTTACGCTAATTTATGACATACATAATCGTATACAATCTTTTATTGCATACAAACAAACATAAATACACATGTTATTACAAGTGTATTACAGTGCATTTAATTCAATGTATATGTATGTGATGCTGATGCTCCTTTTTGGTGTGCTGTTGGTGGCATCAATAAATTTCGCACAGTCATCAAATGTTTTCGATGTTTTCGACAAGTACAAAAGTGATTAATTTGCCAGTAAATCATTGTAATTAGTTAATTAGTCCATAAATGTTTTGCTATTTGATGCCAAAGGGGTTTGCATACATGCATAGGTGTGTGTATTTTCGAAAATCTGTTTTTATGCTTTAAAACTATTTTGAAGTTTAATAACGTTAATTAGCGGCTTAAATTACTAGAAATAGTTAAAATTTACATTTATGTTTTATATTTCATTAATATAAATTAGCGTTTACTGCAGCAGTCGCCTTGACTAGAGTAGCAGTATGAAGATTAATGAAGACACATACATAAATATATTTGGTATATATTATATACTATATATATATTATATACTCGATTTCGAAAAATGCAGCAGATTTATGTTGCAGAGTATTTAAAGCACAAATATAGTCGAGAAATAACCAAGAAAAAACAGCGCTATTGAAATTTCACTTCTAAACAAAAGACTTAAGACACAAACTTCTTTTCGTTAGCCTGCCATTTCTCCGCCAAGAAGTAAAGCATGACATTTTTTTTTAATTTATTACAATTTAAATGCAATAATTTGAATGAAAATTTTTAATTTTTTTTAATTTTTAATTAAATTTTTTTTTTCGAAAAAAATTATTTTTATGAAAATTTTTTTTTTTTAAGAACAAATTTTAAAATTAAAAAATATATATATATTATTCTTTTAAATTTGGCTTAAAAATTATTTTTATAAAAAAAAAACATTTTTGAATTTTTAAAAACAAATTTTAAAATAAAAAAAATTAAAAAATATGTATATATTATTCTTTTAAATTTGGTTTAAACTGATTTAATATAAATAAAAAAAAATATTTTTTTTTTTTTTATTTTAAGAGAAACAATTTTGTTTAAATAAATAAAAATTTTTTTTTTGTATTTGTTAAGAAAACTAAAAAAAAAAATTAAAAAATACAGTTATATTTTTCTAAAATTTATTTTATTAAATTTTAAGTTAACTTGCTTTAAAAATAATTCAAATTAATCGTTAAAATTGCTTAGATTGCATTGATTGGTATGTTAAAGCTATAGAAATATTTTACTAAATAATATATTACAAATTTAAGTATATATTAAACATATTAACGATGGCAGAGGTGCAATGCAATTTTTTGTAATTTTTCGCTTTACTGATGGGGCACATTCACCAACATTTATATTAGCATCGTTATCTTAACGAAGTGCTTTTTGCAATAACTACCTGTAGACCGTTATCACGTTACTATTTTCATATATTTTAATGCTGCTAAAATTAAAATGTTAAAACTTTCTCTGTGATGTTAATAAAATTTGTTAGCTTTCACACTAACTTGCGATAAATTAAATATGTTTATGAGATTATTAAGTATTTTTATAGAGAGTTTTTTAATTAAGAGTATACAGTGTATTTTAATATAAATTAAATTTTAAATAATATTTAACTACACCACTATACTATATAGTCATATACAAGCAACGAAGTGTGAATACAGCTAAAAATTTTATGGTTCGTCAGAGGCATCTATATCAACATAATAAAAAATAAAAAAAAAAAATGACAATTGGAAATTTTGAAATTCCCGTTATTTTTTGAACACACCTCGTATATATATTTTAAATACATTTTTGATTTTAATTTGAACTTTCAAATGCGGTTTTCAATTAATCGATTGCGATTTTTTTTATTAAACTAAAAAGCATTATGGCATTCACCAAGAAAGAATTTTAAGACCTTAAAACACTCTTGATCTTTCTCTCCGAAAGATGCTATCTGGAAATTTTTCAGTAACAATTGACTTAAGATAATAACCAAATATATATGTATGTATAAAACCTGAAAAGATATGGATTTAACTATCTTTCGAATTATTTTGGAAAATTTTTTTAATTTTTTACTTTAAATCAGGTGGTAATACCATATTATACTATTTTTTATCATAATAAAACATTTTCGCGCATTATTACACGAAAAATTAGTTAATTATTCAGGTGGCAACACTATTTTAATTTAATTTAACCCTTTGAAATCATTTAAATTTCGGTTTATTATCTTTTATTTTATGGTATATATATATTTATAAAAATTATATTACTTAAAAAAAAAATAAAAAAAAGTTAGGTGGCAACTCTTCTAAGTAATTTTGTAATAAAATTTCGTTCTTACGTTTCCTAGTAATATTTTATAAAATCTAATATTATTGATTGATAATTTTTTTAATTACATGCATCTGGCAACCTTTTTTACATGTTTCGTATTTTATATTAATATATTCTTCAACTTAAATCATTCAAATGATTTAAAAAATATAAAAACTTAATCCAAAATGTAGAGGAATGCTTGCTTAAAGTATGTACGTCTTTTTAAATATAAATACAGTCTACAGACATATACATATGTACAGATAAGGTAACAAGCGAATAAGTCATCTTGTTACCCAAAAAAATTGAAACATCAGCAAACAAACTCTAAATGATTGATCAACCACAAAGCCTTACTTTAATTCTAAAAAAGCAGCAACACTTCCATTCTCGAAGTGCAAACACAAATAAAACGAAATTAAATTTGCACTTAATAGTTACTAAAGTATTACAACAATGCGCACACGCGCCATTAAATTGGTCAAAAGTCTATGTCTAAATACACCCAAGTGTGCGCACAGCCTTAGAAGGCAGCTGGCGCTAGGCCAAACATTTTTGTAACGGTTATTTGCAATGCTAGAAGGAGAAAAAGGAACTAAAAAAGAAATTGCAAGCTGTTTAGGCTGGGTCGCTGAAATTTGGGTGGTACCATAGTGTTGTTTTAATTAGCCCAAAGTGAGCTAAGATTGGCCAAATGCGACTCGTTGAGTTGGCGTTGAAATTAAATAGTAGATTAATTTAGAAGAAGGAATTGGTTCAGTTATTTGTGCTTTTGTTTTGGTTTGTATATATGTATATGTATTGCGAAACTTTACTTATTACATTTACACTTTACTTTTTGTTGTTGTATTTTTCTCAACATTTGCTAATTTGTAGGTGCTTATCGATTGGCACACTCACATTTCCGCTTTATAACTCCTTGACATAAATGAAAATAATACCTTTGTTGTTTGTGATATAAAATTACGAGCTACTACAACAAAGAAGAAGAAGAAAAAATTGACAGCTCAAAAAAAAAACAAATAATAATAATAACTGGCAGCCCTATGCACAGCTAATAGTTAAGGCCTCCACATTTTTTTTATTTTTATTATTATTTTTTTGTTTTGCTAACAATTCTGCTATACTTTTCCTGTCACCATTTTTTTGTATGAGTGACAAGTGTGGCTTTGGGAAATTCGATGCTGTCGTTGTTGCTTGTTGATCGTGCACATTCGTGCTACATAACTGTGCAATCACCTGCTGCCATTCGCCTTTAGGCCAAACTGTTACGTCAGTGTTATTGAAAACCATTTACGAGCAAAACATATAGACGTGCATTTATTTTATTTTTTTTTATTAAAAACAATAAAAATAAATAAAAAAACAATAAAAAAGTGAAAACAAAAAATCAATAAATTAAAAAAAAAACTAAATTTTACAACCCAAAGTGATTGTGTCATCTATATTAACTGTATTTATAATCTATTTCTAAGTGTTATTGAAGGCCTCAATCAATTGTGGAAATAAGTGAATGTAAGCGATTTGTGAAAAAAACATAAACATTGAATAAACAGAAATAAATATTAACTGAATTAAGTGATATATTAAGAGCTTAGAAGCTACTGCACATACTAGGTGTTGGAATAACTGAGTGTTTTGAGAAGAGAACGGGAACATTTATTTCAAAATGGTAAGTTTAAGCATTACATGATCACTTTTAATTTAAATTATATTTTTATCTAATTATTTATATTTATTTATGATTATGCTATACTACTATCATAAAGAGAAAAGATGTGTATGTATGTTTGTAATGAATAAACTCAAAAACTACTGTGCCGATTTCAAAAGTTCTTTCACCATTGGAAAGCTACATTCACCCCGAGTAACATAGGTTATATATATTGCTGGAATCTCAAATTTCTGGAAATAGTTCCCAGCTGAGGGCATCGAAAAGACTCCGTGATGGAGAATCTTAGTTTGAAACCAAAAATCGTCTAGTAAGTCATTCTCTTCGCAACGCAATCGCGTGCCAGAAAGTCGAGTAACGAGCGCTCGCAGCTGCTCGCTAAACAAAATTTCAAAACCTCCCAAGTACACGCTTGTGAGTCGAGTACGGAGCATGTGCAGCGGCTTGAGGAACAAAATTTTAGAAAAATACAAGCTCGCATCAGGGCGTTGAACTCTGAGCGTTCCCAACGTCTTCATAATCAGAGAGAAAGACTACGGACACCAAAGATTAGAGGTTGTAATCAAGTTTTAGCTCATTGCAAATAAAATATAATTTCATGTTCTAGTTTTCCTCATTTTTCTTTTTTCTAAATGAACCCACGCAAGAAAAGGGAAAGTACATATACATATATGTATCGGAGAGTGTGATAAGTGTGTAAGAAGTTATAAATTTTGAAATGTTTGTTTAAACCCTTGCGAAGCCGGATCTATAATATTTAGGTCTGGGGAGTATGGTGGCCATTCCACAACATTGAGAGTTTAGCTTTGTTTCCATGTTTTCAGACCGGACAAGCTGAATTTAGGCATTGTTATGCTGTGAATATCATTCTAGATTGCCAAAAATAATTAAGAAAACGGAACATCCACTTTTTCGAATTCGACTATATTTATTTGCATTCCCTAAACCGTTACAACTTTGACCCGAGTGTATTTGCGATCCTAATGGGGCCCATCCATGGCGCAACTCATTGAAATAAAAACTTTTTTATTTGGGTTTTCATAAATAAATGTATTCTCATCCGAAAATGTGAGATAATGCCACTCCTTATAGCGTTTTTAGATAGGAGTTAATTGATCAATTTATAGGCCTCTGCTCGACTTAAACGCTTATTACGATCAATTTACCATACAAAATAAAATCTTCATTTATTTTAAATTGGATTTAAATCGACTTGAAAATCAAATGCAACTCTGTGACAAAGACGTACGATATACGTTATTTGCCTGCGATTGGCTGAGTTTTTTGATAGAAAGAAAGTTACGGTAGATGTCGCTGCTGAAAAATATTAATCAGCTGATGAAACTTACCAACTTCTTATAAAAAGCAAAAACAAAAACGTATAATAGCTGTTCGGTGATCGAGTAGCCGGCAGTATAAGAGGCAAAAAAGGGTTTCTCAATAAAATTTTAATTAATCAATTAATTTGGCTGTGTGAAAAAGCTATTAAACATGTTCGAACTATTATTAGGTATTTTTCGCAACTTATTGAGAAGTTAAGCGCCATCTATCGAAAGCTTTGACTATAGCGCGTTCAATTGACCTAAAAATATCCAAACACTGTTTTCTTGAAACACATTGAGCACATTTTGAGTCATAATTTTATAATGAATACTATTTTTATTTTAACCCATTGATTACTGAAAGTATTTTTTGTAAATTTATACTTGATTTATAACAAGTAACTATCATAATATTACAACCAACAATCAAATTTTAAATAAATGTTTTAAAATTTTAGAAACACTATTTGAATAGGGTTACCAGCTTTTTAAATAGCTTTAAACTGGTCAGCAGTACCTTCATCTAATATAATTAGTAAATTCGGGTATTATATGAGTGATATTTTAAATAATTGTGGTGTTAATGATTTTTATAGACTTTTTATCATTTAATTTGGACGAAATTATAAAATTTTGATGTCTTTATGTTTTTGTTTCCTTATTGACTTCTTTCGCCTTTTTTTGAGCAAAAACAATATATTTTATGACATATTTTTATTTATGTTCTACCATCAAGAACAAGTCGATATTCTCCTAATAAGAATATTTTTGAAGCGGCTTTAATGAAAATTGCGAATTCGTAAAACGTGGGCTGAAATACAGGTTATCTTTAAAAAAAATACTGGATACTAAGGTAATTGTAACTTTCGTATACTCGCTTGCACAGCTTGAGAGAAAAAGCAAACAATATGGAAATTAATAAATAAAAAGAGGGAACTCTCATTCGCTTTGCTCCACAAAAACGAGTAATCGATTGCAATAAATTCTTCGCAAATTATTTTCACAATTAATTCATACAATCTCACTCATTACTCTCATTTCATTTGAGTAGCTCTCGCATGTCACAATGTATTAAAAGTGTTGTTTTAATTTACCAGCTTGTTGTTAAAAATAAAGCTGCTTTGATAAGCGTGGCATAAATTAAGAAAAGAAAAAAAAATTACGTTAAAATTAGATGAATTAAAGCTGCAGCAAAAATATCTGAAATTTGAATTGTTAATATTTTGAAGGAAGTTACACCATGATGTACTATTTATACAGTTGCTTATCTTACCAACTAAAAGGACATAAAGCTAAATATATACAGCACACAAGCGTATGAATGATAAATGAATGACGCAAAGTGGACACTGTTATCAACGCATTGACATATTTTTAAAGAAATATTTAACATAACTAATGTGCAGCAATAAACGGCTACTTCAATTAGCGATAATTTATATTCATATTTTTTTACTGCGCTTGCGCATCAACGCTGTGAAATTGTAAACAAAAAAGTATTCACAAAAAAAAATCAACAATCAATGCAGCGAGTTCAATTACTCGCATAATTTTGAGGCAATTACGTATGTGATAAAAGAGGAACAGTTTTGCCGTTCGCATTTTCGACTTGAATGAACAAAATAGTATGCAAATTTATGTAGCTTTATAAGGTAAATACTGAAGTATACACAAATACATATATAAATGAAAAAGAGAGAATTCGAAATGTTAATCACCTCAAATATTTATTGACAGCGTAAATATCTTAAATGCCATATGGCAAGAGTGCCTGCCAGTTTTTTGAATGAGTAAAGCCTGTTTATTCAAATTGAGTAATACATAATGGCCAGTGGATTTTAGAATTATCAAAAAAGTGAATGAAGGTACTCGGCTTACAGTTTCACTTGTTAGTATTTTGCTAATATATTTTCGAGAAATAATATTATTATATAAATTATTATTATTTTCGCTTAATCCCGAAATTTTGCGACTATGTTAATTTCGAGATTAAAATATGGCAAATTTTTAAAATGTGTCCGCTATATTTGTTCGCCATTTCGAATTTTGAAAAAAAAAACCGAATTCGTAATAAGCGACCCCGAAACCCCCGATTAACGAGTTTCAAACGCATCCGATGAATTAAAAAAAACGCTGTCCGCCATATTGGTTTTTTGGTTTTTCGAGGTTATGTCAAAACCCTGATCAGATGAGGTTAACAAGATTCGGATTCAGCGACTCCAAAAACATAAGGGGTCAGCATCAAACCCGAGATTATAAGAGTATATATTATTTTTGTAGCAAAATGAGAAATTTAGAATTTCATCAATAATTTCGTGTGTAGGACAATCCTGAAATAATTTCAGTCCCGAAATTTCGGGATTCTCAATTTTTTTTCCAAAAATGGATATTGTAGTGAAAACGGTGTTTAATTCCGTTAATCCCGCAATAGCATAATCAATGTATGTCCCAATATATTTTAAATTACAGCAATAATCATATGTCGAACAATTCCGAACTGATTCTGAGTTCTGAAATTTCGAGATTCTCTCTCGGCATCGCACTTTTATTCAAATGAGGGTATTATTAATCCTGAAGATGTCATTACCTAATCTCTAAATTATTTAGAATTCTATTAGAATTTCTTCTCTACTTCAGAATGATATACAATGCATATATCGCTCATTTACTTGAATAGTGTCACAACTCAAAAAAGTCGATTTTTCAGGAGAGCGATTTAAAGTTTTCAATTGTCTCTTATTTAGCAAATATAGAAAAATTCCAACTGTTTATTGACAAATCTAGTGGCCTGTAATATATTAAATACAATGTTGAGAATAAATTGACCAAATAGAGTGTACTAATGCTTTTTCTTGGGCATAAACGTGACCCATTTTAAATTATGTCGTTATTTGTGAAAAAAATAATTCAATTTCGCCGTCATAAGTCAAATGTGTCGTTTTTGTTGAAAAAAAATCAATACGAAAAATTTAATTACTTTTCACCAATATCGTTGTAATACAAAATGTGTCGTTCTTTCTGAAAAGAAAACCAAATTCACTCTATGACAATATGTGTTTGAACACAAAATATGTCTCTCTTTCAGATAAAAATCCATGCCTAATTCTGGCACAACTGAGAAGTGTCGTTATTGTAGTTAAAAAATAATCCAACATAACAAGTTTAATAACGGCACATTCTTATTTCATGGTTTATTTTTCTACGCATCGGAATGAAATTTTTATACAATATGTACGCTGAAATTGCGCACATTTCTGCATACTCAACTAAAAAATCGTGTTTTTGAGTTGTGACACTATTCAAGTAAATGAGCGATATGTATACTGACAGAGTTATAGCCTTTTCACAGAGGAGCTAATTGACCGGCCTCTGCTGGCTAATTAAGATCGATTTACAATACAAAATAAAGATCAACTTGAAAATGAAACGCAACTCTGCGACAAAGGCTGTATTTGCTTATATATACGTCCTTTGTCTGTGAGTTTTTCTTCACGCTAGACGACGGTAGATGTCGCTGCTAAAAATAGCAATGAGTTAATGAAACTAACCAACTTCTTATGAAAAGCACAAACAAAAATGTATAACAGCTGATCGGTTATCGAACAGCCGGCAGTGCGAAGGGCAAAAACTGGTATCCCAATCAAAATTTTAATTGATTAATTAATTTGGTTGTGTGAAAAGCCTATTACCTAGTACCAGAAACTATAATATAATAGGGGTATGCAGACCAGCTCTGTTAGTTCGTTAGTCGTTATTCGGAAGTCTTTTGCGTGCATTTTGTTTTGGTAACGAAGCACCGGCCAGATTTGTCTTAAACTTCTACATAGATGGACCTGAACCTTACATTCTTCTGATTTAATTCTTCTTTTTACTTCTGAAGTAGGAACATATACAAATAAGTACGAATAATAACGCCCTTTATATTAAATTATATGAATTTATGCACATAATTTAAAGCATCTAATAACACTATTTTATTATTGACTTAAAGCAAATATTTCTAATTCTATGATATTTTAGCTATTTTTGATAAAAAAATAATGAAGCAAATCCAACAATAGCCAAGCTGGAAATAATACGAATGCCTGCAACTTTGCCACCAATTACTGATGATTGCTTTTGGTTTGACCTATTGACTACATTCAATGCAGCGGCAAGCCGCCGCAGTCTGCAATAAAAAATTCTTATCAAAGCAATGAAATATTGTAGTAGTTTTTCAAATTTAATAATTGGGTGGGGTGGCAACGCCTCCGCAGTTTTTTTTCGCTGTCTACTTAGCGAACTTAAATGAGGCCTCTGTGCTGCATTGTTGCAGACATTACATCGCGTACTTTTTGTAAATTTTTGTTGATTTGATTGCCAGCTTGCAGTTAATATTACAGAGTTCATTTGAGGAGAGTTCATATAAAATAAAAAAAAATTTAATTTTTTGTAATTAATAAAAAAATTAAATTGGTAATTGATTAATTTGGTTTTACTTTAATGGTAAAGTAATACTATTTTAAGCAAAAAGAAGCTGTTAAAGGGTACGGAAGAGTATAGAGGATTAATGACCAAGTTAGCCTCAGATTTCCGCATTTTAAATTTAAACTAATTAATTTAGAAGTATTTTGAAGAAAAATGAATTTTATTATTGCTATAATAAACTCAAAAAAATCGGATATAAATACTTTAATTTCAATAATTATGATTGAGGTTAGGGTTTCATGATCTTCATCAGTTGACTCTTCGGCGTTTTGGTTCAATGGTTTGAAGAAGCGCACCCCTGAGAAATTAAGTAATCTCTGGAGTAAACAAATCTCATTTTCATGCCAACAAGAGTTTTCCAAGGTCTTCTTCTTAATGACAAGTTCTTGTTAATAACAAATCCTCAGAGTCAAAGATCAGGTGAGAACAGCAACCAGCTGAATAAAGGCACAAGCCTTCAATAAGTTGATAATGGTTTTTATCAAAGAGGTGGGTTTCAACTGAAGCAATCTGCTGTGGCTTTGATGCTGTTCTTTCACATGATATTTCCTCACTTCACAAATATTGTTTTAGTCTTGATCTTATTAGGGTTATTGCCCTGAATTCTTCTACTCGATAATAATGCCCAACTCAATCAGAATGAAAGTAGCTTTAGTTCAAAGACACCAGAAAAGTAAGATTCCACACCTGGAGGCTTTTTCTATAGACTTTCAGATAAATCTAGACGTGTTTGTATGTATATATGTACATTGACCAAAAAAATTTCCTATGTATGAAAATAAGTGATTAAAGAATCGCAAACAATCGCCGCCACCGCCGACAACGCGAAACGCCACGTGAAGGCAATGACCAATAAGGGGTCAACACAGTTCAACTGAGGGTCTGAAAGCTTGGCATTCAAACAAAAAAAGGCGAAAATAAGCAATGTAACATAGCGGAATACCAGGCGGCAACAACAGCATTACACAGCGGCAGCACTGACTGCGGTGAAATCGCTTCTATTGTTGCCACCGCTGATTGAGTTTGTTGCAAATATCATGTTGCTGGCGGCGGGGGGTACGGCCCCATAAGCTGCCGCTGCTGCTGTTTTTGTGCGTTTTTGACTTTGATGGAGAACAAATCATGTACGAGACTGGCGAAAAAACACAAAAAAGTGAAAAAAAATTAAAAAGCAAAAATGTATAAAAAAATAATTTGAAAAAATAACAAAAAATTAAGAAAAAAATAAAATGAAATAAAATTAAATTTTACAAAAAAAAAAAACACCAAAAAAACTTTAGCAATAACTTCTGCGGTCATAAATTATCGGTAAAAGGCAATGCTGTGGCGCAAAAAAATGTTGGCATTTGTAGAAATTGTTAATTCATCATTTGTTTAAGTAATTGAAATGATTACAATCGAACCAGTAATCTCAAGCAAAAAGTCGAAAGAAAAACAAGCACCCAAATATAACAAATAACAATAATGGAAACGAAACAAAATCAGCATTGAACAAGTTTAAGCAAATATAACAACGTAGCTAATGGACATCAACTAAGCAGAACGCGGACAATACCGAATTTTGACTGATTACTGGTTTTGCGGTCTTCCTCATGCAATCTGCTGCGATCCATCTTCATGTTGCGGCAAATGGCAACAAATGAACGGTAAAATAAAAGCAATTTTGTTTTTCAAAAAATATTGTACATTTACTTTGGCTTTTGGCTTGCCAGCAGTTCAACAGTCCAGCAGTAATGAGCGCTTAGTTGTACAAATAGTTATTATTTTTTGATTGATGAGCTTTAATTGAATGATGTGCAGATATTTGTTTACAATGAGTTTTTGTGTAAACATACATGTGAGAAAAAATCTATTGCAAAACATTTACTTTTGTTGAGTTTTTCATGGTTTTATTTGTTTAATTTAATGTATTTGGCCATTAGTGGGATTATGTGGAAGGCAGTACGTGAGTTCAGCACGTTTAACCATTTGTGTATATACATATATACATATGTACTTATTTGTTATTGAAACATTGGTGGGAGGCCAGTGTTTAGTGATATTCACGCCCAACATTTGTATAAACATACCTCAAGCCATTCTAAGGAGGATGCTTTGAAAGTAAACAAAAGACTTAAGCAACGAACTCGATTTCATACAAGTGGGGAGATTAAAGAAATTGTTGTTTCATGATTTTTAAATTATTGTAAAAAGATGATGTATTAGTAAAATAAAAAAAAATAAATATATGTATATTTCGTATATTGGTTGGCAAATATCTCCTTTCCGCTTTTTTGCTCTTTATGCTATGCTTTATAAAAAGTGTTACTTTTGAGTTCAACTTTACACCACCAAGGGCATTCGCCATGGACAGGAACAGGTGGTAATCACTTGGCGCTATGTCCGGGCTATATGGTGGATGCGATAAAACCTCCCATACGAGCTCCCGTAACTTCTGACGAGCCAACAACGAAGTGTGTGGTGTGGCGTTGTCCTGATGGAACACTACACCCTTCCCGTTGGCCAATTCTGGACGCTTCTGGTCGATCGTCTGCATCAATCGGTCCAGTTATTCGCAGTAGATGTTAGAATTAAGCGTCTGGCCATATGGGAGCAGCTCATAGTGGATGATTCCCTTCCAATCCCACCAAACACACAGCAAAACACTTCTGGCCGTCAATTCCGGCTTGGCCACTGTTTGGGACGATTCACCGGCCTTCGACTACGACCGTTTTCGCTTGATATTATCGTATGTGATCCATTTTTGTCGCCAGTCACCATCCGCTTCAAAAATGGGTCGAGTTCGTTACGTTTCAGCAGCATATCGCAGGCGTTGATTTGGTCCAGAAGGTTTTAATGTGTCAAATCATGCGGCTCCCAAACATCAAGCTTTTTTGTGTATCCAGCCATCTGCAGATGGTTTAAAATGGTTTGGTGACTAACTCCCATCTCCTGGGCGATGCCACGAGATGCACATGCCGGTCTAACTCGATGGGATAATGGGATAGATTTGATCGGTATTCGTCGTCACAGGTCTTCCGCCGGCTGGCTTATCCATGGTGTCATTTTCACCCGCTCTGAGTCGTCGAAACCATTCTTCCGCAGTTCGAAGTTCCATCTCCCAAAACACCATTAATCTCACGGAACGAAGGAAAACTTTAAAATAGCGCGAATTTCGGCGTTAGCGATCTCCATGTACACACGTCTATAACTGTTGAACGCAATATCCAAACTAATCATGCATAGCGTCGTTTTGTAGGTTATGTCAAGACCTTTTAAATATGTATAGTATTGCCAGATACAAGCTCTGTAGCGCTTTATACATAGCCGCGAAATTAAAAAAAAAGGCGGAAGGAAGATATTTGCCAACCTAATGTGATGAAATTATTTAATTAAAATTAAATCTTGATTTGAAAGTGGATAAAAAAATATAAAAAAATATTTGATTTTTCGATTTAAAAAAAAAGTTAATTTTGTTAGTATGAGACTCTTTTTTACAGAAAATAATATTTAACATATGTTTTGGGATGTTTGTTTGTATTTGATTATAATTTTTAATTTTTTTTTTATTTCTCTATTTTATAAAACTTGCAAATTTTAAAATTAGAATGCAAGAAATTGCTATTATTATCCTTCTATCGCATGCTGATAATTTACAAGCACAGTACACATTTATTGATTACTTAAATAATTTTTTGTAATTTACCTCATAAATCAACAATTAACAGATATTTATAGCATTTTTATTTTAATTTAAGTACATTTTACGAAATGTTGAAAGCTGGTTATCATATTTATAATTAAATAAAATACACTCTACCATACATACATATGTAGGGTGATTTTTTAAGAGCTTGATAACTTTTTTAAAAAAAAAAAACGCATAAAATTTCATTTAAATGTTGACCGCGGCTGCGTCTTAGGTGGTCCATTCGGAAAGTCCAATTTTGGGCAACTTTTTCGAGCATTTCGGCCGGAATAGCCCGAATTTCTTCGGAAATGTTGTCTTCCAAAGCTGGAATAGTTGCTGGCTTATTTCTGTAGACTTTAGACTTGACGTAGCCCCACAAAAAATAGTCTAAAGGCGTTAAATCGCATGATCTTGGTGGCCAACTTACGGGTCCATTTCTTGAGATGAATTGTTCTCCGAGGTTTTCCCTCAAAATGGCCATAGAATCGCGAGCTGTGTGGCATGTAGCGCCATCTTGTTGAAACCACATGTCAACCAAGTTCAGTTCTTCCATTTTTGGCAACAAAAAGTTTGTTAGCATCGAACGATAGCGATCGCCATTCACCGTAACGTTGCGTCCAACAGCATCTTTGAAAAAATACGGTCCAATGATTCCACCAGCGTACAAACCACACCAAACAGTGCATTTTTCGGGATGCATGGGCAGTTCTTGAACGGCTTCTGGTTGCTCTTCACCCCAAATGCGGCAATTTTGCTTATTTACGTAGCCATTCAACCAGAAATGAGCCTCATCGCTGAACAAAATTTGTCGATAAAAAAGCGGATTTTCTGCCAACTTTTCTAGGGCCCATTCACTGAAAATTCGACGTTGTGGCAGATCGTTCGGCTTCAGTTCTTGCACGAGCTGTATTTTATACGGTTTTACACCAAGATCTTTGCGTAAAATCTTCCATGTGGTCGAATAACACAAACCCAATTGCTGCGAACGGCGACGAATCGACATTTCACGGTCTTCAGCCACACTCTCAGAAACAGACGCAATATTCTCTTCTGTACGCACTGTACGCATTCGTGTGGTTGGTTTAATGTCCAATAAAGTAAACTGAGTGCGAAACTTGGTCACAATCGCATTAATTGTTTGCTCACTTGGTCGATTATGTAGACCATAAATCGGACGTAAAGCGCGAAACACATTTCGAACCGAACACTGATTTTGGTAATAAAATTCAATGATTTGCAAGCGTTGCTCGTTAGTAAGTCTATTCATGATGAAATGTCAAAGCATACTGAGCATCTTTCTCTTTGACACCATGTCTGAAATCCCACGTGATCTGTCAAATACTAATGCATGAAAATCCTAACCTCAAAAAAATCACCCGTTATATTCGAAGCTTCTCTGATTTATTGTTTAATTAAGTAAGCTCTCACATTCAATATTACTTGTGTTTAGCTGGTTATTAATTTACTTTAAATGTTTATATCTTGACTTGGTTATGAGCAAATGAGATTGAGAAACTCCTCAGCACATTTTGTTGAAATTTAATAATTTTAATTAATTTTATGAATAGTTTTTTTTTAATTTAATAACTTTTTCGGTTATAATTGAGTAAATGATCTCTTAAGAAAGATAAACGCAAGACGCTTACTACTTTGTTCATTTAATTTTTTATTTCATCTCAAATTTTTCACAAACAGCAACAGAATTCAGTACGACCATTGCAACCACGATTAACCATAAATACAAATATTGCAAAATTCCACCAATAGCTTATTGCATATCAATAGCGCTATCGGGAATAATCACGGCGTGTGTACTCCTCTAATTCTCATTCAGCACACACGCATTGCCATTTTCATTCAATTTTGTTCGGTGTGTTTGGCCAATATGCGGGCGTTGGTAACAGTCGAATGCTGCCACTGATGCAACCACACCAACTACAAATAACGGTGTTCATATGCTTTTGGTGTGCTCATTAGAGTCAAAAAAAGCTTTTACAAATGCGTTTTTGCAAAAACAAAAAAAATACCAGTTCAATACAACAATTTTGTTAATTTATCATATGAATGTATGCCAGTATCCATTGCCTTTAATGATCTACGACGCCATCAGTCTGTGGTCCATGGAATTTTTTTAAAGCTGTTATTTGTTGGGATTAACAGAATTTGGAGGATAAAGAAGAAAAATCAAAAGCAAACTATTATATAAAATTTTAAAGATTTTTTATGTGAAAACTTCATATGAACTTTTGTAGTTTAATTTCTTCCTAGAACACTTTAACCCTCCTGTGAACTCTTGAATTAATTATTTATGTTTTGGGTTAAGTTAAAGGATTAACTCTTCTGAAAAATAGTTATGTTCCTTAGATTTTAAAACAAGTTCAAAAGATGAAAAAATTTTTAAATTCTATGAAAATCTTCAAAAAGTGGACCTGGCATTTAAGGGTTAATTGGACGTATAATTTACTTAATGACGTTACTCTCAGACAAAATATTGCGCTAAGTGCAAAAATCGTTGGAAATTTATTATATATATTTATTATACCATATACTGGTTGTATTGAATAAGGTCCATTGAGATATTTTGCATTAAAATCTCTAAACAAGTCTTCAGATATTTTAGTACACATATTGTAAATCGATATTTCGATCGATATAAAAAGTATTTTCCACTGATATTGTTGCCTTGCTTATGTTTACATATCTACTCAAAGAAAGTGAGTATTTAAACCTTCTAGACGCTCTCAAATATATACATCTTAACAGAATTAAGGACAAAGCGGCCTCTTGGGTCACTAAAGGGTTAAAAGGGACTCAAAATTATTGCTAACAAGGCAAAATTCGGAAAAACAGTTTACCTTAGAATTCAGAGAGTTTTGGAGGTTTAGCTATATTAATATGGAGAGAGTACCGGTAAGGTTGGGTTAAGTTAGGTTAGGTACGAAGGCTGTTGACTTAAAAAGGAGACCACTTAGACTATTAAAAACAGTCCTTTGTGATGCCATAAAACTCAACATCTTCACGTAAATTTATGCATCGACAAAGCGCCTAGAACCTATCACAAATTTGCAGAGGTTTTTAACATCTATATCCGCTAAAATCGCGGCGGTGCCCAAACAAGTGAAATTCAATGACTTTTTGCCTAGATCTCACAAAGGCGGGACATTCCAAAAGGAAATGTTGAGAGAATTCTACCTCATCCTCTTCCAAGCAGCTTCTGCAGCTAGCATCCGGTAAAATTTTTAGTATGACCGCGTAATCCCTATGAAACAATGGCCAGTTAGAACTCCTCTGACTTGGGAATTGATTGACCTGGTTTAGGGATTTACTTTGGGCCAGAATGATCTAGCGATGTGAAACCGAATGAACCGTCTACCGGAATAGACCTGAATTTAAACCCGATAAAAGATCAACTTGGCAGTATCCTTAAACATTATTTGGGGAATATTTTTATAATAATTTGTATGGGTCTTAACGATTCGTTCTCTGAATAATAGGCTTTTTAGGGTTACCTCGATACAATGAAGTAAAAGTGTATGAATTAAATTTATAATTTTTTAAAAATATCAAATAGAGCAATGTAAGCTCCGAATTTGGTGGTTTATATTTACTATGGGATTAATATTATTGTTTGTGGATATAAACAAGCCTAACCCCGTTCCATTAAAACACTACGGAACAATTGAATAAGATCATTCTCTTCTAGCTTCTCCACGCCATTTATATTAAATTTTATATAAACTAAATCGGTTGGCACGTGTCAACATACGAGCAGCTAGCATACTAGTCTAAACGCTAAGATTAATTGCCCACAAATTCACAGTTAATGGGTCAATTTGCGTTGAAAGAAAACGTGGCCGTCAAAATAATAATATGGCGCTGACCTCTGGCACAGCATGAAGACACAATAACAAACAAAACAGAAAAAAAACTAACAACAAAGGAAAAAAAAACTAAAAGAGAACACCTCAAAAGATTTGTATTAGACAGAATTAATGACAATGACTAGTGGAACAAATGAGCAATGCCAGCCAGCCCAAAAGCCATCACTCACAGAATAAGTGTTAATTTTTGTTGTTCAACTTTGTTTTTGTGTTTTGTTTTTCATTTTAATATACAATTGCCACAGTTGGAGTGCTGCTTTGCGGTCGCTGATGTGCTAATCCATCATTATTAGACGCCTCACTTAGACTTAGACTGGCGCGCATGCGGATGAGCTTGCAGGCGAGTTAAGTTGTTTATGGAAATTTGTTTGTGATGCAGCAAGCGTCTAAGAATGCGGCAAAAACGCAAACTAGCAGCAGCAACAACAACAACAACAATAACAGTGAATTATTGCAATTGATAGTCATTTGTATGAAGAGTTCGTTGCACAGCAGCAGAAGAAGCAGAAGTGGAAGAAGAAACAACAACAAAAACAGTTAACATTCAAGGTTTTTTTGTTGTTTTTGCTCTGCTAGCAAACGACCTTATGCGGTAGCTCGTAAAATGTGCAGAATAAGAACACCGTTGTGTAGCACTAGCGGCACTTTGCAGTCGTTAAATGCTGTTTGCCAGCAAAAGCAACAACAAAAAACCTAGAAAAACGCAACGGTTGTGCAATGCTTAGCCAATCGCAAATAAATAGTGGATAATTAATAAACACGCTACGTGTCATCGTCATCATCGTCGTCGTAGTCGTCGCGGTGCTGCGCTGTGTTGCGTTGCGAGGCGGAGCAACCGTGCAAAATTGTGGCAGCGTGAAATTGTCCGCTGAAAGACGGAATACGGAATACTAAGTACTGTGTAGCGTAAAAAACCCGAGACCTTATTGCAGTGCCGCGATTACTTGTAGTAATCATTACTTATGCTTAGTGTTATGGCAGAATTTATGAGCAATAAATTCGATTGTAGCTGTTATTCGAAAGCAACATACTATGCAATACTAAGTGCAACGCTCAAGAATAGATAAATCGTGGTGAATAAGAAAAACCCCAAAGAAAGTGCATACATCCTCTTCGCTGTTAGTATGACTGTAATCGTAAATTGTATTTTTAAAGATTTTCGTGAAGAAATTCTGAAATGAAGAAAATATAATTTGAATAAATATATATCTTTATGAATCAAAAACGAAGATGTCACTTGGAATTCGAGGAAAGTGTCTAAGTATGTGAGATTTTATCGATCTTATCAACCCCCTGTAAATTCATTCGAAACTCGGTTTTTTCGAGAAGACTCCTGGTAAGAAACCCTCGATCCATAATATCTCGAAGAATTCTATTCCATTCTTGAAATTAGTTTTTTCGAGTTAAAAAATGTGGTCGAATGTTCTTCAAAGATAAAATGTTACAGAAAATTATTTCTCGTGAAATTTTGTGTACCTCAGATGAGACATTTGGTCGAAAAATGAGCCTTAACACATCCCTTTACACCAACAAGCGACAAACCGTATGGAATTCAACTCAAAAGAACTGCACATATGGATATAGATTCCATAGATAGATATTGTATGAGAAGATGTTTTCTTGAGACGATTTTTTGAAAAAAGTTAAAACTTTTGGTTTTGCTTATTTTTGGAGTTACAAAACCATTTACTTCTTAATAAATTTAATCCTGAACAAATAGTCCTCGGCCAGATTAAAATCTAAGTGTGTTCATATGGAGTAGCCCGACTATTGGAAATCGGTAACAGAAAAAATAAAGTTTGTTTCCTTCGAAGTCAAATATTTCATAATTGAAGTCTTAATTGAAGTTGTCTTCTCTTTATATCAACCTCGCGCTATTTATAATTGCCATACAAACTCTCCTAATGTTTAAGATATTGGATGAGCTTAGTTGATACACTCTCTCTTTCCTTCTACTTCACCTCAGTTCTATATCATAAATGTAGTTTCCTCATATCGAAAGGAATATTCAATGGCTGCCAGATTGCGCCTGTGAATGTAGCTGAAAGAAAACGCTTTGTTATCCATTCTTGCAAATTTACAACTATTATTGCATTACTTATCTTCCTCGGCTTTTTTTTTCATTATAATATATATGTATTAGCCCAATTGCTTCCGCCATTTGTCAGAGACTGATATTGCTCAATTTGAGGAGAGACAAACTCACAAGAATATCAAAAAGTCACTAAATAGATTTCACCATAGATGAGTTTCTATTAGAGACTTGAAACCGCAGAGTACCGGCATTAATGGTATTTGTTGCAAATCTAAGTAGGGCATATGGAATCCAGTGTCTTAAAAGGAGTTTTCGCATCAATGTACGTCTCATATTTTAATTTTCTATTTCATACAATTTGTATACGTAGCCGTCTATAATTTAATTCATGATTCCAACATTAGTCAGTTATGAAATGCCGATCTCATTGGCTTAATTCTAATTTTTCGTAATTTTCATTCGATTCTCAGTGCAATGACAAGGCGATTGTGTGGATAAAGATCTTTGATCGATTTTTACGATATTGCGGAGCTTTAAGACTCTACCAATGCTTGCAGCTTATGTTTTATAATTATCAAAATATTTTTTAAGAAGTCCCTTCTGCTTTTTTGCTCTTTATTCAATGCTTTATAAAAAGTGTTGCTGTGATCGGATTTAGTTCAAATATGCGCCGTTTCGTTCGATAATCTGTTTCCATCTAGACGGCAACTTCATGATAACCCATTGTGGATGTGCCATCCTTATTTGCGATGAACTCGGACAGCCACTTTTCGCAAGCCTCTTTTGAGTTCAACTTTACACCACCAAGGGCGTTCGCCATGGACAGGAACAGGTGGTAATCACTTGGCGCTATGTCCGGGCTATATGATGGATGCGACAAAACCTCCTATCCGAGCTCCCGTAGCTTCTGACGAGTCAGCAACGAAGTGTGTGGCCTGGCGTTGTCCTGGTGGAACACTACACCCTCCTGTTGGCCAATTCTGGACGCTTCTGGTCGATCGCTAGCTTCAAGCGGACCAGTTGTTCACAGTAGATGGTAGAATTAAGCGTCTGCCCATATGGGAACAGTTTATAGTGGATGATTCCCTTGTTTTTGCGTTTTGGTGACTAATTCCCATCTCCTGGGCGATGTCACGAAATGCCACATGCTGGTCTAACTCGATGTTTTCCATGATTTGTAAGATGTATAGTATTGCTAGTTCCGAGCTCTGAAGCGCTTTATACATAGCCGCGAAATTCAAAAGACAAAAAAGCGGAGATATTTACTAACCTAATATCTTTGTTCATATTCCGGATTATAAAAACAAAATGTGTAAATGTGAAAGCTATTGGGGGACCCTCCGAATGATTATAAGCAGAAATATGTCAGCTATAGGTTAAAATAAGTCAAGAAGGGTTTCTTAACAAGTGATGAAGAAACTAATTTATGCTCATAACCCCTTCTTTCGGGTTTTCGACGACTTTAATAAAAATAGTAATAAAATCTCGTGCCATCTTTCCAAGAGCGCTTATTTTTCAATTCCGCAGTGAGACTCTGAAACTGCAATAAAACTTTCTTCAGTTTTTTTTTTTAAGTTGTATGACCCGGAACCTTTATTAAGCACTTTAAGTTTATTCACCCAATATTAAACTTGTTAATACTGTGATCAACTACAACACTTTTTTCACAAACCTATGTTGGATATAAAAGTTCGAATTATTATAGCCAATAAAAACAAAAAAATACAAAAAGCTACAATAAAGTCAAATAATGAAATGGAATAAATCCATCAAGTCTGCTTATGCTTCTACAACATTTACCACTACTAATTTCCGCATGTTAGTATTTAAACAATATTTGTAGAACCGATTAAAGACAAAGTTTTTCATGTTTCTCCATTTGCATATAAAATGAAATGTTAAAAAGAAAAAAGTTATTAGCAAACCGACTTAAGTGTGTAATTTTCACATTTAACCAGTTATTAATGTGAAGGCGGCAGCAAAGCGAAACAAGCATGCATAAATACGAGTACATAAACATGGAAGTTGATGTTAGCAAAAAAGCTTGAGCCAAACCGGCGACTGGGCTGGTCTTACTTACTTACTTACTGATGGCAACAAGTTTTCTGTGACAACATAATCGGCTTTGCTATAATCAATTGTGTGTTAAATCCTACATACAAACGCAGAGAAATAAAAAATAAGAAAACAGCGTGCATAAAATGTTACAGGCAGACATAATTATGTGTACGTGTATGTATGTATGTATGTTGAGTGGCACGTTTATGTCAGCGCAAGCGAACACGATCAGATTTCAAGTTCATGGTCACGAGCTCATACAAATGTTTATATATTATATGTATGTATGTTCATATGTAGGTATATTTTAGTGGCATTAAGCTGTAATAAAAGTAGTTTGCGTGGGAGTGTAGTAAGATTTAGAGTCAAGAACACCGAAATCTATAAAAACTGGTTGCAAAAACTATAAACGAAATACGCAATTTAATCCAAAAAAAAATTTGGTTACTTTTAAGTGGAGCTAGAAAAAAGGAAATCAGTTAGGGGATTATGTTTTATAATGGAATATATTTTTTTTTCAAGTGCTGATAATTTGGAAATAAAGTTTATCTAAAGCCCTCTTAGGAAATCATAATTGTTTGCGGTAATTATAACAATTTGAAAAAAATCTGCAATCTACGCCTAGATGTAGCCAACGTTTTATATTTCAGTGGAAATTCTATAACAAAAATAATTAACAAAAATTAAATACTGTTGAGCAATATAAAGATCAATTTTTGTATGTCAATACGCCTAATTGTAAGCAATATAATAAAAATGGGTTTATTTCACTATGTGCCGCCTAAATGTATACTACATTTTTTTGAAATTTTATGTTTTTTTAATAATAATACATTTAAACTGATAATGACAAACAGTTGCGATTATTTTCAGATTTCGAAGACTTTTATACCCAATATTGTGTAATTTATGTTCCTATAACATTATTTTGACAAGTTCCGAAGTTATTCAGTTTTAACTATCTTTCTGAAGTGGTCACAGAAAGTTTGGTGGCCACAGATTCTGCAAATAAATATAGATAAGGTCTCACCAAGTTTTTCTCAATCAGTCAAGTTTGTGAGAAGACCTCTTAAATTTAATTAAGCATAATATATGAGAATGAGAAAGACAACAGTTCCAGTTGATGGAGATCTGTTAAAGTTCACCGGCACTGGAGTATGAAACATTTGAATTAGAATGCAGTAGACATTAACCTAAATACTTCCAGGAAAGAGAGACTGAGATTAATTGTGTGAAGGCAAATATGGGGCATTCTCTGGAAAAAAGCCACTTGAAAAAAAAGTTCTTTATTTTCTTTGGCAATGATATATCTTATAGTACATGTAAAACCTAAAATAAAACATATGGTTTTAGGTCTGTGTAACGCGGGGTTGCCATATTATAAGGGGCCAAAGTTTTTTGTTAAAAAATTTTTCGAACCGCCATAACTTTAAAGCTAATGAACAGATTTTAAAACACCATGTGACTTTTTTGTACAGAATTTCTCAAACTTTAAAACTGTGTATCGTAAAAATTTTTAAAATTAAAATTTCATATTTCATAGCAAAAAAAGAATTTTTTTTCTTTTTATTTTTAACAATTTATGCCCACGGCGATTTTTTTTTCGAAAATATCTTAAAATGTTTCTTATTTCATCATCTTTTTACCCCCAAATGGGGATTTTGGGACAGCAATATTTGTATGAGCTACAAATAAAAAACCAACTCAGAACATGATGAAAAATCATTGATTTATGCACTATTATTATCAGAATTTAGCGTAACCCAGGATTAACGACGTGGACGTAGCAGACATTTAATCCCTTTTTGTTTTTTTTTTATTTTTTAATTTTTTTGTATTTTTCAAATTTTTTTTTTGTTTTTGTTTTGTATTTAAAATTATCACGTACTTGAATCTAATCTACTCATAAGTCCTAGGAGATTCAACTAAACTCAATCGGATAAGAAAAATTAGTTTTTTTTTTCATTTTTGGCATCAGGAAATCTTTTTCTAGATTTTCGGAGAAAATATACAGAAATTTTTGAAAAAAAAGTTTCAATTCGGCCCAGGATAATTATGTAATCTAAAAGCTGTAGACATTTCATTGAAATCTACTGAGCGGATTTCAAGTTACAGTTGTCACCAGTTCAAAAAACATAGTTTTGAGAAAACCACATTTAAAGTTTCACACTAGCGTGTTGGAGTGCCCGAGCGCTCTTTGTTATTTGTCGAATAATTACTTGAAAAATAATTATCAGATCTACTTCAAATTGTCAGAGAATATTTTTAAGATAGTACACTTGGACCAAGTTTCGACAAATTAATGTATTCTTAGGTTCAAAAAGCAACAGTTGGTCCAACTGAATGGACTTATATTTCGTTTAAATTTGTTAGGTTATCGTAATTGCCTCAAAATTACTACAATGCTTTAAGTAATTGTTTCAAAACTAAGGGAACAATTTCAGTTATGGATTAAAAATTAATTTTCGTGCGTTTTTTGGAGAGTTTTCTTCTAAGATTTACTACCTTCACATCATTTCATGAATTACAATGATATTATTTTATAACTTTTAATATATTTCGTGGACATTAGTGATCCCGTAAGGTAAAGATTTTCTATAAAATTAAATTACAAACAATATATGAATATATGAACAAATTTTTTTTATAAAAAATAATTTCTAATATTAATGAAAAATACATGAGCGTTGCTAAAAAAATTTGCTAATGATGTAAAAATGCAAATATTTATACAAATAAACAAAAACAAACGACTTCTCCTAGAGCATAAAGTAGAGTATGCATTTTTCTATTTTTCCAGTTTGTTTAGCGTGCTACCGCCTTTTTTTCAGCCACTCGTTGAACGACAAACGTCGACGAGTACTTGCCAGGGCAGCTGTCAACTCAAGTGCGCGCCAACTTGTGGCAAATTAATTGAATGCTTTTGATTTCATTAAGCATTTTTTTCCACAAAAATGTTTGCTTGAATAACTTGACAAACACACAATTTTTTTTGCGCGAGACTGACATCACCAACAGGTTGCTGGGTAACATTAAAAAAAGAAAAAATTAAAAGAAAAATAAAAATAGAAACACAGAGTTTCGCTAGAATAAACATTGTCAAGAATAATAAAGAATGGAGTTTCACTTCTACTACGTTTCAGAGTTAATGACATGCTATTTCGAGTTTACTTCTAACGCCATAAAGCTAGCATGACACTTTTTTATTGTTGTTGTTGTCATAAATAAAGCTACATGAACTTGTACTGTGTTCATTTATTTGGCAAATCGTACTAGTTCTGACACCTTAAAGCTAAAATCTGAAGAAGTTTACGACTTCCGGTGTGGCTTTGTGTGGCGCTGTGGGCCCAGCAAGGGCACATCACTTTTATGGTTTTAATTAAAACTGGTGTATGCCAATGTATATATGTATATTTACACAGTAGTTAATGTGGCTTTGCATAAATTATAGCGAAATACATATTATATAATCAGCATTCCAGCTATTCTTCTATGGCTCTTTTGTAATACATTTCAACTTGCTATACTTTGCTTTAATTTATTGTCACTTTTTGTTGTAATTTATAGTTAAATTGTTGCTATGGTAATGAAGTTTACATTGTTCATGTTGCCCACCAGCTAAAAGTAGGAATAAATATTAAAAAAAAATAATACTAAACTTCAGACAAAAGTCTTCAAGTCGTTTGATATTTGCTATTCTGTACTATAACTCGTCTTATAAATCTGTTGCGCTTGAAAGAGTTCTGGTTTCGCCACACTGATCCGCCAGATGTTGTTGGTTTTAGTATCTGGTGTAAGTCTTACACCGACAAATATATATACTAGCGTTTAAAATGTATAAAAAGTGCTACTGTTTCTTTAAATTTGCAAAACTGTATATTAGGGTGGTACTTAAAAATTTCAAATCAAAAAGTTTTTCGGTATCCCTAACTATGGTAAATCTATAATATAAAGGTTAGTGATGCCAGATAGGAAAATCTGAACCAGTTAGAGATTGTTAAGACTTTTATAAAGCGATTTGAGACCACTTAACCTTTGACCTTCGGATTAAAAATTTCTTCTAAGTCCACTCGGCTACATAGTATCTCCAATTGGAAGAAAATGATAGTCAGATAAGTGATATATTCGACTATAATATCATCTGTAATGTAAGGTTATTTAGAAAATGTGCTGCAAAATTATTATTTTTAGATTTAAGGATAACCCTCATAAATTTTGAAATACCTACCATTAATTATAGTTATATGAAAGTAAATTAATGTAAGAAATTTTCAACGATATTTTATATTGTTTGAAATATTACTGGATAATTTATGGAACCACTTCCATAATGAGTTTTAGTCGCTTAAAAATGCCTCGAGTTGCGAAATAATTGTTCAATATGCTGAATAAATGTCTGTGTAACTGATGTAGACGTGCTTCATCGATGTTTGGTTGGCTGACAGAATACTGCTTATACAAAATAATACTACATGGATATTATTAAAGAAGAAAACTAACTTCGGAGTTGGAGATAGTAAGCGAGAATATTGCATGATTATTGGAGTAATTCTTTATTACAACTTTGATGTTTGTTTTCCATAATTTTCATGAGAGAATTGAAAGCAAAGTAAAATGAAATTCATATCTTTAGCTCTTTTAACTGATTTGTCTAATAATTCTGATATATTCACCCGATATGGTTGCTCTAAGAACAATATAAGAAATACACCCTATTGAGAGTGTCGGCTGGCAGTAGAAAAGACTCCAGTAAATGGAGTCGATTATATTTTAATTAAGATTAAATTAGATCGACAAAATTAAGAAAATTTCTAACGATTGAGAAATAGGTGTGGATAAATGAGAGATCACAGTCCATGGTTGAGCGATTGATCGAGACTAACAATAGCATCGGTAGTCGAAAATCTCTCAGTTGTCAATTATCTATTGCCAGTCAACACTCGTAATAGGGGTGACAGTTTCTGATTTTTATTTTAAAAGCTGGGTCTTTTGAATATCAAAATAATTAAGATTTCTAAAAAATCTTCACTGGGTGATTTAAAAAATATTATAAATTTTTTTTTAAATATAAAAAATACTATTTTTATACTCTCACAACAAAGTTGCTACGATAATTTGAAAAAAAAATGAGATATCTTAATGAAACTTGGAACACATATTCCTTGACACCCTGAGGAGGTTTGTTTTGAAAATGGGCGACCATTGCCACGCCCACAAAATGGCGAAAACCCAGAACCTATAAACCGTCATAACTAAGGCATAAATGAAGTTGTGAAAGTAAAATTTGTTAGAGAGGATCACATTAGGGAGGTGCATATTTGGATGTACTCTTTTTTGGCGAGTGGGCGGGGTGTGAAAGAAATCGGATAATAACCATGCCCACCTCACATACAAAGGTTATGTTGAAAATTACTAAACAGAAGAAATGGCAGAAAGGACTGCACTCAGATTTTTTTTTACAAAATGGCAAATAGGCGTGGCGCCGCCTACTTATTGGTCAAAAACCATATCTCAGGAACTACTCGACCGATTCGAATGAAATTCCGTATATAATATTTTCTTGACAACCTAAAAACACGGATGAAAAATGGGCGAAATCGGCTCGCAAGCACGCCTACTTCCCATATAACTATAATATAGACATTAGGAACCAATGAAGATAATGAAGGAAATACAACTTGTGTAAAATTGTCGAAATCGGATATCGAACATGAAGAACTCAGTGAATAATGGTAATTTTTCACCAAAAATATAAGTAAATCTCTCAGATATTTTAATATAATTCAGAGAGAATCTTTTTCTTTTTCTTTAAAAATTAAAATCGGGTCATAATTTTTCCGAGATCCCATATTCCTAATTATAGGCTTTTCAAAAATACGATCGGTTTTATAAATCGTTTAATATGCGATATATCTTAGCAAAATTAAGCGTTCGATATATTTTATCTTGTTGGTGAAAATGAGTAAAATCGGTTCAGGAATTACCTCAGCCTTCATATACTATATATGATGATTTACGTTATTCTATTGGACTCTATGCCGAATATATGGGTTGAATTGTGTTATCTTTATAAAATTACATCAATAAATTGCAAGAGTATAAAATGTTCGGTTGCACCCGAACTTAGCCTTTCCTTACTTGTTTTATTTAAAAGCAACATCCTTGTACTTGAAACAAAGACCACCTAATTTCCGATTATTCATACATATATGTATGTATAGTCTATAGAAATCTTATACTTTACACCTAAGTGCAGTTTCATTGTCAAGTCTAAGCAATTTGCCGCCCACAATGTTGGCTGTCAACAGTGATGGCTCCCCAAAAACAGCTGGTTACAATGAGTAATGAAAAGTGAATTGTATGCAAATTCATATGTCTATGTACGTATGCATGTGGGACTATACTCAGATAGTATGTGTATCTTCATTGTAAAGCATAATTTATGCCTCTAAAGTGCTTTTTATACAAATTCATACAAGTAATTTGTTAGCGTAAATTGCACATTAACACTGAAAAATGTAATGACACATACTACAGGTGTATATACAGAAATGTATGTTTGTATGTATATTTGAGTAAATGGAGATTCTCGTATCATCATACAAATGATTATACTGTTAATATTATCTGTAGTTACACTCATACGTGTATTCAAGGTTTTAGATTCATATGTATATATGTGAATATATTTACATAAATATGTAAGCACTTACATTTATGCCGGTGATGAATCGCGCTTTATTCAAGTATTCAAGTATTCAAGTAGTATCTGCAGCACTTGTGCCGCGCATTTATGCATGAGTGTGTGTGGATATTTATGTGTGCGCGTTAAACGCTGAAAATGGCAGCCTTGGCCGCGAAGCCAGTGTTGCATGTTACCGCACTGTTAAATAAAAGTAAATGAGTCGTAAAGGAAAAAGCAAAAACAAAAAAATAAATAAATTTCAATTTGATGACTACTTGCGCTGTGCGGCTCAGCAGGTGTCGATAATATCGAAAATTATTATGTTATTAAATATCTATAAATAATTTACTGCGCGTGGCACATTTAAAGACAATGTTTAAGACGAAACATTGCCATTTCATGAAATTATTATTTGAAATCACGTAAATGTGTTGATTATATGAATAAAGCGGATGGTTAATCAAATTGCTGTTATCATTTTGAATGCCCGGAAAATTTAGAAATTATTTAGAGGAGTTGTTGCTGTAATTTAGTGCATTTATGCAGGTGTTGAATGCGGAAAAATAATAAAATCAGATAAAATTGTGCAAAAAATTGAAAAACAAGGAAAGAAAAATATCTAAAAATTTACAAAATTTCAAAAATTCAAATCTCAAAAATTTTTAGAAAATGAAATTTTGTGATTAAAAAGAGTTTTGTGAATTTAAAATTTTAAAATTTTAGAAAATTAAATTTTGTATAAAAAATATTTTTTTAAATTCTAAAAATTTTCGAAAATAAATTTTGAATTAAAAAATATTTTTTAAATTTTAAAAATTATTGAAAATAAAATTTTGAATTAAAAAAATATTAAATTTAAATGTTTGAAAAATTTAGTCACTTATAAATTTTTTATGACTTACATATTTACATATAATTCTTTCCAACTCTCTTATTATGTAAATTATCAAGTTCGCTTGACCTTAGCTATGCTTATTTGCATATACCTATGTATAATGGTGTATGTACATATGTAGGTACTTATAAATAAATTTGCATACTAGTGTATTACCGTGAAAACCTTGATGAACTCAAAAATAGCATTGGCAACTTATACTTTTTGTTCTTACTGTTTTACATGGCTGAATTCAACTCTTTTGCAATTTTATTTGCTGTTAAGTAGTATGCAAAGTACATTTACTTGTATACATCACAAGATGTGTTATTTATTGATCCCCTGAATTCTAAATATATTGTTTAATTTATATAAAAACATGTAAGAAAAAAAAAACGATTTATTTATTTAATTTTATTAAGGGAACTCACAATTCGTTCACGATATTCGGCATAAAGTACACTAAAATGAGGGCTGGGATATTTGCAAAGAGCTCGGACAGCTACTTTTCACAAGCCTCTTCTGAGTTCAACTTTACACCACTATGCTATGCTGGCGCTATGTCCGGGCTATTTGGTGGATGCGATAAAACCTCCATCCGAGCTCCCGTAAATTTTGACGAGTCAGCAACGAAGTTTGTGGTCTGGCGTTGTCCTGGTGGAACACTACACCCTTCCTGTTGGCCAATTTTGGTCGCCTGCTTCAAGCGGTCCAGTTGTTCGCAGTAGATGATAGAATAAAGCGGCCATATGGAAACAGCTCATGGTGGATGACTCCCTTCCAATTCCACCAAACACACAGCAAAGCCTTCCTGGCGGTCAATCCCGGCTTGTCCACTGTTTGGGACGATTCACCGGCCTTCGACTACGACCGTTTTCGCTTGATATTGTCGTATGTGATCCATTTTTCGTCGTCATCATCCGCTTAAAAATGGGTCGAGTTCGTTCCGTTTCAGCAGCATATCGCAGGCGTTTCGGTACAGAAGGTTGTTTTGTGTAAAATCTTGCGACACCCAAACATCAAGCTTTTTTGTATATCCAGCTTTCTACAAATGGCTTGGTGACTAACTCTCATCTCCAGAGCGATGTCACGAGATGCCACATGCTGGTCTAACTCGCTGTTTTCCATGATTTGATCCATGGTGTCGTTTTCACCTTCTCTTCCCTCACAGTTCGAAGTGAAAGAGTACCATCCCCCAAAACACAATTAATCTCACGGAACGTTCCTCTATTTCGACGTTAGTGAATTCCATGTTTACACGTCTATAACTGTTGAACGCAAATATCCACAGTAATCATGCATAGCGTCGTTTTGTAGGTTATGTCAAGACCTTTCAGAGGTGTATAGTAATGCCAGATACGAGCTCTGCAGCGCTTTATACATAACCGCGAAATTCAAAAGACAAAAAAGGCGAAAGGGAGATAATGCTAGGGGAAGTTATGACTCGATTTCAATCATTTGTGGTACAGAGATACACTATTAGAAAAAAAGATTATATCTGGATTTCTGATTGGATCTGAGAGATTTAGCGGTATTTTCGATAAAAAATTATCCATTGTCACTGTGGTCTTCATGTTCGATATCTGGGACATTGAAAATTTGTAGTCCGATTTGTGATAGCACATCTCAAATGCATTATTTGTTATTATTGATTATTATTGATTCTTTATGTATTACTTTTTCATATGAGAAGTTGGAGTGGTTGATTACCGATTTCGCCCATAATCCACTAGTAACATCAGGCAGTCAAGAAAATGTTATGTAGCCAATTTCGATGAAATCGATCGAGAAGTTCCTGAGTTATGATGTTTGACCCAAAAGAGGTTTCCAACATATTATTTGTATGGTATAGGGTTATTATTCGATTTCATTAATGATGTCCAGAAAGTTTGTTTTTTATAACTTCGGTAATTTGGAAAATATATACAAAAAACTTTCCCATCAAAATCTCATCCAAAATATGCCCCTCCCTAGAGTGATCCTTTATACCAAATAATAAACTTCCTGTTTCTTCGAAAACTTCCATCAAAACCTCTTTAGCATTACTTTACATATTTGCTGAAGCCCACAAATTTCGTTAATATTTTGTCCACACACAAAAATGTAAAAATATACACAACACCACGGTTGACTGGCGTTCGAGTTGCAACCAGCCATGGGGCACTTTGTATAAATTAACGCTGGCCAAAAGGCGTAGCAAAGTGTTGACGCCCTGCTGTTGCAATTATTTTACACTTAATTTACTTCGCAACCATCAAGCAACAACCAACAACAAATAACTCGGTTGTCAATTCGCAAATTAAATTGTATAAACAAATGAATTACGAGCCAGCAGTCACCAGCAGATTAAGTCAAGCGCGGCTTATTAGCATAAGTTGATATGGGCAAGTGCTAATGTACTTAATTGAACACATTACCACTTATGACATCACTGATGCATCATATTGCTACAATAACAAAAACAAGTGAATTTGTCCGCTGTGGCATGTGCGGCGGCAGTTGTGTGGCATAAACGCAGTGAAATGATTGACATAGAAAAATTTGATGAGATTTTTGATGCGAATTGCGCTAAATAATTGCTGCTCAATAGCTGTGACAGCTGACAGTTGACAGTAGATAATCACACTTACGGTATTTGATGTCAAGTTCAGCGTGTTGGGAATCGATTGAAAGTATAAATAAGTGTGTGATGTGTGTGTCATTTGATGCGAATCATCGCTTCTAACTGACTCTTCTCTGGTTCTGGAGTGGAGTTATATGTAGAAATGTCTGTGTGTTTTATCGCATTTTCTGCAGCGCAATCTTTACACATAACAACTTCGCTTGAAATGCAGTTTTTTATTTTCGATTTAATTTTTTGCTTCTCAATCAATTAACGTTGCGCTCTAAAAGGCACTTTTAATTGGCAAACATTTCTAATTCATTGGCGCATTGTTGCCGTCAATTCTTTCCACTCACAACATATTAGTTTCCATCATGATACTCCATTAAATAGCGCAAAATTAATTAAGTTGAACAGCGGGAGCTTGGAAAAAAGTGTCAATTCAATAGAATGTGTTGTGGAATGCTTCGCGGCCATTTGATGTCGACAAAACGACAAATCGGACAAACTGGTGGCACGTACAAGCTGCTTACAGCTAAATATGCTTATAAATATGCGCTTTTTTCTCCATAGTCACGCGTTGCCATGCATAAATTTGTAAAGAGTTTAGCTTTTTTACAGTTTTTTATTTATTATTTTCATTTGTTAATATTCTAATGGTGGAATGCTGTTGAGTTTTCATGAGAAGTTGTGGAATAATTAGCAATAGTCTTCAGGCAAATAATAAAATGCAGAAATAATGATTAAAATTAATGACAAGTGGAAATTTGCTTCCAATTTATTTTTATTTTAAATTTTTTAAGAGAATATTTTTACCAGATGATTAAAAAATATATAAGTTTTTTCAATAATTGTCACAAAACTGATATTAACAATATATTTTTTTTAAATACATTTTAAATTAAATTTCATATAACTTTTTTTTATTTTGTTTTGTTCATTATTATTTTTTTTATTAATATTATTACAAAAACTTTAGCAAAGAATTTTTGAATTATTAAATTTATTTTTTTAAATTAAAAATATATTAAAAAAAATACTTCAAAAAATTTGATTAAAAATTGTACATTTTTTATATTTTATATTTTATATTTTATATTTTATATTTTATATTTTATATTTTATATTTTATATTTTATATTTTATATTTTATATTTTATATTTTATATTTTATATTTTATATTTTATATTTTATATTTTATATTTTATATTTTATATTTTATATTTTATATTTTATATTTTATATTTTATATTTTATATTTTATATTTTATATTTTATATTTTATATTTTATATTTTATATTTTATATTTTATATTTTATATTTTATATTTTATATTTTATATTTTATATTTTATATTTTATATTTTATATTTTATATTATATATTTTATATTTTATATTTTATATTATATATTATATATTTTATATTTTATATTTTATATTTTATATTTTATATTTTATATTTTATATTTTATATTTTATATGTTATATTTTATATTTTATATTTTATATTTTATATTTTATATTTTATATTTTATATTTTATATTTTATATTTTATATTTTATATTTTATATTATATATTTTATATTTTATATTTTATATTTTTTATTTATTTTTTTTTATTTTAATTCATTATTATTATTATTATTAAACTTTGACAAATTACTGAAAAAAAAATCAAAAATTAAATATATATAAATATATAATAATTTTTACATTTTTTAGTAAACATTTTTAAAAACATTTTGTATAATTTGGGCATTTTTGAATTAAATATTAAATTCCATGGACTTTTTTTCCAAGCTAAAAGAACATATTGCTACGAAGGGATTTTTATATTTATATATGTACTCTTAGTTAACCGTAACTAAGACCGTAACTTCTAAATTTTTTTTTTTTAATTTTTTCGAAAATAAAATATTAAATTTTAAATAAATGGATGAAATATCATAATTTGATTTAAAAACAAAAAAAAAATGAACGTTAAGCCATATACATATTTGAAATTTTTATATAATTATATTCTTATAGAAAAGGACAAAATACATATATTTTTGTTTTTTAGAAAATAATATATTAAATAAAAAAATGTTGCAGTAAATGGATTTAATATTACAATTTGATTTTTTGCATAAATTTTTAATTTTTTTGTGAAAAATTTTGTAGAAAATAAAATATTAAGTTTTAAAAATATTTTTATTAAAAGTAAATTTTACAATAAATGGATTTAATATTATAATGTGAATTTAAAACAAAAAAAAATAAATATTTTTTAAACAATATATTTGGAATTTTTTAGAAGAAAAATATTGCATTTACTCATTTTTTTTTTCAAATTAAAAATAAATTCTAAAATATATGGGCTTAGTATTCTTCTTCTTCTTCTTGACTGGCGTAGACACCGCTTACGCGGTTATAGCCGAGTCCAAAACAGCGCGCCACGCATCTCTCCTTCTGGCAGTTTGGCGCCAATTGGTTATTCCAAGCGAAGCCAGGTCCCTCTCCACCTGGTCCTTCCATCGGAGTGGAGGTCTCCCTCTTCCTCTGCTTCCACCAGCGGGTACTGCATCGGAGCTGGAGCACCTTCATCCATTCGAACAATATGTCCTAGCCAGCGTAGCCGCTGTTTTTTTATTCGCTGGACTATGTCTATGTCGTCGAATAACACATACAGTTCATCGTTCCATCGTCTGCGGTATTCGCCGTTGCCAATTCTTAAGGGACCATAAATCTTCCGCAAAACCTTTCTCTCGAAAACTCCTAGTTCCGTCTCATCGGATGTTGACATCGTCCACGCTTCTGCACCGTAAAGTAGGACGGGAATGATGAGAGACTTGTAGAGTTTGGTTTTTGTTCGTCGAGAGAGGACTTTACTTTTCAATTGCCTACTTAGTCCATAGTAGCACCTGTTGGCAAGAGTGATTCTGCGTTGGATTTCCAGGCTGACATTGTTATTGCTGTTAATGCTGGTTCCCAGGTAGACGAAATTATCTACAACTTCAAAGTTATGACTGTCAACAGTGACGTGGGAGCCAAGACGCGAATGCGCTGACTGTTTGTTTGATGACAGGAGATATTTCGTCTTGTCCTCGTTCACCACCAGACCCATTCGCTTCGCTTCCTTATCCAGGCGGGAAAAAGCAGAACAAACGGCGCGGGTGTTGTTTCCAATGATATCGATATCATCGGCGTACGCCAGTAGCTGTACACTCTTGTAGAAGATTGTACCTTCTCTATTTAGCTCTGCAGCTCTTATAATTTTCTCCAGCATCAAGTTAAAGAAGTCGCACGATAGCGAGTCACCTTGTCTGAAACCTCGTTTGGTATCGAACGGCTCGGAGAGGCCCTTCCCGATCCTGACGGAGCTTTTGGTGTTGCTCAACGTCAACTTACACAGCCGTATTAGTTTTACGGGGATACCAAATTCAGACATCGTGGCATAAAGGCAGCTCCTTTTCGTGCTGTCGAAAGCAGCTTTAAAGTCGACAAAGAGATGGTGTGTGTCGATCCTATTTTCACGGGTCTTCTCCAAAATTTGGCGCATGGTGAATATCTGGTCCGTTGTTGATTTTCCAGGTCTAAAGCCACACTGATAAGGTCCAATCAGTTTGTTGACGGTGGGCTTTAGTCTTTCACACAATACGCTCGACATAACCTTATACGCGATGTTGAGGAGGCTTATCCCACGGTAATTGGCGCAAATTGTAGGGTCTCCCTTTTTGTGTATTGGGCAGAGTACACTGAGATTCCAATCGTCAGGCATGCTTTCTTCCGACCATATTCTGCAAAGAAGCTGATGCAAGCACCTTATCAGCTCTTCGCCGCCGTATTTGAATAGGGCTTAGTATTAGTAAAAAAAAATTACATAAAATTTCTTAGAATTTTTATTTGACTTGAGCCAATATTTATATTTGATTTCTTTTATGACACAAAATTGTTTTAAGTAATAAAAAATTCCTTAAAAATATTTGCTTGAAAAATATTTAAAATTTATCCTAATGTAAATTTAGGTGTATCTCAAATCTATATTGATTTCATTATAATTTAATTAATATTTAAATTTTATTGCGAATTAAACCTATAAATTTATTACTTTATAAATATTGATCATAAGCACACTTAAATCGATCAAAACAAGTATTTATTTTTGCTTTTGTCCCTTGAATAAAATAATTTATTATTTTTAATTCAGTTAAAAATAACATATCCAAGCTTTCAATTGCTCGCTATAAGCTGTTTGTCTGCATTATAAAACGCAATAAAGAATATTGTTGCATTTAAAATAAATTGAAATGTCACAATTTGTCAACAGTCGTTAAAAAATTGAAGTTCCAACTGGTTTATTTAATATTAAAAATCAGTAAAAAAATTGTATGAATTGAGTTAACTTCAAATTTTCATGTATATATGTATTTTTTAAATTTCCAAAATTTCTTATCAAAAATATTAAATAATTATATTCAAAACAATTTAAAAAAATAATAAACTCATTTTAACCTAACTATATTGCTTAAGCCACCACTTCACTCTCAATTCTAATTATCTCACAAAATTTCTCAATTTATCTTACAGTTCACACAATCCACATACGCCCTGGTCACGTGCCTCATTTCAATTTGTGCGGCGATACGTGTCGATTTCAATACGAACAAGGGTCCAATTGTGCCACCAACACCACGTACAACGGTACGCCCCTTGCCGCCATACCGTGAGCCAGCGCCCGTTTGGGAGGATCAAAGCAATGATATACCGAATCCGAATCCATACACGTAAGTTTTATTACAAAAGACTTAAGACACGAACTCGTTGCAAAGATTTATGTTTATTAGCGCCATAAAATGACAGTTTGAATTGTGTTGAGTTTGAGAAATATTGCTTGAGATATTATTATTATTTTTTCACTGAGTTATTTAAAATAATGTGTAATTAAAACTTAACCAATGAAAAACATTAGATGGATATTCCATTTGTTCCAATTTATTGAATAATATTACTGAAATAAAGGTATTTCCCAAACATGTTAAGAGTTGCCACGTTCCCTGAAAGACTAATTAAATAATGTTTGCTAGCAAAAACAACTCAGGCCTTTGCAAACCAAATGTTAGGCACTATTTTTCTCAGTTTTTTTCGCCAAAGATGGCAACTCTAATTCAAAAATGTTACTATTTTTCATTAGTGGCAACTCTACATCTATTTAAATTGTGGATTTCTGGAACGTTTTTCAGAGAACGAATTTCAGAGTGCTTTTTCTTGGATACCATAGATTATTATTTTTTTCTTCGAAAACTTTTAGACCTAAGCGACCAATATTTGGACCTATTTACATTTGCATCTGAAATCTGGTTAGGGTTACAGAATAAAAGTACCGTTTTAACTTAATTAATGATTATAACAAACGTGGTAGTTCATTTGAGAAAACTATAATTTTTATTCAAAATTTTTTTTTATTCGAATCAGGTGGCAACTCTATGAAAATATTTTTATATTTAAGAAATTTTCTAAAATTGTCAACAAATATTTTTATTATTCATAACCGAATTTATTTTTCAGTATTTATAATTTTTTAAATAAATATATATGGCAACCCTTTTATTAAATCTGTAATGTAATCCATGTCTTAACTTTCGTTGGACTTTAGCTTAGTAAATTCACTTTTAAATATATATTACGCGCATAAACATACCATAGCCTTTAGTAAAGTAAACGAATATTCAGAAAGACAGTACTGCCAATAAATACCGTTATTTTCCACTATCCACACTGCACACTCATAAAATTTTATAGTTTAATTTAGCAGTGCAGATTTCCACTAACTCTAAACCATTTTGTCTACCTTTCAGCTACATTTTACCGCCTCCATCGCGACCACGTACAACTGGCAATAATGTTGGCAACACCGGTCAAAGGCCACTGCATTACTATGGCAACCTTTTGTTACCCTCCAACGAGAATGCCTTCGCGCAGCAGGGCAGTACGAATGTAGGCGGCGGTAGTTTGGCAGCGAAATATATACCGAATGTCGGAATACGGTATACAGCAGTGGTGGCGCCTACCTACAACAGCAACAATTACAACAACAATAACAATAATCAAGCGAATCGCAATAACGGTGGCAGCAATTACTTTGACGTGAACAATAAATTGCATGGCAAATATTATAATGCGAAAACGAAAAAGTACAAGGCATACGAGAAGGTCAAATACGTGCCACAAAACTATGTAAGAATCTATTATTATAAATAAAATGTAATATTGTAATATTTCATGTTGATTTTGGAATTTTCTTTTGGCTTAGAGGTGGTAGTATTTATTTATAAGTAGGGAAAAGTGACAAAATTGAAGTTAGGGTGGAAGAAATTGAGTAATTAAAATTTTTTTTTTTTGCAACTCAAATTTTTGTAAAAATATTTTTAATAAGTTACTTTAAATGACACAAAAATTTATATATTTTTTTTAATTTTAGCTTAAAGTATTTTAGGTAACACTATAATACCCTCTATAAGTGCCTCATATAACCCACACTCATATCCACCACACAAACACTCATATATTATTCCAACACTCACCTTCACTATACTCATCTATCGCTCATTGTTAGTTCCGTAGACACATCTATTCACATCTTCATCATACCTTCTCATTACAGTATCCACTCTCTACATTGGCACTGCCCATCGAAAAACCATACACAAATGCATTCAATCAAGAACAGTTGATACGCACACAACAGTTGCCACAAGTTGTTGCACCCAAAGCCTTTCGACCAAATGAAAAGCCAACAAGCGAAGTGGAAACCGCAGCATCCGCATGGACAAACACCGTTAGTGCAGCAGCAGCACCTTCAGTTGCCACACAAGCCAAGTGGGCGCACGCGAAAGATCAGCCGCTGTTGAAAAGTAAGACCCTCCCTGAGAAGCTAGCAATCGCATCAACAGCTACTACAACAACAACTGCCAAAACAACGGGAGGTCAACAGGTGAACGCTATCACCAGTGCGAAGAGCAGGTGAATGTGCAGCAAATACCGTTACAGCTATCTGAGTTGCTATCTGGCTGGTCTGAGAGCTCAGGCAGCACAAATATAAATTAATTTTGAAGAGAAAATAATTTTCAAACGCATTTAAAACAACAAATCAAGAAAAAAAGTGAAAAAAATGTACCTCAAATAAACAAATGATCAACTTTTTGGACATTTACTGTTATAAAACCGTATTGCTACATTTTTTTGTTTGTATCTTGTAAATTTTACTAACCAACCGATTCAGTCAAGTTTGGCTAATTATTACATAATAAGCAATGTCCCTTTAGGACTCACCGATTTTTTTTGTTTTTTAAGTTTTGCCTTGCCATAGAAAAGCAACAACGAAAATTCATAATTATTTTATTATTTTTTAAACAAAAGCTGTATTGTTGGCAGCGTGCTATGTACAGCTATATAATAAATATTTTGTTATATATTTTATATATTAAAAATGAGGACAAACACTGTGTACCAATTGTAATCGTATTAGTAATTATGTATGCTAAATATAAACGAATACTTTCTTTTATGAAAAGTAATTGTAAATAAATAAAACGAATAATGTATAAATAAGAAAGCGAACAATAAAACTGAATAAATATATATTTTAGCGAAATTAACTGGTTTTTATTAAAAATGAAATTTATGATGAGAATTAAAGAGGTAAACAACA
Source organism: Zeugodacus cucurbitae (assembly GCF_028554725.1). Lineage (NCBI taxonomy): Eukaryota > Metazoa > Arthropoda > Insecta > Diptera > Tephritidae > Zeugodacus > Zeugodacus cucurbitae. The sequence goes on from NC_071669.1 coordinate 58,841,200, forward strand.
ATTGCTTGTATATATATGTAAGTATATGAGAGTTTCTTGATCAATGTCTAGTACACGTTTCATCTTTCAACTACGAAACTTGACTTCATCGTCCAAAATGTATTTGTGCTTAGAAAATACTTAATCTATTTCCAATATAATGAAATAAAATATTTAAAAAAAAATTAAAAATTATAAGATGTGCCCGGCTACATAAAGCGTGTTTTTTAGACTTTATTATGAAGACAAGAGTATATTTAAAAAATGATTTCGGAACCGGTGCGGCTGACTCAAATAAATTTCAGTCGAGAGGACCAAATTTCGACAGCTATTTGTATCGTATGTCTCCAATAAACGTTCTTCCGACGTAAGTCTTTTCATTATGAAATGACAAAGCAAACTAACTATAAACCGAGTGACAGCTGTCAAAAAGACCAACTCCGAAAAAAGTATTGCCTCATTGAAAACCGCGTGTCTAAAAAAAACAGGACCTTCTTTGTGGCAATAAAGCAACGTTACTCGAAAAATAGAGGGGTCTACACTTTAAAGGGTTTGGGGTAGTCAGGATTTTCAAAAAATCATTATTTTTTGCATTTTCTTTAAGTGTGTAAGAGCGCTTGGCCACTCCGAAACGCTAGTGTGAAATTTTAAATGCAAAATTAGGTTAAAGCTAGGTGTTTTGAACTGTTGACAACTGTAGCTTGAAAACCGCTAAGTAAATTTTTATGAAATTTATACAGCTGTAAGAATACTTAATAAACCAGGGTCTGATCGAGACTTTATCTTTATTTTTATACTCTCGCAACAAAAGTTGCTAAGAGAGTATTATTGTTTTGTTCACATAACGGTTGTTTGTAACACCCAAAACTAAACGAGTTAGATATAGTGATATATGTATATCAAAATGATCAGGGTGACGAGACGAGTCAAAATCCGATTGTCTGTCAGTCCGTCAGTCTGTCCGTGCAACGGATAACTTGAGTAAAAATTGAGATATCTTTATGAAACTTGGAACACAAGTTCCTTGGGACCGTGAGAGGGTTGCTTTCAAAAATGGGACCACTGCCACGCCCACAAAATGAAAACACGTAAAGTGTCATAACTAAGCCATAAATAAGGTTATAAAAGATAAAATTTGGCATAAAGGATCGCCTAGGAAAGGGTATATTTGGATGTAATTCTATTGGGGAAGTGGGCGTGGCCCCGCCGGTTATTTGTATATATCTCGCAAACCAATATAGTTATATCAATCAAACTTTCTGCAGTCGGTTCTCTTACGTACCCCACCACACACCATGAAATTAGTTGAAATCGGATAATAACCACGCCCACCTCCCATACAAAGGTTAGGTTGAAAATTACTAAAAGTGGGTTAACTCACTAACGAAAAACGTCAGAAATACTAAATTTTACAGAAGAACTTGCAGAAGGAATCTGCACTCAGATTTATTTACAAAATGGAAAATGGGCGTGTCATCGCCCACTTATGGGTCAAAAATCATTTCTCAGGAACTACTCACCGATTCGAATGAAATTCGGTATATAATATTTTCTTGACACCCTGACGACACGTGTGGAAAATGGATGAAATCGGTTCACAACCACGACAACTTCCCATGTAACTCAATTTTGAACTCCATCTTATTCCTTCACATTATAATATATATGTAGATAAGGAACCATTGAAGTTTGCGAAATAAAATTATTATTTACCAATAACCAAAGTATGTAAATAACCTTTTAGAAAAAAATAAACTTCTCCTATGCTGTATGCAATTTCGTGCCAATAACTCCTGAAAATGTCTGAAAAGTTCCCGGCGTACTCATTGACATCTTTTGCAAAATAAAGGATTCACATCCCAGTTAGGCATATTATTATATTCACTATTTTCGCTCTTTCTAGTTCCCTATAGGACCTTCTGAGTTAATTTAATTTTATTTTTTTAAGTTTCCATGTAAACCCAAGTCAGCTTTAAGTCTTTAACTGATTAATACTTTTCAAACTCATTATATAGCTACAAAGCAGCCAAGGCAAAAACAAAGAATTCGCGTGTCGCACAGCGCTCAAAACAAAAACCTTTTTTTAATTAGTTATTAAGTTGTTTATTACTGTGTGTTTAGCGAGTTTCATTGCTTCGGGGCATTGAACTTCACCTCAACACATAAAGTTTCACTTTGGAAAATATCATTTACTGGCATATAAATGACTTAAATTACCACAAAAGAGATAAAAAGTTTAAAATCAAATACTAGATGAAGATAAATAATTTAAAATCAAATACTAGATGAAGATAAATAATATTAGAAATACGCCGAAAAATTCTTGAAATATTTTTTTTTTATTTTTAATTATTTTTGCAAAACCCATTTTAGCTGCTTCTGGTTAAGAAAAAACAAAAAAATAATTACACACTCGCTTTTATAATTTTTATGAAGTGTAAACATTGTTATGAAAGCCGCAAGCTGCTAGTGGCTACTTCAAAGATTGCAGAGGTTGTTGGTTTACTTAGTCGTTAATTAAGGCGGTGAGTTAATGAAAAGTTACCATAAATGCTTCAGTTTGCTCTTTAACCTTTTTTAATTATAGTTGTACTTGTGTTGTTAACGGTTTTCTTTGGTTGACGTTTTACGCTAAGCTATTATTTAAAAGATAATATGCAGTATGAGGTATGAATATAAAGCGCTTGCGATTCCGGTTGGTTCAGCTGGCGCTTCATGTCCATATAAGACGATTATTTGTTTTGAGGCGATATTGAAATTATAGATTTTTTTTTGTAATTTTAGGTATTTTATATTATTTTTTGCGGTTGAATATTAGCAAGCAAGAATAAAATTATTTTTTAAATAATGACGTAAAAGATTATTAATTAAATGTGTAGTAAAAGCAATAATACTGGATTATAAAAATATATCAAATATAAACCTTATCAATTTCATAAAGATTTTTACATTATTATTATATTATATATCTGTAGCAGTTTTTAGTTTCAAATATTAACATAAACTTATTTGAAGAAAAATATATGAAACACTTACCAATCGTAGTTACAATCCACAATCGAGGCAACGTTTAGATTGAAGCCTTCAATATATGGTTATTGATGAACGGAGTTTTTGCAATAAAATATAAATTTTTATCGAGAGATAAAATTTAAAAAAAAATCAATGAATAATATCTTTAATTAATTAATTTAAATTTTCTTAACTTTTAATTTTTGAATTACTCATGTAAGTACATATGTATGTATACACACACAAATTGAGCCCTTACTCTGTAACAATTCAAATTTACATATGTAGCTACTCTCTCTCTTCTCTCTAGCTTCTAACATTCTATATAATTTTCGCAATACTCTTCTACCCGGAAATCTAAAATGGATTTTAAAATTTCTTCATATCCAGTGGTATTACAACTGCAGTGGACGCTTCTCTCACTCTCATACCAAACACTCTCTTACACTCATACTAACGCTCCTGCAATGCTATAAGAATATTTCCGCTTCCTAGTGACTCTTCCGTTTAGAGATTATTTCCAATGAGATAACCATTTAAGAGGAGAAAGCATGCGCGCTTAGTGCTTTGCAAGCTTTTTAATATGTATTAAGAGAAAATAATATTTTGGACTCTTCATTTCTATCTCTCTCTTTCTTTCCCAATAATTTGAAACATAATTTATAGAAAGTGGAAACAGTTAAGAAATATCGGGAGCTGATTTCCATTGAAGTGGAAAGAGTATTATATATATATATATATATATATACGTTATTATACCTGAGAAAGTAATACTTCACTTATTTATTCTAGTTTGCAATGCATTTATTTCTATTTCTCACACAACTTTGCAGCCTGCCATATTTCTGACTTTACTAGAAAGCTACGACAAAAATCTTGGCACATAAAAGTATACAAATATGTATCCTTTAATGTAAAATATTAGTTTAAAAGCTCTGAAAACTCATTTATTTTTATTTCAAAATCTTTTTTAAAGTAGCACTCCATTCACTCTTGACAATTCACAATTATATAAAGTTTATTAAACTATATTATTTATCAGTTTTTACTGGACTAATTTGCACATGGAAAATCACAACCGAACGCTTCGACCAAAAATCCGAACTGAAAATTCCTTTGCTTCCTTTATATCCAGTGGCATTCCCATAATTTCCATAGAATATGCAATTCGCTCATTCCAGTTTTCCAGGGAACTTTTGAGATAATTTCCAATTCCTGTGAACTCAAGTTTCGCTCAAGCGTTGTCAAGAGAGGCACATGTTTTTAAGAGCGCGTTGCGGATGAAGAGTACATAGGAAGCGGATATTGGCTATAAACTAGAAGTAATCAATGGAACGTTAAAATGAGAATAGGAAGAGATATATACACTTTAGATGCCACTGGAGTAATAGATCAAAGATGAAAGATTTTTTGCCTGTCATGCAGTTAGTCTGCGGTGTCATTGAGAACGTGCGGTCGCAATTTTACTCGGTCTAAGTTTTTTGTTATAAAAGTAATAGTAAAATTAGTTTTATAAATTATAAAACATTGGGAGACGGTAATATAAACATTAAATAGACATTCGAGTTAATATAAACTATAAAAATATAAAATATCAAAACGATAATAGCAAATATTCAATATAATCTAACTCAATATGAAACTTTATAGCGAGGTATAGAGCTTGTAAGTTATCTTTTAATTTAAAAAATCTTTAAATCTATAGAAAGTGTTTGAGGGAAGCGGATATTTAACAAAGTAGGAAGAGAGAGTAAATACATAACGGATTTGGCATCGCATATATGTACAAATGCATATAAAATAGTGTGTATACATATGTATACTTATCTACTCACTATTCTAAATAACATTTATCTAATCTTTTATACTCAGTTGCAATCCCATGAGAACATTTCTCCATCTACTTCCAATCCAGCACTTCAGCTAGAAGTACCATATGAGTATGTATTCAACAAGCGCGTAGTACACTTTTAAAAGTACAGTTGATCCAAAATTTGTTAGCGGAAGTAAACTAACGGAACTCGCTGCAGCAGTAGAGTAAGTTAGTAAGAGAGAGAGAGAATGGAGAGAGACTTGTGTATAGTTTAAATGCCACTGGATTACAACACATGAAGAATGTTTAATTAGTAGCAATTTTGTAGTTCTAACGGAAGCGTGTGTAGGAAACGGATGTATTAGTAGTAGTGGCATTGGGAGAGAGAGAAAATAGGTACACAGCCTTATTGCTGGAAGTCCGAAGATTTCGTTGTACATGTGAAAGATGACGAAACAGCGCTTGTGCACTCTTCTTATAAAATAGCTTTGAGAGTCAGAAGTGTACATGCTAAACGGAAATGAGCTAAAAGTTGGTGGAAAAAGAGTACTTAAGTAATAATAGTTTAGGGATCATTGGCAGAATTTGAGTATTTTTTAGCTATGAAGTATTGTACTCAATGACGTTGGAATAAAGAGGAAAATGTTATATACAATTTGATATGAAGAAAATAAATGAAAACACAAAAGTCGAAAGGCGAAACTTTAACTGTAGTTAAGAGTAGTAGTAGGTTGTGGAAGAAGAGGTGTTAAAGCGGAGCGGAAAAGTGTGAGTTGGAAACAGAAATACATTTTTAGTAATGAAAGAGAGAGAGTAGATTTATTGCTTTGCTTTAGTTTCGGAAAGTGAGAGTTTTAAGTTCACAGTATAGCCGGAGAGAAACTAGAATATAAAAGAGGTGAATTTAGAATATACATATATGTATATGTATGTATATTTGTATACAGGTCACGTAATTTTTTTTAGCATATAAAATTTTGAAAATTAAATATAACATTTTGACTAAAGATTGATACATAAATAATTAAGAATAGTTTACGAAAAATATCATACAATAATATTAAATACCGCGTTCGTTAAATATACACTTCCTTATCGTTGAACCTCTGACCAGAAATCTACATTGTGCTAATGGGAGTAAGGTAAGTGTTTTATAGTCATTATTATTTATATGTGTTGTTATTCATGTGTGTTTATATCTATACCATATAAAATCATGTATTTTGAGTATAAACGAAATCGCATACTACATTAAATAAAGATAATATATCGATATGTATATATGTATATATTTACTGAAGTTTATATAACATTGACTAAAAGAAAAAGAACAATGAGCGGCTAAGGAATACAGAGAGTGTGAAGGTGCTTTTACTCTTCGCTGATATTTGTAGTGCCACTGAAGGGTCAAATACGACAAATACCAGTAAAAACTGGGTCCATTAACAGCAATGTAAGCTTTCGCATTAACATCAACTTGAGACTTAACATAAATTCCTTCCATTTACTGTTTTCCTTATTTACTTTTTCTATATACTATAATCCATATACATATTATAGGGAGGACTTAAGGGGCTATACCAGTGTGACACTTTCAAAAAATTGTCTTTTTTCTTTTTTGCTTATTCGATAGATAATACTTTCAAAAATATCCTGTGAAATTCGCAATCTTCGTATCTTGAATGGTTTTTGAATGACAACGTTCTAAAGAGTGATCGCTCACAGGTATAAGCCGCTGTAGTCGAAACTTTAAACGCGTTTTTCTCGAAACGACATATCTCAAAATTGCTGACATCATAATTCCACGAGAAATTGTTTTAAAATATTTCTGAAAAAATTCCAAACATTCGCTCGAGTACTTTCTTAAAAAAAAAATTCACGAAAATCGTCTGATTGTATACGGGTTACACTGGTATAGCCACTTAATTATGCAATTCTTTTTATGTTTTATGTGAGAGGCTTATTTTATGTGTATAGGCTTAGATGCTTCTCTGTTATACCTGAGACAGACATGTAGTATACATTGTAGTATGCTTCAGAAATCATATGTGTATAACCGGTTTTCCGAATTTAGTTTGAAAGCAAATGGTGTTCCTTACTACAATAGAGTTCTAGAAACCATTGAAATTTTGTGGTGTTGTGAAATGTACTACAATGGATTGCATTGAACACACCGAAAGCTTTAAGCTCTTCTGCCACATTCATATGTTTTCTGACATTTTGATATACAGAAAATAAATTAAATTCAAAATTAATTGCAATCAAAAAACAAAATTTGAAAAAAAAATTATGTGAAAAATATGTAATATATATGTCATAATATGTAATATGTAATAATTACATTGGACAATAATATTTTAAGATTGCTTGAAGTTATAACTAAGTCACGATCAATTTTCCTGCCTATTATTCATAATTATATTTTGCTTGAATTTATTTGTATCAGCTGATGAATGTAAACATAGTATAATATACTAAATGTGTGTCACTATGCTGGTTCATGGTTTCTAGAGCTTTTATTGTAATACCTATTATAGTATCGAAACCATATGTCTGTCGTAGGTATTAGCAACCAATGTTTCTGCATATAATTTTATTTCCAAGAAATATTCGAAATATATTTTGAAATAATGAGAGCCCCAATAATGAGAGTTCGTAACATTAATTTAATAATATGTATATACATATATAGACGTTCTCGGGCTTTGCTTCTTTTGGATGTCGGGATATATTTCAAAATATTTATTAGGTTGTTTGCTAAATCGCGATCATACATTTTGTATTAAATAATATTTTAAAAGGTATAACAGATCAGAGAAATCGTATATCCATCCCAGTCATTCCATAAATTATACCATATTTTCGCTTTATAATGGTAATCAATAATATCGACTTTGTTAGTGGGGACTAGAGCCAACAGACCTCAACTCAATCTCAACTTTTGTTTTTTTCGAAAGCCAAAATTGTATATTAATAAAAAATCAAGTGATAATTGTAAAAATTTTATTAGGAAATTAAAGAAATATTATTAATTAAGATTTTAGAATATTTGTCACTTTCTTAGTCCAAATTCCAAAGTTCTCTCCTCAATTGATAAAGGCCACTGGCTGTGCATGTTGTATGGGTTCCTTTGGCTGTTGTTTTTGTAGACGAAACAGTTGACGTGTGCTGCTCGCTGCCGTACGCGTGTGTACGCTGGCACGAAAGCCGCCATTCCCATCCACCGTATAGTAGACATTACGCACATTACCGCCGGGCTCCAACAAACCATACTCGCCAGTTACCCTCGTACCGTGGCGCTCTTCGCGATGTTGCAAATGCACCATAGACTCCGGATGATCGATGTAGTAGTGATACGAGTATTTCAGCTGAAAATACAAGCAATAAACTGAAGTGTTACTAATACACACACACACAAATATACAAATAATTAAGCGAAAATGTAATTATGTGGGAATTCGTTAGCATTTTTGAGATCTGTTGTGTGTCAAGTTGCTAGCGTCTTTGATAATTTGGTGTGAAATCTCCGATTTTACCCCACATTCGACACCTTGGCCGCAAACTCATTTGCATATGTAGCTAAATCTCTTTTCGTTTTCGTTTGCTTCACGCGCCCAATTCGGATGGCGTGCTGCGTAGCAAATTGCCGCCACATCAGCCCACTGCTTTTCAGTTTTAATTACGCCAACAATTTATTATTATTTAATTTAACTGCTTTCATGGATGCGCTTATTGGCTTCCCCGCCGCATGGGTGGACTTACCTCATCATTGTTGTGCTGATTTTTGTAATCGGCATAAAACTCAGTGAAAAGCGTTGAACTCGGCTGGGGTTGAGCGTTTGTGTGTGCCAACAAATTTGCAGACAATTGAAGACAGATGAGGATGGTAAGGCAATCGAACGCTTTCATGGTCTGTAAATTAAGAAATTGTGCAAATTTGCATGAGTGAATATATTTGGGGGTGCTTTTGTAGAGTGTGTGAAAAAGTTTGAATTGGAAATAAATTGCTGACATGATTTTTTGTAAAAAAGGCATACAAATAAATAAAGGTAATACAATTGATAAAAAAAAATCACACATATTTTTTACAAATATTTTTTTTTTTTATAAATTAAACATTTTTTTAATAAGGAAATAATTATATACTTAAATGAAGCCACTTAGTATTCTATATGATTTTCAGTATATTTAGGTATATAATATCTCATTTCTGTTGAAGAAATTATATTCGTACCCATCTTTTCATCCTTGGTTTTGACTAGAGTGAGGTTAGGAATTTCTTGTATCACTAAATACTGGCCTGAACATATTTTCCTGTGATCAATAACAGACTACAGATAAGTAGACTATAGAGAGTATATAGAGTTCTATAGTTATAACATAGTCTGAATCTGTTGTTAAAATCTGAATACCCCAACACTTGACTATGGGATTTTGCCTAGACGTAACTGTAACTATACTCGCCAGACATGCCTCCGTGTGACTTTTTCTACAATATTTCCAACAATAGCAATCAAAGGCCCGTCGTTTTACAAGCATACGAGAAATTGCTGACAGAGCTAAGACTATCCCGAGAAAATCGAGTTTAAGAAGTGTTTCGACAATTGGAAGAGAACATCGAATGGAGACTGGTTTGAAGGCGTCAACATTAATGTAGATGAATAAATAAATATTTTTTTCAAAAAACAAAAATTCCGGCTACCGTTTTGTGTCCGTTACAGTACATACCTCTCTCTCAGTTTAGAACTTTTTCAAATTATAAATTGAGCTGTCCTTCTGAAAAAGTTCCGAAAATGTTTGTCTGTTCCGAATATTTGCAAACCGTCAACTCGTGTTCGGAAGCTGGTGAGTGCTCATTAATAATAAATTAAATTATTATTATAGTAAGAGTTAGTTTGAAAAGTGGGATTAGATACCTAATCAAAGTCAAACTCACTACAGATTGGCAAAATCTGCTACATTACATTTTAAGAAGACGAAAAGACTGGTTATTCACTGGCTAGTATATTTTATACCGATCAATCATCTCTTTTATAAACTGCTTCACAGTAAAATGTAAGAGGATAATTGGAAAAATCCATAACATGCCCAAAACTTTACTTTTCCTATTACGTGAGCTAGTTAATATGTTTAACTCAAAAACTGCAATTGCATACAATTTTACTAACAACTATCTATATATAACTCATACATACTTACACATGTAATACATATATAATAAATAGCTAAAGATTTATGCACCGTTATATTGAAATAATCAGGCGTGACTGTGTGATTAAACTGTGAAGTGAATGGGCGTTAGGGCCAAGCAGATAACCATTAACACCCGGCGACATTACAAAAAAAAATTAAACAACAACAAAAAGTAAAAAACAACAATCACTTAAGCCAACCATAAACCGACTACAATTATGAGTGCAACACAAAAGCTGGCGATAATGCACAACTATCTCCTTGTTGGTTGAGGGAAAACACCTATTCTTCACTGCGGAAAAACGCCAAGCATCTTTGGGTATGAGTAGCTGGTAACCGTACATTAGATACATATGTATATATGTATATGTTTAAGTGTACATATGTACATTGTTCGTCATTACATGTTTTCCTTGCAAATCACTACAAAAGGTGAGGTCAAACGTTTTGAACTTTAAAATCATTTAATCAGCAGCGATTGTAGAAAGCACTTGCCGGAATTCATACAAATAGTATATGTACATATACTTAGATATACATTCATATGTATGTGTGTATGTATGAGTTTTCATTTATTTTATTTTTTGAGGTGCCATTACTGAGCTCCTAAACACATTAAGTCGTAATAAAGAACGAATTGTTCATGTAATAGTTGTTCATATAACGTTTTAGCTGCTTTTAGTGTAATTTAATTTGATGTCTCCCAGCTTTTAGTGTGTCTGACTGATAGTAGAGATTATAGCAGTAGTAGAGATTATAGTGTCGTATCGCACACCGATAAGCACAGAAATGTTGTAATGCGGTATAATAATAACTATTAAGGATCTAACTCGGTTGAACTCTTTGATCTTGTGAACAGTAAGAGGAGTTTTAAGCATTAATAAATAAGTAGATTATTTAGTATAATATTAAAAATGAGTTTTTAGAAATAATAACTAAAATATGAGATAAAATCTATTAATCACCATGGAATTTGTTAGTCAATCAATTCAAACCGCTTGAGAAGAAGAACAATCTAAATAATGGTTATTTTTTTAGACATGTGGTTTTCAAGAAGAAATAAAATGCATATAAACCAGGTCGCTTTTCACCTGGTCCATCCAACGGCGAGAAGGTCTTCCTCTTCCTTGGCTTCCACTAGCAGGTACTGCATGTAACACTTTCAGAGCTGGAGTGTTTTCGTCCATTCGGACAACATGACCTAGCCAGCGTAGCCGCTGTCTTTTTATTTGCTGAACTATGTCAATGTCGTCGTATAACTCGTACAGCTCATCGTTCCATCGTCTGCGGTATTCGGCGTTGACAAAGTTTTAAGGACTATAAATCTTTCGCAAAACTTGTCTCTCGAAAACTCCTAGTGTAGTTTCATCGTCCACGCTACTGCACCATAAATCAGTACGGGAATGATGAGCGGCTTGTAGAGTTTGGTTTTAGTTAGTCGAGAGAGGACTTTACTTTTAAATTTACGATTCAGTCCAAAGTATCACCTATAGGGAGATCAAATTGTTGTGCTTTACTATATATTCGAGAAGTCGAAGTCGGCAGTGTTGTTCTCATTGACATATTAGGTTGGCAAATATGTTCTTTCCGTATTTTTGTCTTTTGAATTTTGCGGCTATATATAAAGCGCTACAGAGCTCATATCTGGCAATACTATACATCATTGAAAGGTCTTGACATAACCTACAAAACTACGCTTATGCATGATTAGTTTGGATATTACGTTCAACAGTTATAGACATGTAAACGTGGACTTCGCCGAAATTCGCGCTACTTTAAAGTTTTCCTTCCTTAACCCTCTCATGCCCGAATTAAAAAGGGCGTAGCTAACATTTTTTTAGGATAGATATATATTAGTCTTAACTCAAATATGAAGTGATAAAAATTTCAAAGTCCTATGTATCGCGGTTCATTAGTTACAGGATGTTGCTTATTAAATTATTATAAATAAACTAAACACTTTTCTCATGAAATTTTTTTGAAATAACTCTCTTATCTTTACTGATTTATATAGTTCACTTTGCTTTAAAATAACACATTTATTTTGGAGTTTTTGAACACTTTTTTCATTGCCACTTTTGTATAACTTTTTTCGCGAAACGATTTTTCTCTGCGGAGAACTCTTACTGAATGAATGAATGAACACATGTATAGCTCATATCAGAAAATGTAACTGTAAGCTTGCACAACACATTAGGCTACATAATAGAAAAAACCGCTGGTAAAAAATATTGCAATATTGAACTGCGGAGGAATGGTTTCGACGATTCAGAGTGGGTGAAAACGACACCGCCAGCCGGCGGAGGACCTGTGACGACGAATACCCATCAAATCATGGAAAACATCGAGTTAGACCGGCATGTGGCATCTCGTGACATCGCCCAGGAGTTGGGAGTTAGTTATTTTAAACCAGCTGCAGAAGGCTGGATTCACAAAGAAGCTGTTTGGGTGCCGCATAATTTGACGCAAAAAAAGCCTTCTGGACCGAATCAACGCTCTGCGATATGCGAACTCGACCTATTTTTGAAGTGGATTGTGACTGGCGACGAAAATTGGAATAAATAATATCCACTTTCTATTTCTCATTACTCACTACTCCCAATATGTGTGCTCTGCTCTCTTAATACAAAATATATGTTTCAAAGTATTCTAAAGTTTCCCAGTTGAATGCAATACTAGATAGTATATAATACGTTGCCTTAATTAAAGTGATTCATAGTAAGCACTTGATGCTATTTGATATTGCTATTGATTATGGCAGTCGGTTATAATTATACCAGCTGTTTGTTCGATTCGCTATTCTCCAAAGTATGTCGAATCGAAGATTGCTCATAGTAATACTAATTTCTAGCAGTCATTTGTGCAATATAACCAATTTTTTGGTATCAAATTCAATAGAGTCAAAGTTTTTTGATGTGGTTATAGCGAAGATGTGGTCGAAACTGATATCTATTATGTATTATTACTTGAATATATTCTAACCAGGTACTTCATGTAAGGATTTTTAAATTTTAGTATACTGAATAGCAATCTTTAAGCAAATTTCGATCAAGAGTAGTAATATGAAGTGTCCAAGTTCTACTGTAATCCAACTGATGACTGTTAGGAAGGAGCTGGTATATTTTTCGATAAGATTTTCTCTAATTCTGTTATTTCAACATGAGTAAATAAACTTTCTATACACAGCGCAGTATAGCGATAGAAGAAGAGAACCTTTAAATTATAAAGACACCTATGTCAAAATTGAAGAAAAAATAATATTAAAGTGATCAAATCAACTACTAAAAGGGTGGTTAAGGAAGCTAAACGTTTAAAAAGCCAGACACTGAAGAAAAATCCACCTCTTAATGAGTTACGAAAAGAAATACGCCTAATTATTGTTTGAACACGTTTAACCTTCTAAGGAGTGACATTATCTCATATTTTCGGATGAAAATACATTTATTTAAAGCCCAGATGAGAAAAGTTTATATTTCCATGACGCGCGCCATGGATGGATCCCATTAGGATCGCAAATACACTCGGGTCAAAGGTGTAACGGTGTAGGGAGCCATATCATACGGCCTGTAAAACGTGGATACAAATTCATTAAAATTTTATAAAGAATCATATTGTGAAAATACCGTGGGAAAAATTTGGTATCAACCAAGCATGCTTGGAGGGGGCGCTATCCTGATGACGCGCGGTGTATATATAATTAATTTGTTGAAATTTTTTTGTTTAGCCAAGAGAATAATAATTTTAGTAACTTCGAAAAAGTTGTAGAAAATTACTAAGGAGCAATATTTGTTTGGCTAATAAATAAACAACAAGAAATCAGTTGAATACCGATTCGAGTTAATCGCTTGTGATATAGCAATGTAGGTAAATATATAGTCCCAGATATATAATTATCTCTTACTAAAATCAAATATTTTGTTTGGATTTAGTAATATTAAAAGTCCGTCTGCCCAAGCACCTCAACATGGATAACTTATAGCAGATAAATATAGCGCAAAATGCTTTTAATTATTAGCTCGCGTAAGGTGTCAGCGAAATTTTTACTTTAAAGAAATGAGTTTAATCACACAAAATTACACAATAACCCACTGAACTGGCGTACTCTTGCACAAACAACATTATTTTAACATTTAATTAGTTTGCTTTTCTCTGAGTGTTTGTATGTATCTTTGTAAATAAATTACATGATAAATTAAGTATAACATTTCAAAGCTAATGGGAATGGGAGAAATAGATAAAAGTTGGAGATTAAGTAAAAATGAGATGAAAGCGGCAGACAGCGGGGGAGATTATTGCTTTTCGGTGTAAAAGTGCAAATTAGACTACATTTTAGTGTGGGTAAAAGATAGAAAAAAACAACAACAACAACAAATTAAATTAAACTAAAAGTGGCGTAAAAGCACGTTCATTGAAAGTAAAAATAATAAAAACTAATAGAAAGAGCCGCAATAAACATTAACGGTAAACATTTAGTTGTAATTTGCGGCAGCGCGGCACTTGCAACATGTGGCAGATTAGGAGTGTTGGAAACAAAAAAAGAAATGTCGAAATTGTAAGCATTTAAAGCATTTTTAATTTCATTTGAAATGAAATTTTTTATAAAAAAAAATTAAAAAAAAAAAATAAAAAATAAAGAAATGAAAAACCAAAAGAAATGCCACAAATTAAAAATATCTGCCACAAAAGTGAAGTGAGTCACACAAACAAGCATAATATTCATACATATTTATGAGTATGAGTATGTCAATGTGTCTGTGGGCTATGCGAGATAAGCCGCAACTCCTTTTACGTGGCTTCAATCGTGGAGTCGTCGCGATGCTGTAATAGCTTGTTGGTCTGTGCTTGTAGACAAGCATTTGAGCCTGTAAGCGCCGAGTCGCCGCTTGTGCCAAATTGATATAAACGTAATTTCATAAAATAAACAGTTAAACAAACAAACATTCGTGTGTGTGTGTGCGTAGTTGCATGCAACATATGTGCCGTCAAAATGCAAGAAATTTGTGGATGACGGAAAATGTGGCTAATGCCTAGCTGGCGGCATGTGTTCCATATTACTTTTGGTTTGCGTATTTTTTTTACCGCGGCACTGTAGACAGTTGTAGACACTTGAGTGGTCTGTTTAAGTGTGGATTATTATGGGTGAACGTCTGTGGCATGCTAGATATGATAATCGTAATAAACAAAAAATTAACAAGTGTCAGGTGTTGGTTAGCCACGGAGAGGCTGTTAACTATGACAGCGGGTATTATGTCTTAGACGTGGACACTTTGAATCAGCAGAAGGAATATATGAATAATTTTTGAATTTGCAAATATATGATTATGAGACAATTTTCGGTTGTTAATTAAGCAGATGTAGTGGTTTTAATGGCTTTTACTAAATGTTGTCAACATTTTTGGCAATTAGACATGGAAATAAAGAATTGCATTACACACTAGTGGCACTAGATTAAGAATATTGTATTACAGTTGAATGTCAGTATAAGTGGGCATATCATTTCCTGTCTTGGGATAAATTTTGATAGTCATTTAATTTTGTATAAATTAAAAGACTACAATTTGGTCTCACTAAATCTCACCAGCTTTCTGTATACAGTGGAACTTCTATAACGCGAAGATCTCCATAACTCGAACTTTTGAATTGGCCTTAACTCGAAATTCTACAATGGATGTAAAATTTCATACAAATTTCATTCCATAAATTGAACTTTTCGAATTCGAATTCGACCAACATTTTTTAAGCCGGAATGTAATGGAACTAAATGTTTAATTTCAGTAACAATAAAAATAGAAATCTACTGAGATATGAGAAGTGAGACTATTATCATTAAATCTTCCTTAAATCTACCTTGCTACATCGACTAAAAACTTGATCAGGTGGACCATAAATAGGTAATATATAGTAACGTTTTTATGATGCTTTTTATAGAAACGATTTTTTTTTATTAATTTCAAGTAATGGTAATTTAAATACAACCTACTTTTAAGAAAAAAAATATGACGTCGAACATGTTAAAATATTGATATGGGCCACTGTTGTAGATGAAGTTCCGAACGGCCTCCACAAAAAAAAAAAAAAAACAGCCGAATCATCATCAACCGATTGGATTTTCCGAAATAAAAAAGAAAAGTTGAATTGTTTTGAAGGATATATTTATTTGTAAAGTTGAACGAATGAATAATAAAATTTGTAATTTCTGATAAAATTTCGTTTATTTAAAAATAAAAAAAATAAATTTGAATTTAACTGAAATTTTTGAGCCTAATTAATTTTTAAAATTCTATTGCATCTTTCCATATCTGAGAAATGTTTCTAAGACGATTTCGTTAAAATTTGAGACCGATCGGTTGAGCCTTTTTGCAGAAATCGTGCTCTCTGGTTTTGAAAATTTAGTTTCGAACAAAAAAAAAAAATTCTATTGCTGCTCGTTCAGTTCTTCCTTTACCCACTTTTACTTCTAAGTTTTTTTCCATCCCAGCTGTTCAATTTCTCTCAGGCTACAGTATTGCGAGCCGTGTATATCCCTTCTTAACCAATTGAAATTCGCAAAGATAATGCTCTAGCGTCTCATCATACTCTGCGCACGTCCTGCATTCTGTCGATTCTACTATACCAAGTGAAAGAGAACAGAGAATGAAATATGAAACTAGATGGAGTGAATTTTAGAATTTTCAGATTTGCATATTTTTCAATTATTAATTAAAAAATATTTTTAAAAACCTTGAAGGGAAGCGGTCCTTTGTCAATTTTATTTCTTAATTTATCGGGTGACTCATAAATAAATATTTCATATATTTGTAGAAAAGTAATTACAAATATGAATAAGAATTTCGAAAGCTTTAACTCGCTAAAGCTGTTTAAAGTGACTTTTGCAGCCTACTAGGCAACTTCTGATAATATTGGCTAAAGAAATCAAATATTATCTTGTCTATGGTTTTATTGTTGACAGCTGCTGGGATCCACTAAAGTCATCCATAGACAACAACATTCGGACCTTAATCGGTATCTAAACATATATTTATACCCTGAACAGGGTATATTAAGTTTGTCACGAAGTTTGTAACACCCAAAAGGAAGCGTCGGAGGCCCTATAAAGAATATATATAAATGATCAGTATGTTGAACTGAGTCGATTTAGCCATAGTCCTTCAGTTTTTATACTCTCGCAACAAATATTGATAAAGAGAGTATTACAGTTTTGTTCACATTGTTTGTAACACCCAAAACTAAACGAGTTAGATATAGGGTTATATATACCAAAGTGATCAGGGTGAAGAGTGGAGTTCAAATCCGAATGTCTGTCTGTCCGTCCGTCCGTCTGTGCAAGCTGTAACCTGAGTAAAAATTAAGATATCTTGATGAAACTTGGCACACTTATTTCTTGGCACCATAGGAAGGTTGCTTTCGAAAATGAGCAAAATCGAACCACTGTCACGCCCACAAAATGGCGAAAACCGAAAACACATAAAGTGCCATAACTAAGCCATAAATAAAGCTATGGAAATAAAATTTGGTAAATTTGGTATGAAGGATCGCACTATAAAGGGGCATATTTGGATGTAATTTTTTTGGGGAAGTGGGCTTGGCCCCGCCCCCTACTAAGTTTTTTGTACATATCTCGCAAACCAATAGAGCTATATAAGCCAAACTTTCTGCAGTCGTTTTTTTTAGCCACTTCCTATTCAGTCCAAAAATGAAAGAAATCGGATAATAATCACGCCCACCTCCCATACAAAGGTTAAGTTGAAAATTACTAAAAGTGGGTTAACTCACTAACGAAAAACGTCAGAAACACTAAATTTCACATAAGAAATGGCAGATGAAAGCTGCACTGAGGTTTTTTCACAAAATGGAAAATGGGTGTGGCGTCGCCCACTTTTGGGTCAAAAACCATATCTCAGGAACTACTCGACCGATTTCAATGAAACTTGGTTTGTAATAGTTTCTTTACATTCCAATGATATGTTGTGAAAATAGGCCAAATCGCTTTACAACCACGCCTACTTCCAATATACCAGAACTTTGAAGACGATCTGAATCGTTTATATTACAATATATAAAGTAAGCACTAGTGAAGATATCGGTGCAGAACTTTGCACAAATACTATGTTTATAGTGTGGCCGCCCCATTCTAAAAATCGCCGAAATCGGACCATAGGTTGTCAATGCCCCATATATCGAACATGAGGACCTCGGTGCTTCTAACCTAATATTAGGGTTTCCAACGTTCAATGGACTTTATACAATATGTATGACGAATATGTGGGTCAAATTGTGTATTATATAATACAAATAAAGTTAAATAAATAAATTGCGGGAGTATAAAATGTTCGGTTACACCCGAACTTAGTCCTTCTTTACTTGTTTTCCCTTAATATGATCTCAAATCGGTCCTACAATGTACAATTTTAGGCTTTCAAGAAAAAAATTCACAAATAATAATTTCCTCACACATATCTAATGACAATAATTATACATTAATAGCAGGCGATTATATCTCTCTATTTAGACGAGTTCACATACTCTCCTTCACTTAATTCAAGTGCATAATTTTGTTCTTGCTTTCACATGCATACTTAGGGAACACAAAAATATATAGCGTGTAGAGAGTGGCAATTCGAAAAAGGGCATTTTAATCACTTATTCGAAAGTTAGTTAAAGCAGCTGTACTTTAAATTAACAAAAAATCTGAAAGTTAATTAAATTAAAATGCAAAAACTGTGTCGTTTCCGATTTCAATGTGACAATATAACGGTTTATTGAATTTTTGCACTAAAACAAAAACAACAACCAGCAGAGTTATATAGTTATATACGTGGCAACACAGCACGCCAATAACAACTCGCTGCTGTCTGGGCAACAATATTGACTTTTAAACGGCCATTAAAAGGTTGCATACGGCATTTAATAAATAAACAAATGGCGCGCTTGTAGGTGTGCTTGTATTTGTAATTGTATTTTATAATAAAAATGAAAAGTGCGCGCATACAAGTTTTCCATGAGACAAGGAAAAACTCTCAGTTGAAGTTCAGGGTAGTCCGAGCACAATGTTGACTATTTAATGTTGGCCGTTGCAATGCCATTCAGAGTTAGAGTTATTGGCGTGATTTATATTTAACCACATAACGGTTAACATATAGTATATACTGAGTGCATAGCGTGCCACAAAGCGCGACTGTGGAGTTGCCAGCACGATTAATAGGCAAATATTTACATATTGACATGCAAATACACACATACATACAGACATATGTACATATATATGTAGCATTAACAGTTTGCTTGATTTGCATGCGATTAAGTGGCGCGAAGTGCTTGGCCATAATTTGCTTGTGAAAATTCGTGAAATTGAAAGGTGAAATCAATATATCTCGGCGAGCAGGAAACGACAGCATAAATGGAGCAATGCTAGCGAGTTAGTGAGTTAGCGCGAATGTGCACACGAACGCCAACTGAAGTTCGTGGCGAAGGATGCTGTAGACTCAAGATACTGCTGGCATGCCTTTGTATAAACTTATCTACATATCGGTGTATGTGCATATGAGTGTTTTTGGTCAGTTTTGCGGTGATTAGCGTTGAGGAAGTTGCAAACACAAATTTTTGTTACTTTTATTGTAAGGTATGCTAGCAGGGCTGGTTATTTATGTGATTTATGATATCTGTAATGCAAACAATCAGCGTTTAGGCAGCACATAACTCCGCAGTTATGTAATATGTTACCAATTTGTATTGTTATTATTTTCTTATATTTGATGAAGAATAAAAGAAAAAAAAGTATATCAGGAAATATTAAAAAGTGTTTGTTTGGTTGAGTAAAAATGTATTAATATTATGTTTATATTACGTTGGCAAACATCTCCCTTCCCTATAGCAACTTCATAATACCCCTTTCGTAGAAGCCCATCTCCTTATTTGCGAAGAACTCGGACAGCCACTTTTCACAAGCCTCTTTTGAGTTCAACTTTACACTACCAAGGGCGTTCGCGATGAGCAGGAATATGTGGTAATGACTTGGCAATATGGTGGATGCGATAAATCCTCCCATCCGAGCTCCCGTAGCTTCTGACGAGTCGTCAACGAAGTGTGTGGTCTGGCGTTATCCTGGTGGAACACTACACCCTTCCTGTTGGCCAATTCTGGACGCTTCTGAACGCTTCTGGTCGATCGCCTGCTTCAAGCGGTCCAGTTGTTCGCAGTTGATGGTAGACGCCTGGCCATATGGGAGCAGCTTATAGTTGATGATTCCCTTCCAACACCATCAAACAGACAGCAATACCTTCCTGGTCGTCAATTCTGGCTTGGCCATTGTTTGGGACGTTTCATCGGCCTTCGACCACGACCGTTTTCGCTTGATATTGTCGTATGTGATCGATTTTTCGAGTCACAATCCGATTCAAAAACGGTTCCAGTTGTTCGCAATACATGGTAGAATTAAACGTCTGGCCATATGGGAACAGCTCATAGTGGCCACCAAACTCACGGCAAAACCTTCCTGTCCTTCGATCACGACCGTTTTCGCTTGATATTATCGTATGTGATCCATTTTTCGTCGCCAGTCACCATCCGATTCAAAAATGGGTGGAGTTCGTTCCGTTTCATAAGCATATCGCAGACGACAAATCATGCGGCCCCCAAAGATCAAGTTTTTTTATGTATCCAGCCTTCTGCATATGGTTTGAAATGGTTTGGTGACTAACTCCCATATCCTGGGCGATTTCACGAGATGCCACATGCCGGTCTAACTCGGTGTTTTCCATGATTTGATCGGCATTCGTCGTCACAGGTTTTCCACCGGCTGGCATATCCATGTTGTCGTTTTCACCTGCGCTGAATCGTCGAAACCATTTCTCCGCAGTTCGAAGTGATAGAGTAATATCCCCCAAAAAAGCATTAATCTTACGGAACTTTTCTCTAGCAGATTTGGCTTTAACGAAGGAACTTTAAAATAGCGCGATTTTCGGCGTTAGTGAACTTCATGTTTACACGTCTATAACTGTTGAACGCGATATCCAAAGTAATCACGCGTAGCGTCGTTTTGTTGGTTATGTCAAGATCTTTCAAATATGTGTAGTATTGCCAGATTCGAGCTCTGTAGCGCTTTATATATAGCTGCGAAATTCAAAATACAAAAAGGCGGAAGGGATATTTGCCAACCTAATAGCTATGAAAATTCACTTTCATAAGACACCAAGGTTATCAAAATCGGAGTTATGACTATTCTACTCCACATTGAAGCTTTGCTCTGCCGGGTTAGCGGAACCGGACATGATATTACCGGAAAAGGGAATGGGGCAACCGAAAAAGGATATTGTGTTACCGGAACCGGATATGGGGTGGCCTCATTTTCCATCCGTGTCATCAGGGTGTCTAGAATTTCATTAAAATCGGTCAGGAGAAATACACAAACAGATATCAATCTGAATCGTTTTCATTACAATATATAAGTTAAACGCTAGTGAAGATATCGGAACAGTACTTTACACAAATTCTGCATTTATATTGTGGCACCACCCTTCTAAAAATCGTCGAAAACGGATGATAAATTTTCAAACCCTCATTTATTGAACAGCAGAACCTCAATACTTCCGAAAATGGTCGTACGATTTGCTTTTTGCTCTAAAATTGCGTTCAACCTAGGCAATTATGTCTTTAATGTTGCTGAATTTAAATGTTTACCAAATTTACCACATTTGACATATAATTAACAGATATTGTATTGATGTAACAAGCCTTTTCTTAAATTCGCGCGTTTTTCATTTGATTTTGTCCTTAAAGCGTTCGAAAAATGCTTCCTAATAGTCATTGTTACCGGTTTTGCATACAAGAGTGTGAATAAAAATTTTCAATATGCAAACCAAAATATTAACGACATATCTGTGACGGAAAAATTCCATAACAACAACCAACGAATCCATGCAATACTCACTGTGAATAATACTAAAGCTATTAAAAAATATTTAAAAATAAATTATATTTGCCTAACTAAGCAATTATATTGTCCCGTATTTAAAGTAATTTGAGTGCGATGCAACAAAACGCAGTAGTTCAATTCTCGGTAAATATTTAGTACGCATTTAGTCATTCTTCAGTCGTAAAAATGCAGTGTTCGGTGTTTTGGTTAATGCTTTGCTTCACATTTAGCCTTTGCTTGCAGTACACGTACGCTGTTACAATGGCCAAATTTACAAATGTGAAATGTGCGACGCTTGACAAACCCTTCGCTGATATCGCCTATTGCAAACTCAAAGCATTGTCTCGCGATGAAGTCGCACTTTCGTTGCGTGTTAATCTCTTCGAACTGCCAGTGAATAATGTCAGCGTAAGTCTAAATCCCGATCATGTTTATTTCGAAAAGTGTAATTGTCAGTTTGTCATATGTATATATGTGTATTTCAGTTGAATGTGGAATGTTTCAAGAAATATAACGGTTATCGACCGTTCCTGTATAACAAGACGGTGGATTTTTGTGACTTTCTACGAAATAAGAAGCGTGTCGGGTTGTTTAATCTAGTTTTCAAATTTTTAGAAACCTATTCAAACATCAACCACACTTGTCCTTATAATGTAAGTATAATACAAGGTGAAAAGTGAAATTTACAGGGTGGTTCATATAATCAAAAAACTAGACTGTATAACCGTTTTTTCGGCCTTTTCGTGCATTTCGGTAATCATTCTATTATTATTAAAAACAACAATCATACCTTGTCCACAAGTTATGTTTCTGGTATCGAAATTATATTATCATGAAAAGTATTATACATGGAGAGTAGTATATGTAGTATATGAAGCACCCTGTATACTAATGATCCATTTAATGCCATGTTTATTGTTATTTCAGCATGATATCATCGTTGATCGACTAATTTTAAAACCGCAATATTTTGGCTTATTACCACTTCCAGCGGGGGAATATCGCGTGAAGATTAGCGTTGGTGCTTATAATGATTGGAAAGCAGTTTTCAATATTTTTTTACAAGTTTGGGAATAACTAAGTCCGTCTAATATGTAAACTGTGAATGTAATATTTATTTAAGTATTAATAAAGCAAAGGGTTGATCGGGAGCACTTAAGTTTTGGTGTTCCAGAAAGAAATGATGAGAGAGAATTCAAAATATAAAGCTACTTAGAAGCTAATCTCCTATAAACAAAAAAAGAAACAAAAATGCTTCTAGAAAGCTAACCAAGAACGCAGTAACGTAGATTATTAGATTATAGAAAAATGTGTTCATTATTTCATTAATTTTGTGATATACTTCTAGCCGGAAATGGTTGAACAAACAGTACTCTGACCTCTTTCACCCTTCTGAAAGATATGTTTCCAAGTCGGCAATGAACCTATCATTCGTTTTACATATTTCTTGTAATAATTGTGGTATGGAACTGCCCTCGTACATAAAATTAGAGGAATGACAAACAGAATTACTGATTTATTTATAATTGATAGGATAGCCGATACACATGCAAGATCACTGGATCGTAAAATAAATAAAATTGCACAGAGTCAATTGCCAAAACGATATTTTTTGCGCAAAAAAATTTAATAATTATGAAATCAAACAATACCAAGTACGGTGAAGTTAAGTTCAGGTGTAACCGTACATTTTATACTCTCGCAATTTATTCATTAAATTTGATTAAGATGATACACAATTTTAACGATATATTCGGCATAAAGTCCACTAGAATAGTCACAATCATTACATATGTATATTAGGTCTACAACTTTGCTCCCGCCGTTTTTTTGTAAATTTAAGTTTTTTTTTTGTATAAAAACGGTTACAAATGTCGATGAGCCTCAGCCGCACTTTTCTTGGAATTAAAAAAGAAAAGCAAAATTCCCCGTAAATGTCTAGAATTCGGCTCAAAAAGTGACATTTTCAGTTGAGAATAAGTTTGGGATGCAAACAGATCTCTACAAATATTTTGTTGGGTTAATGTTGACGCAAATGTCCAAGATTGATATAAAAAAAAATTGATTTAATCGACCAGTGCTTGACCCTAGAGACATCTATTGGAAAACGGCAGAAGCAAAGTTGTAGACCTAATACTATATGGAAGCTGGTTCAATTTCTGGACCGATTTCAACTATTTTTGCCACCAAGGTACAATAACCCAAAATTTTATGTGCCCTCAATTTAGTTAAGATATATCACTTTTTAACCGGTATATACGGTATAAAGTCCACCATAAGTTCAAAAGTTCGTATATGAGTATATGGGGGTTAGTGAAAGTATTGACCAGTTTTTGCTCATTTTAGGTATAGAGAAACTATGTTACAAGAAACACATCTCCTTTCAAATACTTTAGAACGTCTGAGAGATTTTCCGATATTTTCGGTAAAAAAAAATTTGCCTCGAGCACTGAGTTCCTCTTGTTCGATATCTGGGACCTTGAAAAATTATAGATTGATTTCGGTGATTTTTAGACGGGCGATAGCACACTAGAACTTCGGTATTTGTGCAAATTTTGGGTCCGATATCTTCACTGGTACTTAATTTATATATTGTAAAGTGGAGGAATCAGATAGAGTTTAAAAGTATGGTATAAGGAAATTTGGCGTGGTTGTGAACCGATTTCACCAATTTATAAACTATACTATATCGAGTTCCTGAGTTATAGGGTTTGAACCATAAGTAGGCGACGCCACGCCCATCGTACATTTTTTTATATTAAAGTTTTTTTGTACCATCTTTACTATAAAATTGAGGCTCTCTGGTGTTTTTCCTTATAGAATTAACTTTTAATGGTTTTCAATATAACCTTTGTATGAGAAATAGGCGTGCTTATAATCCGATTTCATCTACTTTCATGCTTTGCAATAAAGTGTCTGAATGAAATAGTTCAAAAAGATTGGTTTATATAGCTTTAGTGGTGTATGAAATGTATAGAATAAACTTTAGAGGGGCGGGCCACACCTACTTATCCAAAAAGAATCATTCCATAAAGAATAAAAGAATCGTTCATAATTTTGTAATCCTAACACCTGCCAGACCTAGTACTTTCAGCTCTTTCACACAATATGAAACAACTGCTGCTCATTGAATTAACCCACTTGACGTTCATGCCACAACTGATCAGCATTGAAAATGCAAATGCAAAATGCAAAGGCAATTGAAAAAATAAATAAATTGAAATTAGCTCACGACTTCTTATGGCATAAAAATTAAGAAGTAAAGGTCCGAAATTTCACAATTTGCATTCACTTTTGGCGAAATGCAACACTTACTTACACTTTGATTGTCGACGCCTGGGCGCTTTGTTGTTGTGTCTGCAGGTGAGTTTACGAAGCCAACTCTAGGTGTATTTGTATGTGTGTGGGCGCTGTTGTGGTTGCAAATGCAAAGTGAACTCGATTTTATTGAAGGGTCACCAATCAGCAGGCAGCTGGTGCCACCAATGCAATCGTTGCAGTTGCAGCTTCTTTCAGCAGTCTCTGTGTGTTAGATGTAAGGCACCGACAACGATGGCGTAGCAAGTGAAGGTGCATCTGTTTATCACTAAACCGTTACGAAATTTATGTAGTTTTTTGTTGATTTTTGCTTGTTTACATTCACTTCTTGTCGCTTACAACACAACTACTTCGTATTTTTTGCCTTTTTGTTGTTGTGTTTTTGCTAATTCATGCACTCGCAAATCGACACTTTATTTGAATGATCTTGTTTCCATTGCCACTGGCAATGTTCTAAGTTTAGTTTTTGGTATTTTTTAACTTTTCAGCGCGCAACCGTTTTAAACTGCTCAAGAGTTTGCCAGCGTTTGGAGTGCTCGAAATGTAAGCGCACCTCTCATAGTTGCATAAAGACGCAGATGTAGATGCTGCAGAAAAAGAAAAAAGATTATAATAACCATGATGACAGCTGCGGCAGGTGGCAGTTCTCGGTTGCCAGCTTAGATTGTGCTGTGCTGCATGTCACTTTTTAAAACCATCAGTGGGTGAATATGTCGACTTTGTATTAATCGCGAGATATATAATACTTATATACGAATTTGAATTTTACAGATACACATATGTATATTTAAACTTAAAGATTTGAGTTTGTTAGTACATATAAATACAAGTGATGGTTAAGCAGAACACCTTGAAAATTAGCTTTCTTCAGATGGAGAATCAATAGAATATAAGGCGGTTCAAAAAACAGTTTTCAAGCATAAATCGGTCGATACCGGCCTACAATTTCACGTTCGATATTCGTACGAAGTTCATTAATCGCCGCTGGCTTTTTCGCTTAGATCATAGACTTGACGTAGTCCCACAGGAAATAGTCTAACGGCGTCAAATCGGACGACCGAGGCGGCCAATTAACTGGGCCATTTGATGAGATAACACGTTCACCAAACTTGGTTTTCAATAACTCGATTGTGACATTCGCTGTGTGGCTTGTGGCGCCGTCCTGGTGGAACCACATATTGTCAAAGTCCTTATCATCGAATTCGGACAAAAATATTCGGTTATCATTGAGCGGTAGCGATTCCCATTGACAGTAACGTGCCAGCCATGATCATCATTTAAGAAGTACGGCCCAGTGATGCCGCCGGCCCATAAACCACACCAAACCGTAAATTTTTCTGGATGCGATAGTGACTCATGAAGTACGTGTGGATTGCTGCCTGACCAATAATGTAAATTTTGCTTATTGACGAAGCCATTCAGCCAGAAATAAGCCTCATCGCTGAAGATGATTTTTCGTTGAAAATTCGGATCATTTTCAAGTTGTTGCTCAGCCCAGTTCACGATAATACTACCATTCTGGTAGTCAAGCGGTTTCAGTTATTGCTTCAATTCGATATTGTAACGATGTAGGCCGAGATCTTTTCGCAAAGTTCGCCACAACGACGTCACAGAGAAGTCCAACGCTTGAGAACGACATGTGAGAGAGAGAGAGACTGATTTGGGTCTTCCTCAATTGATGCCTAGCGGCAGCAATATTCTCAACACTACGGGTACTTATTTGCCTCACTGGCACAGGAACATTTTGTACTGTGCCTTTGAATTCACATTTTTCCACTAGACGCTTAATTGTTGATCTGACAGGACGATGATGACGACAATAAATTGGACGTAGCGCTCTTAAAGTTGACGCCACTGACACCTAATTTCGGTGGTAAATTTTAATAATTTGGACTCGTTGTTGGATCGAATATCTTCCCATGATGAAATGACAAACCTTACTGAAGAGAAATGTCAACAGAGCGGGAAATGGCGTCGTTTGCTGTACCTATCGATCTACTTTTGTAGCGTCTCTTTTGAAAAACACTTATAACACTTTCTTACTTGCCGAGTGGTAAAAATTTCTTGTGTATAGGCCGCTGTATTGGATAAATAGGTTGATATAAGTATTTATTCTAACTGGGCTTAGGACTTCATTAGCCATCGTTCTCTGTGTTCTTGGAAACGTTCCTAATTTTTGCCAAAATTTGATTTTCAACCTACTGAATATTAAATTCTTTAAATGGTTTTATGATATGCTTTAACTAATATTGGAATACTTTAATAATTATGGAACTGTCTCTAGTGATCGAAACCTGTTCTCTGTTTTGCTGGGCTGGGATTAGATTATACCCTGAACAGACAGGGACACCCTGAATATATTAAGTTTGTCACGAAGTTTGTAACACCCAGCGTCCAAGGAAGCGTCGGAGGCCCTATAAAATAAATATATAAATGATCAGTATGTTGAGCTGAGTCGATTTAGCCATGTCCGTCTGTCTGTCTGTATATATACGAGCTAGTCCTTCAGTTTTTAAGATATCGTTTTGAAATTTTGCAGATGTTATTTTCTCTTCAAGAAGCTGCTCATTTGTAGGAACTGCCGATATCGGACCACTATATCATATAGCTGCCATACAAACTGAACGATCGGAATCAATGGAAAACTTCCGCATATCTTCACGAAATTTGGTGTGAGTTATTGTTCATAGAAATAATTTAATCTCCGAAAAAATTGTTCAGATCGGTTAACTATAGCATATAGCTGCCATACAAACCGAACGAACGGAATCAATTGTTCAGATCGGTTAACTATATAACCTTAATGTTTCCTTAATGTTGCAAACAATCCGGCTAAAAAGTATTAGTAAAATGTTTTCTTTTTTTTTTAATTACTTTTTCTTACGTCTTTAGATTTGCTTAAACACATAGTTACTAAAAGAAATGTACCTGTGAAGGGTATATTAGCTTCGGTACGTTTTTTCTTGTTTGCCTTGAGTTCGTTAATGGCAATCATTTATTGTGAGGGAATGAATTTTCAAAATTTTCTGAGTCGATGTTTGTATGGTTTGATGAATTATCAATTACGTACACTTTTTACAAAGGGAATGTGAAATCATCTTCGAAATGCCAATAAAATACTGAGCTAAAAGTGCAGGATTAATGTTCAAAGGACAGAGATCGAATGACTTTGCAAATGCATGACTTAAATCGACGATTAACGTTATTCTGTCCGATAGAGTTTTCGAATATGATATATTTTGAATATAAGTTCGATATTGTATGTATATATATTTACTCCCTTACTAAAAATGTATTGGATCCGAAATTTGTGAAGCCAAATTTAAAATAGTTGCTTTATATAAAAGGAAAGGTCTTGAGCTCTATTAGTTAAATAGTCAATTGAGAAGGCCGAATAGTTATTTTTAGACAAAATAATAAAACCGAGTTTTTTTGAGGTCACCAACTAAATGTATTCCTTTTTCGAAAAAAAAATTCATTAAATTAATTTTTGAAAAATTTTAGACTTTTCAAAAGTTTCACTAAAAATATGACTAAATGACTAAATAATTTAGTTAAATTAGTAAAGAAAGAAATTAAATTAGTGAAAATAGGTTTTTAATTTTCCTAAAATATAATTTCAATAATAAAATAAAAAGTTCCCTCCCTAATACCCAAGTTCTTTTCACACACTGTGCATGCTTCTTTTGAATGCAGTGTGACGATGGTGTCTTCATTAGCTTAAAATGAATTTCATATCACGCGCCTGCGGATTTAAATTGTTTACATTAATGCAGACAGACACAAACACTCGCATTGCATTTGTATTTTTGTATATATTTGGTTCATGGCAGAGCTCTAAAAATAATCGTAATCTCAATCGCAAAAAATACAATTCATAAGCTCATTTTCAATGCGAAAAGTGGTGTTGAATGCAGACAATTTTACTGGGACATTGTTGAGCTTTGTTTTTGCCGCCGGCCGTTTGGCCTTGTGCGCGTAAAGCTGTCGCTTTGGGTTAAACTGCAAATGAAATGCGCCAACTTGAGTGAGTGTAATCAGAAACTAATAGTGTATATATTGTTTGTTATTGTCATTTGTGTTTCTTTTTTTAATTATATTGTAATTTGATGCCTTTGTTGATCCGTTGAACAATATGTTTAAATATAGAAATTCTGAAATTGTGTTACAAAGATTTGGAAAAGCTCAAAAATGAGTGTAATACTACCTATCAAACTCCTCTTCTTCAGGAATGGTATCTGCATAAGATGATTTAAATGATTACTTTATAGTTGAATAAGATTGGATACGATTTTTTCTAGGAATTATTTAATAGACAATGCTATAGAATGATGAAAATACGTGGGAATTAGTCCAAGTTCAATGAGAGGTCTTGGCTTAAATCAGGTCGGTATTCAGCTGTTGGAATTCTCTTAGCTTATGATATTGGCCTTCCTTAAAAGTCTTATTCAAGGAGTTCGGCGTCAAGGACATATTTAGGCTACCAGACCACTGTAGCGTTGCTTGATTACGGGAGCAGCTGATAAATTATTCTGAAGTTCTACCGCTTTCAGGATAAGGAGCATACACTCGGATAGCAGAACGGCAATCCTGGAGATGTGCTCGCTGACTGTTTTCTCAAAACAACTCAAGAAGTGCTTGATCTCACTATCAATAGAGTCAAGCTACTTTAGTATCAGGAACGTTTGAGTTCCAGACCATAGTGGTATCGCTGAGAAAAGCAGAGCCGAAAAGCTTGCGCGTAAGGGCTCCCTAGCTATAACCTTATCAGATGGTACCTCTATCCTCCTGTATCTTGGCGCTGGATCAGTAGTCTTCGATTGAACATGGCATGCATTGGCTAACGACCAGTTCACAATGGAGTAGAATATGAGTTCAGCTATTTACTCCTAGCAAGGTTCAGCTCGTCGTAGTGGTAGGATTCTTTACTGATCTTCGCCGTGAGGCTAAATATCCTGCCGGATGCAAATCGCCAAAGACTTCTAGATTGAGACTTCTAGACACTTTCTTCTTCACTGTCCAGCTTCCCTAGAATGCGGCTGAAACAGCTTGGCAGGGCGAACTTCGACGAATCAGTTGAACTGTCATGAATACATATAAGTTGCTTCAACAAAATTCATTTGTCGGCTCTTGTGGGTCTTCGACATCCATTTTGAGGAGTTTGAGACATCACAAAGGACTGCCGATTTCAGCTCAGACAAATAAGAATATCATTATATTAATTTTTTTTTACGGAAAATTAAAGATTTTTCAATATGACCGATAGTATTAAGGAACACTGGAGAAGTAAATGAACAATTAACTTAACAAATTATTTAAAATTTTTTTCTCATTCCATTTCAAAAATTCTGTTCAACAGTTAAAACTCAAGCAACAACAACAACAAAAGTAATTATACACCGAAGAAGCGCTAGCACTTTTTCACCCAGTTGGTTTGTGATTTATTGGTCTCAATTAAATTTACTAGGCTAACAAGCACAACAGCAACAACAAAAAAATCGAACGAGCGCAACACAACAAACGTGAATTATGTGCGAAGTATACAAATGCAACTGAAAATTGTAACAACACAAACATAACAGTACATACATACATATATATGTAGAAATATATATAGACGTGTGTCTGTAAATAAACCTTACAATAAAGAATTGTGCGCGAATTCGTTAACAACGAAAATGCTAACAAAACACCCACTTAATTGTACTCATTTAAATGAGCGCAAACACACACATATCTCGCGATTATCTATCAACAGTTTTTGCTTTTGTTATACTCCCGCTTGTTGCTGTTAATCAGCTCATATTCTACTCCATTGTGTTGAAGTGGGAGCACACGTTGTAAGGTAGTTTGTATAGTTTGTAGGTTATGTTGAAATTTTTGGATGCTTTTTTGAATGCACGCTCGGCACGGGCGAGTGCGTGCCGCCACGGATATTCACATATCTATACTTAAGTTTATTTGTAGTGCAAATGCATGCGAGTGTTAGCTGGGATGTATCGACCGACCATAAACAGTCAATAACCGCAGGTATCTTCTGTTACATATACGATATGAATAACTACAGTCTTGTGCAAAATTTTGGTAACTTTTGGATACCAAAATTTTTGTTTTTTAATAACTACAGTCTTGTTAAAAATTTTTGCAACTTTTGGATACATTTATTTTAAATAACTTTTGGAAAAAATTGTTGTTTTTTAATAAGTACAGTGCTGTTAAAACATTTTAGCAACTTTTGCTTTAAATTTTTATTTAATAATTACAGTCTTGTTAAAAATCTTAGCAACTTTTTGATGAATTTTTTTTAATAAGTACAGTGCTGTTAAAAATTTTTAGCAACTTTTGGAAAAAATTGTTGTTTTTTAATAAGTACAGTGCTGTTAAAAAAATTTAGCGGCTTTTTAGTAATTAAAATAAATGTTTCTGACCAAAAATTGTCTCTTATTCGAAAATGTTGAGACATATAAATAAAATATGTAATATGAAAAATATATTTAGACCAAACTTCTTCTCAATTTTTTTTCAGCATAATAAACTTCTCCCAACAACTACTATTAATATAAATTAACAATATATAATATATAAAATCTGAATTAATTAAATGTTCCAAAAATATACTTCAGACAGCTGCCTAAATTCTGCACAACACTGTAAGCCTTTAAATTAAAACACATATGTATATTCAACCATATAAAAACATATGTTTATTTTCGTACCTTAAGCTTCGTATTATTCGCTAACATATCGATATTCTTCGGCACGCATTGCTTTACTCATCTCACGTTTTTGCATTAAATTGACTTTGGCACGTTCACTCTTCGTCGATTGCGATTGCGCATTGTTATTGTATTGTACTTGGTGGTTTATGTTCCAGCACGTGAAATTGCAACACTGCCAGTGTATGAAAGGGAAAAAGGTTCAAAAAAGTTAAATATTAATGAAGTTAGAATGGCTTGTTCGGTATAGGATCAAAAAATTATTTTCAAAATTCAAATTTACAATTTTTTGTTTAAGTTAAGTAAATTAGATATACATATTTAAATCTCAATAATAATTAAATTAATTAATAATTAAATAAAAAAATATATATAAAAGTAAATCAGAAATTTAAAAGATTTAAAAAATATTTTAATTAAAAATTATATATAATAAAATAGAATAATGATCTGTTGAAGGTCTCAAACACTTTTTACTCAATTTGAAATTTTTATTTTGAACAAACAAATTCCAAATTTGATAGCACCCTTATTATTCAATAGTGGATAATTCCAGTATTACTGCCCTAGTTATATTAATTTCACAACAACAAATATATGCATGCTATCGCTTGCACACAAAAATTGAATAATTATTGCGATGAAATATTTATGAAAATTAATGTATGTAAAATGAGACTTATTAACCATAAACCGCAAATTACAAATCAAACCCGCATAAACTGCCGCTTAAAATTCATTTAACTAGTTAACGCCTAATGATATCAACATTTAATTTCATTTGGCCGATTTACACGTTTTGGATCAGAGCGACCTTTTTTTTGTTTTTATTGAAACCTAACTGAACCGAAACTAAATTTGTTTGACATTCATTTAAAAATAATATTGAGGTCATTACACTTTCTACTTTAGTACTTTTGCAATTCATCAATAATAAATAATTTTTTCAAACTTTTTCTTTCCAAAAGTTCTGAGTTAAGGTTAGGTAGGTTTCAGAGGCTAAAACAAGGATATTATTTTATTTTCTTTTTAAATATATACATCAATATATTTCATTTAAACAATTCAGCGTATGAAAGATACATGTTTAAACAGTATTTTGTGAAATTTTTGTTTAAAAATTCCGAAAACTCAGACGTTGGCATCTCATCTCCCATGACGTGTCCAAAAAAATGGTCTTACGGTGGACATCATAACTCATGATTATATATATATATTTGGTCATGATTGGTTCATCTAAAAATAATAAACCAAAAATATTTCGATAGTGCATGGATACATTTAGGTAATGAACTATTTAATCGAAAAAATAGTTGTAATAAAAATAAAAAATCTGTTCATTAACTAGATAATGCTATTTCAAAGATGTGTGCAAAATTTTAACAAAATCGCTTCATAACTTTTTGAGATATCGTACCTGATGGATGGAACTTCCAAAGGGTATATCTCTTAGAATATTACTCGGATTGATTTGATATTTTTGGATAATATTTTAAACATATATATTGCACTATTTAATAAGACAACAAAAACTTTTTCAAAATTAAAAAACTAAAAAATTGAAACCCACCTATCCCCTT
This sequence comes from Zeugodacus cucurbitae, assembly GCF_028554725.1. Taxonomy (NCBI): domain Eukaryota; kingdom Metazoa; phylum Arthropoda; class Insecta; order Diptera; family Tephritidae; genus Zeugodacus; species Zeugodacus cucurbitae. Next base: position 58,874,722 of record NC_071669.1, read on the forward strand.
AAAGCTGGAGCCTTTAGACAGATGAATAATGAGTAAAGTTCATTGGAATTCAAAACAAAAATAAATAATTATTTCAAATTGTTTATATTGATTAACACATATCAATTTATAGAAAGCTGTGCTCATATTGATCTATTTGCAACAGTAATTGACACAAATACTTGTCGAATGAAATTGTAATTGATGATTTGAAAATATTCATTCTGACTTTTTTGCAACAATAAAAATTCTTTCAAATTTTTTATATGCGATCATTTACCATTTGTCTGCCAGTTTTTTACTACAAAACTTATAATTATATCGAGTATGATTCCTTAAAAAAATATTATGAGTATATGCCATGACATTATTTCCATTTCTTTTTATTATACGCCGTTTGATTGATCGTTTTTCATTAAACTTTGTAAAAGTTTATATAAAAAAGTGCAAACATTCGATGGATTTTTTCCGTTACCTTTTTATATAAACCATTGCACAATATTAACGGATAATTATATGACAAGTTTTTATATAAAGCACATAAATTAACAAAGGTGAAAAAAGTGGGAGAGCAACAAGTACAAGAACAATGGTGAACACTCCCAACCCATAATACAGTTCTGGCTACAAGTAGTAAGAGCCAAAGGCAACTTAAAATACAATTAAATTGTGGCCACAGAATTTCCGTTACGTACTTAATGTAGATGAGTTTAAATGCAAAGATATTAAATTTAAGGCGTCAAAAGCTTTAAACTGAAGCTTCGATTTTTTTTTTTCAAATATACTTAGCTTTTTAATAAATTTAGATATATTGAAATATTTTTTGTGATAAAAACATATGAATAGTTACAAATTTAAAGTTTGTTTTTATATTATTTATACATTTCCGATTATAACTCGGCTTTAAAAATCTTTATCAAATCAACTGTATCCTATATTATTTGATATTTTAAAAATTGTTTGCAATTTATTTACTTATTCAATTATATACTGATCATATATTTCATACTGATTTCTCAAGCAAACCGGATGTAAAATAAAGCACGGCTTTCAAAACCACGCCTAAATGTAGGCATCGAAATTAACTTTAAGCTTATGGTAGATTGGCTTTTAAGCACAGTTTTATCTTGAACACACACCGAACACAATTTGAAAGGCAGTGTTGCTGTTAGAGTAAAATAAACACCAAGTCAGAAAATGTAAGTTTTGGTAACACATAATAGAAATAAGCATATATTTATATTAACTAGAAAGAAGAAAATAAAAAAAATGGCACTTGGAAATATTTTCGGAATAATGGTATTTAGAAAATGTAACACGATTAAAAGAAACACTCTAAATTTAATTCTCCAATTTAAATTATATATTTTTCATCTTGCACCTTGCATCTTGCAGACCGCTCCGGCTTTGCATGGGTTTAAATAAATATTTCAAAAATTATAAGTTTTTACACACTCTCGTGGGTTCATTTTCAAGTGGAAAATGAGGAAAATTCGAATATGAAATTATTTTTATTTGTAATGAGCTAAAACGTGATTACAACCTCTAGTCTTTGGTGTCCGTTGTATTTCACTCTGATTATGAAGCGTGCTTGGTTTTGAAATTTTGCTCAGCAAGCAGGTGCAAGCGCTCGTTACTCGACTCTCTGGCACCCGATTGCGATGCGAAGAGAATGACTTGCAAGATGATTATCAGTCTCAGATTATGATTCTCCATCACGGAGTCTTTTTGATACCTTCACCTGGGACCTATTTACAGAAAGTTGAAATTCTAGCATTAAATATAGTCTATGTTACTCGGGGTAAATGTAGCTTTCCAATGGTGAAAGAGTTTTTGAAATCGGCACAGTAGTTTTTGAGTTTATTCATTACAAACATACTTACAAATCTTTCCTCTTTGTAATAGTAGTATAGATAATATAGAATTTAAACATGGTAGGGAAAATGTTACTCACAAACTTAAATTCAAATTGGCTGAGTGGTTTATAAATATGTAGATATAATTTCATGCAAACTGGGCGATGTCACGCCTGCAGTTCAATATTTATGCTGAAATATATACTCCTAGTAAACACATCATTCTTGCATCGCTTTATAGGGATATCCTTGGCATTCACATATTTAACAGTTCTATAAATCATATAAAGATTTAAAAAGAAAATATTTCAATAATACCCAATAATTCGTCAGTTGTATAAATAAATCGTGATATTTAATATCATCATATGGAAATTCGAAGCATTCATGTACCAGACAGTTTAAAAAGGTTTGCATTGTTTTAAAGAGAAAACATTTTTTTTTTTACAAAATATTATCAACATAACTACCAAAACTGACAATAATTCGACCAGAGGGTTCCCAACTATGTAGACATATTTGTCTATTTCTTCCAAAATAAAATGGCAGTTTTGTCGATTACCTCTTTAACGTGTTTAATTTTTTTCAGCGAATATTCTCTCAAGAAAAGAAACACTGGCGACCTGATCCAAAGTTTCTGGAAGGAATTCGAAACCCGTTTTTGCCCTCGGTTTCTATAATTTTGTACAATTCAAAATATGATCCTTTTTGGTGGAAGCTGTTTGGATCAACCTCATTTTATTGTCAAACAAACTCATTCTGAAGATGTTTTTTTATGTTATTCTCTCTTTTAGTGTTATATGGCCTGTACAGAATTTTCAAAACTATTTTGAGATGATTGTTTCATCTGATGTAGAGGCTGGTTTCAATATTCAAGTTACTTGTCGGTATTATTTATTTTTTTTTTTATGGAAAAATAGTGTACGATTAACAGACGGAATTATTTTCTAACCCCTTTTTTCAAAATATCGAAAGCACCCATTAAATCGATGGATCTCACGAGCTAAAGATCCGACAGTTGTGAAATTTTTAAATTTGAAGTTTGGTTCTATCTACCAAACATATGGTGAACTCTAATGCCGCCACATCAAAGACACTATATGAATCGATTTCTCATGTTCAAATGTATGTGAGCTATTTGAGCTCATCCACTTAAGGGGTTAGGTGAGTTTCAGAGACTGAAAACAAAGGAATTTTCATTTTTTTTTTAAATATATAAAATCATATATTTCATTAAAACAATTTAGCATATCAATTGTGCATATTTAACAGTATTTTGTGAAATTTTTATTTCAAAATTCCGAAAACTCAGACGTTGGCATCTCATCTCCCAAGACGTGTACAAAAAAAAAAAAATACTCTTGTCGGGGACATCATAACTCATTATTGGTTGATCTTAAATCTAAATATAAAATAAAAATATTTCAATAGTGCGTGCATAAATCTAGTTAAGGAACGAAGGAAAGAAGAATATATTTCAATTTGTATTCTTGAAAAAAATAAAAAAAACTCCCTTTTTTGGTAAAATTTTCGGTATATATTGGCTCGAAAAAATAGTTGTAATAAAAATATATAAAACCCTTCGTTTATTAACTAGATGATGTTATTACAGAGATGTGTGCAAAGATATTTAAACAAAATCGCTTCATAACTTTTCGAGACATCGTGTCCACCATCTTCAAAAATTTAGTTTAGAGAAAAACGCATTAAAAGTTTTACATTCATATTGACATGGCCTGATTGGCGGAACTTCCAAAGTGTGTATTTCTTAGAATAATAATCGGATTGTTTTGATATTTTTGGATAATATTTTTAACATATTGCACTATTTAAGAAAATTAAAAAAATTCTTTGAAAATTTTGAAAAATTTGAAACCCACCCATATTCTTTATTGAATATTTTTTCTTTTATTCTTCACTATCTTACAGTGTTTTCAAACATCAAACAATCCTCCTTTTATTAAAGAAAAATAAAAAGAATTTGAATTATTTTTTGAGTATTCGTTTTATTGTCGCGTTACAAAAATTGTATTTTATTACAAATTAAAATAAAAAATTACATAATAATTGATATATTGTACATCATCTTCATCACTTACATACAAACGTTCATTATAAATATTATTGTTACAAGAATGGTGGATATACGCGTACGCATCGGCTCGGTTCGCCAGAGCTGTCTTTTGCTCCAAAGGCAATCGAAAATTTAAAGCTTGCACACAATACATAACGTACAAAAACCAATAAAATACAATAAAAATATGAAAAAAAAACTAAAAATTAAAAAAATAAAACATAAACAATACAAACTTATGAACTACTTTGCTGGACATTGCTGGCGGTAAATAGTTACAGTTATAAAATATATACGAAGGGTACAAAGCATTTGGCGAGTAAGTTGTAGGCAGTAAGTATGGAAGATATAACGTAGAAAAAAAATATATAGTGGCTTTAAAGTGCTAATTGCTGCTCGTCAACAACAACAACAACACAATTAACGAAGCCGAAAAGAGTTGTACTCAGCTGTGAGCGCTGCTGCTGTCAACCGCTCAATAGTGGCCGCCATAGTGACCGCCATGGTGTCCACCGTAGTGTCCGTCGTAGTGAGCATTGTAACCGGCACCTCCACCATAATGACCGCTATATTGGGGCACATAGTCGTATTGAGCACCATGACCGTAATCGTCGTAATCGTAGTGGATGGGAGCAATGGGAGCATAAGGTTTAGGGGCTGCAAGTGGAAGATGTGAAATTTAAGAAAATTAATTAATATAAAAATTGAGAAAAAATGTCTCGAATAAAATATATATAATTTAATATACAATAACAACAACTCTTTATATACGACTCCACTTTATAATTCTCATACATACACAAACAAACAAATATTTTCATTCATTAGCGTAATTTTTTTTTTCAAATTTTCTTTCGCTTTAGTTTAATTTAATTTGGCCTATATTTATTAGCAATTTATGCGCCAATAATTTCTTTGCAATAACAATTTTTCTTTTGTTTGCGCTCTGCCATCGCAAGTGTCTATTACTTTGCACAAATTTATGTTGGACGCTGTGCGAAACTGTTGTTGTTGTTGCGAATCGCTTAAATTGCGCAGTGCGCACATCAATTGCCTAATAAATGGAGGAAAATACAACTATAAATAACAATAACAACAACTCTACTTGTAGCTAAACTAAAGCAATGTCATTCATAGTCGCTGGAAAAGCAAAAAAACGAAACTCAGTGAAGCCGGCATGCCTTTGCAAGTGATACAGTTCACTGGCGATTTGGTTGCTCTTTTTTGCTTTTGTGCGTTTTCGCAAAAAGTGTACAACAATCGCAATAAATGGGAAGTGAGCTTAGGCAATTTGTTGGTGAGCTGACCGTTGTTTGAATTTATTTTTGACTTGTTTTGAGTTTGGTTGGATGAGATGTAGATATCCATGTATATGTATGCGAAAATTATAATAAAATATAAATAATGAACAAGAAATTGGTCAGAAAAGTAATGTTTTTTTTTTGAGAGAAATGTGTCTTTAACTAGCTGTTAGGCACTGAATTTCTTCAAGTAATTATACTATACCGATGGAGATACAAAATTATAAATTTAAAAAAATATTTGTATAGTAAATTTCATTCGAAAATGTAAATAATATTTTGAATATTTCTAGAAAATTTAATATAAAAATTTTACAACTGAAATTGATTATAATACAAGCTTTAAGCTCTACAAAAGCTTTTCATTGACGATTAAAAGAGAAAAGAGTGAGGCTGGGCTGAACATATCCCTTAAATAGACTTTTTCATTGTAGAAAGTCAATTATTACAAAAATTTCAATATGAAAGCTTTAAGCTCTGCAAAGCTTTTCAGTGACTAAAAGAGTACTGATTAGAAAATGTGCCTAAACAGAATTATTAATTGTAGAAAGTCAAAGTTATTGCAATAATTTGAATATGAAAGCTTTAAGCTCTTTAAAAGTTTTTTTTTGATTCTACAACTTTTCATTGACGATTAAAAGAGGTCAGGTCTGAAAATATTCCTTAAATAGAATTATTTATTGTAGAAAGTCAAATATTACAAAAATTTCAATATGAAAGCTTTAAGATCTCCAAAAGCTTTTCAGTGTCTAAAAGAGTACTGATCAGGAAATGTGCCTTAAACAGAATTATTCATTGTAGGAAGTCAAAAGTATTACAATAATTTGGATATGAAAGCTTTAAGCTCTTTTAAAGCTTTTCAAGGATCAAGCGTATATTTACTGTTGGTCTGAAATATATATCTTAAAACGTTTTTATTCATTTATTCATTATAAATTATTGAAATATGAAAGCTTTAAGCTCTCGAAAAACTTTTCGGTGACTAAAAAGCCTTAACGGTACCTACAATTAGCTGAAATTGTTGTTTATATAGAATATTGAAATGCATAATGTTGTTATGTAAGAAGTATTTTTTTTATAAAAAAATTTTTGTAAAATTTATAAGATATTTTGAATAAATAAATAAACAATAAATAATCTAATTAAGCGTAGCTAAACAGCGTAGTCATTAAATTGCTTAAGAAACAAGCAAAGTTATTTAAAAAAAAGTAATATTTCCAACTATATACCCCTTAAACCCACTTAACAAAGTCTACATAGAAATCAATGAAGCTACCCCAATATTTGTTAAAAAATCAAAAGACTTAAGCAGCGAACTTGCTCAGCAGTGAAGCAATTAATGAGTGCTACATGCATATACGCATCTCTATATATTACTGTCACCACAACAACAACCAACCACATTATATGATGCCAATAATGCAACAACAACATTTCCCACCTCTACTAATAGCAACAAAACTAGAAAAGTGATTGTCTTACAAATGGGGGGAGTAAATTTCAAATATTGCCAAATCTGGTGGCAAGTGGCACAGTGCTGTCGCATTGGGAAAAATTTACGCATCACCAACAACAATGAAGGTAGTAAACATAAGAGATATGCCCTCATTTGGATTACCACACAGCTGCTTGGCTTGAGGAAAGCCATAAGTTGAAACGTATAAAAGTGTGTGTGTGTGACTGTTACCAAGCAATGAAATGTGTAACATTATACAGTTATTTATTAAACTGGGAGCAGATTGTTGAAATCGCTGGCGTCACAATTGATTTATTTCGTGAATTAGTGGTTACTTTTACTGGGTCACTTTTTGTAGGCTCAAGTGCTAATGTTGTTGTTGTTATTATTGTTTGGTATAAAGAAACTAATTATAGGTTGATATCAGCTAATTTAAGCTTACTAGCGCAGTGAGTGTTAAGCAACTTCGTTTTGTTTTATGAAGGCAGTTCAGTGAAGTACGAATGTATATATATTTATAACCGATGTGTAACACATAAATACACTTGTACTAATCTATATGAAACATTTTTCTAGCGACAGCGCAGAAATGTGTCACCTGTCGCTCATTGTTCTGCCACAACGCAACTGCTATATATGGGTTGTGTGAAAAGCTTTTGTTTACATTGAACACATGTTTTTTTCAAATCTTATAAATTTCGCAAATTTTTTTTTCTGCTGCTTCTTAGCTACATATTTAGTTGCGCCCACAACTACTCACTGCAGCTTAGCGCACTGCTGTTAGCTTATAATTACTGCCTTTGCTTGTTTTTTTTATGTCTTTTTCTCTAGTAATATTTTATGCTAATCTGGGAACCCAGCAGCTGCCTGCTGGTAAGCAAACAAAAAACTTATGTAGTAATATGGGCGAGTTACACGCCCAGCGCTGCAGTTAAATGCAACAAATTATGGGGAGGGGTGTAGTGTAGTTGGGCGTTTGGGAGGCTGTTATTAGTTTATTATGTACTTTTGGCGCTTACAACTTTTGACTAATGCTGAGAAGTTGGAAATTAGTTGATAAAATGAAAACAATGAAATACGAAGGGTTTACACTTGGAAATATGCAGGTATGCAGAAGAATATGTGAGGTTTATGGTAATTAGAAGGGGAAATCATTGAATTTTTATAAAAAAATACTTTTGCGGAGGGTTGAGAATTTTTTTATATTAAAAGTTATGCAAAGAGTATAATAAGAAAATCAAAAGCCCTTGTTGATGGTGAAATACCATTAAAGTATTATTTTTAGTAAAAATTAGTGATTTTTAATATTTTTAGAAAATTTAGTATACAAAAATTTATATCTAAAATATTTTTTGTTTTGTAAGCTTAAAGCTTTTTGAAAGCTTTTCAGTGACTAAAAGAGTACTGCTCTGGAAGTATTGCTTAAATGAATTTAGTCTTTGTAGAAAGTCAAAATGATTACACAAAATTTCAATTTGAAAGCTTTAAGCACGCTAAAAGCTTTCCAGTGATTGAAAGAGTTCTAATCAGCAAATATCCCTTAAACAGAATTATTCATTGTATAAAGTCAAAATTATTACATTAATTTGAATATGAAAGCTTCAAGCTCTCTAAAAGCTTTTCGGTAATTAATACTATATTTATCGTTTTTTCTCAAAATATGCTTTAAAATGTTCTAATGCAACCATTCAGTGTGTGAAAGTTAAAAATGTTTCAATATGAAAGCTTTAAGCTCTGTAAAAGCTTTTCGTTGACTAGCACATATAGCTTTAGTCTTAAAATATTATACAAAACGGACTAATTCATTCATTCTCAGAGTGAATATCAAAATTATTTCAATATGCCAGCTTTAAGCTCTCTAAAAGCTTTTCCTTAATTAAAAAAATTATTTACCGGCAGGTTGAAACTATCTAAAATTTGTTGCTTATGAAGACTTACTGTTGTTTGAAATGTTTAATTATGAAATAAATATTATATAAAAATTTTCAAGTCGATTATTAAGCTTTTGATAAACTTTGATTTTTTAATTTTTCAGAAATGTTTTCTTAAAAATATAATTATAATTTTTTTCAGTCATCATTGATTAATTTTTTGCTTGAAACAAATTTCTCAAGTCGACTTATGCACTTTTTCTGTTCACTTTATGTAATATTGAGCTTTCGTTTGAACTGTGGGATGTGATCGTTTAACATCATTGAATCTCAGAGCTACAGGAAATTGCAAATTATTTTAATTTTCTTTGAACAAAGTGCTCGATTAAAATGAATTATTAATAGTAGTGAATCATAAAAAATTCCAAGATTTTCATTTTTAACTTGATAAATGTATTAAAGAGTGAAGAGATACATTAGAATGTCACGTTGAACTAATAAAAACGAATGTATAACATATAATCCAGATTGATTTTTCACTACAATCTCTTAATTACAGTAATTGCATAACTATTCTAAGCAATTATGAATGAATGCTTGCCTTGTGGGAAAATAAATGAGCTGTGCTTATTTTGTAATAGCGACAATTAAGGTGACTAAGGCATATACTTTAAACTATATACAACAGTAGTGATATATGTCTAAGGCGTACCTATTTAGCTTCTTACAGTAGTATATATACAAAGGTATATACAAATCTTTGTGTGTGTGATTTACTCGCCGTAGGTGGTTGTTTCATTTACTCAATTTTGTACTCAATTCCATATTAGTAAAGATAATTATGTGCATCGTCTGCAACGACTGTTTCGTCTGGGCGAAATTTGAGCATTTGATTATTGTTGATATGGGCGTGGCGGCGCAATAACTTCACCATGCGATATGTATTAATGCCTGTGCATGGAAAATGATTCAAATGATTGAAATGATGAAGATGCAAATGCTGGTTGTATTGAATTTAAAATGTTAAGTGACTGAAGGTGGCAGTTTAAGTATGAAAGCGTGTTTTTTATGTGGAAAAAGGTGGGAACAAATGCAAAATTAATTTAAGAGAGTCCTTATAGAGATGCTTTTGGTTATGTAGATGGTTTCAGGTGATCAATTTTCAATATAAAATGTTGAAATGAGCCTTAATAGCTGTTAGATAGAGAGAACGAAAGGAGAGGATGTGAAAATAACAGGCTTATATCCCTTAGACTACAGTTCTAATAGGGTGTGTGAAATCGGTGAACTTCTTCACATAAAATTAAATTATTAAACGAGTAACTTGGGGAGTGTTTAGTAATTAGATCACTTTCTCCACTATTATTTTGTTTGTTTAAATTTTCTACACCAAACCCACACTTACCATACGGCGCTGGTCCTGGCACCACAACAGGCGCTGGCGCAACATGCTTAACCACTGGTGCTGGTTCGTAATGTGGTGCGGGCACTAACGCTTGTGCGTGCACTGTGGGTCCGGATTTCGTAACGACTGCGTTGAAACCATTTATGGGATCGGCAGTGTAGTCGACTGTGCGTATAGAGCCATCGGGTTCGACAAGTGAATATTGACCTGAAAGAATAGAAGGAAATTTTTATGGATATTAATTTAGTGCTTAGAATGTTATGGGTTAAAATATTTTCTATAAAAAAAATTTATGTAAATTTTTATAAAAAAAAATATTTATAAAAAAATATTATAAAAATAATAAAATATGAAAAAAAATTTGTTTTGTGAAAATTAATGTAAAAAAATGTCAGAATTTTCGAACTAAAATTTTTTAAATATTTTTTTTGGAAAAAAATCTATAAACTTTTTTTATGAGAATATTTTTTTTATTATTTATTTTTACCTTTAACAACATCACCATCGCGAGTTTCATGTTGTGACTTCACATCGCCAGTTGTGTGATCGGCTACACCATAATTGAATGCATATTTGGGATGATTCTGTGGAGAGAAAAAAGGAAATATTTTTATAAAATGATACCCTCTGTGAATATAATAATTAAACATTTTATTTTTAAGAAGAAAATTCGGTTTTTCTATTAAATTAACAAAAAAAATATTTTTTTTACGTTTTTTTACCAGTACTATTTCTATTTATTCATAATAATTTTTGAGCGATACTTTTAAAACAATATATAATTCTTTGTAATAATTATTTATTATTTATTTTCAAAATTATTACTTGTTTTAAGAATTTTAAGAATTTTAAAAATTTTCAAAAATATTTTTTTTTAATTTTGATTTATTTTGTATTGCGAAATTGTTACTATAAATAAATTATTACTTTTATTAATTTTTTAGAATATTAAAAATAATTAAAATTAAAAAGTCAGCATTTTTTTTAAATTAATTTTTTTTTTTAATTTTTTTACGAACAAATTTTTGTAAAAAAATTAATAGAAATTTAAAATTTTAAAGAAATCAAGGAATTATTATCATAAAATGGTATAAGGAATATATTTAATAACATTTTTTTAATAAATATTTTTTGGTTTTTTTTTTGAAGAAAGCAACATAATTTAGTTATATACTTTAAAAAACTCAAATTTCCATTAAAATTTTTCAGCATTTTTTTTTTGAAATATTTTCTAATAGAACCACTTGTAAAATGTTTACTAAACACTTAGCACTCAAGCCACACCACTGCGTATACGCAATATGCCTGATGTCCAAAAAATTCTTAAACCAACACACACACTCACATAATAGTCGACAGCGTATCCTGGTCGCGCCAACACAGCGCTCGCAAAGAAAGCGATTGTGAGTACAAGTATACACTTCAGGCTAGCCATTTTTTATTATTGAATTTGTTTTGCTCTACGTTGAACGCTCGAAAACACAGGGTAACACAAAGGTTGCACTTTTTTTCGGTTTAGTTTGCAAGGAGAGGTTTAAGGGTTGCTTGAGATTTGCTAAAAATAAAAATTAAAAATATTTTTTTTTTTCAATAAATTTCGCTTGAACACACAATAAAATGATTATTTTAATTTAATAATTAATTTTCTTGCTAAAATTGTTAAGGAGATTCGCACTTGAAGTATTTCGTTGGCACCGCCGAATTGCACACTGCTGAATTGCCCGGAATACTGTGTCGATTCTGAGTTTGAGTTTCCGTTAAATACACAAAACAAAATGCGCCGTCGCTTGGGAAACGCAGCGCAGCTAGCAAGCAAGTCAGCAGTTGATCATACGAAGACACAGCGCTGCAGACGTCAACTGCGCGTAATGGCAAAAACAACAAGCATCTACTGTGGTCAGCCATCGCGCTGCTTTGAGCTACGCTTTTGGCTTGCCTTGCGTCTATTGCCTCTGCTGTGTTATGCCGCCGCTTCGAGGCGGCTTGGACGCGCGTTCTATTGTTCGCCCGGCCGGTATTGCTAGCGGTTCTGCCACCGCCAAGCCAATGCATAGCTTATGCTTGTCATTCAGCGAAGCGTGGCTACGCGCTCTGAGCTGAGGCGTTTCTGTAGGCACTCATTGGTAATTAATATGTCATGTTTTCCACCACAGTGCGGTGTGTGTGGTGAATTGGTATGTGAGTTATCTGCGCGGCTGCATAGTTTGTTATTTTGTTGTTGCTTCTGTTTTTGTTTCTAGTGTTGTTGTTGTAGTTTTTATTATCATAGCAAAATGTGGAAAGTGGGAGCAAAGGGGTGGTTGATATACATGTAGATGGCCTATTTTAATGCCTAAGGCGATCTTTTTTCGCTGTCTTCATTTCGTTGTCGCTCCATATGTCAGATTCGCAATGTGTTTATTCGTGTATCAGCGCTGTCTGGGTCATGTCATACATAGACATTTTTCTTTAATTACAGATTTAAGTATATTTTTTTGTGGTTTTATTGTTTAAATATATTTTAAATATAGCATAAAAAAGTGAAATTTGTTGTGAAGTTTTTTATGAATAAAATTTATTGATTTGAAATTTTTCTATACTTAACTACAAATATCATTTTATTACATTAGTTAACAGTAAGAAGTATCAAATTATCAGAATATCTTTTAAAAATTTTGATCTTTTAATTATTTTATGGATATTGCCAAATTATAGTTTTGTGGTACGGATATAGATATGGATCTAAAAAAAATCGGCTAATAATAAAAAATATGTTGTGTGTTAAATTGAAGGCAATTAACCTAAATAATTTAACCTTAATTTATTTTTTAAAAGAAATTTATGATTTATTTAAATATATTGTGCAACTGCGATGTCTTTTTGGCCCGCAATGGAGCGTAGAAAGTCCTTCGAACTGCTTTATCTCAGCAAGGTGTATCTTAGCGCGATCATAGGTGCGATTACTGGACATTGTCTGATAGTTACACATGCGTTGAGACTAGGGATCCTGGCAAATGCAAGTTACTAAAGCTGTTTGAAAAAAAAAGGCAAGATGGAATCATCTAAGCATTTCCTCCTGCAATGTTCAGCTTAAGGCGCTATACCAGTTTAACCCAAGAAAAATAGGCGATTTTCGGATTAAAAAAAAAAAAAGTACTCAATCGAATGTTTCGAAGTTTTTTGTAGTATATCCTTGTCTTGGGAGGAGCCAAAAAAGAGAGAGTGCTGTCATGATTCCGGCAGAATAAGTAGCTGAAACAAAAATAATACAAAAAGGTTATTAAAGTTGAAGGTTTTCCTATACAATGATCTACGATTTTTGAAAAATATCAAAAATTAACAAAATGGGGTAGTTCTAAAAAAAGTGTCTTTTTTAGGTAAAATGCCAATTTGACAACCAATCAAAATGATCGTAGGTCATTTTATAGTAAATGTACTTAGCTTCAATTTGAAGTCGATCGGTCAATTTCTCGTTGTGTTATGATGTCAGCAATTTTGAAACTATAGCGTCTATACCTGTGAGCGATCGATCTTTAGCACGCTGCCATTCAAAAATTATTCAAGATACGACCTGACCACTATTGAAAGTATAAAATATCGAATAGCATTTGAACATTTGGTATTGAAACACCTTGGTACGCTCATCTTCAGTGAAACTAGCGATTTACCTAAAATTAACTTTAGCTGACTAAAGAAGTGTGTAACTGATTTCAAGCGTTTTGACGAATCATAAGAATACTTCTGATTCATTAGGATTTTTTTGGTATCACAAAGGACAACGCTCAAAACTATACGAGTTAGATCATCCTGCTTATGCAGAGATCTGCCTACTAATCTAACCTAACAACTATATTTCAATCGCATTGAAGGAGTATTATAATTCATTTAACTCAACTGGACATGATAACTAATTTTTAACTTAAAGTTATTGGCTTAACCATATAATGTTTACTTTTTTTTATAAAAGCAAAATTAGTTCTTCAAATTATGTATCTTCTTAAAGCATATATTCAAAAATTCTGCGGAAATTTAATAATTTCAAAAATTAAAGAAAAGCTTACGAATAAAAGAAGTGAGTCTGAAAAATATTTTAATATATATTAATAAGTATGTACATAGATGAAAGGTTAGTAGTGGCATTGTTGAGTTGGTTGCAAGGAGAAAACGAAAGAGTTCCTCATAGATAGCCACAGTAAAGATATCATTAGGTTCATTGTTTTCCTAAGCGAGTCTCAACAAGCACTATTCTATAATTCTCAAAATAGAATACACCTTTTCTTCAATTCTGAAACTTTTGAATAGATACAATTGGAGCTAATGTTCGGTATCCAATCGTATGAAAGTAGATCATCTATAGGGGTAATATAAAAATTTTTCAGTATTCTCCGCGCATGTTCTACATTTTGTCTGGTTCTCTAATATAAATTGCATAAAATATCCTTTATAGGAGCTGAAGAAACTTGAAAAACTTATGGGGACTGTATTTCCAGCCGAGTCACATTGGGTTAATATGCTTATTTGATTGTTTTACATATCGGATTATTGCCAAAAAATTTGAGGCAATCTCAAAATCACACTTACAGCTATCATACTGTCGGAAGGGCTGAAACTCCTCTCCATTCAATGAGCTGAGTGACGTTATAAGTTATTTTAGCGCTTTGAACTTCAATTCAGATGTTCTGTTCGGTTATAGATCTCAATGAATTTATAATTATTTAAGCAAAGGTTTCGGATTTTTACACTTCTTTATTTCGAAACGATTTTTAGAGGTTCTCCATCATTTCTTTATATATTCTTTCCTTTTTGAAAAGTCGTCAAGAATCCTCTTTTGCTGATAGAAAGAGTTTTCATAATATTATCATGTGTTTTTCTAAAACTTATATTCAATCACATAAATAACAATATCTACAAGGGATATCAAAACGATTTTAAGAAACTAAGTGAAATCTCGTCTACACTGAAATGATTTTTATGATGATTAAATAAGATAACTTATCGTTAAAAGCTTACAAAAAGAATATAAAGTTTTTAAAATACCATAATTGAGTGCTAAGAATTTATGTATAGCCCTTTAGCCACCAGAGAGGAATTCAGCTTTATTTCCGTTTAATGTTAATATATATAAAACCAACTGCCGGATGCTCATCTAGAATATTGTAATATTATTTATAGCTTATTGTGTTCTGTCTTTCAGAACAAAACAAAAATATTTATTTTGAAGAATGTTTTAGTTCCTGTTTCTCGATAATAAAAAATTTTCATAATTTTATTTATTTTTTTTTTTTTTTGTTTTCTACAGCCAAGTTACTAATGTTTGACAATTGCCTTTTACTTTCGTTGCTTACACGCACACACAACTTACAGACGGGGAATTCCAAAGTCAAGGTTAATGCGTGACGCAAAGTATTGATTGCCAGCACAAAAGACTTAAGCAACGAACTCGATGTGAAATTTCGTTGTATTGCACTAATGTATTTTATTATGAGAGCTGCATGTTTTAATTTTTATTTCTATAACGTACTTTGACCTAAATTATGTAAAGTAATGCAATGATTAATTTAAGTAAAGCCAGTAATCAAACTTGACTTTCAAATTTGACTGTTCACCTGCAAATCAATTTTATTAAAAAAATTACGATTTTGTGTAAACAATCACAAATTTTAATTACATTTAATGAAAGTGAGTGATTTCTTAGCTAATTGAGCAATCAATTTGCGGTTGATGTGAGTTCTGACAGTTGCGCTTATTAGCTGTCAAAATGGAAAGGGGAAATATTTTTTATATTTATATAATACATATATACATACTTACAAAAAAATTATTATTAATTTCCTTAAGCAAATAAAGCGCCTTAATGAAATTAAATGAAACTAACTTCATACTAATCTAATTCTAATTACTTAATGCCACTCAAGCACAGCAGCAACAAATCAGCACTAGCATAAATGCTTCTTGTGGTTTCACTGCGCTGCAATCACATACTAAGCATTCTAAGTATCACATATTTGTGTGTCTTTCAGTAACTAAGTATGCATTTGTCTAAGAATTCTTGCGGCTTTGCTTGCCTTCAAGTTCATTTCGGATTTAATATAGGGTTAAAATGCTCGCTTTGTAGGTCTTCATGGGCGCTCCTGTGCGGTCGCGCACTTAACTCCCACGGTGAAGGTTCAAGGTTTGCATGTGATGATATGATACCTCTACGAGTATCTGCAGCGTTTGGTTTCTATGCCATCGAGTGGTGTACTGGTGTGGTGCCATATCGTTGTCAATGTCAGCTGTGATTCTCAATTAATGGAAAATACAATAAAAAAAGTAACAAAATTCAAATACCACTGGTATGTGGATCCATTTTTTTTTCTATTTAATGGAAAATAAATATTTTGTGGTTTTTTTTAACTGAAAAAACCAGAATACTAATATTTAGAGCTATATGAAACAGAGTTGCCACCTGCCAAAAACAAGGAAAATTATTACAAAAAATTTACGAAATATTATATAAACTTTGTCGAAATTATTACAATAATATATGAATCTTTAAATTATATATATTTCAGAATAGAGTTGCCACTTATCGTAAAAAGCTAGCAAAATTAATATGAAATATGTTTAGGATATCAAATTTAAAAATTTCCTACGGTTGGTGTTTTATAAGTCTTTAAGTAGCATATAGCATATAGTAGAGTTGCCACATATTGTAAATTAAATTAACTAAAATTTGCTACTTTTTTTTCAATAAAAAGTATTTAAGAATACATTTCGATAATAGTATATACAAGCAAATAAGGAAGGGCTAAGTTCGGGTGTAACCGAACATTTTATACTCTCGCAATTTATTTATTTAACTTTATTTATATTATATAATACACAATTTGACCCACATATTCGTCATATATATTGTATAAAGTCCATTGAAAGTTGGAAACCATAATATTAGGTTAGAAGCACCGAGGTCCTCGTGTTCGATATATGGGGCCTTAAAAACCTATGGTCCGATTTCGGCGATTTTTAGAATGGGGCTGCCACACTATTAACATAGTATTTGTGCAAAGTTCTGCACCGATATCTTCACTAGTACTTACTTTATATATTGTAAAGTAAACGATTCAGATTGTCTTCAAAGTTCTGGTATATAGGAAGTAGGCGTGGTTGTAAAGCGATTTGGCCTATTTTCACAACATATCATTGGGATGTAAGGAAACTATTACAAACCAAGTTTCATTGAAATCGGTCGAGTAGTTCCTGAGATATGGTTTTTGACCCATAAGTGGGCGACGCCACGCCCATTTTCCATTTTGTAAAAAAATCTGAGTGCAGCTTTCATCTGCCATTTTTTATGTGAAATTTAGTGTTTCTGATGTTTTTCGTTAGTGAGTTAACCCACTTTTAGTAATTTTCAACCTAACTTGTGTATGGGAGGTGGGCGTGGTTATTATCCGATTTCTTTCATTTTTGGACTGTATAAGGAAGTGGCTAAAAAAATGACTGCAGAAAGTTTGGTTTATATAGCTCTATTAGTTTCCGAGATATGTATAAAAACCCTATTTGGGGGTCACGCCCACCTCCCCAAAACAATTACATCCAAATATGCCCCTTCATAGTGCGATCCTTCATACCAAATTTTATTTCCATAGCTTTATTTATGGCTTAGTTATGGCACTTTATGTGTTTCGGGTTTCGCCATTTTGTGGGCGTGACAGTAGTCCGATTTTGCTCATTTTCGAAAGCAACCTTCCTATTGTGCCACGAAATAAGTGTGCCAAGTTTCATTAAGATATCTTAATTTTTACTCAAGTTACAGCTTGCACAGACGGACGGACGGACGGACAGACAGACATTCGGATTTGAACTCCACTCTTCACCCTGATCACTTTGATATATATAACCCTATATCTAACTCGTTTAGTTTTGGGTGTTACAAACAACCGTTATGTGAACAAAAGTATAATACTCCCTAGCAACTTTGTTGCGAGAGTATAAAAATATTTAATTTAGACACACTTTAGAGTTGCAACCTAACAAGGAAATTATGCTTAACAAAATCTTGTAAAATGTATGAGAAACGTTCCAGGAAGCCTCTCAAAACGTATTCACGGAAATTGAAACATGTTTTGACATAGAGTTGCCACCTTTTTATATATATGTAATATTTTTCTTAACGAACATATTTGGTTTGAATATATCAAATATTTAGCAATATTTTTCGATTGGTGTAATTATTAAGTTTAGGTACCGATTTAAATTGCTACCTAATTAAACGTCAATTATTTCATTTATACTGATCATCAATATTAATTCCCAATTCAAACTTCATCATAAAAGTACTATGTATCCACTTATAGGCATATATTTAAAATTATTATTATGTCTTCGTGCCCATCTTTGAACTATATAAAAGAAAAAACATTAATCTGACCCTTCGTCATTCACACGAATTACATGAAACTCAATTTCATTACATTTGCTTCCAAGAAAACCCCACAATTGTAATAACCCAAGCTATTTATTTGCAAATTTTTCATTGTCAATTGCCGTTTGCCGGGGCCATTTAACCACCAGCGAGTACGCGCATATTTACGAAGAATTGACAATGCGACGAGTAAATTGATCGAACGAATAATTTGGCGGTTTTGCAATTTTGACAGCTATCAAAAGTCAAAAGCGCATAATTGGCGTCACTTTGAAATCGAATGCGTGAATTGTAGTTTCATTATTTGGCCAATGTTTGCAATTTATCCGAAATTAAATGTGGCAATTGGGCAAGTGAGTGATTGCGCTCGGGCCATTGGCAATTTGCTGTTGTTTGCGGCGGCGGCGGCGGCTATGAGAAATGTCTCAATCGGAATTGGTTCGATTTTGATCTGCGTGCGGCAATCACGTTAAGGTCAATGTATTTTGGGGAAAAAAATGTAAAATAGTAAAATTAAAATAAAATAAAAAAATAGTAAAGATTGGTGGTATCATGTATTGTTATGTGTGTTGTTGTTTTGTGCACACATTTAAATTTGAACACATGTTTCAGTTCAGTTGTCCACGCATGATTTGACGAAAATCAATTTTTTAATCCGATTTGCATTTCAACAGCTCAATTGAGTTTCAATTTTACTATTAATCGCTACTTATACTATTAACAGAGCGTAGATATTTATTGTTGTAGTTGTGATATGCTGTCAGCAACAAGTTGTATGTAGTAAAAGCTTACGTTAGTTCGCTTCAGTAGTAGGTAGAGGTTTTTATCGTTTATTATTTCTCAAAGCTTCCCTAAATGGTTGGCGTTAAGCGCGTTGGGTGTTAACACCTTATAATCTTATTGTATAATAAATATGTTCTAAGTAGCAATGAATGGTACCAGTTATATAATTCTTGATGCATCTAGAGATAGTGTTGAATGAAAAGCAGCTGGAACCGGAGTTGACAATATTATAAGGTAAATTTAATGTTAAACTCGACACGCTATTCACTTCATAATTTAGTGGTGAATGTTGACAAATGTACCATATAAGAATACTTGGTACACGGGTTTTTTGGCATCATAAGAAGGTTGCTTTCGAAGATGGGCGAAATAGGAGCACTGCCACGTCCACAAAATGGCGAAAACCAAAACGAAAACCTAAAGAGCCATAACTAAGCCATAAATAAAGCTATAAAATTTGGAACGAAGGATCACACTAGGGGGGCTTATATATGGATGTATTTTTTTTTTTTGGGGAAAGAGGGTCTGCCCCCTTATTAAGTTTTTTATACATATCGTGTTAGATATTAAAGCTATATCAACCAAACTTTCTAGAGTCGTGTCTTTCATTCACTTCCTTATACAGTACAAAAATGGAATAAATCGGATTATAACCGCGCCCACCTCCTATACAAAGGTTACGTCGAAAATTACTAAAAATGCTTTAATTCAGTAAGGAAACCTTAAATTTCATTATAAAGATGGTACAGAAGGGCTGCAAACAAATTGGTATAACTGATTTTAAATGAGCGCGGCTTAGCCTACTTATGGTTCAAAAATTATATCTTCCAAACTACTCGACCAATTTCAATCAAATTCTGTTCATAATATTTCCCTGTCATCCAAATGATATGTTCTGAAAATAGGCCAAATCGCTTCACAACCATGCCAAAAATCGCCGAAATCGGAACATAAGTTTTCAAGGCCCCATATATCGAATATGAGGACCTCAATGCTACGAAAATATTGATAAGTCTATCAGTTATTTTGAAGAAATTCAGAGCGAATATTTTACTTCTAATAATATGTTTCCGTGCCAAAAATGAGAAATATGTGAAATACCTCAACAAAATTTCTTAAATATATTTATATTCCGAGAGTATAAAATGTTCGATTATACTCGAACTTAGTCCTTCCTTACTTTCTGAATTAGGTTTCGTTTGAGAGTCGTAAAATGGAGTTTATAATAGTATGTGCTTTAAAAAGCTTTGCTCTCGCTCTCTACTAACGAAAAATCATATATAACTTCTTTAATCTTATTCTCAGAGCTAAGCCTTTATTATATCCTGAACAGGTTATATTAAGTTTGTCACGAAGTTTGTAACATCCAGAAGGAAGCGTCGGAGGCCGTATAAAGTATATATAAATGATCAGTATGTTGAACTGAGTCGATTTAGCCCGTCCGTTGTCCGTCTGTCTGTATACATATATACGAACTAGTCCTTCAGTTTTTAAGATATCGTTTTGAAATTTTGCAGATGTTATTTTCTCTTCAAGAAGCTGCTCATTTGTCGGAACTGCCGATATCGGACCACTATATCATATAGCTGCCATACAAACCGAACGATCGGAATCAAGGGTTTGTATGGAAAACTTCCGCATTTTACTACATATCTTCACAAAATTTGGTGTGAGTTATGGCTCATAGAAATAATTTAATCTCCGAAAAAATTGTTCAGATCAGTTAACTATAGCATATAGCTGCCATACAAACTGAACGATCGGAATCAAGGGCTTGTATGGAATATTTTCACATTTGACGTGGTATCTTCTCAAAATTTGACATGGATTACTGCTTAAGGTAATAATATAATCTGCGAAAAAATTGTTCAGATCGGTTAACTATATAACCTTAATGTTTCTAGCAAACAACGCGGCTAAAAAGAATTAGTGAAATGTTTTCTTTTTTTACTTACTTTTTCTTACGTCTTTAGATTTGCTTAAACACATAGTCACTAAAAGAAATGCAACTGTGAAGGGTATATTAGTTTCGGTAAAGCCGAAGTTAACGTTTTTTCTTGTTTTAAATAAAATTTAAAATACAAGCCCATTGTTTAGTACTAGACTACATACATATATATATGAAACACTAAATATATAAATAACACACATTTTATCGTATGTATATATATCAAACCCCCATTCATGCACTGTGGAATGTTTGCAACGACCTTGCCACGTATTTATCTAAATCTTTTCCAACAAAACTTTTGTTTTGTGTAAAGTTTCCCAAACAAATTTCGTACACATATTTAAGAGCAATTCCGTATTTAAAAGGTCTTTGCATAGTTGGAGCTTGAGAAAAGCACACAACACATTCACACGGCACAACTAAGGCAATAAAATTCATGGATTCTTTAGTAAAACGACACTGAAACACAAACAATTCAATTCTTCTATACACTTGTGTGGGTGTGTGGGTTTTGTGCATATGTGAATTCACCACACATGCCACATACATAACATATATAATATAAATGGAGGTATGCAAATGATTAGCTGCAATTAAGGGGTAAACTCACAATTAACCTAATGCCGCTACCAACAACAACCACACAGATGACTTAATTTCCATGGCGTGCGCCAATTGTGATTGAATTTGTTTGTGTTGTGGAAGTGGAGCTTAAGTTTAGGCTTTCATGTGAACAAATGGCTTTTTTTAGGAAGGTTGGTCAAAATGGTAGAATATTTTTTGGATTAAGTATACTAGATTCCACATTAGGCTAAAATACTAGATACTAGATTTTAAAATCCAAGCAGTAAAATAATTTGATTAAATCATTGTTTATTTTAGTAAATACAATATTTATTTAATATTCTTTTTAATTAAAAAATATTCCTTTAAAATTTTCGCTTATATTCATAACTAACTAAAATTGCTCTACTAATTTTTTTGCCCTCAACCCAACAATGACACAAATTTAATTCGCTTGCAACACAAAATTTCTGTCTTCGCCCACAAAAAGTTTGGTAACTCTGCTTCAACACTTCGCTTCAGCGAAATTAGTTGCACAAAAATTTGCTACGGCTCATAAAATATGCGCAGGGCAACAGAAGGAAGGGAGGGACATTATACAAAATGTAAAATGTATACAAAATAATATACCAGAGAAGTTGTAAGAGATCTTCGAGGTGTTGACAATATGCTATAAAAATGTGAAAAATTAGAGAAAAGTGCATAATATAGAAATACGCACATTAGGGTGGCACAATTTTTTCATGTGAACAAACTTAAAACAAATTTGTAAGCTATATTTAATACCATGTTGGCAATTATCTCCCTTCCTTCCTTCTTTCCTTTTTGTCTTTTGAATTTCGCGGCTATATACTGTGTCCAAAAAATAAGGTGACATTGTATTTATTTCGAAAATTCTTTATTTATTCTTCCAAATCAATTGCACCCCCTTCAAAGTAATCCCCTCCCGATGCAATGCCTCCTCTATCGTATAAAAACGGATTCCCCTGGGGGGTCTTTTGTGCTTGGTGAACAGCCAGAAGTAGCACGGCGCCAGATCAGGTGAATACGGTGGTTGTGGAACGATATGGGTTGAGTTTTTGGCAAAATGATCTCGAATTACGAATGAATTTTCTGTACTAGTCGAGATTTGACGCGCTTGAGGCCCAA
This sequence comes from Zeugodacus cucurbitae, assembly GCF_028554725.1. Taxonomy (NCBI): domain Eukaryota; kingdom Metazoa; phylum Arthropoda; class Insecta; order Diptera; family Tephritidae; genus Zeugodacus; species Zeugodacus cucurbitae. The sequence goes on from NC_071669.1 coordinate 58,897,497, forward strand.
AACATCCTTCAAAATGATATTGGCTGAGCCTTTCGATATGCCAACTTCATCAGCTAGGTCTCTAATTGTTAATCGATGGGGTTTCAACACCAAATCTTTGATTTGTTGAACGTGAGTTTGAGGTTGATGGTCGCCCTGGACGCTCTTCGTCTTCGACACGTTCAATGCCGGCTTGGAACTCATTATACCACATGTAAACATTGTTTTTAGACATAACCTCATCACCAAAGGCTTTCTGCACCATCCTCAACGTATCCGAAGCAGAAAATTGATTCCGTAAACAAAATTTAATGCAAATTCTTTGCTCAACAAATTTCGAGATCGCAAAAAACGAAAAACTCACTTTTAGCAGTTCACAAAACGATACGTATATAAAGCGCTACAGAGCTCGTATCTAGCAATACCATACATCTTTGAAAGGTCTTGACATAACCTACGAAACGACGCTATGCATGATTAGTTTGATGAGTTTGGATCTTGCGTTTAATGGTTATAGACGTTAGATGTTTACAACATGGACCTCACTAATGCCGAAATTCGCGCTATTTTAAAGTTTTCCTTCGTTAAAGGCAAATCCGCTAGAGAAACGTTCCGTGAAATTATGGTGTTTTGGGCTATGGTACTCTATCACTTCGAACTGCGAGGAATGATTTCGACGATTCAGAGTGGGTGAAAACGAGACCATGGATATGCCAGCCGGCGGAAGACCTGTGACGGCGAATACCGATCAAATCATGGAAAACATCGAGGTAGATCGGCATGTGGCCTCTCGTGACATCGCCCAGGAGATGGGAGTTAGTCACTAAACAATTTTAAACCATCTGCAAGTGGCTGGATAAAAAAATTTGTTTGCATGATTTGACGCAGAAAACCTTGTGGACCGAATCAACGTCTTCGATATGCTGCTGAAACGGAACGAACTCGACCCATTTTTGAACCGGATGGTGACTGGCGACAAAAAATAGGTCACTTACGACAATATCAAGCGAAAACGGTCGTGGTCGAAGGCCGGTGAATCGTCCCAAACAGTGGCTAAGTGGGATTGACGGCCAGGAAGGTTTTGCTGTGTATTTGGTGGGAGATATTTGCCAACCTAATATGTACCCCAAATGAATGATTTCCCTTTGAAAGATAATAGATCCGATAGATAGGTCCAAATATGAGGAACCGTTTAAAAATATCTATAACCTGAATTTTAATTAAAATATCACTGTATTTGTAATCATTCCTCAAACAACCTCTGCCATTCTGCTAAGCAGCGTATAATTACGAAGCATGGCGTGTTGGGAAAATTAGCCGCACTGACCTGTGTTAATGTTAACTTTGCGAAAGTGAAACGGAAAGTGAAACGAATGTGAGCAATGAAACCATGCTTGACTATTGTACGCAGCAGCGCTTCCTCACACTCTTTCCTCCCCACTACTAGCTCCACAAGCCGAACAGGCGTGTATAAATTAATTAGTCTCAGCTGGTTTTCGCACCTTTGACAAGTGACGGCGCAAATCTAATAAAATAAAGTAGCTGTGGTAATTGTCGAGTGATGACCGCAATAAGCAACGCTAATGGGCAAGCAGCCGGTGAGTCGACAGGCAGACAGATATATCTATATATTTAGCAGATGTTACACATTGTTTCAGCTTGTAATGTCTTTTCGTGTAACGTTGCGTATCACTGCTACCGGAGGGGCTGGGCAACGCAATGACTTGTTTTACGTGCGTTTTATGTATGAGTTTCATTATGAGTCAAGTGGCTACGGTTAATGCGGCTAACGCGACTAATACAGTTAGTACATGGAGTTAATTGCATAATTGAACTAGATTTAATGGGATATATAAATTATATATATTTTTGTATTATATATATATTAGATATATATAATTGTACGATTTTTATGTGATTTATGCTCAGATTGTGTACTTACAAACAGGTCTTTTTTGATTTGAGTAAAATTTGTTTTGGTGACGTCATTTTAGCGAAGTGAGAAATCGCTATAGCTGAAAAGGAGCCACAAATAATATCAGTTTGAGGCTTCTTAATCCATTTTGAGTTTCAGTATAAAATTGAAAAATATATCCGCCAGTTATTCTAAGTATTTCCCAACAGACGCCCCTCCTAACTCCCTAGTTGACTTTCGTTTACATTTGAGTTTGAAATATAGAACTTGAATTATGTGAATTTCATCTTTCATTCTTGCTTGCAATTCAGCAGAAAACCTACTCACACCAACAACACGTAGAATCTTTTGCAACCGCTTCAATTAGACTGATTGTTATTTGTGACCATTCAAAAAACCATTGACATTTATCGAGAATGTTGTGGTGTTTCGTTCGTCGGTTGACTTTGAAAATCGAAAGTCATGCAAAAGTCCAAACGGATTGACCAAAGTGATCAGAAGAATTCTTGCATCAAGACAGCATGCGCTTAAACCAGTTCAACAATTCTTTATTTCATTGCGAAAGTGCTCGGTCGCTACATAAATGCGTATGAAAATCGTGTCTTCGCTGATTTGTATGTATGTAACGGTTATAAATTATGTCTTCTGCTAAAAATATAATTTAGTATGCGTGATATATGTCATACGGTTGCTCATAGACGATGTGATAATTGAGCTCTAAAGGCTAAGTGTTTTTAATGTACTCTGAATACCCACATTTGCTTTAAGGTGGTTCTTAAGTGTCGGAAAACAATTTGAGCATATTTTCAACAATCTCTTATCGGGTCTAAAAGTCGTAGGTGTTATCTTGAAAGTTGGTATAACCAAATAAGAGACTGAGATTGGAAATTTTATCACTTTCAGATTTTTTAAGTATCACCCTAATGTATGTTGATATAAGTACCCAGCTATAGTTAAGTGCATATAAATTCTTCTCGCAATGATTCTGCGATGTTTTTTCATAAGTTTTTTCTGTTTCTATTGGCGACAAACATGAAGAGGCGCACTTATTCGCGTAGTCATTGAGACGCAGACACGCTTACCGTCAATTTCTGTTACGGTTGTACCTGTTAAATTTCTGTGCGCTTCTGCTGCTCATCACAGCGTCTGGTCATGTTTTTGGTTTTTTTTTACATATGTGTTGCATATATTTATTAACACGATCAGTAGAATAGAGTGGTCAGCGGTCGTGTGGCATGCAACACACACACTGACATACATACTGACAAATGTATACAATTTCTGCTGACATTGCCACTGGTTTTTGCTTGCATTTAGTGAATGAGTTTTATTAACGATATTGATTAGGTCTGTTGTTGTCTTCTTAAACCTGATTTTTCGTTTGGTTTTTATATTTTTTTAGTTTTAATATGTGTTAGCTTCAATCGTTTAGGAATTTGAACGCAATTTGTGGCAATGACAGTTTGTAAAGGTTATTAGATCGAATTGTTATGAATTTACAGCTATTTATTAGCATTTATAGTTGCAAGCTTAAGGTGAAAATGTTTTTTTTCTTTATGTCTCTTCTAAGTACTTTAAGGAGATATATACCTGAGCAAATTTAAGATTTTTTTGCAATTTTTTTTTTGTTATTTTATATTAAATATTTCCAAATGACTTTCATAATGTCAAGTAGTACATATTTTGACATATTTGTAAAAAAAATTATTAGAAAATTCGGTGAATTGTGATGTCCATGACCCATGTTGGGTGTCGATTTTTGATATTCTCAGAATTTAGTTTTCCAACCAAAAAATACTAATTTTTTTCAAAATTAAATTTCCTTCGTTCACGAGCTAGTCATTGTTGATATAAACAACACCTGCATGTTTCGGAACAATCGGTAAAATGGCTGTCGAGAAATCATACTCATTGTTAAGGCAGTTTTCAAAAACTAAAATTTCGAGATAATCGAGCTCAAAGTTTCAAGGCGACACGTTTGCCTTAGAGACGTAGCGCGCTATAAAGACCTATAACACTGGTTCTATAACTCAAATCGCTGAAATTTTTGGAGGATATTTTTAAATGTATACATTTTGAAAACATGACATGACATGACATTTTGAAAACCCCTTAATAGATCGATATTTCGTGAGCGTTTTATTAACCATTATCTAATTGAGATCAAATATTATTTACAATGAAATTTAATGGGTATAATGCTCATATATGTACGTAGTGTGTTTACAAAATAACGGAATTGTAAAATTTAAAATTTCAAGGGTTTGGGGAGTCCAATTGTCAAAATTTCGAAATTGAATTTTCAACTGTATTCATTGCTTTCTTTATCTGTATCAGACGCTAAGGTTAGATGTGTTTTTATCAGATTTGCGATTTTTGCGATTGTTCGTGAATTCTTAGTCAAAATTAATAAAAAAAAGAAAACCCGAAAGTCCACTCGTTTTACAAGCAGACGACAAATCGCTGAAAGAGCCAAAGGCTATTTCGACAATTGGAAGAAGCGCTTGCATATATGCATAATATCGAATAGGGACGTGAAGGCAACAGCTATAATGTAGACGAATGAATTCTTTTTTTCAAAAACCGAAAATTTCCGTTATTTTTTGAAGAAGTGGAGGAAGTAACCACAGGAATTTTTCTATTTGTATAAATTTTGTAGGCTTTTCTTTACCTTTCGGGGATTCACTAGAATTAGTCGACGTCGTTTATTTCTCACTGACTTTAGTAGAGTGGTAGTTACATTATTGATCTCTAGTCATTTCTGTTCACTCTATCTATCTATGTTTTGAAACAAAGGACGGAACTGCCATTTTGCGGTTCAATTGGATATTTTGGTGAACACTTTTCGTAGTGGAGTGTGTCATCTGCGAGTGTAAAAAATTCCAAAGGGCACTGTGTATATATCTGTCATGTGAAATCATCTCATAAAATACATATATACATAATAACGTATTTCACAAAAAATATTGAATTTTTTATTTCATTTTTTTTTTTCGAACGCTTCCTGATTTAAGATGTTCATAAAACCATCTAAAGATCTGCAAAACCCTACTTTCATCTGTTGGCATAAAGACGGATGCTAATATATGAACTGAAGACACTTCACTAACTATTTAGTAAAACTATAAATGCCTACTTCAGAGCAATAGAGAAATAACTTTGAAATATATTAAATGTTTCTTTCTGACGGTTTGTCTTAATCCGAAAAATTTGGAAAATTTTTGATGGAATTATGATGAAGATATCATAAGTTTTGGTTATAATTAGTATAGTATTAGCTTAAAAACTACTGAATGAGGTTGAGAAAGCAAATAACTCAATTTAACAAAATAAATTTAATTTTAATTAAGATGTCAATGGTGTATTGTTCTAGCCTACGACAATTTTACGCCAAAAATTTTCAAAAATAATTATGACTTATTTATTTTAATTACGATTCAGTTATTTTTAGTGCTATATACAGGCATAGATCATTTTCAGATTTTTCCGCCTTCCGGCAGTTCGTCTACAATTTGCATGCGGAAAACAGCTTAAATGGTTTCACTTAGGAAACTACAACAATTGACTAGGCAAAAACCAAAAATTAAATTAAAGTAAAAATAAAATAATAAATGGATGAATAAATTAGAATTCTACCATTGACCTTTAACTGTACTGTAACCAGAGATAAAGAAATATAAAGAAAGTGTTTGCTAATTAATTGAAGGCACGCACACGCTCAGCTGCTAAGAGCTGTGAGAATTTCATAACCGGCTGGGTGGGTGGTTGAGAAAAAGATGAAGAGCAGAAGATGCCAGCTAGTGTAGCAGACAACAAAAAATAAGGAAATACTACTTTTGTACAAAAGACCCAAAAAACTTCAAAAACAACAGTTTGTGGTTTACAGTTTGGCGTTATTTTTTTCAACAGTTTTTCGCGAACGCTGTATTTATACGCTCCGTTGATTTTTGTTGTAGAAGTTTAATGTAAACAAACTGGAAGAAATATATGCCGAACTAGACAATAACAATAAACACAAACATACTTGAGTATTTCGAAGTCGAGATTAATTTGTACGAATTTGTTAACATAAAAAGCGGTGTGGTGAGTAATGACAAAGTGTGGTGAAGTCTGTGAACCGGAAAGTACAAGCATTTACTCACTTTTATGAGTGATAAATTTTGACTACAATGTGCCGGAAGCGGGCACAAAACTTTTTGGCCAAAGTAAAATGGCTTAATATACATCACACACTCTCATATATAAACACAAACATACGCGAGATTTATTACTGCATACGTACGTGCGGAAGTGTAAAAGCGTTTTCGGCCCACCTGTTGCGCTTTTAAGCATTTGATCTACCCAAAAAATGCATAAGCTGTGCCAATTCACAGCCAGCAGAAAGACAAAAAAATCAGCAGAATTTACTTAGCGAAATCCCACGTCTCACATGCTCATTCAAGCCACCACAATTGCACTGGTTTTCTGATTTTCAAGTACAAATGCCTTCAAATGTCAATTATCAGTCGACATTGTCACCGCAAAAGTCAGCAAGTAAACTCTGTAAATATGAATGATATTCATACTCTGAATGACTTTGTTGTTGTTTTGCATTTTTTCTATTTTCGTTCTTATTCTGCAGGTATTTGATTCAGATTCGCATTTGATTCTCGAAATGTTTGTGGTTTTCGATGTCTTTGACTTTGCATTGACTGCATCTGTTGTGGTTTTCGAGTTAAAGGCCACTCGCACGCTCGACTTTCTGGCGATGAATTGATAGTTTTCGGCATCTAGCCGAACTTTGTTATTTAAGTAGTCTTTAAAGACCTAATAAAAAAAATAAAATTGACCAAAAATATGTATCGGAGTACATCCTGTTGATGGTTTTCGTATGATATAATTGATGGCCAGTCCAAAAGTTCATTCAAGTATGGCAAAGTTCATTCAAATCTGGAGATTTCCTAAACTTACTTCTAAACATCAACCATCGCCTGCCTTATCGATGAGATGATTTGCTCTTTGATACATGTGTCATTCAGTAATCATTCCACTAGTATATTCAGTATGAGGATCTCCAACCTTTCGAACACATATACTACTTAGTATATAAGTCCCCGAACCTGTTTAATGGAACAATACACCGTTTTTTTTCAAGTCCGGCGCAGCAGGGTCGAATAAATTCTCGCCGAGTGGACCAATTTTCGGCCACTTCATCCGATAACCTCCTTAATTTATGAATTGAATTCATTTTTGAATCATCGGTCAATCTATAAATTGTTTCGAATGTATTTATTTTGGGCAATTCATCATAGCTATAAAGTAAAACTATTGCCAATATTTTTCTAAGTGTAATAAGCTTATTAACATAAAAGTTTAAGCTGTAAACATAGCATGCGACATCAGTTGCGGCGATTGTTTGCGTTCTTTATTTATACCAGCCTTAAACTATGCTAACAATCTCTGCTATAAAATAAATTTATCAGATATCGAGTAGTAAATGCTAATATAGTTTTAGGCTCACTAAACTAGATACAGTGATCGCAACACATATACTCTTGCATTTATTTATCTCAAATGAGTTAGTGTGTGTATTTACATGATCAATGTACAAAGTACCCAGCGAGGCAAACGTTGGTGATGCACAACTTTTTCTTTTTAACTGCTGTCACATTTATTATCATTGAATGGTCTACAATGTGTTGTATATCTTTATTTATGAAGAAAAGGCTCTAACATACGCAGCTGTTTAGATAATTTAAAAACGTCAAATTGTAAAATATTTTTTTCTTACAAATTGATGCTAACATTTCTAAAATCAAATTGAATAAATTCAGATTTTTCAACGATCTGTCTAATTTTCCATACACCTGTACAGTTGGATTTATTTGATCTAATGTGAAATGAGAAAAAAATCTAATAAAATTGACTTAGATATCAATTCTTTTCTATGGACAAATAACTTTTTTCCTCTACTCTATCCAAAGTTTTCCTTGTTTCAAGTTTCTTAGACCTCATCAACTGAGGTAGATGGATTCGTATGTGTGTTGGAATCCCCTTTAAGGGGTTGGGTGGGTTTCAGCGACCTAAAACAAGGCTATATTTACATTTTTTTTAAATATATACAATCATATACAGTGGAACTTCTCTAACTCGAATCTCCATAATCCACAAAAAAATTTCGAGTTAGAGAGACTTCGAGTTATAGAATTTTCATTAAAACATACATTTTTCAAAAAACTGTAAAATATAGATTTATACCCAGTTTTTTTTATTTACTTGGCAACAAGTTCTATGTATATATGTACGTTAAAACATGTATTCTGTAATTTTGTGTTGCAGTTTGCTATTTTTTAGCTCTTGACGTCTGTATCGCATACCTTTGTTATATGATTTATTCAATTCGTAAGTGCAATATCATATTCTTTGTTCGCCTCCATACGATATAAAGGGATTCATATTTAAATTTTGTATTATGTCCTGGTCGAAAAGTTCGATTTATGGAGGGAAATTTGTATGAAATTTTACTTCTAATGCCAAATCAAAAGTTCGAGAGAAAGTAGAGATCTTCGAGTAATAGAAGTTCGAGTTATGGAAGTTCCACTGTATTTCATTTAAACAGATACATATTTAAACATTATTTCGTGTAATTTTTATTTAAAAATTCCCAAAACGCAGCCCTTGGCATATTATCTTCCATGACGTGTTCAAAAAAAAAAGGTCTTGCGGTGGACATAATAACTCATGATTGGTTCATCTAAAATTCAGAAACCAAAAATATTTCGATAGTACTTGGATAAATCTAGTTAATTAACGAATGAAACAAGAAAATATTGAAATTTGAAATTTTGACAGAGTTTTAAACAAAAACAAACTTTTTTGGTAAAATTTTCCTCATATATTGTCTCGAAAAATATACTTACAATAATGATATAATCGTTCATTAATCAGATTAACTATGTAGATAATGTTATGCCAAAGATGTGTGATGTATCATGTCCACCGACTTGAAAAATTGAGGTTTGAGATAAACGCGTTTAAAATTTTACATTCGTACTTACGTGGCCTAATGGACGGAACTTTCAAAGGATTGATTTGATATTTTTGGATAATATTTTAAACATATTACACTATTTAATTAGACAATATTTTTTTTTTTTTAATTTTGAAAATTTGAAACCTTTAAATAAAATCTAATAATATACATAAGCCTCGTTACCAGTTCGAAAGAAATCCGTATATGAGCTATATGGGGCTAAATTTTTAATGGTTCTTAATTTCTATATTGCAAAGTGACCGAACCCCCAAAGGTGATCTAGTTATTGATGACCAGAGTATACTGAGTTTGTGGAGGAAACACTTCTCCACCCTGCTGAATGGCAGTGAAAGTACAACAACAGGAGATGGCGAACCCGATTCCCCAATCGACGACGATGGAGCAGATGTTCCATTGCCCGACCGTGAAGAAATTCGAATAGCAATTACCCGCTTGGAGAACAATAAGGCGGCGGGGGCCGATGGATTACCGGCCGAGCTATTTAAATACGGCGGCGAAGAGCTGATAAGGTGCTTGCATCAGCTTCTTTGCAGAATATGGTCGGAAGAAAGCATGCCTGACGATTGGAATCTCAGTGTACTCTGCCCAATACACAAAAAGGGAGACCCCACAATTTGCGCCAATTACCGTGGGATAAGCCTCCTCAACATCGCGTATAAGATTCTGTCGAGCGTACTGTGTGAAAGACTAAAGCCCACCGTCAACAAACTGATTGGACCTTATCAGTGTGGCTTTAGACCTGGAAAATCAACAACCGACCAGATATTCACCATGCGCCAAATTTTGGAGAAGACCCGTGGAAATAGGATCGACACACACCATCTCTTTGTCCAATTTAAAGCTGCTTTCGACAGCACGAATGCCGCATTTATGCCGCGATGTCTGAATTTGGTATCCCCGCAAAACTAATACGGCTGTGTAAGCTGACGTTGAGCAACACCAAAAGTTCCGTCAGGATCGGGAAGGACTTCTCCGAGCCGTTCGATACCAGACGAGGTTTCAGACAAGGTGACTCACTATCGTGCGACTTCTTTAACCTGATGGTGGAGAAAATTATAAGAGCTGCATAGCTAAATAGAGAAGGAACAATCTTCTACAAGAGTGTACAGCTACTGGCGACTGGATAAGGAAGCGAAGCGTATGGGTCTGGTGGTGAATGAGGACAAGACGAAATATCTCCTGTCATCAAACAAACAGTCAGCGCACTCGCGTCTTGGCTCCCACGTCACTGTTGACAGTCATAACTTTGAAGTTGTAGATAATTTCGTCTACCTGGGAACCAGCATTAACAGCAATAACAATGTCAGCCTGGAAATCCAACGCAGAATCACTCTTGCCAACAGGTGCTACTATGGACTAAGTAGGCAATTGAAAAGTAAAGTCCTCTCTCGACGAACAAAAACCAAACTCTACAAGTCCCTCATCATTCCCGTCCTACTTTACGGTGCAGAAGCGTGGACGATGTCAACATCTGATGAGACGGCACTAGGAGTTTTCGAGAGAAAGGTTTTGCGGAAGATTTATGGTCCCTTAAACATTGGCAACGGCGAATACCGCAGACGATGGAACGATGAGCTGTATGTGTTATTCGACGACATAGACATAGTCCAGCGAATAAAAAAACAGCGGCTACGCTGGCTAGGTCATGTTGTTCGAATGGATGAAAGTGCTCCAGCTCTGAAAGTATTCGATGCAGTACCCGCTGGTGGAAGCCGAGGAAGAGGGAGACCTCCACTCCGATGGAAGGACCAGGTGGAGAGGGACCTGGCTTCGCTTGGTATAACCAATTGGCGCCAAGCTGCCAGAAGGAGGGATACGTGGTGCGCTGTTTTGGACTCGGCTATAACTGCGTAAGTGGTGTCGATTTATTTGAATGCGAAGGTGAATCTTGTGATTTTAAAACATAAGGAATATATTATGTATTGAAGGGCAGTAAAAAGATTTATTGCCAAATATTATTCTCGATTTATGCTTAGAATAGTATTGAGATAGGTGGCGCTGTGGCACAACTTTTGATATTTCATTTAATTTTGGTCGATGTTTTTGCTGGTTTTAGACGGAGAAGTCTCAGCTTTATGATAAAGCGAATCAATATGATAAGTGTTAATATTTTATAGTGGAAAGAAAAGTTTACCACAGTCATCATAATTTTTTGGCTTTCCTGGATTTTCAAATCTTCATTAGCAACGTTTCTAACTGCAAAGTATAAATAAATAATAAAAAACTTATTTTTTAATTCACTACATTTTTTATTTATAGCATTTTTCGCATGTAATCACTTAATATTTAACGCAAGTATAAAAAAATTTATTATAATACAATTTTTTACATTTGTTCCACAGAGAACATGTTTACATAGTTACAGTTTACAGGCGTATTTCGTATGTATGTATGTATGTTAATTCGATATTTTTTTAACGGACTTTTCATTGCTTTTCTAGTTGTCGACTCTTTACTGCTTCTATACCGCTTGGACATTTTTTCACTTTCATTTGCGTTCTTTTCTTTTACATTAAAAATACAAAATATGCATTTGAGTATTGAGTGAGACTGTAAGACTATGAGTGAGTGAGCAATTGAGTGAGTGAGTGATTGAGTATAGTAACTGATTGGGAAATGAGTATTTTTCATTTGAAAAAAGTTTAATATCTGCCGACTGTTTCGTGTATACGAGAGAGAGAGAGAAAGAGAGAGAGTGAGAGCGGTTGTAGATGAGGGGAATGAAGATGGCTTGCCGATTGAGAGTGGGTTGTTAAGTGGGTGAGGGAGGGCGAAGAGATCTAAGTAATATTTACAAAATGAAGAGAGGAGCTTAAAAATGGCAGTGTTTTATCATAATCGTATGCCTTTAAGAGTAGAGCTGTGACTCAAGGTGTGAGAGAATTAATTGAAATGTGTTTGAGATGAAAGTGATCGTTGGAGTGAACTACTGTACAAACACTCTGTAAGACACTGCACTTCTAAATACATTCTGTCTCCTTGCGCTCCCGTTCCGCCTCTGCTTCTCTTTCAATGTCTATTCTCCTCAGCAACACACACATGCGCAAATCATTCTCCCACGCTCTCCAGCGCTCTTTCACTCCAACTCATTTCAATTATTCATGTTTAGGTCGTCATCGTAGCATGGGATTCGCATTTTACATATGTATATGTGTATATATATAGATTAGTTAATCGTTAATAAATAAATTCTAACGCTTCGCTGATTTTTTGTTGGTTTTATAGTGGGATCAGGTCCATTTGTTATTAGCATAGAGACAGATGTGTTTTAAGCATTATTTAGCTTAGTAATGAGAGACATGAGCGTGCGCATCGTGTGTGGCATAACCGTAAGCGGAGGGAGCAGCGTGATGCGCTACCGAAGCCAATGGCAGGGCGGGAGCGGCGGCAACATGGTGCGTAACGGCAATTGGTGCGGGAGCGTGTGCGAGTACGGGAGCGGCATGCGCAACGGCAACTGGAGCGGCATGATGGATGGTTGGGGCACTCTTCGAGACGACTGCGTTGAAACCGTTATGGTCATCGGCGGTGTATTCGACAGTGCGCACCGAACCGTCGGGTTCGACGAGCGAGTATGAGCCCTTCACGACATCGCCATCACGTACTTCGTGCTGTGACTTAACATCACCGGTGTGAGAGTCGGCAACACCGTAGTTGTAGTGGTATTTGGGGTAGGCCTGCGGAAGAGAGAGAGAAGAGATAAATGTGATAAATTATTTGTAATTATAATTTAGAGTACAAATTTATGTTTATGTATAAAAAAATAAAAAAATATTAAAAAAAATTTAAAAAAATTGTTTAATCTCGCTCTCAACTAATTGCGCCGTACTAGCGTAGTTCAACGTGAGAAAAATTGCTTATCGCTGGTTATGACTCAACACCGCTGACACCTTTAACCACAGCACAACAATGAGTTGCCACTTGTGCGTTAGCGCCAACACCCGCGTAACCATTTCGTACTTGCGAAGGTCAGCGGCAGCGTGTGAATGCAGCGTTCGTGTTCTCAGCGCTCAAATGCTAATTTTATTGGTGTGAGTGTGTAATAGCACCTTTGCCTGGGAAATTCACTGCTGCGGGGCGTATACGTAATTTAATGCAGTCAAATCGGGGTGTTGCTGAGAACAATTTGCATTGCAACACTGGCAACAATAAGTTGCGCTACATAGATAAAATGTTGCAATGACCAATTTGTGTGTGAGTTTGATAATTTTTTGTTTGATTTTGAGTGTGAGAAGTGAAGTGGAGTGAGTGAAAAAAATGTAAAAAAAAATTAAAAAAAAATATAAAATAAAAATAAAAATAAAAATAAAAAAAATTTAAGGAACAAATTTGTATGTTTCAAAAATTGTAGAATTAAAAAAAATATGTTTTAAAATTAACATTTTTTTAATTAATTTTTTTTTAACTGAGAAAAATGATTTTTTATTTTATAAGAAAAAAATGTGTATGTTTCAAAAACTTTGAAATTAATAAAAAATAATAATTTTTTTATTAAAAAAATTATGTGATTTTTTTTAATTTTTGAGGAAATGAGTATGTTTATAAGCTTTAGAATTAATAATAGTAAAATTTTTTATTATTAAAAAAATCATATGATTTTTAATTTTAAGTAAAAAATTTGATTATTTGAAAAAATTTCAAATATAAAAAGAAATATTTTTTATAATTTTCTACTTTTTTTAAATTTTTTTAATTGATAAAATCTTATGATTTTTTATTATTTTATTTTATAAAGCTTTAAAATTAATAAAAATAATATTTTTTTTTTTAATTCAGTAAATATTGTTTCTTTTGATTTAATTGAGACAATTATAAGAGTTTTAACTTTTAAGAATTATATTGTGTATTTGAAAAATTTCAAATTAAAAAAAAAAAATATTTTTTAAAATATATACAAATTTTGTTTTATTAAAAAAATCATATGATTTTTAATTTATTTTAAGGAAATTTTTTTTAAGGAAGGATTTTAAGGAAAAAGTTGGTATGTTTCAAAAATTTTAAAATAAAATAAAAATATTTTTAAAAATTATAATTTTATTTTTAATATTTTTATTGAGAAAATCATATGATTTTTAAATTTTAAGGAAAAAATTGGTATGTTTCAAAAAAAAAGTTTTATTTATTTTTATTTGAATTTTTATATATATTTTTTTTTATTTATTTTCATTTTAGTTTTTATTTATTTTTTTTTTTAATTAGAAAATAAAAATAAATAAAATTTTTTTTAATTAGAATATAAGAAAATCGTATAATTTTTAAATTTTAAGAAAAAAGTCTGTAGTTTACAAAAATTAAATTTTTTTTAAATTATTTTATTTTTTAATTTTTTTTAACTAAGATTAAGATTTGTAAATATTTTTGAAAAAAATCGTATGTTTTTTAAATTTTAAGGAAAAAATGTATATTTTACAAAAATTTACAATTTTTTTTTTAAATTATTTTATTTTATTAATTTTTTTTAACTAAGGGAAGCATATTTAATTTAATTTTTTAATTATAAATTGTAACAAAAAATTAAAGAATTAAAAAAAATGAAATTATTTTTTTGTGTTAAAAAAATTTTAAAATGTCAAAAACCGAAACTTTTAATATCATTTGATTTTTTTCTCATATTTTCACACTCACACAGCTCCTTATATATAATATTTATTAAAACAACAAATTAAATGTACCGCAAAACTATCACAGCTCAACTATCATATTTAAACACTCACCAGAAGAGCTGTCACAACACAATCACTTGTTGTTGTTAAGACTTAAAAGCGCACCACTTTACACACCGGCTCAAGCAGATGCAAATAAGAGGTGAAGTGCGAAAATTATATTCACCAAAATTTCAATTTGCACAACTCAAATTAAAATGAGTCACATTACATACATACATATATACATAAGCATATGTGTGTGTGTGTTAGTAATTGGAGTAGTCATAAGCGCCACTCTTACTCAACGAATCAAGACAGTGCAATAACAATAAACACAAATAGCGTGCCACTGTCAAAGCTACCGATTGGTTTTGTTGTTATTGTTAGTGTTGTTTGTGCAATACCAGGCCACCGACAAAGCATTGCCAAACGCCAGTGTGTGCGAGTGTGTGTGTGCAACACTTTTTCGCCCGCTCCAACTCAACTCGTACACATTTTGATTGTCATTTTACTGTTCGAGCTGATGCTGTAGTTGTTGTGATTGTTGTTTTTATTGCTGTAGTGCCTGTTGTGCTACCGTAATTTGCGTGTCAGCGTGTCAGCGCATTGCCGGCGCCGGTGCGCATATCTGCAACATATAATCTAGAGCAGTGAGCGAAGTGCCTAGTCGAAATGGCACATCGCACAATAGCAACAACAACAACAATAAAACTGAAAATCTGAAAATAATGTTTTTTCGCTTTGATTTGCAAGCGGTTACGTGCATGCAGTGTTTGCTCTAATTTGTTGTAATTGTTGTTGTTGTGCTGCTCTTTTATTGCCGTTTGTTTGTTGGGTTTGCTGCAACTGCGTTTTTATGTGATCCGATTTAATCAGCGAATTGAAGGCGAAATTATGAAAATGCAAATCGGTGTGGCAGTGTTGCCAACAACAACAACGTCAAATAATTATTGGGCAATTTGCGTCGGGAGCAAGCGACGGAAATGCAGATATGCCGTTAAGTTCGTAAGACTTGTAATTATTTTTTTGTTAATTGTTTGTGTGTATTCTTGATTTCTTGTATTTTGAGTGTGCTTGCAAAGCACAGTTATAAAATTTTGGTTTTTAGCGTTAGAGTGACATAAACATATGTATGTTTGTATGTATTTGTATTTTTAAATGTGTCGCAACGAAAATTTGGCGACATTATGCCAGCTCGCTCATTAATTTTCACGCTACAAGCTTTGTTGACCCGATTTTGTCTTGCTTTAAAATGAAAAAAAAAAAAAAAATAATTTCGTACTAATTTTTATTACTCCGAGGTGGCAAGTTCGTTGCTTAGGTCTTTTGTAGTGTTTGTAACTTTTGCGTATTACTTGGCTTGGATTTACGAAATATTTATTTTAATGAGTAGGAAATATAGTAAAAAATTATTAAAAAAAAATTTTAATATTTAAAAGAATTTTTTTAAAAATATTATTAAAATTTTTTTAAATATTTAAAAATAAAAAAATTTTAAATTTTTAAAAATATTTTAAATACTTTAAAAAAAATTTAAAAATATTTTAAATATTTTAAATAATTTTAAATATATTTTAAATATTTATATAGAAAATTCAATCAAATAAATAAAAAAGCATCGGAAAAATTGTTTTTGACAAGCATTTGAATCATGAGTTGAAAAATTTTTGAAAAAATGAGTTTTGAAAACCAAAAATTATTTTTTTTTAACAAAAAATAGCTGAATGAAATGAAAATGAAAAATTGAGAAAGACTAGCGATGCTTGTTACTCAAATAATTGTACTAAAACCATTTTTAGCGTTTTTTACACTCAAGATTCTAATTGTAGAATTCAAAAAAAAAATACAAAAAAAATTGTAAATTAAATCTTTATATTTCAAACTTACGTAGTAGTCAAGTCCTTCATCATGCGCTGGGCCATGCGCAGCCAAAAGTGGGCCAGCGGCATAAAGACCGGCACCGTGTCCACCATGATGCAAAATGCCAGCAGAGGCGACGCTCAATACAGCCAAGCATACCAAAGACTGTAGAGAAAAAAAACGAAAAATATAATTAATTAAAAGAAAAAATATAAAAAAATACAAAAGTGTGAAAGAAGTCTTAAATAAAAAAGCAACAAATGTTTAAAATATATAAGATTTAAAAAAATTATTATTTCTTTTTTATAATTTTTTTTTAAATTTAAATTGGAAAATATTTTTTTTTCAGTTTCTTCAAAATATTTTTTTCTTTTAGTTTTTTAAAAAATATAGTATTAAAAAATATGTTTTTTATAATATTTTTTTATTTAAATTTAAAAATATTGTTTTTCCAGCTTTTTTAAAAAATATTTTTTTTTAATAAAAAAAAAAATTTATTTATATATTTTTAAAACTTTTTTTTAAACATTTAATATTTTTTGTTTTTTTTTTTTTTAAAGAATATGTTTTTAATCTTTAAATATTTTTCGTTAATTATTAAGTTTCAAAAAATAATTTCTTCAAATATTTTTTTTTATTAAAACATAAAAATATTTTTTTTTTCAATTTTTTAAAAAATGTTTTAATTTTAAAAAGTATTTTATTTTTTTTCCAATTTAAAAAAAATATTTTTTCATTAATGAATTAATAAATATTTTTTTAAAGAAAATATTTTTATTTTCTTTATTTTATTTTTTATTTAAAAAAAATATTTTTTTTATTTAAAATTTTTGAATTCAGTAACCAGGATATTTCTTTTCAATATTAACTTTTTTTAAATCCTTATTTTAATCTAGACATCCTGCTGCATTTATTTTGCACATTTTTAAACACTTGAAAAAAGATTTTTTATTTTTTAATAATTTTTTTAGCGGCACTCACTTTGAAAAAGGCCATTTTTATTTGTTTAAGTTTTTAGTTTGTTTTCGTTGAATTTGAAAAAATTTGTTTTGTAGCTCTTGACTTCCCACTTTGCTGCGGTCTATGCGACTTGAAATGCTGTAGTCAACTGATAACTAGAACCAAGAAGGAAGCTGCTTTTATATATTTGACTCCACCCGTTTGCTAGCGAATGGCGAATTAGCTGAATGAGCGAACTGTATTGCTTTTTGAACTTCGCTTAGCGCTTGACGTTGGTAAAGCGTTAGCGTCAACGTAGACGTCGCCGTCAGCCACAACTTCAATGCGCCAACGTGTATTCGTGTATGAAACCGAAACGTTGTTGTAACAGTGCAACAATTGCGGATTGTTTATGTTTGATGTGGTTGTTATTATTTGTTGTTGTTGTTGGTACTTTTCTGTTATTAGTACCGTCATTGTTTTTGTTGTTATTACCGCTTTATTTTACTATTTCACTATTGTTGTTGTATTTATTATTAGTATTGCTTGATTAGTCGGCTCGCTAGTTAGTTGGCTAGTTGGTTGTTGGTGCTGCACGCTCGTCGTCGCCGGGCGACTGTCTGCTTGTTGTTGGGCGACGCGGGACGCCTGCGCGTTGTTGAATTTGCTACGTTTGCTCAGATTGCGCTGGGCGATTTATTGTTGAAGGCGTTTGACGCTAACGAAATTAAGAGTA
Source organism: Zeugodacus cucurbitae (assembly GCF_028554725.1). Taxonomy (NCBI): domain Eukaryota; kingdom Metazoa; phylum Arthropoda; class Insecta; order Diptera; family Tephritidae; genus Zeugodacus; species Zeugodacus cucurbitae. The sequence continues at coordinate 58,915,604 of NC_071669.1, forward strand.
AACCTCAATGCTTAGTGGCTGGTGTTTGTTGTTTGCTTGTGTGGTGTTGTTGTTGTTGTTGCTATGGTTTGTTTGTGGTTTTAACGTAACAATCGGCATTAAAACGGTGGTAAGGCACCGGAGCGCATATGCATAGTTACTACATACATACATACCCACACTAATTTATATATACATACATACATATACATATATAGACATCTGCTAATATACAGTTAAAAGCCTGTATTGTTGTTATTGTATTGGTGTCTGTTGCCTATTCTGCGTGTAAGAGACTTCTTGCATATTCAAATGTATTTGACTTGTTGTTGTTGTTGCTTAAACTGATTTTGAAAAGCATAATTCCTCTCTTACTTTGTGCGGTTGAAGCTGGCGCTGCTTTCTGCAAGTAATAAATGAATTAAAATATTTTTTTTGCATTTTTTGCTTTTATAGTAGTGTTGTTGTTGTTGTTCTAATTTTTTTTAAGTTTGCTGTCCATTTTTGTGCTGAAAATTGGCAAGTTCTCGCGCCACCTTTGACTTTCTTCAGACTAATACGTTGCTTATATACACACATACATACATACTCACATTTTACCAGGCGTTCTAATTCTTAATACTAACATTCTAAAAAAGTTAAAAAAATCGCAAAAAATCCAAGAACAAAGTATATAGCTTACAAATACATATATATAAATATATATATATATATATATCTTTGTATGTATGTCCGTATATACAATGTACTTCAACTACATTTTATTGAAATATTTATTTAACGTAAAGCCATAGCCGACTTGGTGTTTTATGACCATGGTTATCAAAGCCAATTTAACATGGCATTAAAATTAACGATTGGTGTGGCTGCCGCAAACACTTTCGCTTCTCAAGAATACCGCGAAGCGTGAGGTGTGTGTAGCATTTTGGCCAGTGTTTTTGGCCATATTCGGGGTTAATTGCGTTTTAAGTTGAATTTATATACTACTTTATTGAGGTATTGATCACAGGGCGGTCGGAGTGCACACCTAAAATAATATAATAAGACTCGCTTGATTAATTATTATTTAGTGGATTCTTTTTTCGATTCCAATTTGTGAGCTTGGCATTTACTTTTAGTTGAGGAAAATATTTGGAACATATGAACATGACTTCGGGTGAAGGTGTTTCAATAAAATAGTGTTCACAACATGTTGTGCGCAAAGAGACTCTTTGTGTGAAGTTTTTTTTTCAAAGGAACCACAGATGAATCTTGTGCTGAGGATATTCTATGAGACCACTCTAGAACTCGAAATGAAACGTTCCTCATACTGACAAAAAATATAAAAACCTTATTGAGAGCATATTTATATCAGAATTGTGTTAATATAAGCAGTTAAATTAGTTGATTAAATTGAAACATAACGAATATATAGTGGACAGTTAACAGCAGAATTGAAATGTTTCCAAGAAAGTCCATATAAATTTGTGTAAAGCACATATACTCATTCAATATACGTCTTCGATTCACCAAATTTTTTTTTGCTCGCTAAGCAAAAATTTCTCTTGTCAAAATGAGAAAAAGTAACAAAGCCGTAATCTGTTTGAAAAAGCAGTATGTGGATACACCATTTAACTGTTATAACATTTTGTTATTATCCCCTTATTTGAATATAGGATTTATACTAGTTGTGCGTACTATTCGTCATTTTCCAAAGTTGCGTAAAGAATACTTGCACTGAATCTTCTACTCTTTGACATTATACCCTCTCTATGAACCCTTCAAAGCAATGTTTAAAGATTTTTACCATATACAATTTATTAGAGAGGGTTTGTTTCGTCGAAAAAAGACCTTTTTTCATGAATTTTTTTAGAAAAAATTATTGATGTAGGCTTATTTTACTTATTATTATATGAAAGTACAACATTTGAAGGATACTTAAAAAAAAAATGATCGAAAATTAGCGAGGAATAACGGATTTATCGTCGATCTCTGCAGGCACCTCGAAAAAAAGTTTTTGTGCGGTGACCAGCCTACAGCATCACTGGATCATCCGAAGCCTAAAAATCAAAATGCTTTCTTTAGTTTATTAGTTTAATTTTTCAATTTTTGGTACCATTTTCAAGCCAAAATGACGATTTTAGACGAAAAAATCGACCTATTTGTTATTGCAAAATTGTTAGTAATTAAAATTTTTTGGAAAAACTCGACGTCATTCGAGAACTATATATATGTAGAATATTTGTTCAAAATATAAAAAACAATCGATGCAGTAGTTTTTTCTGTAGGCTGGTCACCGACTATAAAAATGACATATTTGAGAAAATCGATTCAAAGTTTTGTACACTCAGCGCAGGTAGCTGGAGGTACCGTTATTCAACCTGCTTTAACTTCGTGTTAGTGTTTCTCCGAATGACCTAAAACTTTAACACAATATTCTTGAGATGTTGATGGTTCAGAAAAAACATAAAAAAAATTAAAAAAAAAGTTGTCAAACCTTAACCCGGCCCCCCCCCCCCCCCCCTTAAGTCGGTGCACACGATTATGTTAAAAATTCTAATTCAAATTCTTTTTTTTTTTGGACACGTCATTGGAAATGAGGTGCCAACGGAGTGTTTTCGAAGCAAAAATGTATGAGATAGTTAGAAAGTTCTAGTTCATATTTGCATTTCCTACAAAAACAGCTCAGTTTTAAGATTGCTATTTTAAAATCTAAATAATCTAGGAAAATAAATTTTTTGCCAAGAAAATTTCAGACATTTTCTGGCAGCATTTATTAAGTTTATCTCACTAGTCCAATGTTACACAATTACAGTATTACAGGCCTTATTTCGCCAATTTTGATAATGTAACTAGTTAGTCAGTAGTAACTAGTTTAGACAAATACAATACTGAAGTGACATATCCCAACTAAAAATAGCCCAACAGATAACAAAATACAACATATTGGAAAATGAACATAATCCTATAATGAGAAGTTACTTTAAAATTGGCTATCTCACATATGATCACTTGACAGATAAATATTACATCAGGTGTTTCACGAAGTAAGTGACGATCAAATATGGGAAATAATTTTCGTACGTAGATGCCCTGAAGACATAATAATTTAGCTCTCTGTTCAGCCAATCAGGTGAAACGGCGTGATTTCAATCACCTTGATGAAATGTTTCGTCGATTTTTGCAATTCTAGATGATGCATAGCGGATCCGCCCATAGGCCAAAAATCATAAAATTCATCTCACAATTTTAAAGTCAAAATTTACACTGATGGCCTCTAAATTGTCCAAACTTCTTATTTGCAAACCCGGGTTTCCTAAAAATCTAACGGTACTTTCTAAAACTAGAGTAAAATGCATAAACACCAGTTAATTTTCAGAACTTTTTTGAAAAGTCACAAAAAAGTGATCTCCTGATTTAATGAGCTGTCTAATACCTAACATAACCTAACCTGCCTTAACTATATTCGAAAATAGCGAAGTAGTCCTTCTAGAGTTAGAGGCAATGTTAAGCTCAAGCGTATTTCCGACATACTAAAGTTTATTATAAAAATCGACCGACCATTCTGATGTTATTTATAACTTGTTATTACTAGTAAAATTCTTCATTTGTCAGTTAACATCAAAACAAGCACAATGATTGGCAGGAGAAACTCAAGTAAACCTTAAACAACCGTGTAATATCAATAATATTTATGATAAACACCATAAATTACACTAAAAATAATCAATCATCATTACAAACAAATTACTAAATAAATACATACTCATAGTTACTTGAATTACAATTAATTATAGATACCAAAGTGTAATAAATAACGCTGTTTAACGTTGAATGAACTTAGGCAATGCGCATTCTTACGAATTTCCCGCATTCTTGCTAATATTATTTCACTTACGCTTCGTTTCGTACGCTTTACACACATTTTTTGTTGTTACCACAATTACAACAACACATGCGCAGTAAGTGAATAACTGGGGTAGTGGACGAGTATTCGAGTAGAATTGCATATCTTTCAAGGTTATCACGATTGAGTGAACCGTTCAAATTTGTTGCGGCAATGCATATGTATAACGTAACGTAATGTAACGTACGCGTATAAGTAAGTGAATGAGAGTGAAAAATTATTAAAAGCGAAATCAACCGCAATACGTCTAAATACCAGCCTATACTGGGGAAACAATGCCGGTAATCAAGTGGCTGCAATGCATTGCGGCAAGTGGATTTCTATGGACTCACACACGAAGAATAATACATATAGAGTGTGTGTGTGTGTGTGTGTGTGCATGGCAAAGAGTTCAACATGAATCAGAGCACGATGCGATTGCGGCGACGCAGCCAAGTTGTGACGCAAATCAGTTACATACACACAAACACGCACGGTGGAGTTGGTGAAAACTGTGAAATATAATAAAATGTAATGGAAGAATGATAGTGAGCATTTGCGCTTGAAGAAATATTTTCCAAAAGAATTATAAAAATTAAAAGATTTTTTTTGCTTCTAAATAATAAATATTATTTTTAAATTAATTTATCCCACTTTTAAACAACCAACTCCCACTGTCCTCTGGCATGATTCTTAACAAAATTATCGTTGCAAAGCGTGGACATGATTAGTTGAATAAACAGCTTGAAAGAGCATATGCTAATCCCCAATTGGGTATACATAGTATAACCTCTATACCGGATACTGTTAAATCCGGGCAACAGGCCAGCTGGCCGGCCGTCGGCGTGTAAATTAATTGTTAAGCTTTTAGCAAAGTGTAGCAATTTTTTGTTATAATTGCTGAGTAATTGTCACAAAAGCAATTATCATTTGCGCTGAGTGGACAGCTTTAATTTATATGTGTTGGTATTTTCCCATCGGTTATGACTTGGCAAGAACGAGTAATGCTTTGGAACAAATTGAGAGTAATTGAAATTTTGAGTGAGTAAAAACATTTAGCAACTGAAAATAAATAATTATTAGTCTAAACATAGATATGTACTACTGTCTGGTCTGAAATCGGTAAGAACGAAATTATACTTACATAGAAAGATTTATAAGGTAAATGTGATAGTAAAAGTAAATTAATTATGAGTGGTAAATAACCGAATTGATTAATTTAATTTATATTTATAGAGCTTTACTGAATTCTTTACACCTTCTGAATTCTGAATTCTTTCAGACCACAGCCACACCCACAAAATAGCGAAACCCCAAACCATATAATGTGTGATTAATTAAGCCATAAATAAAGCTATAAAAGTAAATTTGATATAAAGGATCGCACTAGGAAAGGGTATATTTGGAAAAAAACCAAACTTTCTGCAGACACTCCCCTTACGTACCTCATTTCACACTACCAAAAATTAGTGAAATCGGTTAATAACCTCGCCCACCTCCAATACTAAAGTTATGGTGAAAATTACTAAAAGTGCGTTAGGAAAACACCAGGAACACTAAATTTTACAGAAAAAATGGCAGCTGAGAGCTACATTGAGATTAAAAAAAAACATGGAAAATGGGCATGGCGTCACCCACTTATGGGTCAAAAACCATATCTCAGAAACTACTCGATCGATTGGAATGAAATTCGGTATGTAATATTTTCTTGACGACACGGCCGGAATATGGGGAAATGTCTTCACAATCACGCCTACTTCCCATGTATCTCAATTTTGAATTCCATCTGATTCCTTCACTTTATAATGTATACATAAAGAACTGATGAAGATAGCAGAATAAAACTTTACACAAATACTGTATATTATCTGTGGCTTCACTTGTGAAAAAAATTGTCGAAATCGGACTATAACTTTTCAAGGCCCCGGATTTCGAACATGAAGAACTCATTGCATTTTCATCGAAAATATCGTTCAAACTCGCAAATGTTTTTATGGAATTTAGAGGAAATCTTTTTCTTTTAAAAGTGTGTCTCTGTACCAAAAATGGTTAAAATCGGGTCATAACTTCCCCTAGCTTCCATATACCTAATTATAGGGTTTTCAAAAATACGGTGGGGTTTATGCCGCATATATCGATTAATATGTGATATCTTAGCAAATTTAAGTGAGAGTAAAATCTTGAATACCTTACTACCTTAATGGTAAAAATGAGTGAAATCGGTTCAGGAATTACCTCAGTCCCCATATACTATTGATGATGATTTTCGTTATTCTATTGGACTTTATGCCGAATATACGGGTTAAATTGTGTGTTATCTTAATAAAATTACATCAAATAATTGCGAGAGTATAAAATGTTCGGTTCCACCCAAACTTAACCTTTCCTTGTTTTTTATTAATATTAATAAAATGTATGTGTGTGATTGGCGTTCAACCGTTTAGCCGGTTATAGCCGAATCGATGAGAGCGCGCCACTCCTCTCTTTCTTTCGCAGTTCGGCGGCAGTTGGAGATTCCAAGTGTAACCAGGTCGCTCTCCACCTGGTCCCTCCAACGGAGTGAAGGCCTTCCCCTTCCTCGGCTTCCTCCGGCGGGTACTGCATCGAACACTTTCAGAACTGGAGAGTTTTCGTCCATTCGGACAACATGACCTAGCCGGCGTAGCCGCTGTCTTTTTATTCGCTGAACTATATCAATGTCGTCGTATAACTCGTACAGCTCATCGTTCCATCGTCTGCGGTATTCGCCGTTGCCAATGTTCTGTGGTCCGTAAATCTTGCTTAAAATTTTCCCCTCGAAAACTCCTAGTATCGTCTCATCTGATGTTGACATCGTCCAAGCTTCTGCGCCATAAAGCAGGATGGGAATGAGTTTGATTTTGGACCGAGAGGACTTTACTGTTCAATTGCCTATTCAGTCCAAAGTAGCACCTGTTGGCAAGAGATATTCTGCGCTGGATTTCGAGGCTGACATTGTTGGTGTTGTTGATACTGGTTCCCAGGTATACGAAATAAAATAGTATAAATAAAATAGTATATATTATTTCTAAAAATATTTCTAATTTTCTTCAAATATGTTGACCAAGTGACCTGTAAACCCGCCTTTCACTTTATTGAATTTAATTAATTTGTGTTGCATTTCCGTTTCGACCAATTCAACATTTCAGCTGTCATTGAACATTAATTGAATATTTTATATCAAATGTTTTTCTTTATTTTATTAGGCAAAAATGTGATTAAAAGTTTTACGGTTTTCATACGGGGTTTAGATATTGAATAGCGAGGCTAATGATTTTAGAGATTAATAAAAATTGTGATCCGGTATCATTCATCTTTTATGTCCAGGTTTTCGTTGAAGAGTTTTATGGAATTTGATTTCACTTATCGAAGAAAGTAAAATGTTTTTCTAAAATTATTCAATTATAAATTGGATAGAGTTGCCATATTTTAGCAACACTTTAACATGTACAACAAAGACATATCCAAATATGTTTGGGAATGTACAAAAGCATCACCTGTTGGGAAAATAAAGTAATATTTTAAAATATATTTATGTTCACAAAAGTAGCCACAGGTATTTCAAACAGAGTTGCCATCTATCGAAAATAGTTAAACTGCGCAAATTATTGCGAAATGTGCGTCGTAAAGTAATACAAATATTTGAAATTCTATTTCAAATTTAAAAAAATACAACCGTATTATTGATGGTATTCAAAAATATTTTTCAATAGAGTTGCCACCTATATAAAGAAGGTTAAAACTTATTATTATGAATTTTATAAAGCTTAAAATTATACGAATTTTATTAATAATTTAATGAAAGAAGTGTATTAAAGTGAATATATTTGGAAATGAGTCCAGCCTTTACCACGCCTTTACTAAGTATTAATTGAGAATCTTGTTCGAACTGTAGCAGAAACTTTGAGTAAATATAATTAAAAATGCTTCCGTTGGTTTAAAACTGCATATACTGGATAATACCCATGCCATCTTCCTATATAAAGATTGTTTGTCAATACCTCCGTATTTGAGGAACCATTCCATGGGAATCTGTTACAACTCCAAGCGAACTTTTACATTAGCTACCCTTCGTATATATAATATATATGTAAATACATATGTTATCTACCACGTCGCATGCATATCTATTAAAATTAATAATCCATTACATGATCAGCTTAACACAAAATTGTGCTCCCAAATTATATGTATATGCATGCAAATGTGATTATAATTTAAAGTCATGTGGGACTTATTTGCATTTGTACATATATGACTAGATAGTTGGTTATATGGAGTAAGTGCGCCATTGTATATGATAACAGCCTGAATACAGCTGGCTGGTCCACCAACCAATTGATGGGGTTGCCATAGTGCATATAGATAAGCATATGTCTGTATATATGCCAAGCAACCCAGTCAAAATGCCAGCTGCTCTCATTTATAAACGAAATTGACTGAAATTAGTGAGTGGCAAATTTAATTGTAACAACGACGTGCGATTGTACACATTCCAACTAACGGCCTGGCGATATTTGAATTTGGCGAAGCAACGGCAAATAGAGTTTTCTTCCACAAACTCAAGCAAGGAGTCTTGTTAAGTGCGCCGCTATGCCCAGATGTTGTTGGGGAATGTGTTGGAATGGCTGTTGATATGCTTTGGACTATCTTCTAGACATACATATACATGAATATATCTCTGCATATTTGCCACTCGATGTTGGACGTTCGAGACGAAAGCCATTATAAAATGCTGCGGCTGCCGCTGCTGTCACTAAAAATTACTTAAAATCTATTACTATTAATTAACGGACGGCGAAATTAACAAATTGGAGCAACAAAATCCATGCAAAGTGTACAATTATACTCATAGATACATATCTGTTTGTATGTATGTGTGTGTCTGCTTGTTAAGCGCCGCAGTGAGATTTGCTCGAAATGTTAATTATTATGCGGCGTGTGCAAAAAAAAATTCGCTGTTTTTATTTTTGTTGTTGCCGCTGCATTGTTAGCAATTATCGGCGTTAGCGTCTGAGTTGTTTTTGTTGTTTTCAGTTTCGTTTTTTGTTTTGAGTAGTTTTTGGCACTTGTCAATCTGCGGCAATATTTGTGGCCGCCTGCTGTGGCACTTTGGAGTTCGATAAAATCGCAATTTTGAAAATTGCGTATATCCATTTACATATCTACCAAGAGACAGGTGTAGTTTATATGCTTTAATTTGTTAGAAAAAATGCTGTTGTTCAGTTTTGTGAAATGACAGTTGGTCAATAAAAAGTGGTATATTTGTCAAAAGATTTGACTGTTGTAGTTTTAATTGCTTTATGGGAATATTACAATGATATTATTTGATAATCTAATTTTTTCTAAAAAAAAAAATATTTTTTAGTGAAAATTCTCCATAAAAACATTGAGAATCAATTTTCTCTGAGACATGTATGCTATACATGATCTTTTATTTTTAGTTTTTTGTAGAAGTCTGAATGGACAGTTACTGTCACATCACTTATCCTTTTCCTAACTTACCAAAAAATTTTAAAACGAGAAGCTCCTTCGAAAAATCTCATGAAGAAGCTATAGTTTAACGGATTCTGAACGGATTGAAAACGGGACAGGAGGATCGAAGCAACATTTATTTTTATAAATGATATTGAGAAGCTTCAAAATCCTCTTTTGTTTGTTTTACGCCGCCGTATATATTTCAGTAATGAGGGTACCAAACGATCTATGTAAACGGTGTAACTATAATTTGTTTTTAGTCTATCGAGTAATCCTGAACGGAAAAAGATGCCCGAAAACGTTAGAGGATGTTTCCAACTTTTGAGCACTTCATCCATAATGACCTCCTGATCAGCATTTCGTTCTACATAGCTTCCGCGGGTAATTGTTTTGAAGCACCGTCATCCTGATGGCATCGGAAGCTCTGACTGTAGGACCCTGTAGATGCGCATTGTGACGTTTCTTGACCAGCTCATTCTGCGTGATATGCTTCTCCGCTTTGCAGCGGGCGCGGGTACTTGGGTACTGGCTGGTTTGCTGGTGTGGGACTTTCCACTGCCACTCTCTAAGACCAGGGAAAGCTCTGTTATATTACCGCCGAATTAACCTCCCGGCTGCAAATCGTCCAATGGTCACGGTGTGCATGACACCCTGAATTGGGAGGTGGTAGCTCTGTGGCCTCTGCAATAACGACAAGCTGCCCACCATCGCAGAGGAAAGCAGAGGTCTCTATCAGCTTTAGATCCCATAATTATTTGGAAACTATTATAATTTTGTCGGGATATTCAATATTCGGGAGATTTTTCAGTTACCTCTCCTTTTTTCTCCTCTTGTCATCCCAATTATGCCTAAGTTTCTTCCATATAAAGTATAGCAGAAAGTCAGGTCCCATCTTGCCATGTCTGTGATTGATCTATGTTCTGGGAGAATTTCCCAAACCCACACCTTTTATCGAATACCTCAAATTCTTCGCAGTCACTTATTTCTTATTATAGATATATTGAACAGTCGGCGCACTCGCGTCTTGGCTCACACGTCACTGTTGACAGTTATAACTTAGAAGTAGTAGATAGTTTCGTATACCTGGGAACCAGCATCAACAACACGAACAATATCAGCCTCGATATCCAGCGCAGAATCACTCTTGCCAACAGGTGCTACTTTGGACTGAGTAGGCAATTGAAAAGTAAAGTCCTCTCTCGACGAACCAAAATCAAACTCTATAAGTCGCTCATTATTCCCGTCCTGATGTATGGCGCTGAGGCGTGGACGATGACAACATCCGATGAGACGACTCTTGGGGTTTTCGAGTGAAAGGTTTTGCGCAATATTTATGGTCCTCAGAACATTGGCAACGGCGAATACCGCAGACGATGGAACGATGAGCTGTACGAGTTATACGACGACATGGACATAGTTCAGTGAATAAAAAGACAGCGGCTACGCTGGCTAGGTCATGTTGTCCGAATGTACGAAAACTCTCCAGCTCTGAAAGTGTTCGATGCAGTACCCGCCGATGGAAGCCGAGGAAGGGGAAGGCCTCCCCTCCGTTGGAGGGACCAGGTGGAGAGCGACCAGGTTACACTTAGGATCTCCAACTGGCACTGAACTGCGAAGGAGAGGGAGAAGTGGCGCACTAACATCGCTTCGGCTATAACCGGCTAAACGGTAGCAACGCCAATTACATACATAAATACATATTGAACACAGATTCAAGGGAAGTGCTAGAAGTGATTATGTCCGCGTTCTACAAAGCACTCAGCTATTCGACAACAAGCTTTCTTTGAATCATTAACTGTTAATTTTCTGAGTAGATATGGAACATATCTATTAAAGAATAATATGGTGATGGTCCAGGATATAAAAAATTTTGAGGATAAAAGTTGATTCCAGCCTATTTGCTGGAGGATATTCGACTTAAGTTGAAACTATATATTTTACATCCGAATTAGGAAGAACTGTTCAAAAGGACTCTATTGAAATAGTAGCCATGTCGTATTCTGTTAATTTGGTCTCAATTGAATATAATCTGAATTTTAATATTTCCTTGACAATCTTATTCTTATTTCACCTGGCCTACGTGCACTTCCAGAAGTTTCTGAATGTATTTCAAATTGTTTGGTAAATTGTTGTGTATATCTACCCAAATTCTTGTCAATAAAAACACAACAACACAAATTTGTCCTTGTGCTCTAACCTTTCACTCACACCACTTGCCGCACACATATTTTCCAAACTCGCACAACAATTTAGCCGAAATTGAGTTCGCCGCTCAATAAAGCATTAAATGAAATCGCAAAAATAATTGATTTTCCAGCACAATGGATAATGTCGCTATTATGTAGGTACAACAACTACAAAAAAAAAAAAAAAAAAAAAAAAACAAAAACAAATGTTGTTTATTAAATCGTGGCTATTGACGGGGCATTGCTCAAATTCGCATTGTTCTTATTACTTTGAAATAGAAAATAGTAACAACAACACCAATAATGATAATAGTATTTTTTGAGTATAAAACAGACATTAATAATTTAATCTGGCAACAATTGCATTGAAAATTGTTGAGTGCTCTCTTGACGAAACCGAAAATTTGGATAAATATTAAAATTTAATATTTTTGTTGTACTTATTTTCAATATCGATTGATAATTTGGTTTTCGCCTTTAATTCTGTCAATTTAATGCAGTTTCCTAATTTTTTGAAAAAAAAAGAATTGAAATAGTTATGTAATTGTATTTGATGACCTTGTGTATGAACAACATCTGGTCGACAGTTAATCGCCGTTGTAACTGTACATATGAATATGCATATAAAAAATGTGTTATTACAACCGGCTTGTGCCAGCGGTGGATTAGTGTTCAAAATGATGTAAAAAATCAATTTAACACCGAAAAGCTTAAGCTAGCTTCAAGCACGGCTGTCGACTTATCAATTGTGATATTTTGTGTGTTTTTGTGAGTGGAAATCTTTTATCTCAAATCTGTCAAAACCGCCTTTCCATTTCCTTAAAAATAAAGCACAATAGGCGCACTAATGAAAATTGCCTCACACACACACATACATACTTACATATAGACTCATAATGGATTGCTGCTGATCGGCACAAGGTTAGATATGCAGCCATAGACAAGTATGTGGACTTAATAGGCCTGCAAGTCGCTGCTGTGCGGGTGGTTTATGCACAGACACACATGCATATATGTATGTATATACAAGCTCATAAGCAACAACAAAAGCAAATGCAAAGCGATAGTCAATGCATACTTGTCCATTGCAACGGTGATTTTGTAAATTTCCATATTCGCTGCTTAGTCAAGCTTGCACACAACTATCGTTAAATACATACATACAAACATATTTTTGCCTTTGCAAATATCGGTTAATTAAATAAAAATATTTATTTTCGTAATCTATGGAAATATGTATGCCATTATTAAATTATATTGCTTATAAAGAATCAGTGTGAAATTTTGAAATTCTTTACTAGTGTTTGGAAAATATTTAGGTTGCAAATTTAATTTGAAATTGTGCTGCAAAGTATAAAACTAATTGATTTTCGTTGTTTTTAGTTCGTAAAGAGAATAATTTATGATTTTGTTATTCATTTCCTTGTTGTAGTATTTATGTCAGCAATATTGAAACATAAATTCCACAATTTATGCAGTTTATGTGAAATAAGTGGAATACATATTTGTTAATAATGGCAAATGGAATTTGGCAAAGAAAGTTATAAAAATAGTCATAAAAGTTTATTAAAAAATTTTGTTTAAAGTGAAATTCATATTATTTATTTAAAATTTTTAGAGACAAATTCTGAGCTTCAATTAAGGGGGGTTACTCTGTCAATTTCGCAAGAAAGATACTATGTAGTGCAATGTACGCCTAGAAAATTTCCCTTACGCATTTATAGTCCTCTAGAATTCGAATTAAACTGTCAAACGAGTTAAAAATCACATTTTTCTTCCTAAAAGACCGAAGCTATCGCAGAACACAGAAAATGTAAGAATTATTCATTTATATAGATAAAAAGTCATATTAAACCAGTAAGGCAGGGCTAGTTTTAGTGTAACCGAAAAATTTTATGCACCAGCAGTTTATTTATTTATTTTTATTAAGATAGAAATTCAAATTGACCCCTATATTCATATAGTATATGGGGCCGACGTAATTTCTGGACCGATTTGACTCATTCTGGACACGAAGCTTATATATTATCAAGAGCTATATATCCAAGATTATACGGTCACTTAATTTTGCTGAGATATCTCACACATGTGGATGTGGATGCAATAGCAATCTCCTTGTAGTGTATTAAGTTTCATTAAGATATCATATCCGGTTCCGATAACATCGTATCCGGTTCTGGTAACTTTATTTATGGTTAAGTTAATCCGACATGATGTTACGAGAAATGAAAATGAGCGAAATCGTATACCTGGTTCCATCGGTTATCCCATATATGGTTCCAGTTGACTCATTTCGATTACGGTAGTATCATTACCACATATCCGGTACCGGATGCCCTATATCCAGCCATCCGGAAACCCAATATCTGGTTCCGGTAACATAATTTCTGGTTACCGCATATCCTATTCCGATAACAACATTTCCGGATCCGGTTACCACATATCCGGTCACCTCATATCCGGCTCCGTTAACATCATTTCCGGTTCCAGTTGCCTCATTTCCTGTTCTGGTAACATCATCTCCGAATTTCATATAAATAACATTACCCATTGATATGACAAAAGAAAGCGCTAAATCTTTTATGTATGTATGTATGTATGTGATTGGCGTTGCAACCGTTTAGCCGGTTATAGCCGAATCGACGATAGTGCGCCACCTGTCTCTCTCCTTCGCAGTTCGGCGCCAGTTGGAGATCCCAAGTGTAACCAGGTCGCTCTCCACCTGGTCCCTCCAACGGAGTGGAGGCCTTCCCCTTCCTCGGCTTCCTCCGGCGGGTACTGCATCGAACACTTTCAGGGCTGGAGTGTTTTCGTCCATTCGGACAACATGACCTAGCCAGCGTAGCCGCTGTCTTTTTATTCGCTGAACTATGTCAATGTCGTCGTATAACTCGTACAGCTCATCGTTCCATCGTCTGCGGTATTCGCCGTTCCCAATGTTCTGAGGTCCTCTCGAAAACTCCTAGTGTCGTCTCATCTGATGTTGACATCGTCCAAGCTTCTGCACCGTAAAGCAGGACGGGAATGATAAGCGACTTGTAGAGCTTGATTTTGGTTCGTCGAGAGAGAAATCTTTTATACTCTCGAGAAATATCTTACAAACTGTATTTAAAAATATCATAAGCTAATAAATTTATCTACTACACAACGTGAGATACAATTGTATCAACACTAATACGCACACTCGAACTATACTTACTTTCCATTGTCCCCCCTTCGGGTAGAGTTTGATACATCTACGAGTGTAGCTGCATATATTTGTAATACCTTAATGAAATAGTGTGGGGTATTACAAAAATAAAATTATCGGTCTATATGTTCTCCTATAATAATTGTAGTTCCTTTAGAAGAGTGGGTGAGAAAGAAAGCGTTAACATTCTGTACCATCGATACGTTGTTTTTATTATTGTCGCGATATAGCGTATTACAATATATAGTCGAAGATAAATCCGAATTCGATAATATTCAAGATATTGTTCACGGAGTTTACCTCTAGGTCGGTTTGAAGCTCTTTAAACCAAATAAATTTTGTTTCTTCGTTTTGATTTGAAAAAACTTTCAGGACCGAATCAACACCTGCGATATACTGCTGAAACGGAACGAACTCGACCCATTTTTGAAGCGGATGGTGACTGGCGACGAAAAATAGATCACATACGACAATATCAAGCGATAACGGTCGTGGTCGAAGGTCGGTGAATCTTCCCAAACAGTGGCCAAGCCGGGATCGACGGCCAGGAAGATTTTGCAGTGTGTTTGTTGAGATTTGGAAGGGAATCATCCACTATGCACGGTGCTCTGGAGCGAATTTAAATAAAATGTTTAGGTAAATAAAATTTTCAAGGGGATTCTGTTTCTAGGTGATATTAGAAAGAAATAAATGAAAAAAATCCACTTGACGCTTTTTTTTGGCAGCGAAAATAAAATTTTTATAGACGATGCTTGAACAAATAGCTACTGATCTCTAGCTTGCCAACATCGTTACTGGTCTAATGGGACATATAGTTCACATCCGTGTACATGGTGTGAAATATCTCATCTTAATCTCAATAATTGTGGACCCGCTAGGACAACAGAAAATTGTTTAAACAACTTCAGAAGCTGGTGCTCGAAAGGGAAAGTTTTTAAAAATTCTAAGTTCTTTAAAAATTATGTAAACCCACCTCTATTTTTGGCGAACGATGAAGTCCTACATGTCATCCCTCCTCCAGAATTACACTTATTATTAGGTGGTGTTAATACTTTATTCAAACGAATGATGTTGGAAAACGAAGAGGTCAGTGTACAATGGGCCAAAAAATGCAATGTTGAACGTCAGTGTACATATGGATCCCCGACTTTTGCAGGTAATGCGTGTAAAACTTTATTAAATAAGATAGACGTATTAGATGGCATGAAAAGTTTGAGTTGCGCAAAATAAGTTGATACGTTTCGAGCTTTGAAAAAAGTCGTTGACGGATGCTTTTCAATCGAACTATCGACGCTTTTAAAAAGAGTTATGAATCCTATGGAATTCCAGTTACACTAAAGATTCATGCGATATTTTACCATGTATCAGAATTTTGTACGAAAACCAATAAGAGATTAGGATACTTTAGCGAACAATCGTGTGAGTCTGTTCACGCTGATTGCAGTAAAACTTGGGAAAGGTGTAAAGTCCTAAAGAGTCATCCTGAGTACTCAAAAAAATTATTACGCGCAGTTTGCGATTACAATAGTTTGAACTTGTGATTAATATGTGAATACTTATGAGAAATAATGTAACTTTGTTTGCATTTTTATCTTTTAAGTTGCGTTACATTATATTTTATTGTAAAAAAAACTTCAATAAAAAATATTGATAATTAAGAGATTTTGTTCATAATACAGATAGTTTATGTGTTCTAGAAAAAATTTAATATTTCTGTTAATAATTCTTTTTCTTGATTAAGTTGGTCCTAAAAGTCGAAAAATTAAAAAACTATTGCAAATTTTACAATTTTCAGAAAAACATAATTTTAGTACCACAAACAAGCTCTTTTTGACAGCTGACATTTACTACTTCCAAAATATTCTGGAAACTTTGGTTTTAAAATGCATTGCTAGGGTGATAATATTATTTTTCAAAAGAAGCTATAGATCAAAGTTTGAAAATGAAGCAAAAAATCTTGTTTTCGCTGCCAAAAAAAAGCGTCAAGTGGATTTTTTTCATTTTACCTTTTTTTTGTTTCTAATATCACCTAGAAACAGAATCCACTTTAAAATTTTATTTACCTAAAAATTTTATTTAAATTCGCTCCAGAGCACCGTGTATGAGCAGCTCCAGTGTTTCACCAGGACAGCGTCAGACCACACACTTCGTTAATGACTCGTCAGAAGCTACGGGAGCTCGGATGGGAGGTTTTATCGCGCCTTAGCGCCAAGTGATTACCACCTGTTCCTGTCCATGGTGAACACCCTTAGTGGTGTAAAGTTGAACTCAAAAGAGGCTTGTGAAAAGTGGCTGTCTGAGTTCTTCGGAAAATAAAGAGGGGGCTTCTACGAAGAGGGTTTTATGAAGTTGCCGTCTAGATGGAAACGGATTATCGTACGAAACGGCGCATATTTGAACTAAATCCGATCCCTGTAACACTTTTTATAAAGCACTGAATAAAGAGCAAAAAAGCGGAAGGGAGATATTTGCCAACCTAATATACGCACATGTGGCAACACTTTTAAAATTATTCAGAATAAGCTTAATATGGAATTGTTAAATATAGTGCTTATCAAAAAATATCAGAATTTATTATCTACATATTATACATCTACTAGAGATAATGTATTACTGTCTTGCCTAATGTTCGTACAACTTTATCTGTACGAGTATTTTATTGACCGAAAATAGATATCAAAAACCGTTATGTATGTTTGCTGTATATGTAAACCTTTATAGTTGCAGCTGTGTTGCAATAATTGCACGATTTATCCACACTAAATTGGCTTATGATTGGAAATATTTGACAAGTCAATTGCCATAATTGAAGGACATAAAGCAAAGCATTTCGCAAAGATTGCCACAACCAAATGGACCAAACCGATTTGATTAATATGCAAAACGTTTAGCGGTGACAAATTTGCATGCTTTGGGTGCTCACTTAATTGACACAGTTCGGCTTGAGTCAATGTACTTCAGTATATAAGTGCTCACTATATATATATTTATAGATAAATAAGCAATTTATATATAAGCAAAAGTCATTGTTTATTGTTGTTGTTTCCAATTTCTTAATAACCATGTGGATTTAAGTTAAATATGTGCAAAAACATGTGGCGGATCAATTAAAACCACAACTAAGAGACTTTGCAATTGCGCGAACGGCAGTCGGAGTCGAAGGAAAATGAAAAACTGAAAAATGTGGCAACGTTTAAACCGCATACAGATATCTAAAGAATTGACAGCGAGTGAGCGATCGCTTGAATGTGGCTGGGAATTTTCAAATGGCACACAGTCTTGTTGGCTGACAAAAATTAGTGCCAATATCCGGATGTAATTCGAAGTAAACGCCGATTTAATTGAAATCGATGCCATACCCAGAAATTAACCACGGAATCGGAATATTTCTAAAGATATATGTGTGTATATTGTATCATGCTCGTGACGCAAATTCTTGCGAAAAGTTTGGCGTGTACTGAGATTACTGATATATAATATACATATAAATATATTTATATATATATATATGTGTTTGAGTGTGTGTTTCATTGTAGAACTCTATGAACTGTATTGTTACTGTTATTTTTGTAATTTGTGGTCTCATATAATGCCTTGTAAGCGCGCATACGAGAATTCACAAGTCATATTCTAACTGAGATCACCGTGGTTGTGATGGTGGTGGTGCAACAGATGTTAGCGACAACGACGAAATTTCTCAATTAACGGGCCGTAACTGTATTGAAGCTGAGTGGTTGGATATGTGTTGCAAGTAGCTGTGCAACAATGATGGGTTGTAAAGGAATATGACGACAATTTTTCTAAGAAAATAATTTTTAATTTTCTCGCAACATGTTGCACAGAGAGCTGAAAATGGGCGTACCCTTGCCCACTTTTGGGCCAAAAACCATAAATAACTCGCGACCGATTTGAATCAATGTTATTTGGTGCATAATTTGTCTTGGGCTCTCTGATATTACCGATGGAAAATGAGCAAAATCAGTTCACAACCACTCCTACTTCCCATATAACACAATTTTTCACTTTACACTATCTAAATCGACAACCATCAATCGAAATACAAGTATAGGAGGTGTTTTTTTATTTTTTTTTTTATATAGCGAAAGAAATTCCTTTATGAATCTCGGGCTTAGATGTTTTGCCTGGTATGTCCGACTAAAACCACCGCTATCCTCTGTACTCTTATCCCCCACGGTATCCGCCATTAGGCATCATTACTTCGTGGGAGGAGGATTTAACTACTGCTCTTCCTTCTGGTAGCTAAGATGTTATTATTTCTTTCATCTAGTTGTTGTCATTTGCCCTTTTTCTTTCGATGGAACGCAAGTCCATGCAAATGTGCTGATAGCGTTCCAAGAGGCTCTTGATGACAACATTATTTCTATAACTGTCTCTGGTTGGATACTCTGGTGCAAGATATTCTCGAGTAGATCACGCTGTGGATTAAATTGTGGGCACTCAAAGAAAACATGCTTCGCATTTTCAATTACTTCTGGGCAGGACAGGCACTCCGGAGAATTATCGTGCTTAAAACGGTGTGGGTAAGCCCGGAAACAACCATGTCCTAATAACATCTGTGTGCGATAATAGTTGACCTCTCCGTGACTACGGTTCAGCCACACATCAATCCGTGGTATGAGACGATGGGTGCACCTACCCTTCTCTGCAGTATCCCATTGAAGCTGCCAACGTGCGATGCTCTTCTGTCGTTCTTCTTCCCTGCGTTCTTCAGCACTCAGTGTGGTTGACGTCTTTCGATGGTAAAGATTCCGTCTTTCCTCAGCTAGAATTTGAAGTATTGGAGGTGTAGTAAAGGTCATTTGACAAATCGAAAATCGGACGAAAAATGTTCAAGGTCCTAGATATTGAACGTGAAGACGTTTGTTTGAGTGGATAATTTTTTACCGAAAATAACGGTAATTCTCTCAGAAATTTAAAAAAAAAAGTTGGAATATGTTTTCCTTTTTCTTTTAATAATATTCCAAAAGTGGGTGAAATCGGGTTATAACTCCCAAGAGCTTCTACATACTTAATATTAGGTTTTTTCAAACATCCGGTTAATATGTGAGATATCTTATCAAAACTAAGTGAGGTGGTGAAAATTAGTGAAATCGGTGCAAGAATTACGCGAACCCCCTATATTATATAGACGGTTTTTCGTTATTCTGTCGACTTCTTGACGACTATCTTGGTCGAATTGTCTGTTCTCATAGTAAAACTTCATAAATAAATTCCGAAAGTATGTTATAAGTAAATGTTCGGTTAACCTCGAACTTAGCCCTGCCTTACTTGTCCGATAATAGATTTTTAAGTGCTTTCTGTGTTTATTTCGTTAAGAAGATATTATATGGGGATTGTGATTAGGACTCTCACGTGTCACCTAATTTATGTCTCTCTTAACGTTGATAGAATTTATTCCTAAACTAATCCATAAATATATGCAAATCTGCCAATAAAATTATAGTCCACTTTTCGGCCTTTCCAATTTCAATTTCACCCACTTAAACACAAATCAAGGCAGGCAAAATGAATATGCTAAATGGGACATTTTAAGGCTTAACGACATTATGTCATCGAACATTCAAAATTGCAAGTTTACAGCAACAACAACATGCCGTTAGCTAAGCGTCAGTGAATAAATATATATATATATATATATATATATATATATACATATACTCGTATATAGTCATTGCCGTTAGTCAGCGCCAGAAATCGAACGACCCAATAACCCAAAATATCTGCATCGCACATTCACCGCGTGCTAGTTGGTGCTTGGTGAACGCGTTGGTGTGCTGGTGGTGTGGGTGGTTGGTTTTTAGAGAGTTGAGAGTTGCATTGATGGCGCATAATAAAAGCGCGCCCATGCCCAATGGTCATTCTTGCATAAGCGTGTCAATTTTATGCTGCCACAGCAACGGCGCAAGACAAAATCCCGTTACACGAGCGGTGAAACGAACGTGCTGCTGTGTGGTTGTTGTAATTTGTTGAGTTTTTTGTATTTTTTTGTTTTATTTTTATTTTTTTTATTTATTTATAATTTTTTGTTATTTGTGGCTGCCACAAACCGAACTTGCTGCATGTATATAATGTATATAGAGCACCGTTACGTCGTTGTTGCATACATATTAACGGTTAAAACAAATTTAAATTGCACGCTTTGTCATACTTAGACTAAACAATTGTTTGCAATGAACACTTTTATCTCGTTGCAATTTCATCGTGTGCCACAAAAACCATAAGACAGACGCATACATACATATATAATAACAACAAAAACATTGGTAAATGAAGCCAAAATGTTTTACAAATGCACTATTTACATATTGTAAACTATATTATATACTCTCATACACATACATATATACATAATATAACGGTGTTGTGCCGCTGCGACAGGGCGGCAAAAAATCGCTTTTGTCATTACACACACACACGTACATACATACGAATCTGTCTATAAGCAAAACCTCAGCGACTGAAAGCAGTGGACCCTCAGCTGTGATGTGTCTGTGGTGGCGGCGGTGGCGGCGGCAACAATTGCTGTAACACAGCAGCCGCATGGCAGTAACGACTTTTGAAATTTGCACTCAATAAATGTTGTAAATTAAGCGCATAATACGAGCATAAGCGGCTGTCTGGCTGACAGAGACTCAAATATACGGACAGACAAATATATAGATACGCAAGCAGAGAGGCAGACAGACAGACTTGCTGTGTCAACTAGGAATGCGGGCAACAATGTGTTGGCAAATGTGCAATATGTGGCAAGTTGCTACAACATTGTTGTATTTGATTGGGGAATGCATGCAAGACAAATTCAAACAAAATGCTGCGTCTTTTGGTGTCTCTTTTTCATATACTTCGTTTTTGTTGTAATTTTTGTATATTTGCATGCAAATTAGGAAATCATAAAATGGCGCTCAATTATAAACTGATTTAGTGAGTAATGTATAAATGCTCTGATTTGGATAATAGAACACAACTCATACATAATTCCTTATCTAGCTCCAATACTCTAATAAAACGAAGAATAATGCTTGGGACCAACGAGGTCTTGTAATTCCTTTTCAAATTTATAGAACTTAAGATCTTGACCTTCTTCTAGTGCATACGACGCCATCAAGATGCAGAGAATCCAAATCTTCGGAGTCTGCAGTGTCCATTGTAAATGAGGCGGCCAATTGTTGGGCCATTTCGTGAGATAACACTTTCACCAAACTTGGTTTTCAATAAATCGATTGCGACATTCGCTGTGTAGCTTGCGTCCTTGCTCAAGCACATTTTGATTATTGACGAAGCCCTTAAACCAGAAATGAGCCTCATCGCTGAAGGTGATTTTTCGATGAAAATCTGGATTATTTTGGCGTCGTTTGCTGTCCCTATCGGTCTACTTTTGTAGCGTCCTTTTGAAAACCCCTTTATTTTACCACCAATATCCTGACGCTTTCCTCAAAAAAAGTTAATTGTTAAAACCTTTTTAAGTTAAATCTGCTCAGTAATATATTTGATGGAGGAAATCCCTTAGTTTAGTACGAAGATGGGCTCGTATTCGGGCTATGTCTTGATGACGAGATTTTCTTGAATACTAGCTAACTATAAAAATATATTCCAAGTAAGATGGCTTTTATGTGGTGGATCCAATCGGTCATACTTCAATACCTAAGATATCATTGCATATAATATTTTGAGAAAACTTCCATCTGCCAACTGCTAATGGTTTCAAGTGATTAGAGCAAGCAAAGCGTTAAAATAATGGCATCACATAGGTAGTTGACAACAACAGAAAATGATTAAGATAAAATCGAGTGAAATCAGTTCATAATCACATCTACTTCCCGAATACCATAATTTTGAATCCATCTGATTCGCTTACCTTAAAATATATAAGTTAAACACCAGATATCCAGAAGATCTTGGAACAAAACTTTGCATAAATACTATAATGTATGTAGGTGTAGCCTTCTTCTTTTAAAAATTGTCGTCAGCGGACTAGAGCTTTTCAAGGCCCCAAATACTTTATTTCCAGGGAGGCATAGCTCGTATAAAAAAAAAACGAAATCGAGCTAGAACTCGAATGTGTGCTCCTCGAAATTTGCGGCTAATTTTTTATTGGAAATATCGGTGAATCTTTAAGTTATTCTAAAGAAATTCAAAGGAGATCTGTTTTTTCAACTAGTGTGCCTCTGTGCCAAAATTGGGCAAAATCGGATGAATACTTCCTGTAGCCTCCTTATATCTGATATACGGTTTTCAAACTTCCGATGAACTTTATACCGCATATATCGGTTAATATGTTAGATATCTTAGCAAAAATAAGTGAGCGTATAGTCTTTGATATATTGTAGCTTGGTGGCAAAAATACAGTGGAACTTCCATAACTTGAACTTCTGTAACTCGAAGTTCTCCATAACTAGAACTCTTGAATTGGCAATAGAAGTCCAATTTCATAGAAATTTCCTTCCATAAATCTAACTTTTCGACCAGGGCATAATACAAAAATATACAATTTTGCTAACGAGGTAGAATTTTAAAAGAATCCCTGTATCGCATGGAGGCGAACAAATAATATGAATTACACTTTTGGATTGCATAAATCATGTAACAAAGGGATGGGATACAGACGTCAAGAGCCAAATAACAGCAAACTGGAAGAAGCAAAATTACAAAATACATGTTATAACATATGTTCATAGAACTTTATGCGAAGTAAATAAATAAAACTGTGACTATACTATATATTTTCCAGTTTTTTGAAAATTTTTATTTTTTAATGAAAATTTGTATAACTCGAAGTCTCTCTAACACGAAGTTTTTTTGTGGGTTATGGTGATTGGAGTTAGAGAAGTACCACTGTAGTTGAAATCGGTCCCCCAAATAATATGTATAATGAAGTTTGTTTTCTAGTGGACTTTATGCCGAATATATGGTCAAATTGTTTGTTAACTTAATGAAATTAAATAAATAAATTGCGAGACTATAGAATGTTCGATTACACTTAATCTTAGTCTTAATTTTGCTTTAATTTTTTCCCTGTGGACATTTTAGTTAATCCGTGAGACTTCCATATATTTCCTCCAGACGCAATACTTTTTCGACTTTTCATTATTCACTCGATCATAAGTGTTTTCTTAATATATTGAACGAACCAATAAACTTGCAATGAACCTCTTTTATTAATAATTTGACTTCAGATCCATTTCGCATTACCAGATACTAAGTTTTTTTGTCTTTCATCTTATAACACAAATTTTTGATATGAGTCAATCCTATTCTTGTGAAAATTTCATCAAAGTAGTATTTGGGGACTGAGGTTACTATATATATCGACAAGTGAGTCTCAATTTCATTCATTTTCATTTCGATTTTCTATCTTTTTAAACTTAATGAAGTTATTATCGCTTAATAGCTTATGATTGCGATATGATTGATAATTTATTGAACCATTTAAAAACTTTTATTAAAACAAGCTTCCATAATTTTTTTCAGTAAAATTGAACGGCTGGTCGATAAATAAATGTATGGTTAGTTTAATTGTTATTGAATAATTGAAAGTTCTTTAAGTAACATTAGTAATAAATGGAATTTTTCCAAACAACTTAACTCAAATAACAAATTAGAGCAATAAACTAATAGTACAGTGTAAGAATTAATTAAGTGCGTCTAGAATGTGCTTCTCAATTGCCAATAAAAACAAAAGACTTAAGCAACGAACTCGACACCACACGCAACTGTCACCAAACCAACATAATACACTGAAATAAAGTTGTCAGCAGGCAAACAACTTTCCATTTCAATTGCATTACACAGCCAGTTGTTGTACATATGTTCCTGTTGTTGCTATTTTTATACAGTTAGTAACTGCTACTTGAGAGACACAAACAGTTGCTGGCAATTCGTAACAGTTTTCATGCACATTTCTTCCTATGTGGCTTTATGCCTTCGCTTGTGCAAGGTTAATTGGCACACACACACCTGCCATTTATGTAGTTTTGCTCCATTAACCATTAAGTGTGTGCGGACATCTATCATCATACGCATTAGTCGCAGCTGGTGGAGTTAATTAATGAATGCGTGCAAAGTAACTATTCGCTCGCATTTGTGTATGAGTGTGTGTGTGTGTTTAAGTGTAGCTTTAAGTGTAGCTTTAAGGTTTTAAGTAGCAACAGTGGATTATCTGTTTTTTTTTTACTTCTCACGCCAGATCACCACTTGCAATTTGATTATCGTTAAGCTCATACAATCATTGGTTTAATGATAGTTTCATGGTAAGTTTGAAATTAAAGTGCATAGCGCGCCGTCTAAATGCATTAACTGGCTATTAAAATGATTTTTTTTCATTTGAAATCTGGTAATTTGTGGTATTGGTTGTGGTTGGGGTTTAAGCTTTATTTGAAGACTACTATTTTATATTATTTTTTTAACGTTTATTTTATTATTTTAATTTAATTTAATTATTTTATTTTTTATGTTTTTTTCTTTTATTATTTTATTTAATTTATTTTTAATTTTAATTTTAATTTTAATATTAATTTTAATTTTAATTTTAATTTTAATTTTAATTTTAATTTTAATTTTAATTTTAATTTTAATTTTAATTTTAATTTTAATTTTAATTTTAATTTTAATTTTAATTTTAATTTTAATTTTAATTTTAATTTTAATTTTAATTTTAATTTTAATTTTAATTTTAATTTTAATTTTAATTTTAATTTTAATTTTAATTTTAATTTTAATTTTAATTTTAATTTTAATTTTAATTTTAATTTTAATTTTAATTTTAATTTTAATTTTAATTTTAATTTTAATTTTAATTTTAATTTTAATTTTAATTTTAATTTTAATTTTAATTTTAATTTTAATTTTAATTTTAATTTTAATTTTAATTTTAATTTTAATTTTAATTTTAATTTTAATTTTAATTTAATTTTAATTTTAATTTTAATTTTAATTTTAATTTCAATTTTAATTTTAATTTTAATTTTAATTTTAATTTTAGTTTTAATTTTAATTTTTATTTTTATTTTAATTTTAATTTTAATTTTAATTTTAATTTTTATTTTAAGTTTAATTTTAATTTTAATTTTAATTTTAATTTTAATTTTTATTTTTATTTTAAATTTAATTTTAAATTTAATTTTAATTTTAATTTTAATTTTAATTTTGATTTTAATTTTAATTTTAATTTTAATTTTAATTTTAATTTTAATTTTAATTTTAATTTTAATTTTAATTTTAATTTTAATTTTAAGTTTAATTTTAATTTTAAGTTTAATTTTAATTTAATTTAATTATTTATTTTTTTTAATTTATTTTTTTTTTAATTTATTTTTTATTTTTTTGCAAATGAGCGCCAACAGTTTCAATGCCATTGCGAGCGCAGAAAATGAGTAATTTAATTAAAATCAAATATTATACCGTTATTATGTCTTTAATTAGTTGTATAAATTGTAGCTTAACAACATAATTATTTAATTATAGTTAATTTAGTTTAAATTGAGAAAATAATGACATATAATTTAATTCTGTGATTTGAAAATGAGTTTTTTGCTACCATAATACGAACTTTTAAAAATCTTTCGAAATATTTTAGAATACATACATTGGAAAATAACACTTATAAATACTGCAAATAACAATTTAAACCACTAATAAGATTGTTATTACACCCTCACTGTCTCATATATATACACCCCCCTCAATACATTAAGTAATCCAAAGCAGCCAAGAGCCTCTCATATTACCCAAACGCAACATTTGTGTTGTTTTTCTTGTATTTGCGGTTGCACTGCTTTCCATTTGTTGTTTTAATAAGTAACTCTTGTTGTTGTTGTATTTTGTTTAATACACTTATGCGCAACTTTTATTAACAAATTCACATGTTTCTTCTTATCTCTCGTCTTTTCAGTTACCAACTGTCATTATATTGTGATTTGAATAGTCGCAGCTGAAACCAAATTCAAAAAAGGTAAACAATTGCAACTAAATAGATAAAATGTAAAAAAATGCTAAAAAGAATTGCAAGTGTAACAAAAGAATTGGCATTTCAAAAGGCTCCCACAACAAAGAGCTTACAAAAGAAGTAACGCGGTTATTGAAGAATGAGAAATAGTCGTTGCAGTTTGCATACATATGTATGCTCTATGTAAGTCAGTCACTATATACGAGTACATATAAATACGTTAGTAATTTAAGAACTTCCGAGATTTCAAGTAATGATTTCAATCGAAAATAAAATTACTAAGAAGGCGAAGATATTGTGAAATTGTCAACAATGAGTTTAAAAATATACTATTATGTAGGTGATATATAATATGGGCTCATACCTCGCTTTCCTTTCCTTTTCTAAAAAAAGGTGTTTGGTGTGTTCTCTTCTAAATAACTTATTTTTAAAATATAAAATGAGCAATAAACATTTTTCAATTCTAAGACGATCTACGTATATAAAAATAAATCCTAATTTTTATTATATAGTAGAGATTTTATTGTCAGCGATTAAACCATCCAAATATGATCTTAGTTTATTTAAAGATCTCAAAAAAAAAATATATTATATTCATTCAACGCCTCAAGAAATATTATAATTTCACCTCTTAGAATATTCTTTTGCAGTACAAAAATTTGCAAACGAAAATCGCGTCATCAGTCATAGCTAACTTCATTTTGTGCGCTAATTTCATATGGAAAGTCAAACTTAACATTTTTCATTTATAATTCGAATATTTTTAACTGATATTATTAATGGGCGGTGCCATCTTTGTTAATAAAAACGTCAGAAATTTTATTAGGAAGAGAACTCTATAGTTTTGGGAGTATGGCGCTCATACCAGAACACCGACATTTTAGCTTTGTATCCATGTTTTTACAGACCGCACAAGCTTCAAATTCAGCTGTCGTGCTGTAAATACCATTCTAGATTGCCAAACATATTTTAAATAACGGGAAATCCACTTTTCCAAATTCGCATATATTTATTTGCATTCCTGTTTGGCGTTAAAGATTGCAATTCGCGGGTACCATAATATGATTTGGCTCCCTACACCGTTACACTTTTGATCCGTGTGTATTTGTCCATACATGCCGAACCTCATGGAAAATAAAAACTCTTTTCATTTGGGCTTTCATAAATAAATGTATTTTCATCCGAAAATATGAGATAATGCCACTACTTAAAAGTTTAAATGTGTTCGATCAATAATTAGGCGTATTTCTTTTCGCAACTTATTAAGAGGATTTGTCTTTAGTTTCCACCTTATTAAACGTTCAGCTTCCTTAACCACCCTTTTAGTAGTTGATTTGATCACTTTAATAATATGTTTTCTTCAATTTTGTCGGAGGAGTCGTCATAATTTGAAGCTTCTCTGAGTATACACCGCCCGTCTGCTTTCGTAAATCGACGATTATTGCGACATTTGAAGCTCTTTTCATAAGTTTATTTATTTCGAAGAAATTTGAAAATTATTTTTCGATGCCTTCCCACTTTTTCTGCAATTTTATGCAAAAGCTATCCACATTCATGAACCGTTTCGATTTTGGATTTTTCCTCCACAGATAAACAAATCTTCTTCACAAATCTTAAAACAATTTGAAAAAAAAACTAATCAATTAAGCAACACACAAAATTTGGGGTTTGTGGTTTCCAAATTATGCGAGATAATTAACATTGCATTTGGGGGCGCTATCGTGATGACGCAATCTTCGTTTGCAAATTTTTGTACTGTTTTTAATTCATTACAATTATATATATATTATATAAGGAATCGTATTGTGTCCTTTTATAGTTTATTTTGAGGCAAATTGTTTCAAGTATGTTAGAAAAAAAAATTGCAACTCTAACCCAAATACTATGGAAAATATTTGGTATCAATCAAGCATGCTTGGGGTAGCGCTATCCTGATGACGCGCAATGTATACCACCTTTTCTACCTTACCTAACCTCTGGATATGATGTATCGAGAGTAAATGCCCAGTAATTGTTAAAGTCCTAGTCCGTATATTTCCAAATTATTTTAACCCTCTCATGTCCGAATTATAATGGGCGGAGCTAACAATTTTTTTAGTACGGTATATATTAGTCTTAACTCAAATATGAAGTGATACAAATTTCAGTCCTATGCATCCTGGTTCATTAGTTACAGGATGTTGCTTATAGGCGCCAATTAAATTATTATAAATAAACTAAACACTTTTCTCATAAAATATTTTTTTAAATAACTCTCGTATCTTTACTTATTTATATAGTTCACTTTGTTCTAAAATAAAACAATTATTTTTATGTTTTTGAACACTATAGGCAACATAGGGCATGAAAGGGTTAAGATAGCTCTTTATTTACTATGAATTTTTATCACTTTGAAGAATTTAAGGTGACTTGCATTGAGGGATTTATTGTGAAACACCTACCCGGGCCAACTGAACCGTTTCCTCGTTACTTTATATAACTTAAGATCGAGTACGAAATTTTGGGATTACTATAGAACTAATTTTTGTTACTTTTTCCGGTGAATACTATGAAGCAACTCACCCTTGACCAATGGGCTGAACCTAGCCTTAGTTATCGAACACTTAAAGGTCCCTAACTCTTAGTATGATCATATATTTCTTCTAAATTGCGGATATTGTTCTTCCAGTACCAAGTATACTCAGTAAACAGACATATTGCACCTGTTCCAGATGTTTAAAGTGCCACACCTTGTTTAAGATATACGCTTAATCACGGCTTACTACACTTTTTACATATATTTTATAATTAAAGTCGAAATTTTGTCTAGTCATAAGAATAAATGCGATTTGAAGCATGGAAATAATAACAATTTAATGAACTTAATATATCAAGGAAATTAAACTTTCAGTTTCCAGCAAAGCCTTCAATGTATGTGTGCACGTTTATATAAATATATATGTACATACATATACAATTAAATTCTTACACACTCATACATAGCATCAACGATTTCCCGTCCAAACAAATTCAATTCATTAGCCATCATTATGAGTTCACATATTTGAATGTCTATACATACACATGTCTGTTTATATGTATATATATCTCTTATTTTTAGCCCAAAAGCATTGTGCATTGTGCGCAGGTGTTTGAAACAATGACTCAACTCAATTGTTCCGAAGCAAACTGCGAGTCATGTGGTACGTGCAACACGGCAAAAGACAATACCAACGTGATTTGCAAGAACGTGCACACTTTCGGACTCGCACAAAGCACAAACGATTTGATCTAGCAAAACATATATATATATATATATAATATATGGGTGTGTGTGTGTTTGTCTGTGACCAGCTGGAAGCTTTCAAGTATGTAGACAAACGCATGTGTTGGCATTTAATTGTGTGAAACGACATTGACAAGGCCACGCAGCGAACTGTTGCGCTGTGATTGTGTGGCTCAAATTGCAGCGGCTCACTGCTGCATAGCGCTAAGTGCACATGTACGGGCGTAAGTATGTGTGTGTGTGACTTAATGCAATTGAGTGCACTGCATTTGTAACGCCATAGGTGCCAAAGTCTTGTCATATTCATATATATGAAATATATGCACTTTGATATGGAAAATATATATATTTATATAATTTTGTATGTCGCTACTTACAACTATATCAACAACACTAGCAAACACAATATTATTACATATTATATATGTATGTTGGCTCAGATAATATTTTCCTTATTCATTTGCATTTGTATTTTCCTCGCTGAGGGCGTTGCTCATTCTCATGTCATTTTTCATTTAATTGCATATTTTTGGCTTACATGAAAATTGTTCGATTTTAATATTCAAAATTTTCCTCCTCTTTATTCTTGTAATGGCTTTGTAGCAGTTTCTTGTTTACTATAATTAAAAAAAAACACAATTTTTAAATCATAACTTGATTACTTTTCAGTTAAAATATTTTAGGCTTTTGATGTTGTTGAAATTTTAGTCACTTTGGCATTTAATCAAGATATTTTGATTCAAGCGATTCGAATTTTTAATAAACATTGAATAGATTCATATACGAGTAGGTTAGGTTAGGTTATGTGGTTGTCATATACGAGTAAGTTAATTAAAAAATTTTAATTAATTTTTCGAAATTAAATTTTCAACAAATTCTATTTTGTCCCCTTCAAAGTAGCTTCATCTGATATAACACACTTGTACCAGCGTTTTTTATAATTCTTAAAGTAGTTCTGGTATGCCCTTGTGCTCACTCAGCGAAACATTTTTTCAGTGCTTTTTTGACCTTGGCTCTCCTAGGCTGTTCCATTGGGAAATGCTTGCAAATTATTTTCATGTACCTAGTTACAATTCATACCGAAATTGTCTTAAGATTAACATGGGTTTCGTGGGTTCAAAAAATCGATTATTTTTTAGTATTATTGTTACTCAAAACTTGAAATGCGTTTTTCTCGAAACCGTGTTTTCAAAGTCGCTTGTCAAATGTTCCGATCTTGATGAAATTTTGCAAAGGTGTTCGAGATACAATTTAGTCGTGTTTAGACGAAGGATCTTTTTTAATTACAATTATTAAAATAAAAAAAAATATCAAGCAAATTTGACCGAAATTTTTGTTTTTTTTTTTCTGGAAAAATGTTTGCACAAATTCCAATTTTTACGTTTTTTGTCTTTGCTTCGTTCAAGCACGAGTTCATCGTCTTTGCTAAAATATTTATATTTGATTTTTCATTTTAAATTATCCTGTCAAGAGTTGCTGACAACGTGGATGCTCGTCTTTTTCGAGAGGTCACCGAAAATGATGTCACAATGGAGGACTTTTATTTTTTGAGGACTTTTATTCCTGGAGTTTAATTGATTTTCCTGCCTTAAAGTTAATGACTGATAATAGCAAGGACTGCATTATCCCATTTTATAGATTTTGGTAGATTTTGTGAGAAGTCTAAAACGTTCATTCGTCATCTGAGTATAAGTACCGGAGAAGCTCTTAGAACAACACCAAGTCAAACACCAGATGTTATTCAGTATTTATTGCCTATAGGCCAATTCTGCAAGCAACAGGCGACGAAATCGACACTTAGACTGAGACTTTGAAGCGAATCTAAAGTCTGACCTCAACATTGACTAGAAAGGAGTGGGTAAAGGGTGATGTGGACAACGATTTAGGGATATAATCTGTCAAATAAGTACCCGGAAATTCTCATTTTAAATTTTCCCACTGAGAATAATTCAAATTTTCTTTCCCAGGTCACAAATATTCGGTCAATTTTTATTGCTATGTGTCATTTAGTTTGTTCACGATGTCATGAGGTACAAGTCAACCTTTTGTGCCACTCCTTGAACGATTTATACCAATTGTAAACTTGAGTTTTGGACATGGTTGAATAACCAAATGTTTTTTTCAACATTTCCAACGTTTTGGCACAAGAAATTTTGTTCGAAACAAAAAATATATCACACAAACTCTTTGTTCAATATTTTTAACCATTTAATTTGAGAATTTCCGGGTACTTTTTTGACAGAATTAAGTAAGATACAAGTGGGTGATGGTATCTTTTTAGAAAAATTAGACACCAGAATCGCCCTCCAACTACCGGATCTCTGTAGTGTCTTTCAATCGAAAATTACTGCACTTAAATAAAGCTCTCTCGTTATGTCAAAGAGTGTGCTTACAACACGTAATATATTTAAATTAACATATGGCTAAGCGGGTTTGGCATCACTAAAGTGAAAGAATGCATTAAGCTAAGGTTTACGATAAACCTCCAGTGGGTTACACAGTGATATTCCTCCACAGTGATATTTCTAGAAACTGCGAAGCACATGAACTCATCAGACTGGGTACCACCTTACGATTCGATTTAGATAAGGAAGGAATATAAAAACTTCTGAACCCGTGCAGATATTTAATCCACAAAGATGTTACAGATACAGCTGAGTCTCGGAAAAAAATCCAAGTCACTGCCTTATTGGAAGACATTGACCTGTAGAAGCTATCGGTCGCGGTTTCCTCGACGGAAGTTGACCACATATACAACTTTTTGACCACATAGTGGGACAGAGAGGGCAGAGTAATGTAAAGCGATTCCAGTCTCAGTAGTTCACAATGGACGGCCTAAAGGACTAGGTGTGTAGACAGAAACAATACATTTAACTCAAAACCTACATTAACACTCACAAAAAAATGTTCACATTCACAAGCATATTTGGACCCATATTTCGTATTTTTGTTGTAGTAAATGCATTGCACAGTGAAAACAAGATCTGTGGACCAATGGACTCAAGTGCGTATGCGCCGTTGACTTGAACTACGCACATGACTTTATCGACGTGTAAACTGAGTAAGCTACCTTTGGAACCCGCTCGTTGTAAACACAGCACAGCTGTAAAAAAAAGGCGAGTCCGAGTCCAAAAAATAAACACGCGTGACGCAAGCCGGTTACGCACAAGGTTAATAAACGGTACGCATTGCGTGCTAGACACCGCGCAGACGTTGACAAATTTATTAGAAGCAGGCGTTTTTTCCTTTTTTTAAATCAATTTTGGCCGGCAGAATGGAGTTTGGCGCGCCAAAGTGTCAGTGACTGTTTGTCACAAGCACCAACTAACTGTAAAATCACTTTGTTGTTGTTGTCGCTGTTGGAATTTCGCTTTCTTGTCAACTCAAATGTACCATAAACCGTTATAGAAGTGCAGTTTTTTCTCCACCAACAAGCAAGTAAACAAGTTTTTGGCAAACGAAAACGAGTTCGTTGCTTAAGTCTTTTGTGTATTTATGAATGAACGGTTAGAGACATGCGTGCGCAGCAACAACAGCAAATACTCGTTAGCTAACTTCCAGCACACGCACACACACACACATTCCACCGTTTGTTCATTGATATTGCGCAATGCGTGCTGCGTTGAAGGCGGAATGGGTTGCCGTTGCATGCAACAGCTGCGCCGTAATGATAGGCAATAAAGCGCTGAACTTGACACAATTTCGTACGATTTTTGTTGTACTCTTTATGCTTTTTATTTTTATTTTGTTTTTAAGGTTTTTGTTTTCATTTTCTTCTTTTGTGTTTGAAACGAATGACTTATCGCCTCGATTTGGCAGAGGAAGCAAAATGAATGTGTGATAATAGCTGATGAGCCCAAAAGCTTTAATTTCGCATCGCTCGTTATATCACACCCGTAAAACGCTATTTTTGCTTTGTTGCAAACTTAGATTTTGATGTATAAATAGCAAAAGTGCGAAATAGCCAAACATTTTAATTATAGCGTGAATGAGATATTTTTCTTGGAAATGTTTTATTGACTGCCTATCGCATTGTACTTAAATGATGCGTTGGAATTTTAAGATACTTGAACTGCTTATTAAGCCTTGAAACAGTTATCAGATATCCATTAAAGTGAAAATGTTTAATTTAAAAACTTAAAAAAAAAAATATGGGAGGTTTCATAAATTTCTTTTGAAGCAGTCAAAGAGCTTATTAAATACTATAAAAACGGTTTTAGGTTTAACTGATATATTCGAAATAAAATGATTTCAAGCAAGTTATTTCCGACCACTTTTTGCAGTATTTGGTGTCGTATATCAGATAATAAACGTTGCTTCGGAGTACATCTTTTCATTATGAATTGGCAAACTAAACTGAGTAAAAGCTCTCAGAAATACTAACTACGCAATACAGTTTTTCCTCCTTGAAGACCACAGGTCTAATAACACCCGTTATTTACTGTAAACATAACGGGAATTTAGCGGGTTTGGAGAGTCCAATTGTCAAAATATTGCGGTACACCTGATTAGCTTATGAAGCCCGTGGTGCCAGCCAGCACTTTCATCATTCGGAAGTGCCGCAGGATTTCCCTTGACCACATGTAAAAATATGGCAGAAATGGCCGTCTCCACCCTTGCGATTCGCCGCGTATAACCACCTTGTTGTGGTCGTTAGCCGGTAGGTTTTCGCCAGGTCCTCCCGTCCATCTGTCCGTAGATACTCCCGAGATGGAGGCCTCGTCGGCCTTTTTAGCGCTCTTGGAAGGTGACGATTTCGTCGCCTGGGTGCTACTCTCCCATCCGGTTCAGACACTTCAGAGTTGTTGTTGTGTTGTGTATAAAAATTAACAAATCGGAGACGCTATCCTCCGCCTTTAATGGTCCCAAGGTTGCGATGGCGAGGGTTGACATATGTCATTATCGGGCTTACGTTCAGCCAGAGCCAGAGCCAACATAAAGAGGGATTCTTTTCAACCAAAACCTACCACGCAACATAATGATGACGGGGGGAGTGCGGTTGTACCTTACCCTGTCGATACTGGGTCTACTCTCTCGTTCAGCATCTTTTCGGCTCACTTGAGCGTGCTGCTCAGGTACCTGCCCATCTTGCTTGTCGCCGCAGTGCTCCAAAATTTTGGTAACCAAATACTGGTCCGACTTCAGTTTTCTAGCCGCGTTGTTCCGGTTTTGGTTGGGACCTATAGTGACTATGGTGGCTCTCGTATCTCTAGCAGTATTCCCCTACTAGTACTGACAATTCCGCCGCGTATAACATCTTATTCTGGTCATTAGCCGGTAGGTTTTTGCCAGCTCCCCCCGTCCATCTGTCCGTAGATACTCCCGAGACAGTGACCTCCCTGGCCTTTTCAGCGCCCTTGGAAGGTTACGGAACGGAGATAGATAGATAAATGTTGGTTCCGACCCTCCATCACCTTCCTCTGAGTCCTCAAAGTTGTTGTCGTGTTGTATGTAAATCTTGGTGTTTTTGCTGTTGTTCATTTTACATGGGAGGCGCTATTCTCCCCCGCAAGGTAGTCGCCTTTAATGGTCTCAAAGTTATCTCGTAAGGCGATGATTTGACATATGCCATTATGGCGCTATACGTTCAGAGCTAGAGCCAACGTAAAAAGGGAGTCTTCTCAGCCAAAACCTACTGCGCGGAGGCCTGTCATTGTTTTAACGGGACGGAGGCAGTTGAGACATTAACCCGCCAGCCATTTCTGATGAGTGTCACCCCATCATACTGAGGTTACAGAACCACCAGCCCAGTGTTCAACCAAAAATCTAAACCAGTTATCCCTACTCGTTGCCATGAAGGCCGACGGTCATTTCGCGTTACTCAAAATGCACATCACAAAATTGTAACCTTTTCTAAAATAAATTTCGAGACTAAACTGTTTATTCAATACGAATTGAACGAAAACATTATATATATCTATATATGTTTATATGTATCTGACATATACAATTTGTGTTTACAAAATCACATAGAAGTCAACTAATTACATTCTGCACGAAAAATAATTAATTTTCGTACACCATTAGCTGGTTTAAAGTATATTTATTGATTTAAATTACGTCGTTGCATTCTTGTTGTTCAAAAACAACCAGTAATTATTAGTAACAAATAATATCGATTAATATTGAAATTAACACGCATTTTGGGTGGCTAAATATATTTTAAACAATTTCCGTATTCCGAATTGCCGCAAGTTGGCGGTGAACAGCTGCAGGCAACGCACGCAATTCATTTGTATTTAGCACCAAGCTTACTATTTTTTATACAAATTGAACTTTACGAGCTATTAATACACTCAATAATGCTACAAATGTAATATACTTTTAGCTTTAGACTTGCCACCAGCAGTAAAAAAAACGCTCGCCACATATTAAAGCATCGATAATTAGTTAACGCGGAAGCGCTTTGGAATAAAATTATTGACGAAAATGACTCGATAAGGTCTTACGCTAAGTGAATGCGACACGCAAAGAAATGCCAGTGGCTGAAAGCAAACAAGTTCGTTGCTTAAGTCTTTTGTTGCATTATGAGACAATTGGATGTTATTGGCTAAAGGTTAATTATATTGAGTTTTAATATTATATTTTGAGTCAATATTGCAATAAATTTGAATATTTTTGAAATATATATGATTTGATGAGAATTTTTTTTAAACTATTATAAGAAATAATATTAATATTAAGTATAAGTCTTCAGTATACGCTTTAAAAATTTTTTTAATAAAAAACGTCTAGACAAATGTACTAATTTATTAAAATAATATAAAACACTAAACAACTGTCAACCTAAATCATTTTACATACGTCATTCTAACACTATGTAAAAACTGGTTCTTACTAATTGCATTAGAATATATCATTCATTCACACAAAGAGTACAGCACTTATGTAAAATACGCTTTTAATAACACTTTCCATATCCATATTTATGAATAAAACCAGTTATTTATACTTTTTATCATGAGAATCAATTTACATTGCGACCTTTCCCCCTATAACTGGCAACATTTAAGTACTCATTTCTAAGCAAGAATACTCTGATCGTCATATTGTCCATTTTTTAATACAAAATAATTATTTGTTTAATTTATCACTTCGCCACGAGTTTTAAACACTGCGCATGCAAATGGCGAAGCGTGGGAAAACACCTTGCCTGTACTATATCTATATACTGTAGATATATCTATGTAATCGGTTTGTTACGCCAGCAGCGTCATATCGATAAATAATTACGCTAATTGTCGTAAACAAAAAATATAATATCTCTGTGTGCTGGACATAAGTTGTTCGAGTGTTTCTTAATTATGTTTTTTTCATCGGTTGATAAGTTGCTTCTATTCGCTATGGGAACAGAATATTAAGGTGCGGTATGAAGCAAGTGTGTAATTCATAATTGTTTGCCATGTAATGTTCGAAAGTTTGATTGTGTTTGAGAACTGTGCAATGATTTTATAGAGATCGAATGTAGTAATAAGTAAAACAAAATGCTAATAAGTCTAAGTGAGCTTTATCATAATCATCTGTACTGCAAATATGGAAAACATCTCCTTTTGAATCATCGTCAACTTCTACGTAAAAAATCATTTCCACCGTTTTCAAGCAGATTTGCTACAGTCATTTACTTGACAACTTGGGCGAAAATCGGTTGACAACTACGTATACCTCCCATATAACACAATTTTGAATTTCAACTGATGCTGATATCAGAACAAAACCTTGTACAACTAGAGCATTAAAGGTGTGGCATCGCTCATTTGAAATTTGCCGAAATCGGACTATAACTTTTCAAGACCCTAGATATCGAATTTGGACATCTAAGTCACTGTAGCTTATTATCTAGAGTAAATATTTGTAAATCTATCATCTATGCCATGGAAAGTCAGAGAGAATTGTTTCCTTTTAATATTGTGTCTCTGTGCCGGAAATGTGTACAATTTGGTAATTACTTCCCCTAGTAACCATATATCTATTATACGATTTTCAAACTTCAGACTTTTACCGTTTATTACAATAGTATATGAGTTATCTAACCAAAACTAAGTGAGTAGCTTGTTGGTGGAATTTAGTAAAATCGGTCCAGGAGTTATCCCACTACTCATATACAATATGTATGAGATTGGCGTATAAACCGCTTGGCCGGTTATAGCAGGATAGCGCGCCACTCCTCTCCTTCCTTCCCAGTTCGGCGCCAGTTGGAGATCTCAAGTATAACCAGGTCGCTCTCCACTTGGTCCTTCTTCTTTCTCCGGCAAGCATCGAACACTTTCAAAGCCGGAGTGTTTTCGCCCATTCGGATAACACGTCCTAGCCAGCGTAGCCGCTGGCTTTTTACTCGCTGTACTATGTCAATTTCGTCGTATGACTTGTACAGATCATCGTTTCATCGTCGGGTATACAAAATTATTTACGACTTCGAAGTGTTGAATTCCGTTAAGTCGAAAAGTATGTCCAAGTTAAAAATTATTTTTTCCACTTCACTTATATCTAAAAATACGTTGCCTAAATTTAGGATTATTTTCAATAGACGTGCTTTTGTTTCTCAAGAGTATTACTAGCCTTATAATCCTTTAATATGTGATAAATTTGCGGAACTCGCTGACGTATATATATTACTAGAAACAATTTACTATATATCGCTTCAAATTGATACTGAGTACAAACATACAAAATTATTGCCTACATTTAGGAGTGTACCACATAAGGCAGATACTAAGGTTCCTTTTGGTTTTAACGCTTACACTTTCTCGAACTGATATATGGTATGACTCTCTCAACTAATGGGCTCAACCATTACGACTCCCGACCTAGCTTGGTAAAATAATTATAAGACATAATCGAGTTTATAGTACATATATACTTAATGGCCACTTAATAGAACTTTAGATAAACTCTAATATTTTCAAATATGAAATTTAGAGCTCTAAGCTTAACACATATTGTATCAATGCTTTGGCGCAACAGGCTCATAAATGTCTCATATTTAAGCCAACCTAACAAAATTAACTACATCGGAATATATGTATGTATGAAAATTGCCCAACATTTATGGCAATACTGAAATTTACGAGCGTGCTTATATAACACGAGTAGTACATGCCCGTAAACAAAAGCATGCTTATGCCACATATTTCCTTGCTGACGTGTGACCAATTTCTGCACAATTTTTATGACTAATCGGCAACGGTGTCCAACTAACTGCCGTTGCACGTACCACAGACTGTTCTAATTTTATGTTTAGCACTTTGACTGTGAGTGCGGGTTGCATGCGGACTGCGAGATTTGATGGCGATACAGTGATTAGCTGGCTTTTGTTTTTATAGCTTTGCGATTTTGTTGTTGCGCTTCGTTTCTCACAGCAGCACGCTGCGGCCGCGAGTTTGTTCTTTACGCCCCGACTTTTGTTGTGTTGTGTTCGCTGGCAATCGTGATCGCTGCATTTTGT
Source organism: Zeugodacus cucurbitae (assembly GCF_028554725.1). Classification (NCBI taxonomy): domain Eukaryota; kingdom Metazoa; phylum Arthropoda; class Insecta; order Diptera; family Tephritidae; genus Zeugodacus; species Zeugodacus cucurbitae. The sequence continues at coordinate 58,954,989 of NC_071669.1, forward strand.
GCATGCAAATATCCTTAAGCAAATGCTGAAATTACTTAATGACAGTTCCGTGTAAATTGGCAAAAAGCCATAATAACAATGCACTACTACGCCCCATTCGATTCATATTTAATTTACTTTTTTCGCAGACTTAACTTTTGCTTGGAGGTTAAACGACCTTGGTCAGTTTAGGGTGGATTTACTGTCGCCAATAAAACAAAGAGGTGGCACGAAATTAATCAGAGTTGGTATTTTGTGGATAATGTTAGTTTAAGAGATGTTTATTTTGAAATATTTATGCACTCATTTCCATAATATAAGCTGAAACTATTAGTTCTTTCTAAAAAATGGCAATAAACCAAGAAAAAAAATGCTTTGAGGGCAATTTCAGAACATCCGAATCTGGGAATCGAACTCTTGCTTTTGTTTCGATCTCGTGTGGAAGCAACTGGAAAACTGCTACTTGAGAGGATAATGTGATAAAAGTTCACGAACTCACGACGAAGGCTTGTGAAAGCTATTGGTGCGATCCACTGCTTCACACTACAAACTCAGGTTCAATCGAAATAGTAGAGATTAATCAGCGAACCTGCTCCGAAAAACGCGAATACTGGACTACTTTGTAGAGCTCTTGTTAACTTATTTTGTAAATTGTAAAATTTAAAACTTTACGGGCTGGCGTAAGGGCATAATATCGAATGGGGACAAAGGCGACATCATTGTCTTAGACGAATGAATAAATATTTTTTCCAAAAAAAAAAACAAAAAAATTCGTTTTTTTTTTACACACCTCGTAGAGCTAAGATTAAGACTAGACTTAATAAGCATTTCTTTAAAAATTTCGTTTTTTTTTTCAAATTACAATTGTGTTAATTACTCGAACAAAATTTTTCTACAAATCGTTTATTAGATTTGGAAACAAGTAATTATATATTACATTAAAATGTAATAGAAATAGCTAATAATGTTACACAGAGATGAATAAATTGATGTCCTGATGTCAGCTTTTCCTCTCGTCCGTCTAAGTGATAACTCATGATGAAACTCAAACTTGACGATGTCGCAGATTTGAGTGGAATATTGTCACATACGCCACTGTTATTAAAATGCATAAAAATTTCATAATTCTAAAATCAAAAATGAGATCTTAATCTACAGAGACAGTGCAAAAGCTCAATAAAATTAAGCTTTAACTTCTTCTAGCATAGCATAGCATTCGAGAGAATTTTTCCGTAGCCATTTGAGTGATCGAGGAGCAAGATGGAACTAAGAACTGTATGAGCTCTACGGCGACATGGATATAGTCCAACGGATGTTAGGCCATATCGTATGAATGAAAGACGAAAAGTGCTTTCGATTCGATACCCATAGGTGGACAATGGACGAAAGGGTGACTACGCATACAAAGGAAGGATTAAGGGAGGGGTCTGGGTTTCAGCGCAAAAAAAAAACACTTTTCTATGATTTTTTATCTCAAATATCGATTAAGCAATTTTTTTCAAACCTTCTATACATTATTGAGCATGGTTTTGACTATGTTCTGTAAATTTTTCATGCAAAAATATTAAACCATTAGCCCCTCACAGAGCTTCCCCTAGGACGTCATGAAAAAAAAAAACAATTTGCAGTGTTCACTGTAACTCGGCCGAAAATTATTCGAAAATGAAAAACCATAAAAATTTATCTCAATTTTAAACAAATCTTTCCCCCAACGTTCTCTGATTATTATTTTTTTATTTAAAAGTTTTTGTCGGCCATTTTCGACTAAAATTTCCGCCATTTTCAGGGTGGGAAACACCCTTAATGTTAAAAAAAAAAAAAATTTACTAAACGTAGAGGGGAGGTATTTTATGTGAAGAAAATGTGTACCAAGTTTGAATTGAATCGGTCGAGTAGCTTTCAAATGGCAGTGAACACGAACTTCAAAAAAGTAGTTTTGAGAAAAACGCGTTTAAAGCCGTAGCTGTTAGAGTTAGAGCATTAAAGGCCCCGAGACTAATTAAACATAACTTCATGAATATTGCTTAGATCGGATTAAAATTTTGAGAACATATTCTTGAAATGTTAAACAATAAGATAAAACAAAAAAAAAATCGATTTTTCGAAAGCGAAAACCCAGACCACTCCCTTAAGTACATATGGAACTGTCTGTGCTTGGGATGTCTATTCTATTCTATTTTATATAGACGTCAATATGCTGATATACAAGTAGCGAATCGAACATAATTTGCAATACTGGTTTTAGACTCAGAAAAAAACTTTTTATTCTAATTCTAAAAAATAAATTGTCATTTTAATGAGGTTGCCGTATATCATGTTCATTATCAAATTATTGCCTTTACATGTAAGTTTTTTGACAAAAGAACAGATTTTGAATAGAAATGGTGAATCGCTCTTCTTCTTATTCTATATTCAGAATGTATCTATTTATTTAAAGTAGATATCTCGAATTAGGTGGAACATCTTCCTTCTGCCCGCGAAAAATAATTTTAATCCCAAAAATCAATATTTTACTATTTTCAGTAATTTTAATATAACAAATGCTTATTCCAATATTCTTAACATTTTCATTTCCCATATACTTTTAGTGACTTCTATCGCACAGGAAATAATACAGCTTTTTAATGTTACACACTCCACTAAAAGTTGACGCCCGAGACTATAAACTGCAGCATAATTTGTCACTCCCACCTTTGTGGTTGTCACTAATTTTAGTGGTTTTGTCTAAATAAATTCCCAAATGCCATTTTCATGTGGCTTTTTTATTGCCCCCGAACTACCGGCAGACAACATGCAATTAGGAGCTCCACACTCCGGCAGTCATTGTACAACACTGTCTTTACGAACTGAGACAATTCCATATCGAGCGCACTTAACGAGCGTGTCTACATCAAATACAAAGAGTTTTTACACTCAATTCAACGCGTAGAACACATTGCCTGTGTAGTTAAAATGCAAATTCTACAAAAGTCAGTGCAGAATTAAGTTGTGATTCATGCGATTGACTTTAATGCACGCTTTTATGTTAATTTCGCCTAGAACTAATTGCAATTGGCTGGGAAATCCGCTAGCGCACAACAACAGCTACAATTGTAAATGTGTGCGCGTAAATAAATAAAGACCGGTGGTTTATGCGTCTCAAGGCAGTTCACTTATTGTTGTTGTCTTTTATGGTGGTCGTATATAAATTTTTATTCGTACGAATGTGGATTGTGCAATTTAAATATGGAAATGGGGTTTTGAGGTTCGTTGCAAAAAGCTAACAATTGCCGCAAATACAAATTAAAGTTCACGTTCAATAATAACACGAATTAAATTCGCAAACTTTTTGCTGACTTCTTAAGCCTTTATACTATGAGAAGTGTTCGTGATTTAGTGTTTGGCGTTAATATATGGAGTATAAGAATTTTTTTTCGAATTTTTAGGATCTTATAGTTTGGGAAATGGTGTATGTCTGATTTCACATATTAATCTGTTTGATAGCGTTTTTAGAGAGCCAAATTAATTGATCAACTAAAATTTTTATTGAGAACCCCTTTTTTGTCTTTTATACTGCTGGCTACTCGATAACTGATCAGCTGTTATACTGTTTTGTTTTTCTCTTCAAAAAAAGTTGGTTCATCAGCTGATTAATATTTTTAGCAGCGACATCTACCGTAGCTTTATTTTATCAAAAATTTCAGCCAATCGCAGACAAAGAACGTATATCGTACATCTTTGTCGCAGAGTTGCATTTGATTTTCAAGTCGATTAAAATTCAATTAAAAATTTATGTAGATTTTTATTTTGTATGGTAAATCAATCTTAAAAAGCGTTTTAATCGAGCAGAGCCCTGTTAATTGATCAATTAGCTCCTGTCTAAAAACGCTACAATATAATAACACCCGAAATTAATTATTGAAGTTTCTAGAACTGCTATTTCGTCAATTTGAAAGGAGATAGCGAAGAGTCAGAGGCAGTCAAAAGTGCTTTCTATTCAAATATCCTGGATCTTGATGTCCTTTAGATGAACTACTTTTTTGATTCATTCTCATAGTTGCATGATAGGTTGCCCCTTCCAGATATATTTATTTTATTTTTTTTTGTCATGCTGCAGATCTCAAAAATTGGGTATCCTATATTTGAAAGTACCCAATCAACTATGGCGTTCTTTCAGGAAATTGTGCGACACTTCAAACACTTTGAGATTAACCATAGATTTTGTTACCATTTCTGTGTCTTAATCTCTCATATTGTTCAGCATTTCAGCTTCAGACAATTAAGGTTTCGGAAAGAGCAATTGATACTCGTTGGGCTTCCCTCAACGTATCAAGTTTATATTAGAATTCATAAATTTAACATTTATTTCAAGTTGCTTAATATCGTTCCCAGGGCACATTAAAGACAGTTGAATATAATACAATCTAACAAGTAACTATTGGGTGTACATGATCCTATAAACTACACGTCTAATCAAATTTCACTTTCAAGCAAACAAAAGCTTAACAGAAGTAATTCTCTTGACAATAAAGTATATTTACCCTGGAATTCAGGAGGTATTTTAGTCATATTCAGATGCATTAATATGGACCGATCTTTCAGTAAGGATCGGTTAAACTATTAATTTTCGATCTCTTTTGATTATAACGAGTGTTTATTTTTAAATAAGTGGTCCCCAACGAGGTTATATTTTTTCGAAGTTGGTCTTTTTGACTGTGATGATTTATATTCAGTTTGGTTTGCCATTTTATAATAAACAGACTTACTCGGGAACAACGTTTGTAGTTTTATGGTCGTCACAATAGTGCTATCAGATCATCTAGATCTAGTGGAAAAATTTTAATATATATATATATATATATATTTGGCGTAGAAACCGCTTTAAGCGATTATAGCCGAATCCACCAGAGCGCGCCACTCATTCCTCCTTTTTGCTTTTTGGCGCCAACTGGAAACACCAAGTGAAGCCAGGTCACTTTGCACTTGGTCTTTCCACCGGAGTGGAGGTCGTCCTCTTCCGCGGCTTCCTCCAGCGGGTACTGCATCGAATACTTTCAGAGCTGGAGTGTTTTCTTCCATCCGTACAACATGACCTAGCCAGCGTAGCCGCTGTCTTTTTATTCGCTGAACTATGTTAATGTCGTCGTATAAATCGTACAGCTCATCGTTCCATCGTCAAATTTTAATCCACAGTACAAAATGTTCCCGTGAGACAAATAAGTGCCTGTAGTATCAAGAGTATTGCTGCCGCTGGCACATCAATTGAGGAAGACCCAAATCAGTCTCTCACACGTCGTTCTCAAGCGTTAGGCATCTTTGTGACGTCGTTGTGGCCAAGTTTGCGAAAAGATCTCGGCCTACATCGTTACAAGATCAAATTAACGCAAGATCTGAAGCCGCCTGACCACAAGAAATGTCTTATGTTCGTGAATTGGGCTGAGTAACAACTTGGAAATGATCCGGATTTTCATCGAAAAATCACCGTCAGCGATGAGGCTCATTTCTCGCTGAATGACGAAGTCAATAAGCAATAAACAAAATATGTGTTATTGGTCAGACAGCAATCTACACGTACTCCATGACTAACCATTACAAAATTACGGTTTGGTGCGGTTTATGGTCCGGCTGTGTCATTCATTGGCGCGTACTTCTTCCGTGATGATCAAAACTAGCACAATACTGTGAATGGGATTTGGTACCGCTCAATGATAACCGAATATTTTTGGCCCAAATTGGATGATATGGACTTGGGCACAATGTGGTTCCAACAGGATGCCGCCACAAGTCATACCGCGTATGTCACAATCGATTTATTGAAAACCTAGTTTGGTGAACGTGATATCTCACGAAATGGCCCAGCCAATTGGCCGCATCGGTCGTGCGATTTTAGGTCGTTAAGCTATTTCCTGTGGGTAGCACCACAGTCAAGTCTATGGTCTGTGCCAATAAGCCAGCGTCGATTGATGAACTTCGTACGAATATCGAACGTGAAATTGCTACAGTATCGGAAAACTTTCGAAATTGGGTTCAGCGACTGGCTAACTTTCGTAAGGCTCTCATTGAAGAACCCTTTATATGTGGGGCTACATTCTATTGGATAAGAATAGCTTGCTTGTTTTGTCTGACCCACTTAAAATATTTTAGCTCGATCAAATGCCAATGAAATCAAAAATATAAAATAAAATCCGTAGCAACACCCAATAGCATTGAAAATTAAGCATAGTTTTTATTAAAAAACACAAATAAATTTTCCAACATAACCTAACCTCAAATAGACAAACATTTACATTTTCTTTCAAGTCCGCATGTTTGTACAACATAAAACTGCCCAATTCGTGTGGCATCCCTGAACTCTTGTGGAGGTGAATTCTAACAAACCGTTACGACGCCTAAACCGCCAACAAAAAAAAACAACAACAACAAAATAGTTGCAAGCAATTGGGGCGCAACAACCGCTGGCCGCCGATTTCGCGATTGGTGGCAAGTTGCGACAGCCCACAGTGATTTTGGCATTCAAGCGATATGCTAACAAACATACAAATATACAGTTACATACATGCATATATACAATTGCATATATATTTGCTTTAGTTCGACGTTAGATTTTCCCTCAGCCACGCAATCAGTGCAGCTCTACTGGGCCGCATAGAGTTGTCTACTAGTTTTTGGACCGATTTTCGCTTCACTGCACTCTAATTAATATTTCCATCGCTTTCCACTTCTTTTCCAAAAACTTCAAGGTTAACTGTAAAATTACTTTACATAACTGTTTATTGTGTCACATTATTTACCGTTATTTATTGACCGTTTCTAATGTTGCTTAAATTTTATTTTTGTTTTTTGTCATTTAAATTGATTTTCTTTGCAGTTTGGCGCTTTTCTTTTGACCCTTTTCGTTCGTTTTGAGTTAATTTCAATTTTAATTTCAGCTGAAATATTTCTTATTTTTGCAATTTGTTCAAATCAGTGTTGCTTTGAATAAATTAAATGAAAGTGCAAAATGGTTTTGTTATTAAAATTTTAATTAGTTGTTGCTTTTATTGTTAACATTTTAATTGGTTTTCGTTAAGAATGCCATAAAGTTCATAATTTGGTGACATTTTTGTGTTCAATTAGCCCATTGACTTTATAAGTGCATAATTGGGAGCATAAAACTATAAATTATGTAAACGGAAAGCTAAATTTATTATTTTTGACTTTCTCACAACTTATGCAATGAAAAAATATTATGGTTTTAAGCAATAGTCAAGTTTGATGTAAACTGTGTTCGTTCCTCTACAGGTAATCGATATAAGAGTTAAACTGGACCGTACCGGATATTGAAAATGAAAAAAGGCAAGCATGCAATTGATTTGTCCTAGTTATTAGAAGCGATTTTAAGTCCTCACCGCCCTGGAATAATTAAATCAAACCAAATTAATAACAAGAATCAAATATTTTGATACCTTTTTATAGGGATGTCAGAAGTGCAAAAAAGTATCGATATATATCATATCGCATTTTTTGTGAAAATATTAATATCGCCATTAATATTTTTATAAAAAAAAATCGATATATCGATGTATCGGTATTTTTTCAACAAGCCTAAGGCAGGATAAAAAAGGTATTCTTTTTTATGATTTTTTTCCAAATTTATAAATAAATATCGTATATCGATATTTAAAATTTTGTATCGATATATCAAAATTTTATATTGTATCGATATATCAAAATTTTAAATATCGTTGCATTGAAAAAATAATATCGATATATCGATGTATCGGTATTTTTTCAACAAGCCTAAGGCAGGATAAAAAAGGTATTCTTTTTTATGATTTTTTTCCAAATTTATAAATAAATATCGTATATCGATATTTAAAATTTTGTATCGATATATCAAAATTTTATATTGTATCGATATATCAAAATTTTAAATATCGTTGCATTGAAAAAATAATATCGATATATCGATGTATCGATATTTTTTCAACAAGCCTAAGGCAGGATAAAAATGTATTCTTGTTTATGATTTTTTTTCCAAATTTATAAATAAATATCGTATATCGATATTTAAAATTTTGATATATCGATACAAAAATAATATCGATGTATCGATATTTTTTCAAAAAGCCTACATTTTTGGAACGTAATCTAACATATTTTAGTGTCTGGTAGAGGGAGTTATCAAACATTATTGATGTTTAGGCTCCATCTCCAAGATGGGTATCTCAACTATATTGCTAAAGGGTTTCCGTTGTTAAGCTGCTTTAGTTTCAGCTCATGCGTTTCTTTGTAATTCCACTGATTCACATCGATGATTGATGGTATGAGAACCAAGGTGTTTTAGGTGTTCTTGATCTTACAAAAATCTGACAGTTTACAAGCGATTGCAGAATGTGTCTACCTCGTCTTCTTCCAAGCAGCTTCGACAACTGACATTCTGTAAGATATTTAAGTTGACCGCATGGGCACAAGTAAGAAAAGAAGAACCGTGCTGTGAGCGGATCATGAAATATGTTGCGACTTACCTCAAGTCAGAAGCATCTTGGGACAAATTTGCCACAAATATAATACAAGTAGGCTTTCAGAAACATTCTCCTGTTCGTTAAACAAAAATCTCCCTTCCAATGAATGAGCTATGTGTCGTTGTAAGCAATGAAACAATTTTATCAAAAATACTAAAGTCCACTCCAAACAATGTTAATACTAAGTGCATTATAAATCTCACTAGTAAATGACGTTTTTGTGTCGTCCTAAAATTAACCTATTTTAAATGTCCTAATGAAGATTTTTCTCTACAAAGTTGTCATTCGATTCAATAAAATGTATTTTATGATGATATGTATATGTTAACTTATTAATTTCAAATCTAGTTTAAGCAGTTTAAAGCTCACTGGATTATAATCCACCACAGTCGTTGGCCACCATTATTAAAATTAAAAGCATATTCTTAGGCGGCGTAAACATACATTTTCGCTGCCTATTTTTGTTAACAATAGTATTAAAAGCGTGCAATAAGCGTTTGTGAAGCTAACGAGCTATTAATTAATTGAAAACGTATACACTGGCGGCAAAAATGAAATGCTCTACCATATAGGATTTAAAAGTATAACAAATCAATGACTATCAAAGCAGAATGCATTCAATAGTGTGTAATTTGGCTAACATTGAGTATAATGCGCATCTACTCTGTGTTTCAATTTAATCATTCAAGTGATCATAAAAGAAAAATCGAAATATCTTCATGAAACTTGGTAGCTTCGCACACTATGGTGTTTATAGATGGATATGCTATTGATAAGACAGCCCGACAAAATTAAAAAAAAAATTTGCTTCTTTGAATTTATCAACTGATTCTAGTTAATTTGGGCGCGCTGAATTCAATTCTGTAATCAGTTTATCTCTATCAGCTCTAGTTTGCATGATATATTTATGATTTATATTTTTTATACCCTCCACTTATTTTTCAGGCCATAAGTTAAGCTTTCGAAGTGTTATTGTGTGGCCTGAAATATCACTAAAATATATAAAACTTAATAGAAATAAATCTAATGGGATCTTGGATTTAAAAATACTCACATTCACATTCCCATATACCAATCATGAGGACCTTCTCATCATCATTCCATAACTGTCATCCTATAACTGTATCCCACAGGCGGTCATACCAAGTGATGGGCTCAAAAAAAATCATTTTTTTCAATTCAAAATTGCTTTCTTAATATATCTAGAATACGGTATTAAAGTGATTTTTAGAAATGCGAAGTGCTTTTAAAGAGACAATAGTTAGAAGAAGGTGCTATCCGGAGCGATTTTCAATTTTTTTATAGGAAAATACTAAAAAACAACGCAAAATTCGCAATTTTTTTTTCAAATGTTTACCAAAAAGTCCAATTTTTGATATATTCCATTGATCGTAGTGCGTTCCATGCATTTCAGCTTACAGATTAATAAAAAAAAAAAACTTTTTTCGTTTCCGATAAGCCAATCAGCCGGAAGCGTGGAGGAAGTGCGAGCCCATTTTTCCGAGGCGGGGGTGTTCAGAACCCTGTAACTCATGCTCTACACAATGTTTTTTAGCTTAAAATTTATATTTATACTGTATGATAATAAACTTAAAGATCTAGCTATTTACTGGCCGTAGAAAAAAAATCTAACAAATTAACCAATTAAGGAAATCTTCATTCCAAATTAATTTTAGTTCAACATTTTTTCATAAATTTTAATTTTATTTTAAATTCGGAGTAAATAATAATATGCTTTCACTTTCTTCTATTAAAAAAAAATATTTCCAAACTTCTATAAAGAGGCTCAATAAGCAATGATTATATTACCAAACCTCATAACAACTAATTACAAAACGATAAGAGAAAAGAGTAAAAATATTTGCAGATAATTTTATTACAATGCAACACAAGCATATAAACAATTTTAATAGCGCTAGTTAAAAAGCAAATAAAGTGATTAAATTCGCTATGGTTGCTGTGGTTAACAAACAAATTCACAGCTCATTAAATAGCTGCACAAAAGACCACAGAAGACAGCACAGAAATAGAGGCAATTAAATGCCGCCAGCTGGCTGATTAAACAGTGTAAATAAAATAATAAAAAATTAAAAATAAAAGCGAGTAAAAATAAATATTATGAAAGTAATTTGATTATGCAACCATAGCGGTAAATGAAAACCAGCGCAAAAATAGCAGAAAATGACAATGTTCAACTTTTTTTTTTACTTAAACTCATTTGACTGACAATTGTGGGGATATAATTTGACAAAATGTACGCTTATGATGCTTGTTAGGAGAAGGATTAAAAAAAAAAAATATTTATATAGTTAACTATATCTCTTTTTATCCGACCGGTTTTGGGGCTATCCCAACATACCAGCGTCCAATTGGCTGCCGGCAAATATTAAATCAGCAAATATTTCCTAGTTTGGCTTGAAAGCCATTGCATAGACCGGTCGAGTCTACGCCTGGTTGACTCCGAAAACAATCATACGCACCAAAAATACCAGCGGTCATATGAGCGCCATAAAATATATTAAGTTTCACTAAATGGTCAAATTTTTGCAAAAATAAATAAATTTTTGTTGCCAACAAAATGGCAAATCGCCGTCAATTCGCACACCACGCACGTACGCGCCTTAGGTGTCTTTAGATGTTATTGTTGTTTTATGTGCGTATTTTCAATTTTTCATGTGATTTTTTTTGTTTGATATTTATTTCCCGTTATGGTCATTCGCTTTTCCTTGTTCGCCAACTTGTCTGCGCAGCCGGCTGAAGTGCAGGTTCAATGATATCAAAAACCAGACACAGGCGTTGGTGTGTGTTATTTCATAATTACGAGAGACAGTGACATGTTGCGTGGCGGGTTATAAATATTTAGTGGCATGAAATTATTTTGATTTTTTGCCTTTGTTGTACAATTTTTTTTAATTTGCTTTTTTTTAATTTATAGTTTTTTCCTTTTGGAATCCTGCTAGTAAACTGACTGTGACCACTAATGGTCCTGCTGCAAGTTCGTTGCTTTAGTCTTTTATTTTTAGAAAACAGCTGCCATATTGAGAGTTCGTTGCTTGAGTCTTCCATATAAACTCCAATAGAGTTCGTTTCTTAAGTCTTTTATGAGAGTTCGTAACTTAAGTCTTTTATAACAGGATTTAGCTGTTCACTGTGAAGTTCGTTGCTTAAGTCTTCCTTATAAGCCCAAGAGAGTTCGTAACTTAAGTCTTTGATACCAGGATTTAGCTGTTCATAGTGAAGTTCGTTGCTTAAGTCTTTTATTATTCGCAAACTCCTGCTACCAGCTCAAGTTCGTTGCTTAAGTCTTTATATCGGTATAAAAATTGTATTTGTGAGCAGTTGGGAACTTAAGATTAATATTTTTCACAGAATTGTTTTTTTTTTCATAAAATATTATTTAATAATGAAATTTAACTTAAAAAAAATGAATAATAGTAAAAAATTTAACATTTTCGAAAATTTTCGAATATACGAATAACGGTAAATCTATTGAAAATCAGGCTAGAAATTACCAAAATAAAAATCAAAAACATTTTTTTTAATAATACCACATATCAATCAACTTTTAATCAGCTAAAATGACGTCACAACATTTTTTCGGTGTTAATAAAGTGTAAATTCGGTTTATAGTTAAAAGTACCGTTTAATAAAAGATAGTGACTAATTACAGTTTGAAAATAAAGTAAATTTACAATTACATACAAACATTTATACATACACAAGTAAAGAGAGGTGATAATAGTGGTTGTTGTTGGCAATAGTGCTAATGGCGAATGGCAAAATGGTTAAGAGTTAATGAACAGTCGTATGAGTTAGAATATTAACGCTATCACAGTGTCTCCAACTCAGTAATATAAAAAATAGAAAACATATATACATATACATATAAAGTAAAGACATACACACTAAAATCCATATGAGCGAAAAAAAATCTAAGATTCTACGTTAGACAGTCAATAATGTAAGAAGTCATATCATTTGCATTTCTAAGATGGCAGTTGAAGTGAATATGTGAGATGGTGATGAATGAAAATCTAGTTTAGTATATGAAATAATCTCATTTTGTTTGCTGTGTGTTTCCCTTTCAACTTCCGCTTCTTTTTTATAATTTAGCTAATTCGATTTGAATTTATAACTAAGTACTATAATTCTGCTGCTGCCGCTACGCTTGGCTTCAATTATATATTTATATCGTTTATCGCCTTTAAATTCGCTTAATAATGTCCTTCATGGTGTTCCTCGTGGTGTACGGGGGAGGTTTTGTGCACGACAGCATTAAAGCCATTGTGTTTGTCCGCTGTGTAGTCCACGGTGCGAATGGAGCCATCAGGTTCGACCAAGGAGTATTGTCCTAGAAAGATAGGAATAAAAATTATAATAAAAAATACAATTTTTGAATTTTCAAATTTTTATATAGGTGGCAACACTAAACCACAAAAATAAAGTAACTGTTCTTTATTCTTAGTAATAAAATAAGTTGTAGAATTTTGTGAAAATTGGCAACTCTTTTTATTTTGTCGATTTTTTTACACAGGTGGCAACCCCATTTTAACTTTGGTTATAAATTACTAACCTTCAGTTTTAACAAACTTAATAATCGGTTAGGCTTAGTTTGATATCAATATTTGAATTTTGGTATTTTTTATTTCTAAATAGGTGGCAACACCTTTCGAAAATATTTCTAAAATAATATATAATTAATATATATTGTTTAATATAGTTCTTTAAATATTTAATTAATTATCTACATATAAATAATTAAAATATTTTTTGAATAGGTGGCAACACATTCGTATAAAATATCTATATTTCAAGTTTTTTACACTTCTTTTAATTTTTTTTTTTAATTCGCGTTCACTTTGAGTAATTATGCAAGAAAATTTCGAGTTTTAATATTTATAGACTCCGGTCCAATTTCCAATTATTACACAAATCCGTTATCTTTCTTGACCGATTCTGCCCACAGTTCCTTCTATATACATTTCTTAAACTACTTTTACTGAGTATATCTACTAACCTTTAACGGAATCACCATCGCGCGATTCATGTTGCGATTTCACATCTCCGGTGTGGAAGTCATTCACGCCATATTTGAAGGCGTATTTAGGAGGAGCCTATAAAAATAAATATATTAATTTTGAGACCTCAGCACAGCACATTCCAAAGTATGCTTCATAGTTCTAGACATGCACTTACATAATAATCCACATGCTCTTCCTCGTGCTCATAACCGTGATGTTCTTCGCCCAAGGAGACGCGTTCGATTTGATGTCCACTAAGCTCATGTCCACCAAGCTCGTGACCACCAGCTTCCTCGTAGCCACCATGTTGTTCTTCATAACCACCATGTTGCTCCTCATAGTAATGGCCTAGTGGCGAAGCCATGGCAAGGCAAAGTGCAGAGGCGAAAATCAAGTACTAGAAGTGTAAATGTTAAAAATAAGTGATTTCAAACGGTAAATTTATTATGTATGATGTTTATAAAATCGTATGTATTCGGAAGGTTTTTAATCAATTTCTATATGAGGATCGAGTAGAAATCACTACAGGCTTCAAATGCGCGAACTTCGCCACGCCAAATTATTTTTTGGGGGTTACAACTAGAAAAGATTTAAGAAAATCATCACGCTCCCAAGAAAAAAACTAAGACAAATTACGGCGCAGATTAACGTTTCATCATCACAAACTGAGGATCTGCTTAGGAACCTGAGCATTTACATTTTGACTGCCCTAACTTGACTTCAAAGTAAAATGGCAATGAAAACTCTTTATCCCTCGAGAAAAAGTGTAAAGTCCATTAAACAGACAATTTCGACCAAGAAAATAATGGCGTGAAAAAATCTAAGTACTTAGACGAATAAAATCTCAAAATTTGGATTAAAAATTTAACTTCCTCCTATTTTGATATAATATTTTACTGTTTTTATAAATATAATTATATTATAAAATAAATATTTTAAGAGCGCTCGGCACATTTAGCTAGCTTTACATTGTCAAGTGACTCTAAGTGACTCAATAACCACCTGAAAAAAATTATCTCAACCTTTCCGACTAATTCTAGCATCGTTTTCCTCGGCGGATTACTTTACGAAAATATATTTTAATACTACTTTTCTGATATTCTCTCGAAAATAGTATTTTTTTCTCTTTCATAATAGAAATTGCGAGTTCATAAACATAAAGAAGTATAAGTGTCCGGATTGATTATGATTAATTTCGTAATCTCAGTATCGTTAATTTCTGATTCATTATTGATTTTATCGTTTAGTTACCCTAAAACGAAGGATATCGAAGTTGATACTCTGCAGATATCAAAAGAACTAGTTGGACAAGTTCGAGCTATCGATTATGTCCTGTACTGAAACCTAAATGGAATGATATTTGGAAGGTAATTGTCAAGGCAGAGAACTTATATGAAGAAAAATTGTAATGTTGCTACAAAAATTGCAATCATCTATGTTTCGCCCACAATGACAACAATGACGAATTGTAGGGTTTTTTGAAAAAATGTCATTTCAGTTTGCCTGGTACTTGGCCATGGAAAGCTATTACTGTCTACTGAATCTTTCAAAAAGATATATAAACATGATAAAATTTTCATGACAACATGATGTTAGGGACTGAAAATGGGAGAAATCGGTTTACAATGACGCCTAGATCCTATATAACTCAATTTATAGCGCATGAAGACTTCAGTGCTTAAGGGTAATTTTTTTAACGAAAATTTCCGGAAATCTCTCAGTTATATTATAGAAATTCAAAGGAAATCTGTTCTCTTAATAATGTGCCTCTGTGACAAACATGGTTGAAATCGAATTGTAACACCCCCTCCTATATTTATGATATTAAGTTTTTCAAACATACGTTGAGTTTTATACCGTATATTTCGGTTAATATGTGAGATATCTTAGATCATAATTAAGTGAGCGTATTGTCTTTGATATAACGTAGCTTGGTGGCGAGAATACGTAAAATCGTTTCAGAAATTGTTCCAGCCCGCATATACTATACTTATTGATTTTTTTATTCTAGTGGGTCACATTGCCTTTTAGCCAAATAAAATTAAATAAATTAATTGCAAGAACATAAACTGTTCGGTTCTACTCGAACTTAGCCCTTCCTTAATTGTGTTTGCTTTTTCTTTGGACAGTTTACAAAGAGAATTTCATCCTTGCGCCCATTTTAAAATTAAATAATGCAAATTTTCAAATGTAAAAATATCTAGAAATATTTAGACATAAAATGTGTCAAGATCTTGCTTAAAACCTCCATTTTTCTATTAAATACTCATGATTGAACATATCAAACATTTAATTTTATACATTTACTTCCAACTCAGGTAACCTAATCATGTTTGTGAAGTTTCGAAATTTTCACAAGATCATTTCTTATATTTCTATATATATGAATCATCTATAGATCAACAGAGGTTGCACATTTTCCACCGCCTAAATGACAATTCCATATAAATACACATTTTGTTTTTATACATATTTCGAATATATTGTACAGCAAACTGTCGGATTAACATTTTACACCAACAACACTCAAACACTTAGTTTTTTATGTCAAAAAATCCTTTGTAGCATATCCTTCATATTGCTCACCTTCAGTGCCATTTCGAGAAAAAGTCTTTTTAATTACTTATTAAACGCTTAGTTATATATTAGATTATGTATTATTTCAATACCAAAACGGTATTTTTATTTGTTTATTTCAAACAATTTTTTTGTATGTTTATTGCAAGAAACGAGATCACTACTTTGTGCTGATCGAACTGAACGTTGCCACTTTTCACCACTGAATAATACCAAAGCTCCGCTTGCATGGTGCTTTTATATACTTAGGAAGAAAGTACGGCATGCAATCGCTAAACCACGCAACAACAACAATAAACAACGACAATTTTACAGCCTACAGCAATAGATAACAACAACAACAGTAGTATATATACAACAAAAAGTCGAAAAATGCATACAAGAGCGGCGAAGAGCACAAACGAGTGAGAGGGAGAGAAAACGAGACAAAATGCAATGCAGTGTGGTTGAAAGAAACAATTGGAAAGGCCGCTGCTAGACAATACGGGACACAGAGAGGACTCTAAGCTCGTTCAAGTGGCAGGCTTGCATAAAAGTATATGTGTGTGTTTGTGGTTGTCTGCAAAATAAAACAACAGTAAACCAAATTAACAATACGAGCGTCACAAAAGTATATCAGCTGGAAATTATTGCCTTGCAGTGGCAATAATAAAAACAAACACACCGGATCGTAAAAACGAAATTATGCCAAAAAATTGTTGAAAATTTAATTAGTGTTTAGGTTTACAGTTGCACTGAGTTATGTTACATACTACATATAGGTATGTAGCTCTGTGTGTCACGTGGTAATTAAACAAATTTTAAATATTTTCAAAATTCACTTTTTACCACTCCATTACATACATATGTACCGTTGTTGACATCTAATTTATGTGTGTCAATGTGCAAACCATTTTACAATCCACCAGTTGTCGGTGTGTTTAAGTGCTCATAAAACAAATTTTTGCTTAAGACATTTATATTACTCGTCTCATATCGCTACAATTGCATTATAGTTGAATTTTATAGTTTAAGTGGTTTGCAACATTCATAAGTGACGTTTCTTCAGAGATCCGCTTAAGGTCTTGGAGTTGCATTAGCTGCTTCTTGATAGTATAACAGACCTCAGGTGAATATATATAATTTTGGGGGCTATTCCTGGATCGTTTTCAAAAATTTTCGCCACCAAGCTACATTATATTCAAGATTGTTCGCTCACTTCAATTTTCAAAGATATCTCACATATAAGCCGATATGCGAGGGCTGCTATATATATTTCTGGCCTAATAATGGAAATAGGAATATTTATCAACGAAAATGGTTTTATTGTTTTTCAAAATATTCTCCATCAAGATTTATACACTTTTGCAT
Organism: Zeugodacus cucurbitae; assembly: GCF_028554725.1. Lineage (NCBI taxonomy): Eukaryota > Metazoa > Arthropoda > Insecta > Diptera > Tephritidae > Zeugodacus > Zeugodacus cucurbitae. The sequence continues at coordinate 58,972,399 of NC_071669.1, forward strand.
GGGCTCAAACCAATTTTCGAAGCACTTTTTCCACTCCGATTGAGACACCTCCAAAACATGGTTTTTGAATGCTTCAACAGCAGCTTCTGGCGACGAAAATCGTTGACCACGCATTATTTTCTTGATGTGTGGGAATAAAAAGAAGTCATTGGGTGCCAAGTCAGGGCTGTACGGCGGATGACCCATCAATTCGACGTTTTGGCCGGTCAAAAAGGCGCTGGTTTGAGCCGATGTGTGAGAGCTCGTATTGTCATGGTGCACAATGATTCGTCTTCTCTTGTTCGTTTTTCGAATTTTTCCGAAGACTTCAGGCAAACAAATGGTGGTGTACCACTCAGAATTGACCGTCCTACGTTGCTCAAGCGGAACATTCGCCACATGACCAGTTTTGCCGAAGAAACAGGCGACCATTTGCTTCGCAGTGCTTCTTCCACGAGCAACTTTCGTTGGATTTGGCTCGTCTTGGAAGACCCACGCGGTCGATTGCTGTTTTGTTTCGGGCTCATACGCATAGATCAATGATTCGTCACCTGTTACGATCTTATAAACGTCTTTTGAAGCACCGCGATCGTATTTTTTCAGCATTTCTTTACACCAATCCACACGAGCCTTTTTTTAAGCGATTGTCAAATTGTGCGGGATCCAACGAGAACAAACCTTTTTTACGGCCAGGTGTTCATGCAATATCGAATGTATGCTGGTGGGAGAAATGCATAGGCATGCCTCTATCTGAAGGTATGTTACATGACGGTCTTGCATTATCAGTTCACGTACGGCATCGATGTTTTCTGGCACCATTTTTTGGCCGACATGATTTTTTTAATTCCCTGTAAATAAAACAATTCACGATTAAATGACAAAACGTTCTGAGTGATGTTATGCTAAAAAATGTCAAAATTTCCAATGGAAATGTCAGATTGCACCTGGCAACACTTAGTGTTGCCTAGGCCAGAAATATATATAGCAGCCCTCGTATGTATATGGTATAAATCCCACCGGAATATAATAATAATTAGATATATGAGGGCTAGGGGAATTTATGGCCCGATTTCACCCGATTGTTGGTACAGAGACACATTGTTAGAAGAAACAGATTCCTTCATATCCTTCTGAATTTTTTTAATATCTGTAGAATTTACCGATTATTTAGAGAAAAAGTATTCATTGGCACTGAAGTCTTCATGTCCGATATCTGGTGCCTTGAGAATTTATAGTCCGATTTCGATAATTTTTAAATGAGTGATTCCACATCCCGTAGGGAGTATTTGTGTAAAGTTGTATTCCGATATCCTCATTGGTTCTCAATGTATATATTGCAAAGTGAACGAATCTGAAGGAATTCATAATTGTGTTATATGAGATGTAGGAGTGGTTCTTAATCGCTTTCGTCCATTTTATACGGGTAACATCAGGGTGACATTATATACCGAATTTGATAGTAAATAGTAGAGTAGTTCTTGACACAAAAGTAGACGACGTCACGCCTGTTTTCCAGTTTCATTTTGCCGATTTGGAAGCAACTATTCTCTAATCATACTGATATATCAAAAATTGGCAAAATTTGACCAAAACTAGTAGTATCAGAGAACGAATTGAGGTTACCAAGTCGCAAAAATGTTACTATTTTTAAAAATTTGTGACAGTCTGCCTTTTTTTCTGATTTTGTAGTTTTATACCGAGCTCATAATCTGTGCATTCGTAAGAATACCGGACTTTGTGGTCATTTCAATCTTATAAAGCTTCAGCTATTAAAAGCTAATGCTTCCATTTATATCCGCTACATACATATATCCCATTATTTTCTGAGAAAGACTTTGGGTTAAGCGGCCGTAGAAAAAATTGGAAATCTTGGTCATTACATATATGAACAAATTTAGTTTGAATTGGCAAGAAACCCACCCATTTCTATTAATACATTTTTTCTAATCTTGATCCCTGAACCGACAGGAGTTTTCATCTCATTCAGAAGCCTGGAAGATAATATAGTATCAACAATAAGATCCTCATTTTACATATAAAACTTTATTGAATACCGTTAGCTCTCTAGCAGTTATTCTCTCAAGTGATACTATTTCATAAGGGAAACAATCTGTATATACATATACACATATAAAGATATATAATTATATAAAATCTTATGTAATCCTAAAAAAACAGGCGTATATTTTAAGCAATCAATCACTTTATCTACATATACTAAGCTATAAGCTCACAATGTTTCTAAAGAAAATCAGAAACTGTAAATCAATCAATATTTCAAAAAAAAAAAGATTTTTTAACAAATAACAAAAACCTTAAAGACAAAGGAGAGTATTGCTACACCACTAAATGTCATTCACCAGCATTTACATATGAGCATTACCGAACAAGCACCCACACAAAGGCACAAGTGCATGCACCTACACATTCATATATACCATACATACTATATACATATATATAAAATATGTACATATATTCGAACAGATAACAACAATGACTATGCGCTTTTGGAATTTACTTTTGCTTTTCTTTCATTCATAATTTTAAAGTAGTTCACCTGTTGTTCGCGGTTCTGTCGTTGCTAGCCACTTGACGCCACTTTTTTGCCATTATTGCCACATTTACGCGTCGCGGTACTTACTTTTTAATAGCGCCTCAACAGCGCCAACAACAAACAATGGGGTAGACAACGAAGGCATTTAGGTGTTGTGTTGATTTTGTGGTTTTTCGTCGGTTGGTCTTTCTAGTTGGTTAGACAGTAAAATGAGCTTGCGAAATTCACACGGTAACAGCACCGAACAAAAACTAACAAATAAACAAACGTGCCACATGAGTGCTTTGCGCCCCATTTGTGACGCGTGCCTGACTGCATTGACGTAGCAACGTCTGGCTAGACATATTTCTATTGTCATAATTGAAGGTACCATTAACTAGTAATGTTTATATATATCAAGGAGGTAACCCTAGTCGTGGGGTTCCAGAATTTATATTATTTAGTATTTCTTGGAATTTTGAGATCAATATATAACATGTTTTCATACGCTTCTCAATAATATCCAGTAAAACCAGTTTTTCTGAAATGATTAATAAAGCAAGTGAGCAAGGGTTAGGTGGGTTTCAGAGGCTAAAAACAAGGGTATTTTTAAATTTCTTTTAAGCAATTAAGCATATCAAAGATACATGTTTAAACAGTATTTTGTGAAATTTTTATTTAAAAATCTGAAAACTCAGACTTTGGCACTTCATCTACCATGACCCTTTTTTTTCATTTTTTAATATCATCCCAAATCAATAAACCAACAAGGAAGGAAGGGCTAAGTTCGGGTGTAACCGAACATTTTATACTATCGCAATTTATTTATTTAACTTTATTTATATTATATAATACACAATTTGACCCACATATTCGTCATATATATTGTATAAAGTCCAATGAAAGTTGGAAACCATAATATTAGGTTAGAAGCACCGAGGTCCTCGTGTTCGATATATGAGGCCTTAAACCCAGATTTCGGCGATTTTTAGAATGGGGCTGCCACACTATTAACATAGTATTTGTGCAAAGTTCTGCACCGATATCTTCACTAGTGCTTACTTTATATATTGCAAAGTAAACGATTCAGATCGTCTTCAAAGTTCTAGTATATAGGAAGTAGGCGTGGTTGTGAAGCGATTTGGTCTATTTTCACAACATATCATTGGGATGTAAGGAAACTATTACAAACCAAGTTTCATTGAAATCGGTCGAGTAGTTCCTGAGATATGGTTTTTGACCCAAAAATGGGCGATGCCACACCCATTTCCCATTTTGTGAAAAACCCTCAGTGCAGTTTTCATCTGCCATTTCTTATGTGAAATTTAGTGTTTCTGACGTTTTTCGTTAGTGAGTTAACCCATTTTTAGTAGTTTTCAACATAACCTTTGTTTGGGAGGTGGGCGTAGTTATTGTCCGATTTCTTTCATTTTTGGACTATATAAGGAAATGGCTAAAAAAACGACTGCAGAAAGTTTGGTTTATATAGCTCTATTGGTTTGCGAGATATGTACAAAAAACTTAGTAGGGGGCGGGGCCACGCCCACTTCCCCAAAAAAATTACATCCAAATATGCCCCTTCATAGTGCGATCCTTCATACCAAATTTTATTTCCATAGCTTTATTTATGGCTTAGTTATGGCACTTTATGGGTTTTCGGTTTTCGCCATTTTGTGGGCGTGGCAGTGGTCCGATTTTGCTCATTTTCGAAAGCAACCTTCCTATGGTGCCAAGAAATAAGTGTGCCAAGTTTTACTCAAGGTACAATTTTTACTCAAGTTACAGCTTGCACAGACAGACGGACGGACGAACGGACGGACAGACAGACATTCGGATTTGAATATTACTCGGATTGAATTGATATTTTTGGATAATATTTTACACATATTGCACTAATAAAAATAACAAAAAAATTTTGAAAATTTGAAATCCACCTAACCCCTTAATTTCTGAAGGAAGATGTAGGATAGATTTTTTCAGTTGACGGTCTAGGTTAAGTTGTTGTCAGTCGACGCTTTGGGAGGCCCATTGTGACAAAAAAAATTGACGGTGTATCTTTCTATATTTCTTCGAGCGAGGTCACGTACACGTTTTTTGCTTAGTGTTTACAAGTCTTCATAGATTTGCAGGACCCAAAATCACACTCACTTATACTTATAACCAACTGCAGCTAGAACGAAAAGCCATTATACTAAATCCTTGCTGTCTGATTGATTTCTTCCGGATTGAACGTCCATTCACATCTCAAGATAATGTATGTAAGAAAATAATAGGCGTAATCGGTCCATACTCTCCAGTAGATACAATATACTGAATGTGAAGATTTTTACCTCTCTGCTAATTAATGGGATATTACAAAATATGTGAGTTATTTTTAAAAAATGAATTATATTTTTTCTTCAACTGTACACTAATTGTTACCGAGAATTTATGAAATTGTGTTATACTTTGTAGACCCATTATATTCGGGGCATTCATACCCAAACTTATCTGTATAAACTGCTTACTTATTTTTTTATTAATGAAAATGAATGCTAAAATATTTATTTTTAAATAATTAATATATTTGCAAATACTTTCTAATTCTTCCTTCTACTTATTAACACTCTATTGTTCATTTCAATATTTTTAATTACCAAAAATATTTTAAGTTAATTGGTTTGAAAACAAATTGAGACAAGTTAACCTCAGTGGCTCGCCACACTTATGCAAGAGTGAATTGAACGAAGAGAATTCGCTTGGAAAATTTTGGTATTTAGACTGTGGTTATGGTAAGGAGCTATGTACATATATATAGATATATAATACGATAAATATATTTTATACTTTCAAAAATTATTAGCTATGAAATTTAAATTTCAAAACTAACTTTCTAATTTATTTATGATTAATTAGCACATGAAGTGACCAACACAATCAGTTCGGAATTTTGTGTCAGCAGACAGACGACATAACTTTGTTTTAAATATTGAGTTTACAGTTAGCAGCTGACCACTCAAAATGCATCTGCAACATTTCATTTGCTTGCAACACCGGGTGCAACAAATTGTGCTTTGACAGTTTTTGTTAAAAATTTATAATGAAAATCCATTATACAATTCCATTAGCAGACATTTTTGTTTAAAAAAGTTTTTTTTTTTATAACTAATACAAAAATGTATATATATGTATGAACCAAAATATTTTACCGAATATCTACAATTGCTTCAAATAATTACTGCTCTTATTCGTAATTTACAATTTTCGATTGCTTCATTTGGCTGCAGCCATTTTCGTGTCATTACTGCACTTAACTTTGAATTAGATTTGCAGTCCGAAAAATCGTAAATAAGTAAATTTGGTTTACTCAGTTGTGGTGTATGACTCATTGGTCATTAAATAAATTGTCTTAATCGAAAAATTGCAAATAACTGCCAAACCATTTCTTTGTTGTTGTGGCACTGCCTCGAGCATTGATTAAAAAAATCTTAAATTAACTTCTTTTATTTCATTTTAATGCTTTGAGCTGCACGAATTTGTGACTCAATTACACTCGGATAATTCATGAGGAATTGAGATATATTATTGAGGTAACCTTGTTCACATTACTGACAATTTTATTTTGTAGTGACTGTAATCATCTGACAGCATTCTGACAGGTGTCATTTATATCAATTAAAGATTACATATTGGTGGCGAATATATTTCTATCAAATTTTATTGAGATATGTTACTCGTTTAACGATATATTCGTCAAAAAACATCTAACAAAGAAAATCACCATTATTACTAAATCTTTTATCTTTTATCAATATAGAAGAATTCCTTAACCGATGCCCCAAAATCACTATCTTCGTTTGACGTGACCCTAACTTGATTTCGGTTTTGAATTCCTTTGACCTCGCATGCTCCCAGCTCGATTTCATAAAATACAAAAAAAATCTCGATTTCACGTGACCCAAAAAATGTAAGCATACCTTCCATCACGTGACCCGACCAAAAGTTTGTTTGGCCGAGGTCATTGACCTTTGATAGGGGTTTGTTTACATTTTGGTTTTGGGTCAATGACCTTTGACAAGGGTTTGTTTACATTTTGGCCGAGGTCAATGACCTTTGACAAGGGTTTGTTTACATTTTGGTTTTGGGTCAAACAGAGGTTTGTTTACATTTTGGTTTGGGGTCAATGACCTTTTGTCGGGGTTTCTTTACATTTTGGTTTTGAGTCAATGACCTTCGACAGAGGTTTGTTTACATTTTGGCTTGGGGGTTTGTTCACTTTTGTATTGTTGAAATACCCTTTATCGGTGTAAATGTCCTTTAGCATGTTGGTTTACATTTTCGGTCGTTTCGTGATGACAGGTTTATTTACGTTTGGATCACATGAAGTCAGGTTTGTTTACATTTTGAGGGCTCCTGAGAGATACGTATAAAAAGACATGTGGTATTTGAAGGTATCACAACAGGTTAAGTTTATTTGCTTTTTGGGCATTCGAATGAGCTTAGATTTGTTTGTATTTTGGATGGTAATAGGAGCCGAGGTTTTGGTTACAAGTTGAGTATCACGCAAGGTAAGGTTTGATTATATATTGGCGACGTCGTGTAAATTTTTTTAATATTTCGAGGTGGCCACATGCCGTCGAATTTTTTTTAATTTTTGAAAATCCTTATGAGGTCAAGTTTATTTCATTTAGAGTCCACGTGGGGCGAGGTTTGAACATAATTTTGCAATTCGTTTACGTCGAGAGTTTTCGATTTTATTTTTGAGTTGAGGGCATGATATGGAATCTGCAATGTATATAAATATATTTCACTGAATTTAAGGGAAATATTGGACTCATTGCTTTTATCTTTGTAGTTGAACTCAAATCAGCTTGAGAAGATGTTTCAACCTAATCATATTGAACGATACATTCCGCAGTCCACTAGAATAACAAAAATAATTATAAATTGTATATAGCTGGGAGGGTTCATGGATCGATTTACATTATCCCATATTATAACCGATATTTGCGGTATCCTTATATCAGATCCCTTGCCACCTGCTTCTTACACCTTAAACATGTTCCTCCATTGATTTTAATTAGAATAGCGTTACGTTTAATTAAGTTTGCACGTAGTTAAAAAGGCGCTCACGCAAACATTAATCACCCAAAGTGGCAGCACCGATATGTTTGTCCAAAGTTACATAAGTGGCACTTGTTGCAGATGTGGGCTATGCATATATGTATGTGTGTGTGAACTCGATGCGGTATAATTATTGCAAAATAAAACTAAGAGAGCACAATAACAACGAAAAACATTTGAAATTGTTCAACTCAGCTGATTGCTTAAACGCTCGTGGCTCTCCATTACCCGGTAACCTAATTTCAGCGTAAATTTTGAGAAACGATTTTTTCCTGCAACAAGCGGCTGTATCCTTTTCAAATTGCTGGCAATTCACATGCAACGAGCAGAGTCAATAGATTTGTAAACGGTGACAACACACACTCATACATACTAGCTTATATATACGTAAAACAATTACTATTATACCTTGTCGTTGTTGTTGTTGCAGCGGTAGTTAGTTGTTTGTTGCATTGTTGTTGGTTGATTGGTCGGTTCCTCGGTTGTTTGGTTTTCAATTTTTTTTTCGTATTTTAGTGTTTCTGTGGTTTTGTAGCGTATATGCAGAAACTATCGCTGACAGCTGACAAGTAAACGCTGTCATGTTACGAGTTAAAATCAGCTGTGAATTGTTACAAAAAAAATCAAAATAGAAATAGAAAATATTCAAAGCAAGTGTATAATCACAACAACACTAGTCGCTGCAGTGACAACAGCAAATAAATAAACAAGCATATGTGGTCTCTCCTAAGTATGACTGACGATGCGGATTCCCACAAATAAAGGGTTCCGGCAAGCTACAGTTACTGTGAGGTGAGTTTATTATATGCATATATAGGGTGTTACAGTCGAAATAATTTATATTAAAAAACATTTTACAAAATTTAATTTTTATTCAAGAGCATGGGTAGCCATTAAGCACAAGTTTAAGGTCTTCATAGTTAACAAACATTTGACCTCTCTTACCACTTTGCCCTCCCAAAGGCCTAGGTGTGTCGTTTGACAACCACTTATCGTACCTACCACTGAGCCATTATTTCGGCTTGGAATAGAAAAAATAAACATAGGAAGAGGAATATCAGTAGTATTTCCGATCCATGATATAGCTTTTTTCATATCTTCTTTGCTATACCAGACACTGTCATATCTATCTTTGTAATGAATTTCTTATTGTAATTCGTTTGAATAAATAGGCGACGAGACAGCTTAGCAAAGATTATCTAGATATTTTATTGGTTATTTGGATTTAGCTACTTTTAAGTTTTGTTAGCTAAAGTGACGTCATCATCTATTGATTTCTTGGTACAGATCGATACTTGCTATTACTAATATAGTTGAATTGAGACACCCACTTCTTAAAAATATGGAATTTCTTTGAGGTAATGGTAAGCACTAACAATAAGTTAATATAAATATAAAGATTTTCAGGGCTGATATGAATTTTAGGACGTATTCTTATTGGCATATTCAAGTATATTTTAAAATTTTGAAATTCATTTTAATTGATTTAACTGAGGCGATTAAATGTTCAAGGGGCACACCTAGTGTAATGGCCTAAAAAAAGGTGATTTTTGGGAATTTTTATTAAAAAAACTACTTTATCAATTATTACAAAATTTTAAGAATATATTTATACATGTTTCAAGAATATACAGTGAAATTTTTGAAAAAAAAAATTAAATATTTTTTTAAGTTATAGTCGATCTCGAACTGCGCGAAAAAAAGGTGGACGAAATCTAAAAAAAAAAAAATTTCCTTAATTATCTAGTTTAAGTGTCTGTACAATGACGTACGACAAAAAAAAAATCAAAAATGGACAATATGGCGGCTTTTTAAAAAATAGTCGAATTTAACCCAAAGTTTTGGTCGTTTTCGGCCTGCCAAAATTCGATTTTTTGATCAGATCAAAAATCGATAGGTCATTGTACGGAGAGCTATATAAAGAACATGTGAAAAAAACTCGATAGTGATCGGATCATTTGTTTTTGAGTAATCACTGCAGCAAATTCGGAAAATGATGTTTCGAGAAAAACGCGTTTAAAGATAAAATGATCGTTTGCACTGTTACCGAGCGGCTGCTTTTTAAATTGCCATAACTCAAAAACTATTTGAGATATCGATTTGAAATTTTAATATGTTATTTTTAAAGGTGTAATCTACCGAAAAATGAACAAACAAAATTGATTTTTTTTTTTAAATTTCACACTAGGTGTGCCCCTTAAAGGATATGACGTAACCGAGTTTATGATAGACAAATAGTGTAGATGATATGTATGACGTAGGTTCTTTTTATAATGTTTTTATTGTGTTACCTTAAAGTATACGTTCTTAAGAATGTTATCTCAAACTTTTATAGAGATTTAAGCAGTAGAAGCGAAGTTATAGCGTTTGGAATCTTGCTCCACTACACAAGACAAAAATATACTTGAAACTTTAAATGGGATTATCTCGAAATCGTGTTTTTCCAAAAACGTCGTTGCGGTGACTTGGATTGCCGAAAGAGTTTTCAATCGATTTCAAGTTGTTTTTTTTTTAATTGATCGTAATCTATTTGCCGTGTCCTTGAACGATTAGAACATTATTCAAATTTTGTAACTTATGTAAACTTGTCAACAGAAGAGTGGGATAAAGGAGTATAAAATATTATTTAAATTTAAGACTTTTATAAGTTAAGGCAGTAGTCTGCTTTAGAAGCCGAAAAAAGGCGTTTTTTAGCAATTTTTTTGAAAGGGAAGGAAATGATTGCGGTAAACGGAATTTTAAGACGATAGTGTACTATATTTAAGGCTTAAAAAACAATATTTATTATTAAAAAATATTGTAATTTTTTCAAAGTTGTAAGTATTTTTCTGGAGTGCTTGGAGTCTGCGATGCATCTGAAACAGTCGAACCAAATTTTTTTTTATTTTGTATAAGTTTCTTTTCTTTATGAACTAAAAAAATACCGAAGAAAATTCCAAATTTTTTCATTTAAAAAAATCACTTTTTTAAGAAATAAAGAATTGATTTTAAGTTGCAAAACAATTAGTTTAAATAATACTTTTGTCCAACTTTTTTAGTTCAAATAGAAGATAATTTAATACTGAAGCTAGATCACTTTGGTTTTTTTCGATCGGACATATATTATTTTTGCTATCGCCGACACCGTTTTCCAACACTTGTGAAAATGAAAACTCGAGAAAACGCGCTTTAGAGGTCTGCCTGAGCATTCGCACCTGCTCGACGCTCGGCCACTAAAGCTGCTCTAGCTTCGAAAATATGTCGAATTGGCCTCTGGAATTTTAAAGATATATTCTTGGATAGTTTTGGAAGAGATTTAAAACAAAACAAAATAATCGATTTTTTGAAGCCTGTAAAGCAGACTATTTAATAAAATTCCATTTTCCTTTTAGTATGTTTGGGTGCAAGAATACAGCCCTCTGATTCGTAAATTCTGGTATAGAGTGGATAACAAGATTTAACTGGGATTTCAGTTCTTCGAATAGTCATTTTGTAGGTTAAATTACTTTTCTGCTTCTATTGAAAGTACGGACTAAAGAGAACTTCATAATGAGAACTTATTCGGAGTTGGTCTTTTTGACGGCTGTCACTCAGTTGGGTTTATCATTTCATAATGAACAGACACACTTCGGAACAACGTTCATTGCTGACATCACGGCCCCAGTTGCTACACAAAGACGTCGAAACTTGGGCCTCTTGGCTGGAATTTATTAAAAATCAAGTTAAGCTCTTCTATACAATTTCCACTTACGCCATTTTTCGGAATGTATCCAATGCCCGCCAACGGAATGAAAGTGATACTTATGTAATGTCGTTTTGTGTAATGTGATTAATTAAAATTGCAAAGTGATTAGCGAAATTGCATGTGGCGCGTAACTAACTAACGGTGTTAATGTGGCAGCTCAGTTAGCTGTGAATTCGCATGCAACGCATATAGACAAAACAAAACAAAACAAACAATGAAACAAAGAAATCAAGAAAACGAAAACGAAAGTGGAAATATATTTTACGTTTGCATGCAATTTGCATTTAACGAATGCGTTATGCGAAATGCAACAGTTGGTGGCATAGTTGTATGTATGTGCACGTGCCAGGCGGTGTATTGGTGGCAGTGTTACGGGTTTTCCGTACGCACTTTGCGGACTTAAGTTCATTGTTCTCGTTTAAAAAGCCAAGATTCCGCATTCGCTTTTCAAGTGTGTAAAGGAGTACATGGAAATATGCGAATCTCGCGCTTTAATTCGCTTTTGCATCGTATTTCTACTTTCCACACTTGCTGCTGTCAGACGGTCAGAAATCGTTTATCTTTTTTAATTTCACGCAATTTGCATTGACAGTGACAGCAAGTATGTTGCGTATACGCATGTGGTACGAGTAGTAGCTTTGCTGCCACACAGCTGTGGCAAGTGTGTTGATAAACCATGTGAAAATTGCGTGTGACTAATGCGTGTATGAAAATAACACTGGAATTATATGTACTTTTGCAGGAATGTGTATTTATTTACAGTTTATCTTAAAAGAATTCATTCAAAAATGAGATTTTATACTATAAATCTTCCACTTAAGTAGCTAGGAATCTACAATTTTGCATATAATAAACTTTTTGTTTACAAAGCATGGACAGCAAAAATTATAATGATTTCATGAATATAACAGATAGCTCTCATACAAACTATTGTTCAAAAACGAATTTTAGTGCTATAACTCCGCTAGTTGAGTAGCTACAGATATGAAATTTAGTGACGTATTATTACATCATAATAGAAGCATGGTTAGTGAAAATCATAAAGATCGGGTAACTACTACTCATAGCCCTCATACGAATTTTTGTTCAAAAATCAGTTTTTTGGAAATAATTCTTCTAGTTAAACAGCTAGGAGATTATAATTTTACCAAGCTCTTACTTATAACATAAAAATAGTGCACAGAGAAAATTACAGTGATCGGACAACTTTAACGTATAGCGTCCATACAATTTTTTTTTCAAAAATGGTAATTAGTGATGTAACTTCTCTTGTAACACTGCTAAGGGCGAATATAAATCTATTTAAAACCGCAGTGCAAAAAAATCAATACTAACACAACCTTTAAATAGGCCAACAACAGCTATAAATCAATTACTAAGTATAATTGTATTTTTACTCATACGCAATCCATTTCCACAAACAATGTCTTACCATTAACTGCTTTCGCTTTTTTCGCCATTAATGTCTTTGTTTGCAGGTGTTAGTGCTCTAATGCGTCGCTACAACTCGCTAACGGCAACTAATTTTGCATTTCAATTGTTCAATGGCTGGCAAACTTCCTTGCTGTCTGAGCTGTTAGGTTGTTGAAACTGAGCTACACTGAGCTGAGACGCTTAAGCTATCAGCTTACCAGTGAACACAGACGCACATACATGTGAACATGTTTGCCATCATGTATTTGCAACATTGTTGCACGTTCCACCAACAGATGGTCAATAGCTGAGCAGACAGCGACACAGTAGCGTGTAGACATGTCAAGTTTTCCCAGAGATCAGCATTGTTTGGCAACATTTTGACTACTGATTCCCATGTGTTCAATGACCATATTTGAAAAAAAAAATACAACAATAATAGCAACAACACAAGCTGTTATCGTCATTTAAATTGCAATTCAAAGCTCTCCTGTGGAGAAAAAACTGTCAGCCTAATGGTTTGCCTATACACAATTTATAATTATAGATCACACTACAATGATTATCACACACGCACTCACACATAAACACACATGTAAATGTGCTCAAATATGATTTTACTAACAAGCCTTATCTTTTTAAAAAGTGATTTATAATTCCTGGTGAATGGACCAGTTGAAACATTTATACACACACTTCTTATTGGACTTTTAAAAATTGTGATACAAAATTTTCATTCAACACATTCGCTTTGGTCTTCATTACTCAAATCCTGTTTTCTGAAAAAAATTTCCTATTCTCGCAGATTGCTTATGTTACTTCATAAAATGTTTTCTAGTAACGGCATATTTCTATCATCTCTCTCGTTACACCAGCCGGAGTTCTTCATAAGCCTTCTGGAAGAAGTCTACACAGACCAAAGATTTGTTATTGATTGCAATGCCGAATCAAAACAGACGAGCTTTACCTTCAGTCCCGACTACATCAAAGGAGGTTTGTTTGAATGACGTCATCTAATGATATATTTGTCCACTTGAATGAAGTGATGGTCTTTGTTCAGCTGAAAAAGTGTTTTGAAGACAATGTAGCTGAATTGGAAAGCACCGACGATGAAGTTAAAGGTCTTTATTTATTGAAGCAAATTTGATAAGGAGACGAACTTTATATCTTGAAAGATAGTGTAGAAATTTAGGCCACCACAATCATAGAAATTATACTCTTCTTCTCGGGCTACACTACTAAATTGGTCGTAATCTTGTCAAAACCTAGATATCGAATAGGATGACCGAATGTAAAGACCACAGTTCCTTCTAATACTGTCTGACATTATACCGAAAATATCAGTTCATGTCAATAAAAATATGTTTTAAATAAACTAAGTTCTTTCTTGAGAATAATATGGTCTGTTGGCAGAACTATGATCCATTTCAAAGTTCTCTACTTCTTTAAAGAAAAAAAAAACACTCAAAATTCAAATTTAATGAGGCATGTTTATTACTATTCTTAGCTAACAATTTTTAAGGCTTAACTCTTTCAAATGTTGGCCGCCCTACGTCTCAGATGGTCCATCCATCCATGTATGCCGATTATGTTGACCATAATAAGGTTGAACAATTTGTCAACATTGTTCAGGTGTCTTTCCAATGATGAAATGTCAAACAATACTGAACAAAAATAACACGACATCTTGACAAAAGTACCTCTAATTGGATGACGCTCCCTTGTCCTCATATAAATAATAAAAAAAATGTTGCTTTTTTGGTTGATCTAATATTGGGTTGGCAAATATGTTCCGCCTTTTTGAGCTCGTATCTGACAATATTATACATCTTTGAAAGGTCTTGACATAACCTACAAAACGACGCTATGCATGATTAGTTTGGATATTGTGTTCAACAGTTATAGACTTGTAAACATGGAGTCCACTAACGCCGAAATTCGCGCTATTTTAAAGTTTTCCTTCGTTAAAGACAAATCCGCTAGAGAAACGTTCGGTGAGATTAATGGTGTTTTAGGGGATGGCACTCGTATCACTTCGAACTACGGAGGAATTGTTTCGACGATTCAGAGCGGGTGAAAACGACACCATGGATAAGCAGAAGACCTGTGGCGACGAATACCGATCAAATCATGGAAAACATCGAGTTAGAACGGCATGTGGCATCTCGTGACATCGCCCAGGAGATGGGAGTTAGTCACCAAATCATTTTAAACCATCTGCAGAAGGCTGGATACACAAAAAAGCTTGATGATTGGGTGCCGCATGATTTGGCACAAAAAACCTTGTGGACCGAATCAAAGTCTTCGATATGCTGCTGAAACGGAACGAACTCGACCCATTTTTGAAGCGGATGGTGACTGGCGACGAAAAATGGATCACATATGACAATATCAAGCGAAAACGGTCGTGGTTGAAGGCCGGTGAATCGTCCCAAACAGTGGCCAAGCCGGGATTGACGGCCAGGAAGGTTTTGCTGTGTGTTTGGTGGGATTGGAAGGGAATCATCCACTATGAGCTGCTCCCATATTGCCAGACGCTTAATTCTACCATCTACTGCGAACAACTGGACCGCTTGAAGCATACGATCGACCAGAGCAAAAAAACGGAACTTAATATATTGATCAATGCTGGAGGTATCATAATAAAATTTAGTAAACAAAATTCTCAAACATTTTTTTGATTAATGTCAAAACTGTTATATATAACCACAATAGTGGTAGTAGTTCGAGTTTGACGGCTATTGCAACAAATATATTAAACTTACGAATGCATGTATCAAAGGATTTACCTATCGCGAATAAATCTATTTGCACCACCTCCAACTGTCATACGCTGACTACTTCCTGACTAAGTACAAAATACAAAAAGACTTTGTAAATATATAGTTTAAGTGGCACAGTATTTTTACTTGAAATACACAAACACCAACTCACATATACTTTATATATATATATATGTATATCAACGTCGAAATGCGGCTTGAATAATATTTATTTGCACTTGCTTAGTATATATGGACTTGCTCTCGGGAAAACTGTAACATAAAACAAGTTCCCATTCCCGATATCCAGCGCTGTAGTTTTATTTATGGATTGGCTGCGACATAAAAAGAAAATTAATAAAATATGGAAACCGCTTCGGCGCGCAACAACGCAAAACCAGACAATTCACCCCAACCAAGTTGAGCCAAGTCAAGCCAAGCCAACCGGACGTTATGAAATTTCCCACTTTTCCAGCAAACAAGAAGCATTGCGACTGCGACCAAAACGGCTTTTACCACTTTTCCATTTCATTGTGCGGCCGCAGCAACACTGCCTGCCTTGTTGCTTGCCACAAAGCCATGTTGTTGTATATGTATTTGTTGGTGTGCTGATTGGCGTCTTATTTACTGTCACCAACGAGTTTTCGTTAGAAAAAAGTCTCCGAAGTGCGTAATAAATTTCATTTTCAATCACTTTGGTGTGGCAAATACGCACTTTTTGTTTAGATGTGCAACAGCTTGGTGGCAAGAGGTTGCTGGTGAGGCAGTTAGGCCAAAAATGTGAAATACCAAAAATACTCGCATCTGAAAAATGCGCCTTCCATGGCTACTTGACTGGTTGGGTGGACAAAAATGTGAAAAAGGGTACAAAAAGACATGGGCGCCGCCTTACGCCCAGTAGGTCAATGTGAAGGACAATAGGTGGAGTGTTGTTATTTTGCACTTTTGCGCTTGAAGTACCCAAATAAATGCTTGTACAAGTATTTTTCAATAAATAAAATTGAAATGGTTTACTATTAGGGTGTGTTTGAAAGTGGTTAATGCTATAGTAAATACGTCACAACTCGTTTTTAAACACTTTAAATCTCACACCAGAGGTTCCCTAAATGAAAGTAAGATTTTCACCTACTGGATAATTGACTATTACTATAATGTTCCTTATATTAGCTATATATATATATATATATATAGTTCCTGTTACTCCTGCAAGGAGCTCAGGGCCACGATTTAGCTATAAGCATGGTAAAAAATTCTCCCTAAATTGTATTAAGATATCTCACGTAATAACAAACTTGATATAGACCAAAATGTAAACACTAGCTAAAACGTAGACAAAGCCCTGCCTAAGGTCATTGACCTCGACCAAAATGTAAATAAATCCCTGTCAAAGGTCATTGACCTAGGTTCAAAATGTAAACAAACTCCTGTAAACGATCAAAGGTTTGTTTACACTATGGTTTGAGGTCAATGACCTTTGACTGGGATTTGTTTACATTTTGGGGGAGGTCAATGACTTTTGTCCAATTTTGTTGAGGGGTTATTTGAGATCATTTCAAATTGTTGAAATTTGGGACGGTTATATGTACTAGTCGTTTCACATATTAAGAGGTTACGACAGGTCAGGATTGCTTCAATTTTGTGGACTCACGTGATGCCAGTATTTGTTATATATTGGGGTGACACGTGAAGTCCGATTTATGTTTTCGTTTTTGGTTTTCCGTTGTTTATATTTTGAAGGGTATGTTATTCTACATTTTATGAGTATATGTCAAGATTTATATTTTGAGGAGTCATGTGAGCTCCGAGTTAATATAAAGATTGGACTTCTCAATTTAAAACATTTATGCCGAAACTGTGGCTGTTGAAAACATTATTGCTAGTAAGTCAGCACTTTTATTACCTTTACTACATTTAAAAAATATTAATTCATTTTTCGCATTAATTCAGACATCACAAACATGACAAGGGCGTAACGTTGTTGTCGTAAATATCTCCAGCTTTGTCAAGACGTGTCTAATTAAGTTGTTAGTTCCGTTATAGGTATAATGCCAAGTTGTGGCACTGCCAAAACTTATTGAATAAATTACACATTATTACCTCGCCAAAACTATAAAACAAAATGAATTCGACTAATTTACTTTCACGCATAAATTAAATATTTGGCAGCTGAAACACATCAATTATATTTCCCTGCGTTTGGTAGTAGGCCAAATGGCGTAAAAATAGCAAGTAATTAGACATTTATTTGATAGTGGGAAACGCCCAAACTGTCTTTGGTTGGATTTTAAATGATTGAAATGAAAAAAAAAGAAAAGGTGAAAAGAAAACAAACAAGGAAGAGCTAAGTTCATGTGCAACAGAACATTTTATACTCTCGCAATTTCATTAGTTTATTATTTTAAGATAACCCACAATTCGAGGCACATATTCGGCATAAAATCCTCTATAATAGCGAAAATCATTATTTATAGTGTATGGAAGCTGGGATAATTCCTGGACCAATTTCAACTATATTTGCCACCAAGTTATATTATATCCAAGACTATATGCTCATTTAATTTTGCTAAGATATCTAACATACTAATCAATATACTACTATGTAAGTCCACCGGAAGTTTGAAAATCCGAATATGAGGTATATGGGGGCTAGCGAAAATATTAACCTGATTTTGCCCATTTTTGGCACAGACGTACACCGTTCGCAGAAACACATCTCCTTTGATTTTTTTAGAATATCTGAGAGATTTACTGATGCTTTTAGAAAAAAAAATATTATGAAACTTCGAGGTCCTTATTTTCGATATCGGGGGCCTTGAAAAGTTATAGTTCAAAACCAGCACGTGAAATTATCTGTTCACTGAAGCATTCTCTCAATAAAACTATTGATTGATGCGATATGTGAGAAGTGGCGCTGTCTCTTTGAAAACAAATGTCATCGAGATCGCGAGCTTCAATTTCAGGCATCAAATAGTCGGTTATCATGGCCCGATAACGGTCGCCAATGACGATTACGTTCTCATCGGTCTCTCCACGGTCTTTGTATACATTCTCAGCAACAGCTGCAATATTTTCTACACTGCGTGCTGCATGTGATCTATTGGGTCGAGTAATAAATGCTGGTTCTCAAGATGGATAATGGTGTAGCGAATAGTGCACTCAGTAGGCGTGAAACACATTATTTTCAGAACGTTGGACAATCTGTAAACGTTGTTCATGCTTAAGTTTTTCCATGACAACTCACACGAGATCTGTCAAAAAAAGCCTATTGAAACAAGTAAGGAAGGGCTAAATTCGGGTGTAACCGAACATTTTATACTCTCGCAATTTATTTATTTAACTTTATTTATGTTATATAATACACAATTTGACCCACATATTCGTCATATATATTGTATAAAGTCCATTGAAAGTTGGAAACCATAATATTAGGTTAGAAGCACCGAGGTCCTCGTGTTCGATATATGGGGCCTTAAAAACCTATGGTCCGAATTCGGCGATTTTTTGAATGGGGCTTCCACACTATTAACATAGTATTTGTGCAAAGTTCTGCACCAATATCTTCACTAGTGCTTACTTTATATATTGTAAAGTAAACGATTCAGATCGTCTTCAAAGTTCTGATATATAGGAAGTAGGCGTGGTTGTAAAGCGATGTGGCCTATTTTCACAACATATCATTGGGATGTAAGGAAACTATTACAAACCAAGTTTCATTGAAATCGGTCGAGTAGTTCATGAGATATCATTTTTGACCCATAAGTGGGCGACACCACGCCCATTTTCCATTTTGTAAAAAAATCTGAGTGGAAGCTGCACTGCCATTTCTTATGTGAAATTTAGTGTTTCTGACGTTTTTCGTTAGTGAGTTAACCCACTTTTAGTAATTTTCAACGTAACCTTTGTATGGGAGGTGGGCGTGGTTATTATCCGATTTCTTTCATTGGACTGTATTAAGAAGTGGCTTAAAAAACGACTGCAGAAAGTTTGGGTTATATAGCTCTATTGGTTTCCGAGATATGTACAAAAAACCTATTTGGGGCCACGCCCACCTCCCCAAAAACATTACATCCAAATATGCCCCTTCATAGTGTGATCCTTCATACCAAATTTTATTTCCATAGCTATATTTATGGCTTAGTTATGGCACTTTATTTTTTGTTTCCGGTTTTCGCCATTTTGTGGGCATGGCAGTGGTCCGATTTTGTTCATTTTCGAAAGCAACCTTCCTATGGTGTCAAGAAATAAGTGTGCCAAGTTTCTTCAAGATATCAGCTTGCACAGACGAACGGACGGACAGACAGACATTCGGATTTGAACTCCACTCTTCACCCTGATCACTTTGGTATATATAACCCTATATCTAACTCGTTTAGTTTTGGGTGTTACAAACAACCGTTATGTGAACAAAACTATAATACTCTCTAGCAGCTTTGTTGCGAGAGTATAAAAAGTACCTCTATTTGGATCGCCTTCATGTTAATGATATGACTTTTTGTTTGTTATTTATTTTGATATCTTGATTAGGCCAAATGATTTTTAGTCCATATAGTACAATATATTGATATGGTATATTGCCGGTAACATCTTGTAATATTAATTTTGAGACTTTTTTGAGTGAGTTGTTATTCTCTCAATGATTGTGTAAGTGAGTAACAAAAATTATAGGTATTCATGAGAGTTTATGCAAAAAGCAGAAATTTTGTATGCTACATTTCAAACCAAAACTTATGGAAAAAGAAAGAAAGACTACATATAAAGGGTTTATAAAAACGTTATAAAAACGTTTTCGAAACCACATTGCTTTAAAATAATGCCAAACTCGCAGAATTCAAAGTGCATTTTCTTCACGAATTATTAGGTCTACAACTTTGCTTTCTCCGTTTTTTTTTGTAAATTTTTTGTGTAAAAACGATTACAAAAATAGCTACTACTTTTGATCATTCTTTCTGGCAGCATGCGTATTCCGTGCAAATGTCGAGAATTCGGCTCAAAAAGTGACATTTTCAGTTTTGAGAATAAATTTGGGATGCAAGAAGATCTCTACAAATATTTTGTTGGGTTAATGTTGACACAAATGTCCAAGACCGATATAAAACGATTTAATCGATTTAATCGACCAGTGCTTGACCCTAGAGACATCTATTGACAAACGGCGGAAGCAAAGTTGTATACCAATATAAAAATGCATTCATGTGGCATGCAACATAAATTGGAATACGTTATAGCACTATTTCGTTAAGAAACCGAAATGAGGTGCTAAATAAATTAATTTAATTTAATTTCGTCGAAACTCAATAAATAATTCCAAAAATGTGTGAGTGTATTTTGGTTGGTATTTTGGTTGTTAAAATGTTTACTTTGTTAATCTGATTTATTGCGTTATTTTTCACTTTTATTTTATTTGCACGCGATAAGCAATTGCAAAACAGAAGAAAAATCAAAAATCAAAAGTGAAGAAAACATGTGCATACAATTACAAAAGAAAAGCATTCAAACAAAAGCGCGCCACCAACGCTGAAGCCGGCGCGACAAGCAAACAAACATTAAACAATAGCGAAAAATTGCAAATTAATATAAATAAAAGTCAAGAAGAGCGCTAGAAATTATTATATGGGGTAAAAGAAACCATAACAAGAGCGATTGTTTGGCCACCAGTGCAGCTGCAACGCTGCACCTACAGTTGTGGCAACAATAACAACAATAACAGCAAACAAACCACAACAACAACAACAGCAGCGCGCAACAATTGTGTGAAGCAGGTGAAATATTTGGAATATCTTCCGGGTGATTGCACGGTGGCATGCCGCGCATGCGCGCAACCAACTTATGCGGCGGCAGCAAAACCAACACAGACACCACCAATGGCAATTTCTTGCATGTATTTGTGCTGCCAGCGTGTGGTGAACACTAATAGCGTTTAATAGTCCACCATTAGTTGGCGCACACGACTGAGCTTCTAATAGTTTTTGCGCCACTTATATCTTCAAACACACATACACACACATAAGCAGCTTTGATTGCTTTCCGCAGATACCATTTAGAGTATATGTGCGGCTATTAAAGTTTGAGTTGCTCCATATTTCTTGCCGTCTTTAATAAAACGACAGGCCCCTCATGACCCATTATGGCAGCCTATATTATTTGCGTTGGCTTTTTTTTTGGCGGTGGGTGGTGACACATTTGCACACATTTCTCATTTAACAGCAACTTTGCTGTGGTTTTCGCCATTTACGTAAATGTAAATTTTTTGGTAGGAAAAGATTGAAACTCATGGAAAGAGTTACTCAAATTGTTTGGTTGTTCATTTTACTTTCTTCTTCAACAGTTTTATAAACAGGTGTATTTGTGGAGTAAATATCGGAATACGAGGGTATCGGATTCGGTATAATATCACCTGCTTGGCTGCTAAAAAGTATTTATAAGTCGAAAATAATGTTTATGCTCTCGCAACAGAGTTGTTAAAGAGAGTGTTATAGTTTTTTTCATATAACGGTTGTTTGTAAGTCCTAAAACTAAACGCGTTAGATATAGGGTTATATATATCAAAATGATCAGTGTGAAGAGTAACTTTCAAATCCGGATGTCTGTCTGTCCATCCGTGCATGCTGTAACTTGAGTAAAAATTGAGATATTTTGATGAGACTTTGTACACTTGTTTCTTGGCACCATAGGAAGGTTGCTTTCGAAGAAGGGCAAAATCGGACCACTGCATATACATGTCTCTTAAACTACTAAAGTTATATCAAGGAAACTTTCTCGAGTCGTTTCTTTTAGGTACTACGTTAAGCAGTCCAAAAATGAAGGAAATCGGATTATAACCACGCCCACCTCCCATACAATGGTTATGTTGAAAACTACTAAAAATGCTTTAATTCAGTAAGAAAACACACCATAAACCTTAAATTTCATTACAAAGAAGGTAAATGGTATACAAAATTTTAAATGGGCATCGTTCCGCCCACTTATAGGTCAAAAACCATATCTCCGAAACTATTTGACCAATTTTAATGAAATGAGGTTTATAACATTTTCCCGGCATTCCAATGATATGCTGTGAAAATAAATCAAATCGGTTCACAACCACGTCTACTTCCTATATACCAGAACTTTGAAGAAGATCTGAATCGTTTACTTTACAATATATAAAGTAAGCACTAGTGAAAATATCGGAACACAATTTTTCATTTATGCTGCACTTATAGTGTGGCATCATCCTTCCAAAAATCGACGAAATCGGACTATAGGTTTTCAAGGCCTCATATATCGAACAAGAGGATCTCAGTGCTTCTAATCATTTTTGTACGGAAAATATATGTAAGACTCTCAGCTATTTCGAAGAAATTTATAGGAAATATTTTCCTCGAATAATATGTCTCCGTGCCTAATATGGGTGAAATGGGGTCATAACTTCATCTATCTCCCATATATCTAATATTAGGGTTTCCAACTTTCAATGGACTTTATACCATATATATGCCGAATATGTGGGTCAAATTGTGCATTATATTAATAAAATTAAATAAATAAATTGCGAGAGAATTTTGCAATAGCTATTATTGTGATCCGACTCTTCTCATTTTCAAACTATACCCAGAAACTTATACAAATAAAATACACCAAAATGCATGATATCTCTTGACTTTAAACGTATTAAAAAATGGAATTTTTCAAAATTTTTGACAATGGCCTTTTTAGAGTACGTTCTTCACGATAGTAAATATCTCGAGACAACAGTGACAAAATTGAGATGGACAATATACATATGTGTATATAGTGAAGTTAACCTAGAAGAGAAAGAATTTCTCTATACAATTTCTTCGTTTAAAAAAAAATTAAAGAGTTTAGAGGGTAAATAGATGATTTCTAAAATGGTGCCGGAAATGGTCATAGTTATACTAAGACTTTGTTCAGAACAAATCATGAATAAAGAAAGTGAGAATGAAGCAACTATGGAAAACATCCTGACACAGTAAGGTTCTAGATTTATAGATTTCAATCAAATGTAGTGGACATGTGGCCTATTAATTTAAATAATTGAGAGAGAGTGACATAGAAAGCACATCTTATAACATATGTATAATACATCCCACGTATAAGCTACTTTTGAAAACTAAAAAATGTTAAACTCTTTGTTTTAAACTCGCAACGAAGAAGACGAATAAACGCATATTACATCTAAATTGAACGGAACTAAATCTTCACAAAATTTGTCCATTTTTACTGATTTTTCAAGTGACTTTGAAATATAATGAAATTGCATGTGCATCATAATGACCCTGTAATTCTTATTGTTCAAAGCGCTAACAAAGCTTTCAACGGATATCAATACAAAATGAGGCAACAATATGATTCGGAAGCATTAATCTGTGTTTATCCACATATGTACAAATGTTATGGCTGCGTGAATTAATAATTCAATGCAAATTAGTTTTCTATACTATTTGTTGATTTTCCTATTATTTTTCATCCCACTTGCGTATTTCTTTTTCTTTTCCTGTGTGCAATACTTAATATATGTAGACAGGGAAATCAAACACACACTAATTTCTCTTAATCGGTCTATTGCCTTTCTTTTCTTTAATACAATTCATTCCCCATCTTCGCACGTCCATTTCCATTTGGCGGAAGGAAATAAATCGTGCAAAGCCGCGAGCATTGGTAATATTACCTATTTCTCTATTTTTTTTTTCACACAATCACTCAAGTCATACATTGCTTTCATACTTTAACACTTTTTAATTGCTTATTTATTCAATATTCACTCATTCCTCAACAATTACAAATACAAAGGTAAATTTGTTGCACAGTTAATTTGGTAATTATTTCGATTATTATGTGTTTAATGGAGTAATTATTTAGTTGGTTTATCATATTAAGTGTATACTTCGGTATAAATATAGATAAAAAGTAAGTCCAAAAGTTGCACGTTCACTTAAGCCTACACCTTGTTTCTAACCTGATGTGTGAGAAGCCGGCATAATAATTTCGGTTAAAGGTTAGATCCTCGGAGGGTGCGATTACACCACTGATGCTCGTCGCATAGGAAACACCCAGCGAAGATTATCCGTTTCTTGACGGAAGGCGAGCATTATTAGCAAAAATTAGAGCATGATGGATGTTGGCCGATACAAGGGTCGAGCTTGCAAGACTTCCGTAGATAGTAGGTACCACTTGAAAGGAGCCAGAATTTTCTTCTTATAATTATAAGGACCACCATACTGCACAAGTATTCACAATTCTCCCACTTCCAGTCCAGTAATAATAAGACCGGGGTGTTCTTTCCAGTAATCTAATCAATAAATATTTCAGTTCCTTAAGATTCCAGATATCCATATTAGCCTTATCAGGCAATATATTGAGACTTAATTGATTTTGAGCACACATTCAATGATGTTCTATTTCGCTCTCCTGTAAATATTTATTTCCTCAAAAGTATTTACCCTTTTTCTACAGCTGCTCCCACCCACCCACAGACTCCTCGCAGTTATTAAGGCAGAGGTTAGATCAAAAGCATTTATCTTGGCAACTGAAAGTTCTAATTAAACTGAAATGAAGTCTCAGCTCCTAGGGAATTGAGAGTGTAATGTCCTTAAGATTAGTTCACGGGTTTTTTAAATGATATATGCTAATACGTCTGATACGTCGGATTCTATCGTCTGATTTGGTATACCATTTGGCGAAATTTATATATTTTGAGTAGTTCTTATCACCGTGAGCCCTAGGACGGTATTCAAGAAGCGACACCTAGCGGCTATTGTGGAGTCCTATGCTGAGATCAGTTGTGTGTCGGAAATAATTTTGAAAGTTCAACATTTTTTACTAATGGAAAGAAAAGGCTAGTAACGCCGGTTTTGTAGACGTTTGGTGTTCATTGAGGCAATACTTTCTCCGGAATTGGTCTTTTTGATTGCTGCTACTTGATTTATATTCAATGCTGCAAAAAATGGTCGAAAATTTTGTCTCTCGTCTGGAATTTATTTGACCCATTTGCGTCGGTCGCTTTCCCGAGATCATTTTTAAAACACTAAGAACTAATTGAGTACCCGATTGATTATGTGAATGAATTATAAAATGAAATTAGTCGCCTATAAACTTTGGCAGACGTTATTATTAATGATTTCAGCTTTACATATTTATTAACTTAATATATACCTACATATAATATATGTGACTGAAAGTATATAAAACCTCATACATATCTATATTCCATTCATATTCTCCACTTTACTTTTTATTCGGTAAATTGCTGAGAAACTCATTTCTGGACTGATCGATTAGTTGCTGATACCAAGTGCCATTAACTCCCACCAAATTCGGCAAATCTTCGGTCAAAGCTGTTGGCTGCTCGGTGACCATTTGTTCGCTGTTGTTATTGCTGGCTTTAGTAGTCATTACAACCGCTTTAGTTGACTCGGCAATCTTCGTGTTATTTCCAGCACTCTTTTCAAGCACTTGCACATTTACGGATTTCTCTGAATTATTCACTTTCGCTTCATTATATTTATTCTGATTCTGTTGCCTCTTCGTTTCTGCCAACTTTGTATCCTTTGAATTCTTTTGATCCGTTTGTTCTTCGCTGAGATTACCCAACATTGGTGGCAATATAAAGGGTATAATTGAAAAATCGGATGGCAATCGGTTATGCACCGTCTCAAAGCCGATGCTCGTCACGTCTTTACCCGGCTTCGTCTCTAGCGGCACCTTGCCGTCGATAATATCCTGTATTGACAAATCTCCCATTGGATACTCTGCATGCGCAGCTGGATTCACAACGATGGCATGCTGCTCATTGAGCGCGCTCGCCAACTGCTCTGGCACTTTGCTGTTAGTCACATTCAAATGCAGATCCTTATCGTACACCACAGCACCGGTGGGCATATCCGGTGGTCGTTGCATCAGTATACTCGGTCGTTTAGTGGGCCAATGCGCTTGCCATTGCTGGTTGTCACCTGACTCAAAGGTGCGTGTCTCATGCAAAAAGCCGCGTTCATTGTCCGAGAGAAAGTGTGTGACAATGACACGCCCATCGGGACGCACGTGACCATATGAACCCTCTACGCTGCCGTTCACATAGCGTCGCTCATCGCGGAACTGTATGTTGCCGGTGCGATTGTCGTTAATCTCAAAACCGAATGCATATGTGTTGGCGCCTTAAAGGAAAAATGGTGGAAATTTATAAAGTTAGGCAACACTGTTGTGCAGCAGAGCTTTTCGTTATTGTAAATGCTACGTACCATATGGATCGCGTCGAAAATAAGAGCTTGTATCCGGATTGCCACCAGACTTCTTTATAGCCTGTGTCTTGGCGTATACAAAGCTGCGATCGGTTGTTGGCGCCGCATTGTTGTGGTGTGCTTTTAGGCAGAGCAGAAAAAGCTGCAGAAAAAGTAAAATGGTGTGAAAAATTGTTTATTAATTAATTTATATTTTTAAATAGATAATACAAAAATTATGTGTACCAAAGTGCCATCACCAAAAATTTCAGCCAAAATTCCCTGTTTTAAAATATTGTAAGTTCAAATGAGATCACCTTCAATACAAATAAATGCTTTATATAGATTTTTGTCTATTGATTATTTACTATACGTGGTTCTCATTACGTCAAATTTAAAGACAACCGTCGCTAAATTATCAAAATGATCGTAAATGCAATTGGATAGCAGTTTATGAAAACACTTTTCAATAATGCTACTCTAGTGAAATTAATCAAACCAATTAGTAGAAACAGATATCATCGAAAATATACTCGTGTGAACTTAGTGTCATTGAAGTCCGTACATTAATGTGGAATCATTTATAAATCCAGCTCCTCTTATAATAAATATTCGTTAAACGTATGAGAAAATATGTTCAATAGATTTTGCGAGATATTTCGTTTGCAGTGCTATCCATTGGATTAATTATATTTAAGGTCCGAATATTATATTTACTTCCTCAGGCTTATATTATCTTATGTAATTATTATGTAATCCAAGTATGTGAACTAAAAAAAATCTATGTGTCTGAACACACTCCCTTAGTTAGTTATTTTAATAAACCCTATAACTTTTATTAGAATAATTTGAACAGTTTGAAATACTGCAGTGTGTTGGTCAGTAGGGGGTATGGGCAGACTTAAGGGACCCCGGTTCAAAAAATCGTTTTTTTATTTAATTCGAACCTATAACTATTCAAGAATGTTCCTTTAAAATTTCAAATGAAAATTTCCAAAACTCTTGAAGATATAGCCCACCCAAGAATTTGCTTCTCAAAACTTTAAACGCGTTTTACTCAAAACCTATTAATTCAATCATTTCCAAATTTTAATACGTTATTTTATACTTATATAGCTATTTTATGAACTAGGATAAATGAAATCGATGAAGATCTTCTTTACTTTTCAACTTGATTTGTGGTTGAAAAAGGGCGATTTAAAAAAAAATTCAAAGGTCCGACATTTTGTTAATTTTTGTGCGAAATTAATAATTCTAGTTCAGTTAAACATGTACTCTCTCTAATCCCGTTGCAATTTTTGGTTTCAGATGTTCCAGTGAGCGGAAATCACATGCGACGCCGAAAAGAAGGGCTTTTGCTGGATCACAAAAAACAACAACAAAAAACTATGTAAAATTGTTTTATTCTTTTTTAAGTCTTCAAATAGATGTATTCAAAGTTACAACCCAAAAAAATAATTTATGTACATTTACCAGCCCATTGAATTGAATTTGAAATCGACAATGGGTGGGGGTCCCCTTAAAATGGCTTTGATCAATTATTGGTTCCAAATGGTTCAAATCTAAATTTATCCATTAATTTGCATGAATTGTATTATACACTGACCGATATATCTATATAATGAAAGAATGCAAGGTGTGTTCAAAAAATAACGGGAATTTTCGTTTTTGGAAAAAAAAAATATTCATTCGTCCACATTAACGTTGTCACCTTATATTATGTACGTTTAAGATGATTGGAAAGAAAAAGTTATGACCGAAGCCCGATTTTGAAACTAAATTATGAAGGTAGAGGTCTCATTCAAATAGATTGTGAGATATCAAATTTTTGTCTATTTGTCTAACAGGGTCCATAGACCAGTTATAATATTGTTATTGATTTTCATGATATTTGTCTTAAAAACTGAGGTATATATGAAAGCTTTCTCGAAATCATTTTTAAAACATAATGGCAATCCAGAATCTTTATATTTAAGCAAAATTCTTGTCCATAACAAAAAATTATCTGGGTTTTATTTCTTCTTAAAAACCAAAAGCCCACAAAAACACCCTTTATAATAATTGCCTTTATAGTAACATAGTTTCTGCATAAGGACATTCGCCGATCCACAAAACAGATCAATCTTAAGAAATACTTTAGTAGAAAACCTCGTTAAATATGTGCTTTCTTTTTTCGAATTTGAAGATGATCTACCGGCGTTGGAAATAAATAATAAATTGTTCAAAAAAATATGCGATTTTAAATGCTTTTAACAAACCATAAATAATTATATTAGCACTAAAAAATTAACAAAATTCGATTCTTCTTAGAATATTTTATATAAACTGAAGAGGATATTAGAAAGAACCGTTCAGTAGGTTGTTAAAAAATATTAATTTAAGTAACAGATATAGATCCAACAGATCTAAATCTAATAGCCACACGTGTTTCATATTCTAAATTTCCGCTCAAAATTATGTCAATTTTTATATAACATTTCCACGTTATCAGTTGCAGGCACAAAAACCCAGTTATTTGTATTTCCGTTTACTTAAATTTGTCGCAGCAAATAAGCGCACTTCCACTACTTATATAAGTACTCAAGCGTTCGCACACAGTTCAACGCGAAGCACAAAAAGCACATTTCTTTCGCTTTGGTCATTGACTTTCACATAATTTATTAGTAATTGAACATTTCAACATTTGCACATGCGCACAGACACTCATCTACACGAGTGTACGAGTATTGTTTTCATTTTCTAAACACTTACAACAACTGCAACAACAGCAAAGCGGATTTGTACACACTTGCTTAGTCCGCAGGCGTACATTGTGCGAATATTAATTGACTTCACAGCAACAACAGCAATTTCAACTCGGAAATATTACGCGCCCACAAGCATTTGGTTGAAGAATCGAAGAAATTCTATTTAGCCAAACTAGCCAGTCTAAGCCACGCAAAAACCACTTTCGAACTCGACGATGCGACAACTTGTACTGAACGCTGAACTGCCGGTGGCCAATGTTCTAATGCCAAGTGCTGAAGAAGCGCTCAATCGACGTAAAGGCAATAGAATATTGGAAGTTAGCGTGTTTGATTTTGTTTTTGCCTCTTCTTTGCTTTCTTCATTTGCATAACCGCGTTGAGGGTGTGTGTGTGTGTGCGTGTGCATATTGGCAGGCAATTAGGTGTGAAGCTCAAATTAATTTGTTCATTGAAATAAATTGACTCTAATGTTGCAACAGTTTACATATGTATTCTTACAACTTCTTTTCGCATTTATTTGCTAATTAACGGTTAAAAATAAATGTCATTACTTAATTTAGATAGCGTATCACTTTACAAATTCTAATAAACTCAATTTGTAACAAATTAGAGATAATTTGCATAACCTCAACATGAAGGGATAATCTGTTTTTTTTTTATACCCTGAACAGGGTATATTAAGTTTGTCACGAAGTTTGTAACACCCAGAAGGAAGCGTCGGAGGCCCTATAAAGTATATATATGAATGATCAGTATGTTGAACTCAGTCGATGTAGCCATGTCCGTCTGCCTGTCTGTCTGTATATATACGAACTAGTCCTTCAGTTTTTAAGATATCGTTTTGAAATTTTGCAGATGTTATTTTCTCTTCATGAAGCTGCTCATTTGTCGGAACTGCCGATATGGGACCACTATATCATATAGCTGCCATACAAACTGAACGATCGGAATCAAGGGCTTGTATGGAAAACTTCCGCATTTTACTACATATCTTCACGAAATTTGGTGTGAGTTACTGCTCATAGAAATAATTTAATCTCCGAAAAAATTGTTCAGATCGGTTCACTATAGCATATAGCCGCCATTAGAATTAGTAAAATATTTTCATTTTTTTACTTACTTTTTCTTACGTCTTTAGATTTGCTTAAACACATAGTTACTAAAAGAAATGCCCCTGTGAAGGTTATATTAGCTTCGGTATAGCCGATTTCTATATCAATTCTCGTGTTTAAGATAATAAATTCATGCATGAGGTTTGTTGCTGTTATTGGAACCGTTCGTTTCGGTTAGTCCATCCTTTTCTCTATCTTCTCTTCTCCCTTGACTAACACTTCACTTCCAACCACTTCGATCTGAGTGCAGACTAACATCGGAAAATATACTTTTCCTAATCTCACACACTCCTCAAAAGCTTAAAATACTCTTCAAAGCAGTTTTCCGCCCTATAATCCTCCTTGAAAACATTGAACTTGTGTGTTTTAAATTTATGGGCTTAACTCAAATGTAGCTGAGGCTTTGTCCAAGCATATTTTTAAAATAGGCTTACGCCATTTTGAATCCCATGAGAATATATTAATTTTAAGGAGCGAACTTAAAAAAGAAGAGAAAAAATTTTCATAATTTTTTTGTTGTTTTTTTTTTTTGTGATCAAACAAGCCTATCTTTTCGGCGGCACATGTGATTTCCGCTCATTGGAACATTTGAAACCAAAAATTCCAACGAGATTAGAAAAAGTACATGTTTGGCTCTGGTATGAACTTTCTTCTTCTTCTTGACTGGCGTGGTATATAGGTTATAGCCGAGTCCACAACAGCGCGCCACGCATCTCTCCTTTTGGCAGTTTGGCGCCAATTGGTAATACCAAGTGAAGACAGGTCCTTCTCCACCTGGTCCTTCCATCGGAGTGGAGGTCTCCCTCTTCCTCGGCTTCCACCAGCGGGTACTGCATCAAAAACTTTCAGAGCTGTGGCACTTTCGTCCATTCGAACAACATGTCCCAGCCAGCGTAGCCGCTGTCTTTTTATTCGCTGGACTATGTCTATGTCGTCGAACAACACATACAGCTCATCATTTCATCTTCTGCAGTATTCACCGTTACCAATGTTTAAAGGACCATAAATCTTGCGCAAAGCCTTTCTCTCGAAAACTCCTACTGCCGTCTCAACGGATGTTGACACCGTCCACGCTTCTGCATCATAAAGTAGGACGGGAATGATGAGGGACTTGTAGAGTTTAGTTTTTGTTCGTCGAGAAAGGACATTACTTTTCAATTGCCTACTCAGACCTGCTGGCAAGAGTGATTCTGCGTTGGATTTCAAAGCTGACATTATTATCGGTGTTAATGAACTGAACGAGGATTATTAATTTCGCACAAAAATTAACAAAATGGCGAACCTTTGAATTTTTTTTTTGAATCGCCTTTGTTTCAGGCACAAATCAAGTTGAAAGGTAAAGAAGATCTTCACCGATACCATAGCTATATATGTATAAAATAACGTATTAAAATTTGGAACCGATTGGATTAATAGGTTATGAGTAACCTCATGTGCCAGTCGTAAAACCACTGTTTCGAGAAAAACGCGTTTAAAGTTTTGAGTAGCAAATTCTTGGGTATAAAACCTACCTACGTTCAATCAGCCATGCCATATCCATATAAAATTCCATCCGTTTCTTCATAGGCTTGATTTTCTTCGGCTCGTTGGTCTCTACGAGTAATTTTGGCCTCTCTGGAAGCCTCAGTGAGGTCCTCTTCGTAATGAGAACCTAGCTCTCTGCCTGCGAGGAGGCCCATGCGTGCGCGCTCTCGCCGTCGCCTGCCGCTTTCACTATAAATCGTCTATATATTCAAGAGTTTTTGAAATTTTCATTTGAAATTTTAAAGGAGCATTCTTGGAATTAAAAAAAAATAGAAATCCAGAATGGGGGGTCCCCTTAAAATAAGTCCTGATCTCATCGATAATACCATAAATTCAAATAAATTAATGTTTAAAAATCATTTAATACCAGTTCATAACAAACACTCTCTCGCTTTCAAAACGACTAACAATTTCTCTTTCTCCTGTCACTTATATCCAATTTATTGCGTCCTCAAGTCAGAGAACTTATTCTGTTATGTGTTCTCTGGTAATACCACATACATATCTTACATGCTCTTCATAAGGAAAGATTACTAAGAGCAGTGAGTGGAAAAGCTATGAGGAAACGGAATGCATTAAGTTGCAATAGCTGTGGAGTTAACAGTTTGGCTGTCTCTGTAATTCATATCACATAAATGTAAATTGGATGCTAAATGATTCACAATTTTATTCATATGCTATATATAAGAGCTTAACGAAGCTTTACCAATTGCGTGTCTATTAAATATCACTAGTAAAAAGTTAGCTCATCAACGACGAGAGCTTTAAAGCACAAACTAAAAAATATTAAAAGCGTTAAGCGGAGGAAGAGCTATTTGGAAACGGTTACTAACAACTCATAGACCAAGGGAAGAGAGCACGAGAGAGTATTATCTATTATAATGTAAGTTTAAAAGCCTCTGAAAATTACGAAACTACCGGACAACAAGAGAGATGGGGAAATAGCGTTAACGTTAAGGGGAAATAGAGTAAGTAAGGAAACGGAAATTAGCTAAACAATTGACGGGAAGCAGAGAGAGCGAGTAGATAAGCATTGTTTGAAAACCACTGGAAATAGTGAAATCACTCAATTTTGACCTACTACAGTTAGTTCCCGTTTGCTGCGGAACAGTGCGGTTGTGATTTCGAATCTGCAAATTTTTGTCGGACAAAATTACATTAAAAGCGTTGAAAGTGTATAAAATTAGTGAGACTTTAGTATAAACTACAGTGCCGTTCAACATAATATGTACAAAACTAAAAAAAGGTGGTGAATTTTGAACAAATAATTTAATTAAAGAGTAGCTTTCAAAGGAATGATGCGTTGCACACTTATACATACATATACATATATTCATCCGCTTTCATTTGGTTTTGCAGCCAAAAAAATTTGGAAATACATTCCAGTGTATTGGAAGCTTAGCAAAAATTAAGTGAAAGTGAAAACATATATTAATTTTTTTATGAATATTTAAAAAGCTTAAGGCAAAGAGCTTCCAAAGCGACATAGTACATAGATATTTACATATGTATAGTACACACGAGTATGTACATACATATATCCATTTCCAAATTTAATTATTCCATTCCAATCTGATCCTTCCAATTTGCATTTCTTCATGCAAAATTCGCTTTAAAGTTCTATATACTCTCCCGTTATTTACTCTTTAAGAAATGTCCAGTCACATTGAGAGTATCTGTGTTCTCATATACAAGCAAAGAATTTAAGAGCGTATTTCAAAGAAGAGAAACGGAAACGCTTGTAAAATATAAGAGTAGTGTTGCCGTGAGTGAGAGATTTGACAGTTTAAGTGCCAGTGGAAATTAAGATATCAAACAGTTTTAGATCTTGTACAACCATTAAGCGCTGCAGTCGGAAATGCGAAGACGTAACTTAACAGTACACTGTTATGTGTGTTGCTGTTTATATCTGTGAGTTAATAACATTATAAAATTCAATTAATAAATAAGAGTTTACATAAATGTTAATTAACAGTTAATTAAAAGTGATGCGTACTCGCATAAGAGTTGTACTTCTTAGTCGACAGTGGGCGGTACTGAAGGCGATTATATGTATAAGAAGAGAATGTTTTTAATTCAAACCAAATTAATATTTTAAAAAGTACTAGGAAAATATAGACAAAGGGTTGAAAAAAAAAATAAATAAATAATTAAGAAAGAAAATATACTAATTTTATGATCAAGTTCATAGTATTCAAATAAAACAACATATCGCTAAATTATTATTTTGACTTTTTCAGCGCAGTACATTAAATATACGGAAAATTGCTGTTGATGCTCTTCGAATCAGAGATTGTGTACAATAATTGTTGCTGGTAAGTGATAAATATATATTTATATGCAATAATAAACATTCTTAACTAATCTGTATGCATTTAAGGGGCTATACCAGTATGATATTTTCAAAAAATCGATGTTTTTATTTTTTGCTTATTCGATAGTTTATACTTACAAAAATATCCTTTGAAATCGGTAAGGTCGTATCTTAAATAGTTTTTATATTCTCGCAACAAATGTTGCTAAAGAGAGTATTATAGTTTTGTTCACATAACGGTTGTTTGTAACACCCAAAACTAAACGAGTTAGATATAGGGTTATATATACCAAATGATGAGAGTGGAGTTCAAATCAGTATGTCTGTCTGTCCGTCCGTCCGTCCGTCCGTCCATCCGTCCGTCTGTGCAAGCTATAACTTGAGTAAAAATTAAGATATCTTGATGAAACTTGGCACACTTATTTCTTGGCACCATAGGAAGGTTGCTTTCGAGAATGAGCAAAATCGGACCACTGCCACGCCCACAAAATGGCGAAAACCGAAAACACATAAAGTGCCATCACTAAGCCATAAATAAAGCTATGGAAATAAAATTTGGTAGGAAGGATCGCACTATGAAGGGGCATATTTGGATGTAAGTTTTTTGGGGAAGTGGGCATGGCCCCGCCCCCTACTAAGTTTTTTGCATATATCTCTCAAACCAATAGAGCTATATAAACCAAACTTTCTGCAGTCGTTTTTTTTAGCCACTTCCTAGTCCAAAAATGAAAGAAATCGGATTATAATCACGCCCACCTCCCATACAAAAGTTAGGTTGAAAGTTACTAAAAGTGTGTTAACTCACTAACGAAAAACGTCAGAAACACTAAATTTCACATAAGAAATGGCAGATGAAAGCTGCACTCAGATTTTGTTACAAAATGGAAAATGGGCGTGGCGTCGCCCACTTATGGGTCAAAAACCATACCTCAGGAACTACTCGACCGATTCCAATGAAACTTGGTTTGTAATAGTTTACTTACATCCCAATGATATGTTGTGAAAATAGGCCAAATCGCTTCACAACCACGCCTACTTTCTATATACCAGAACTTTGAAGACAATCTGAATCGTTTACTTTACAATATATAAAGTCAGTACTAGTGAAGATATCGGTGCAGAACTTTGCACAAATACTATGTTAATAGTGTGGCAGCCCCATTTTAAAAATCGCCGAAATCGGACCATATTTAAGGCCACTTATATCGAACACGAGGACCTCGGTGCTTCTAACCTAATATTATGGTTTCCAACTTTCAATGGACTTTATACAATATATATGACGAATATGTGGGTCAAATTGTGTATTATATAATATAAATGAAGTTAAATAAATAAATTGCGAGAGTATAAAATGTTCGGTTACACCCGAACTTAGCCCTTCCTTACTTGTTGAATGACAGCGTTCTAAAGAGCAACCGCTCGCTGGTATAAGCAGCTATAGTCGAAACTTTAAATGCGTTTTTCACGAAACGACATTTCTCAAAATTGCTGACATCATAACTCAACGAAAAATTGACCGATCATCTTCAAATTGAAACTGAGCCTTATTGAATATATTTACTATACATTGACCCACGATCTGTTTGATTTGTTGAAAAGTGGTAATTTGGCATTAAAAAAATACCATTTTCTTACCTAAAAAACGATTTTTTTTTTCAGAACTACGTCATTTTGTAAATTTTTGGTATTTTTTAAAAAATCGTAGATCATTGTATAGGAAATATATTTTACTTTAATATACTTTTTGAACTTTTTTGTTTCAGCAACTCATTCTGACGGAATCATGTCAGTAGTTACGGACACCTCCGTAGATAGCATATAACTCCGTTATTTTTCAATAATTTTGAAAAAAAAAATTTAAATATAGATGAAAATATACCTTACTATGTGCAAAAAGAAAAACTTCGAAACAATCGATCGAGTTCTTAAAAAAAAAATTCACGAAAATCGCTAATTTTCCATAGGTTACACTGGTATAACCCCTTAATACAAACTTGATACCAACCTATTTGTAATTATAGTAATTTCTATTATAATTGTATACATCATTTTCTACTCGGCTTTAAGTTACTGAGCCCTATGGTTCATTGCTATCAATAATTGTATTTTTTAATAAAAGTGAACGAGAGGGAAAAGTACAATCTAGAAACTATTAGTTTAATAGTCGCTGATAATGACAAATTAAAATTTAAAATTTTTTTGTTTCACTTAAGAAAATAAAAATGATAAAAGTTTGTCAATATTAGCCAAACCGAGGCTGTTACTTGGTTCAGCTTTCTAGACATTTGCAAGACATCTCATGCTTTAGAGAACAATTAAATTTCCTTTTTTTTGTTAATATTAAAGTGTATCTGACAATATCTTTGAATATGTTAGAAATTTAGCTTTGAAGAGATTTTTAAAACTGATTGAAATGTATTATTATTTTGTTCTTCACTTAGTATTCAGATGAATTTGACTTTTTTTACACGTTTCGAATCCTTAACACTTACACTCTGATCTCTTAAATATTCTTTAGAAATTTTAAGCTAAAAAAATTGTATTTTTAAATTTTTTAAGTGACCATGATTTCTAGGGAATAAAGACAGATATTTTTGCCACAGTGTGAAACAAAACAAATTATTTACGGTTTTAAACAAGTTTTTTATTTTGTTTTTTTTCTTATACATTCCATTTGTGTATATATTCTTATTTTTGTTATATATAAATGCATTATTTACATAAACACTTCTTTCGTTTCTTTTTTTCTTTGCCGTTACTTGAAAATATTTTACATTAAATTACATTGCAGACATTTTATACAAAAAAACACAAAACTAACGTAGGTACAGCACAATAATGTAGGTATGTATGTATTTTGTTGGAGTTGGAGAACCTTGTAGACCCATGGGCTATGGCCTATCAAAGCATTCACAAACTTTCTTATGCAAACATATACAAACTTCACCACAGTGTACATATGTAAAATGTGTGTTGGTTTCCATTGCTTCATAAATGATTATAATTAAATTTAAGATTAAAAAAACACAATTAAAATACAAATATTATAAAAAAAAACACATGTTGATATAATACAAAAGAGCGCTTATGAATGACACAAAAAGTGAGAGTGACGACAAGTTGAGAGTAATCGTAAGTGTAGGTGTTCGTTGTGAGAGTGCATGAGAGTGAAAACAGGCTATTCATAAAAGTCACGAAAACGGCGACACGCGGTGAACTCGCGAATATTAGATTTAAAACATAACTGTAAACAGTAATGAGAGTATGTAAGTAAGTAAGTTTAAGTAAGCTAAAGATACCGCTTGATTAATTCATATAAAAGATATCATTAAATGCAAATGACAAGATTGAGGACAAGTGTTGGATTAATGGCAGACGATAGTATGAAAAAGAGTGAAAGAGAGAGATAGAGAGTAGAGGCATAGAGTGTGTCGAAGACACTTAAATTTTTAATGCACTATGACCGGCTTCATATATTGGCAATGAATTGCACTTAAAGGATTTTTCATTTTTTTCTTTGCTTTCAAGTGAAGTTTATAACTTAAAGCCTGATTTTTGCAGAAATCTACAAGAGAGCGTGAGAGAGATTGAGTGTTTACTCATACGCCAGTTGCTTAACCAAGAATATACTCAAACATTTTGAGTGTTTTTGACGATATACTCAAAAGCCTTTACGATGGCACTTTTTCTTTGCGCTCTCTGAGTCACATCAATAATGTGTGTACTCATAAATTCACACAAAGCCTTATTAACAATTGTGGCATGGCATTGAGCAACTTTTATAGAAGTGCTGTAATATTTTAAACTGAATTGCAGTTAACTAGCTGAACATTTCCGCTTGAAACAACCACTTTTTTGAAGCAAAGAGCGCTAGATAGTTGCAAGAGAGTGCATAAATATTTTACAAAAGTATAGTTAATGATACTAAAAGCGATTTAGGCATACATCGAGAGACAGTGAAGTTGTTTCAACTGAAATATCGCTTGAGCTTTAAACATTTTAAGCATACTACAGAGACTTGAGCGTAATGCTACTTCGCACTCTTGTTAAATTGAGCAATTCGCGCTAAATTATAAACTTCACACTTTGAATTACAAAAAAAATATGAGAAAGAAATTAATAGAGAGAAAAAGTTGGAAAATAATGTAGGAGAGCGAGAGAGTGTATATTTTGTGCGTAAGTAAGTACAATCCTACATTACATAATATGAACGATGATCTCCATTTTCGTCTACTATTACTACAACTACTCCTTCTTCAACTTCTTCTATTACTACAACATTAACTGTTTAATAAAAATATAATATAACTGTATACGTTAAACGTGTATGTTAAGCTACAAAGAGTGAGTGAGAGTAAGAGAGTGAGAGAGAGACAAAGTATTTTCCATTCGTTTGTTGTTTGTTCTATTCTCCTGGTTTTTGCGTCATTTAATCCTTGTTACTTTCCTTTTCTTCTCTTTTGTTTGAATCCTTTTCTTGCTGATTGCTCGGCGATCGTTTCGTTGTACTAAAATCGCTAAATACAAGTATTTTATACGTTAAATGCAAATACTCGCTAACTTGTAACGAGTATATAGTTTGAGTGAGTCAATGAGTATGTGAGTGGGTAAGTGTATGTGCAAGAGTGTTGCAAGGCTGAGTAGCGTGTGATGAAAAGTTGGCATTCCACTTGAAAGATCGTCTTCAAAATTATTTATGTCACGGCCAGCTTTATAATCTTTACAAATTCCATTCAATATAAAACGATCCCATTTTTCACACAACCAACTTCAAATCCCTAACGCGCTCTAGCCTCATCAGCCGCTCATTTAATAATGACTCAGGAGAGGTCCATGTGCCAAGACGGGTGCGTGAGCCAACACTGGTGCATGGGCAATCACTTTCGGTGCGGTCTTATGCACAACAGCGTTGAAACCGTTATGATCATCGGCAGTGTAGTCAACGGTACGCACTGAACCATCGGGTTCCACAAGCGAGTATTGACCCTTCACAACATCACCATCACGCTCTTCGGCTTGCGATTTGATATCACCGGTGTGTGGATCCTTAATGCCATAGTTGAATGAGTATTTGGGGTAGGCCTGTGAAGAGAGAGTGAATAGAAAGAGATTAAATAATCGTATATATAAAAATATAGATAATTAAATAATATATATTCATTATCTTATTTTCAACATACCACAGGTTCAGCATGCACAGCATGTGCCAATACTGGAGCATGCGCTAAAATCGGTGCGGGATAATGGCCATATTCCACGGGTACTGCTTGGGCGGCAGCAATGAGGAGAGCAATAGCAATAAAGTACTGCAATGAATCGTGTTATATTTCTTTTTTAATGAATAATTTTCGTGTTTTAGAGTGATTTTATTAGAGAGAAAATATTTTTTCTATCGCAGAGTAAAAGCTGTAGGAAATAAATCTCAAAACATGCAATTATGATTCAAAACCATCTTAAATTGCTCCTTATTTCGGTTTTTTCATTTAAAATGAAAAATATATTACTTTTCTCATTTGTAGTGTGCATCTTGAATTTCTCAGGACTATTGGAAAGTGGTTTGTCCTGATGGAGTAGAAATAAGTTACAGATGAAGATAGTCGCGAGCAATTAGATTGGTTACGATTTTAATTTGATCCTCTGAGTAGAAAGAACTGGCAACTTAGTAAAAAAAATGGTTTTTTGACCCTTTGAAAGTAATTCAACTCATTCTAAGAGTACTCATTTTGTAATTTGTGGAACTAATAATTGGATAGGTGGCTCAAATCCATGAATTAAGACATTAATTTCTATACAAAAACTTTTTACAACTTAGTTTGGTTAGAATTTACAACAGAATTATAAACGCAATTTTAAATTGGTGAAGAAATTTCGAATCTTTTTTTTGTTTTAGGAATTAGTAAATCTATTCAAAGCTGAAGAAACAAAGTATACTAATTATTGTAGTCAAAAAATTTGGAAATCGGGATAAAATTGTGCCTGAATTTGAGCAAAACATGCCAGGAAAATATTTGCTTCCAGAATTTTAGAAAATTCGAACAAAATATAATTTTTTGTGCTCTAAATTATTTAACATTTTTTTATAATATTCAAAATTAAAAACAAAAATAGATTTTTTTGCTCTTTTTTACAATTTAAAATTTTTATTCACTAATAAACTTAAATTTTCCATTCAATGTTCCCAATTTAAAACGATTTTTTTTACTGAACTGAGCTTTAGATCATTCTATTAGATTAATACTATTCTTTTTTTTATTCAAAAATATAACATGATAATCAGAGGTCTATTACAATAAACTATTTTTTATTGAAGAAATAACAGTTTAAGGCAGTAGTCTGCTTTACATGCTTCAAAAAAATTAATTTTTTTGTTTTGTTTTAAATCTCTTCCAAAACTATCCAATAATATGTCTTTAAAATTCCAGAGGCCAATTCGACATATTTTTGAAGCTAGAGCATCTTTAGTGGCCGAGCGTCGAGCAGGTGCGAATGTTCAGGCAGACCTTTAAAGCGCGTTTTCTCGAGTTTTCATTTTCACAAGTGTTAGAAAACGGTGCCGGCGATAGCAAAAAGAATATATGTCCGATCGAAAAAAGCCAAACTGATCTAGCTTCAGTATTAAATTATCTTCTATTTGAACTAAAAAAGTTGGACAAAAGTATTATTTAAACTACTTGTTTTGCAACTTAAAGTCAATTTTTTTTTTCTTAAAAAGTGAATTTTTTTACAAACATCGAAAAAATTTGGAATTTTATAACTTCTTCGGTATTTTTTTAGTTCATAAAGAAAGGAAACTTATAAAAATTAAAAAAAAATTGGTTCGACTGTTTCAGATGCATCGCACGAACTCCATCACCGGCACCGATTTACAAGTGCAGATAGGCACTCCAGCAAAATACTTACAATTTTGAAAAAATTTCAATATTTTTTAGTAATAAATATTGTTTTTTATTTAAGCCTTAAGTATAGTACACTATCGTCTTAAAATTCCGTTTACCGCAATCATTTCCTTTCCTTTCAAAAAAAAAATTGCTAAACAAAATGCTTTTTTTCGGCCTCTAAAGCAGACTACTGCCTTTAAAAAATTATATTCGAAAATTAAAACTCTACAATGAATACGGATTTCCATATATACCCATATTCAAACACCACTCATAGTAAAATACACCATTTCATAAGTTCATAAAATCTAAAAACCACTCAATTTATGCACAAAGCTAAGAATTGAATTTTCAGACTTTCTTTTTGAACAATTTTCAAATACACAAACATTTTTAAAATTTCTTTAGCTTAATTTTAATGTATCTGTATTTTTTTAAGAGTTTTTTTTTCATTTTTTAAGTAAAATCAAAGCACTTAAAACCATACTCCAATTGGTAGTGAATTAGAACTCATTATACCTTCATTTTCACTTGAGAGAAATGCTTTTTCGTTCACAAAGAAGAGCACGAACGTTCTGATTAAATCGAATTAAATCGTAGTTAAACACACACACGGAATAATATTTCGCGTTCTTAAGAGCTCACACCGCCAATTGCAATAATTTGCTGGAAACGTTTCGAATCGTTTGCTAGAAACCGTTGAACTGATGTCTACCTCCAATGACCAAAACCATTTATATACGCTGCTAGGCCTCGAAAAGCCCACCGACAGACGCAGAGATGCAGTTGCCGACGCCGTCAGATGCTGAGCGGCAGCAGTGGATGTCGGTTAACAGCAAAGGCAACAGCAGCAACAACAGCAAAAGTGTACGCAACTGAAAACATATGAATGAAGAAAAGCGTTAAAGAAGCAAATGTGTGCTGCAGTTGCAGCCGAAGAAGAAGAAGAAGTAGAAGAAGCCGGCAGCAGAGAGCGATCTGACGATAACCGCCGCAGTGTTGCTGACAACAAACACAGTTATTGCAACAACACTGAGGAGTTGCAGCCGCAGCATGCAAGCCGCCTTTGAATAAACCTACGTAAGTACTCGCCGTCAAAGTTACTGAGCAGATCAGTTTCGCGTTGTAATGAATCGCGTTGTCGTCGAACGGCAAAGGTGCGCCCAGGTGGCTGGCAATTGACAAGCAAGCCGGCTCCGGCTCCGGCTTAGTTGGCGTTTGTGGCAGGCTTACTATGCGCAAGTTGTTTAGTTGTTGTTATTTTTGGTTTTGTTTCTCATGCTGTTGTTGTTGTTGTTTGCATATGAGTTTTATTAAAAGCATTTGCAATTGTGTTATGCATACTCGCACTCACTTATACAAGTGACATATGTATACATACAGTTGTTGTTATTGTTGTTATTTATAGCGTTTATGAGTTTTTTTTTGTTTTTGTTCGCACAGAATTAGGTGTTTGCGAGCCTAAATGCAGCGAGAATTGGGTTAACCACTGACAATAGCGGCAAAAATGTGCTTTTAAATTCGTTTTCTTCGGTTAGGTAGTGCAAATATTTTCGTTAGTGTATGTGTAGATTCGTATGTATGTGTATATTTATAATAATATTCACATATGAGCAATTTACGGCAAAGAACTTTGGTAGGCGTTGGTGCACTCGCATTTTGGTGTTGAATTTGATTTTTATGCATACTAGTGCTGTTGTTGTTGTTTTTATTATTATTTAACGGTGACTTTCGATTATACAATAGAGGTTTTTGTTGGTCCAATTGACAAGTCGTAAAATTGAAAGTGATTTTGTAAGGCAAGGTGATATTTTTTTGTTCTTCATTCAATAGTTTATTCAATCAGTGATAGTCTATAAGACTGAAGCTTACCTATATGCATAGATTTGATAAAAATAAATATAATTAAATCTAATGATTGACCTAATTATATCGATACTTGTTATAAGTATTGATCAAAGTGTCAAAAAATAAATTTATATTCGATGGTGTTTTAGGTATGTGTGGTTTTCAATGAGACAACACTTGTTTCGAAGTTGGTATTTTTGACAGCTGATTGACTTGATTTACACTCAATTTGGTTTACCACTTTACTTAATGAACAGACTCACTCGGAACTGACATACGGCACCAATTGTTGCAAAAAGAGTTCGAAAATTGGGTTTATTCGGATGGAATTCAATCTAAATTTAAATCGGTCTCTTGCCTGAAATCATTTTTGAAACATAACGGCAAACTTTTATCATTGTAATAAATCGAAATTTTTGGCCATAACATTACATAATCTGTGTAATATATATTCTTCAAAATCACTAAAAAAATTTTATTTGCTTTAGAGTTTATTAAAAACAAGTTGATTTATACTTACTAAAAAGAAAATACTCTAAATTTTTTTACAATAATGGTTTAAAAAATCCCTCAAATTATGAACAATTTCATTAAATAATCTCACATCACAATCAATGTCTACCACACATATGTACATACAAGATATATTGACGGTATTTATTGACCTCGATGGGCTTGGATATTAAAAATAATTGAGTTTGATTGGTCACACATAACTCCAGACTGTACTACCACTTCCTCTTCTATGTGAGATTTTCGATGTACACGAGCAGTCCTTCCAGAATAAATCTTCTCTTATCGCCCGCGATGTTCGAAAAAGTAGTGTTAGTGTAAAGAAGAAAATGAATATAATATGTATAGTAAAATCTAGTCTTGAATTGCACTAGAGAAGCAATTAGTCTTAAGGAATTCTAAACTCCAGAACCGAGTTTTATTCATATTTTTTATTATTATTCGATTTCAGTAATGCTGTATAGCACTCAGATTTTCTCTATCTCGTCTGGTTCTTCA
Organism: Zeugodacus cucurbitae; assembly: GCF_028554725.1. Classification (NCBI taxonomy): domain Eukaryota; kingdom Metazoa; phylum Arthropoda; class Insecta; order Diptera; family Tephritidae; genus Zeugodacus; species Zeugodacus cucurbitae. Next base: position 59,016,566 of record NC_071669.1, read on the forward strand.
GCTCCAAAACTTGAAGGTATTTGATTTAATATTTGCAATCTGCAACGCCCTTTTAGTTTATTTAGACATCTATAAAGGCATATTATTTTTCAAATAAAACTACTTGCTGATTACATTACCTCGTACAGCACCATTTCCGCCAACGCTTGCATACAAATAATATTATTCTTATATTACGTGCCACATACTCGTATCTATATATTCACGGAAGAACATAAATAAATAAAAGGGTAAGTGACGCTGAGTCATTCGGCATTCTTTGTAATATAAAGGTGATTCGAAATCGTTGAATTCATTCATAAGTACAAGGTTTGAATGTATGTGTATAAATAGTACATGTAATTAATTTGTATAATTAATTGAGCGTATCTCTCATTTTTCGGTTTATTCAAGAAATGGAGAACACTTCAGATTTAACTTAGAATTCATACTACCTCATACCTCTAAGAATTTAACTAGAAGTCTTTAGAGATTACTATTTGCAACTTTCTAAAGTCCGATATACACTAGCAGTTTGGTCATTCTCTACCGAGAGGCAAACACTATTAAACTTTTACTTTTGAAATTACAGTTTTACAGTATATCAAATTTAAATCGAGCTTAAGCTTATTTTATGTTCAAACAGACTAATTAGCTAATTATGTTATAAATTTACTGATAATTATACACTTATTTCACTTCTGACTAAATTTAAAATGAATGGAAGTTACCATTACAGAAAAAGGTGTCAGTTTTTCAAAAATCAAAATGGCTGATGCAATACGGGGAAGTTTTAAAATATATTGGTTTGCCATTTTGAATTTTAATAAAGTAAAGTCAAATTTTTAATCAGCGACCCCGAGAGCCTCCGAGTAACGAGTTTGTAGCGATTCCGATAAATTTTTCAAAAAAGCGTCCGCCATATTGGATCCGTCATTTTGAATTTTGAAAACCGACACTGGATTTGTAATCAGCGACTCCGAATATCGTGTTTCAAGCGAATCCAATGAATTTTAAAAATCGCTGTCCGCCATATTGGTTTTCTGGGGTTATCACAAAACCCTTATGAGCTTAAATAAACCTCGGATTCCGATTCAGCGACCCCAACAACATATCATACACATAGTAAGAGCCCCAGATCATGACACAATTTTTTTTTTTATAATTAATAATTGTGAGTTAATTAGTTAATTGCGTGTTAGTTTGGTAAATTGCGATAAAATTTAAGCTTAAATTGACTAACTATCATAAATATGCTAATATTGTTTTTGTCAGACATTAAAATTATTTTAATAGCGATAAAATTAATGTGAATCTGACTTAATTAAACGCCTCTCTAAGTTCTAAGGCATAAGACTAATTAATACATCATGGACTAAAACAAACTTGGAAACTCTGAATCAAACGAAAATCAATTTGTTATAGATATTTCACAGTAATTTCCGTGAAACAGATCTAAAAGGAAAGAATAATTCACCTGCAATTAGTACCACCCTAACGAAGCATTACAAGGGACTACGGATATAAGATATGCAACACCATAATTTGATTGCAAAAAGGCATTTTTATATAGATATATATTTTCCGTATGCCACACATGGCACTCAGAACGATGAACAATAAATTCTACGTGCAGCACGAAGTTTAGACGAATATGAGTGGGCTTCGTGCTGTTGGAGTTCAGGCGTAAAAATAAAATAATGTGGCATGTTAAGTTGCAAATATGATAGTTTGCATTTAAAAATCAATAATAAGAAAAATACTATTGTCATGCTTGGCCTGTTGATTAGCTATGACGAACGGCAAAGTAAAGAGAAGTTGGCATGCCTTGGTGTAGCCCTGGCTTAGGCGTCTTGCACATTCATAATATTAATGACAGAACCGTGCTATGTATTTTTAGTTCTTCTCAGTTTTGGCTCTGTAGTTCTTATGCCTCATAAATTTTCACGACCTCTTCGGTCTTAGCTGAACTTTAGTTCTGTATTTAGATATGTATATTAATATATGGAAACATGCCATTCTTACGCCTAAAATGGAATGCCCGCATATTTCTTTAATTTTCCTATGACATATACGTACGCAATTATGAATTTTCTTGTCGCCGCGCCGTTAATATTTTTATGATGCCTTCCTAAGGTAGTTAAATAGTACATAGTCTAAGTAATAGCGTAGTTGTCGCTAATGCTGGCGCCTACAAGTCACATAATGACAGCACTATGCCAAATGCAAATCAAAGTGCAATGCACATTACTGCGATACTTACATGACTGCAGTGTACCCAGTAGTTACTTGATAAGACTCTTTTACGATAAGAAATTTTGATATACTATTTGAAATTTCTCTCTCTTTTCGGCTATGAAACTCAGTCATCAAGTGAAAATTTGAGGCATTTAAGCGTCTGATAGATTCCAAATGATTTATGATGGAGATTTAAAGAAATTATTGAGAAAGACAGGCGATCTTGAACTTTCTGGCAAACTGTGTAGATATTCAACGAATCGGGTACAGTATCCTTAGGAACCCTAGTGTTTATCAAGAATTTTCGATAAAATTCTCACAAATTTACTGATATATTCAGCCCAAGCCGAAAGAACAACGATCACATTTAGTATATCACTCTGTTTATCGATCGATCCCCCAAAATCTTATCTTCCCCTGACTGGACCAATAGACTTCACTTCATCCCAAAAAATATAAACAAAGTTTGCCCTTATTTGGCTCTCAAAGCTTAACATGTCACACAACACGTCACCCTCAAAATAGAAACAAACCTTTTGGCGAGGTCAATGACCTATGACCATAGTTTTTTTACTTTTTCCTCGAGGTCAAAGACCTTTGATCGGGGTTTATTTACGTTTTGGTCGGGGATATTGACCTTTGTCCAGGGTTTGTTTACATTTTGGTCGAAGTGGGGTCAAATTTATTGTACTTTGGGGGGGGTCACATGAAGTTTGTTTGTTTATGTTTGTGGGGGTTACGTGGAGTCAAATTTGACTACATTTTGAGCTCGTTACGTTACGTTAGATCAAGGGGAGGTCATTGAAAGTCAAAGAAGGCCATACTATGCTTTATTGGCTTCAAAATGGGAATGAATTTCATAGAAAACTACTTGCACACATTGCTACCTCACAACTTGACTACTGGGTTTCCAGTACACATGTACCTTTGCATGCATTAACGCGCTTGCGCCTATGTTGCAACAGCGTGTGGCAATCAAATTCATTTTGTATCGAGAAGTAATAAAAATCACAGAGGTAGGCATTAAATTACCACCTCGCCTTGTGGACCTGTTGACTTGGCAAAATCGGCAACAACAACAACAGCAAAAAGACGACAACAACGACAATTACAATGGGAGTATTTGCGGCGGTGAAGCCAAGCGACAGCAATATCAGTCATTCCAATGTGGCAGATATGAACGAATGCGTCAGATTGCTGCAACAAAGGCGTATGTATGTAATCAGCGCCTCGTTGGGCTGAGCAGCGATTTGTCGCTTTGCAACATCAACGCGACATTCCACGTGCGTGCGTTGTAAGACTGTGCGTATGCGATTTCAGCAATAATAATTGCTTCCACTACGAAATCACTGTTGTATTGTTATTGTTGTTGTTGTTTTTGTGTAATATAATCGGTCTGCGCTAAGCGCACTCGCCTATTTGGAGCAACAAAGCTGACACAAAAATAGTAAAAAAAAATAACAACAACAACAAAAGCTTAGATATCGCTTGATGAATATTAAGGTATTATATTCCTACCGATTTCACTTCATTTTTCCAAAGTATGCATAATTTTTCTTTTTTTTTGTGCGAATTGACTTCTACACTTTTGCACTTAAAGGTTTACGAGTATTTTATAGTTTTCGTGTTCTCGCTTGGCATATTTGATAAAGCGTTGGGATATGCTTGCGCTACTTCTGATTATATATGTTACAAATATAGATTTGTGCTTTGTTGGGCAATTTTGGTTTTTCTGCATAGCAAACAACCCTGTAGGAAAACTTTATCTTTCACAAATCTTTTTTTAAATTATTTGCACCGAAAATTATTAAATGTGAAAATATTAGATTGGCAAATATCTCCCTTCCGCTTTTTTGCTCTTTATTCAATGTTTTATAAAAAGTGTTACAGTGATCGGATTTAGTTCAAATATGAGCCGTTTCGTTTGATAATCTGTTTTCATCTAGACTGCAACTTCATAATAATTTGCGAAGAACTCGGACAACCACTTTCCCCAAGCCTCCTTTGTGTTCAACTTTACACCACCAAGGGCGTCCGCCATGGACAGGAACAGGTGGTAATCACTTGGCTCTATGTCTGGGCTATATGGTAGATGCGATAAAACGTCCCATCCGAGCTCCCGTATCATCTGACGAGTCATCAACGAAGTGTGTGGTCTACACCCTTCCTGTTGACTAAGTCTCGACCCTTCTGGTTAATCGCCTGCTTCAATCGGTCCAGTTGTTCGCAGTAGATGGTAGGATTCAGCGTCTGGCTATATGGGAGCAGCTAATAGTAGATGATTACCTTATAATCCCACCAAACACATAGTAAAACCTTCCTGGTCGTCAAACCAGGCTTGGCCACTATTTGGTACGATTCACCGGCCTTCGACCAGGACCGTTTTCGCTTGATATTGTCATATATGATACATTTTTCGACGCCAGTCACCATCCGCTTCAAAAATGGGTCGAGTTCGTTCCGTTTCAGCAGCATATCGCAGGCGTTGATTCGGTCCAGAAGGTTTTTTTGCCTCAAATCATGCAGCAAAGCTTTTTTGTGTATCCAGCCTTCTGCAGATGGTTTAAAATTATTTGGTGACTAACTCCCATCTCGTGGGCGATGTTACGATATGCCACATGCCGGTCTAACTCGATGTTTTCCATGATTTTATCGCTATTCGTCGTCACAGGTCTTCCGCCGGATGGCTTATCAATGGTGTCACCCGCTCTGAATCGTCGAAACCATTCCTCCGCAGTTCGAAGTGATAGAGTACAATCCACCAAAACACCATTAATTTCACAGAACTTTTCTTTAGCGGATTTGCCTTTAACGAAGGAAAATTTAATTTAAAATAACGCGAATTTCGGCGTTAGTGAACTCCAGCTTCGAAGATTACATATGGTGCAATAAATTTCGTTAAAAAATTTCCTGCTATCCACCATTTACATATTCCTTATTACGCATGCTGGAACGAAAGAACTATTGTACACAAATTTAAATACGCTCACGAAAATTCAATTATATACTGGCATATATATATATAAATGGCATATATTTCCATAGTATTAAATTGATTTTCGAAGTGTGCGTTCGACACAACACGATTTATGTTTCACCAAATATGGCGTATGCAGTGCGTGGTCGACATTTGTGGCCTTTCTTAAGTTAGCACTTTTCCAAAATATTTCAATTTGAAAGGTCAAATGTGTCGAAAAGTGAACAGATACTTTAAAAAAATAAATGGAATATCACTGAGAAAGAAACTCAGTATTATTCTTCAAATAGTTAAAAAAAAAACATTTTTAGGGTAGGAATTGCATTTCAGTGATTTGATAAAAAATAACAAACTGTCAATAACTTTGAAAACTGTTGAAATTTTTGGACAGAAAAACTTATTATTTTTACTTTAAATTTATTTATTTAGGGTAATACGCACTGTATCTGTAGAAGACAAAATTTCTTCGAAAAAGGTAGAAACAAAATTAGTATTAGTTTAGAGTCACCACTTCTTAATTTCTTTCTCCTTCTTTTTTGACAATGAAGAAAATGAATAAAACAATACTGTCGCAACTTCGACGTGGCACAGCTCCAAATTTTGAAAAAAAAATCTGAAATATATTAAAACTAGGGAGATTTCTGAAAAGAAAATATAATCTGTTCAAGACATGCCTCTTCTACTATATTCGTTTTAAATGAGGACGCGCTTCAATAACATACATATTGTATGTATTTTATTTCGAGCTAACCTAATATTTTCTGGCAATCGCAACCAACTTTGCTTTATTGAAAGATGTATATTCTCCAATAATTCTCTGCTAGATCTTTCGCTTATTAATTTTTATACTCTCACAACAAAGTTCTAAGTCCTAAAACTAAAAGAGTCAGATATAGGGGTAAAGATATCAAAATGACCAGAGTAAGGAGTAGAGTTGAAATCCGGATGTCTGTCTGTCCATCCGTCCGTGCAAGCTGCAACTTGAGTAAAAATTGAGATATCTTGATGAAACTCGGTATATGTATTTCTTGGCACCATAAGAAGGTTGTTTTCGAAGATGGACGAAATCGAACCACTACACAGTGGTTCAGCTTGTAGGAAGGCGCGGTCATAAATACTTCCCGTTGAGATATCGCTATGAAATTTTCACCAAAAATCTAGAAAAATATTTAAAATATATATTAAAAAAATTGGCCCCATGGGACTACTAGGTCCTTTAGCTCCCATAGAACAGTAATTGCTATTATATGGCAATGATGTGCAAAAATATTTCTCATGGCCATGGTTGGTGCGTCAAAACTTTCAGTAAGGCTTTGGAAAAAAAGTTAAGAAAGAGAGAAAAAAGCTGAACATGATTTGGCGTTATAGTTTCCCTCATCCAACCCCCATATTCCACCTATATGAATAATATCCTATAAAAAATTACTGTAGGGAAAAAGCAAATTATTAACCATTTCATTTTTTCACTGCCATTCAACAGCCATTATAATTAGAACAAAAACTTATAATGTATCCTCTAGTAAACCGTACACAGATTGAAATAAAGACGATTTATCCTTCTTTCCAAGCTTCCTTAGCCCAATTATGATGAGTTTGAACTTAAAAATAGTTAATTCAAAGGCCATTATTATTTTGACGATTGCAAATACATCTGTAACTTTCCGCACCCAACTTTAGCACTTTTATTACCTTAAGACTCTGCTAAATACTATATAAAATACAATTAAAGGGAGACCGCGGGGGAACACAATTAAAACTTTATGTAAACACATTGTAGACGCAGAAAAAAGATCCAAAAAAATATAGGTGATATAAAACACTAATTTCACAAAAAATATAAATATCGTTAGTCTTAATTAATTTCACAAGTTAAAGTAAATACCTTTAGTTTCAAAATCCATTAAAAATAATCTTGATTCGTTAGCCTGAACAATTACCAGAACAAATGGAAGTCATTTGTTTCTGCGAAATTAAACAAAAAAAAAAAGATGTGCTTTAAAAAAAATCCGGTTGTTCATGCATTTAACTCTATTTTTAGAAAGTACCGTTAGTTTTTTAGGAAAACCCGGTTTGCAAATAGGAAGTGTGGACAATTTAGAGGCCATCGGTATACATTTTGTCGAAAAATCTTGAGATGGATTTTTTGATTTTTGGCCTATGGCGGAACCACTGTGCACTGCCACGCCCACAAAATTACGATAACCGAAAATATATAACGAGCTATAACCAAGCCATAAATTAAACTGTAAAATTTGGTTCAAAGAACCGTACTAGGATGGGGCAAATTTGGACGTAATTTTTTTGGGAAAGTGGCCCCGCCCACTAATAAGTTTTTTGTACATATCTGCTTAACTACTAAAGCTAGAACAACAAAACTTTCTAGAGTCGTTTTTTCTAGGTACTACCTTATACAGTCAATAAATGGAAGAAATTGGAATATAACCACGCCTATTATACAAAGGTTATGATGAGAACTACTAAAAATGCTTTAATTTATTATAGAGATAGTACAGAAGGTCAGCACTCAAATTGGTTTATAAAATTATAAATGGACATGGCCCCGCCCACTTATAGGTCAAAAACCATATCCGAAACTACTCGACCAATTTCAACGAAATTCGGTTAGTAATATTTTCGAGGCACCGCAATGATATGTTGTGAAAATAGACCAAATCGGTTCACAACCACGCATACTTTCCATATACCTGAACTGTGAAGTCGATCTTAATCGTTTACTTTACAATATATAAAGTAAACACTAGTGAAGATATCGGAGCAGGACTTTGCACAAATACTATTTTTATAGGGTGTCATCGCTCTTCTAAAAATGGGACCATACGTTTTCAAGGCCTTCAAGGAGCATGAAGACCTTAGTGCTTCGAATAATTTTTTACCGAAAATATAAGTAAGTCTCTCATATATTTTGAAGAAATTCAAAGGGAATCCTTTTCTTCCACTAATATGTCTCCGTGCCAAAATTCAATGAAATCGCGTCATAATTTCTCCTAGCTCCTATGTACCTGATATTAGGGTTTCTAATTTTTAATTTATACCATATATATGACGAATATGTTGGTCAAAATGTGTGTTATATTAATAAAATTAAAAAATAAATAAATTGCGAGAGCATTATATAATATGTTCAGTTAAACCGCTTCAATATTCCTCGAAAACTCGCACAATATTATAGCACGAGACCTGTCATACCTTATGACTACTGACTAAATCGTTGAATAACAACTTTTTGAAAGTTAATTGAATGAGAAAATTATTTAGCCAAATTAATGTTTTTTATGTCCGTTCGCAAATATTTATGGTAACTCTTTGATGAATTGCATGTCCAACTTTTAAATTCTCGGCAGCGGCAACTCGCAGCATATCAAAAGAAGAAGAAGAAGCACCGACTTCTTTGGCGCGTTTGCATCATTATTAATTTAGCTGTATATAAATATAATTTTTTTCTGTGCAAAAAACTTGAAGACAAATGCCCTTTTAACAAGCAAAACTGTAAAAAACCACAAAACATCCAATTTTAAATGCCTAACAGCATAAAAATTATCTGCTAAGTGTGCACAACTTGGCATTGCTGCCTCTTCAACGCAAAATTTATTGTTGTAGTTTTTGTTAATTTTGTTGCATGTTTCTTGGTTGCTTCTTTTTGAACAACATCACCAACGTCAATTAATTAACAAATAAATAAGCAGCCGCTGTGTCCACAATGGCATGCAACCAACAACAATTGCAGCTTCATCAGAGGCACGTACGACGTGAACACCAAACGCTATAAAATGCATTTATGCAACAACAGCGTGCAACATGATGACTTCTGAGCGTTCGCTGATTATTTTATTTTCAAAAAAAATTTTATTTTTGTTTTTTTTTTTTTTTTAATTTTTTTTTTGTTTTTCTGTTTTGACGTTATGCGGTAATTTTTAATGCCGACACTTCTAGTTTTTGAAGCGCATTTCCAAGCAATTACCACGAAACGCAGCCGGTTTTGGCTAACAAAAGGCCAAAGATGGTCATGCAAATTACCGTAATTGTAGATTTAAAGAATTTTGCCAATTTGTTAAGGCAACTAATAAATCTGTGACTTTTTGTCGAGGCACATGTGGCCACATGTATATATATTTGTGTGTGTGATTGTGTTTGTGTGCTCATTTTTATGTGTAATCGCCCACTCACAAGCGATATAAATGAATTAATTAGGAACAGCATTCATTTAAACCACGTACGAGGGTAGTTCACTACGTCCGTGATTCTCATATAGCGTACAGCTGGATGCTTCGAGAAAAGGAAAATGAATAAGAAACTGTTATGCGTGTGAACAAATTGAAGTTGCCATATGTTTCAATAATCTGGAAAAGAAAATAATCTTTTCTGTTTCTAACAGGTCTAATCCTAAGAAAATATGTATTATTTAAATAAAGATTATTCAAATACCTTCAATTGTATACCAATATTATAATAATAAAAATTTATTTGAATAAAAATTTTGAAACGTGTGGCAACCTTGCGGAGAATATTAACGTCATTTCTTAAATTTACTTAACTTGGTGTTTATATTGAGATAATTAATTTAATTTAAATGTCTAATTGATAAGCAAAATTTCAAACAGGTGGCAACCCTTTTCGAAAACATATTCAACTGGAATATGATATATCTTTAACCCCTTCAACTTTATTTTATATTAATATCTTATCCCTTCTATTGAATTAATATTTTGAAACATATGGTAACCTTGTGCGTGAAAATATTTTAAACTGAAAACTTTTTGGAAATCTTCATATAATATTTCTAATATTTCTTTCAAATAAAATTTTTAAACTGGTGGCAACCTTCTATTTGTTTTGAAGAATCGATAATCGATACTCCTTACTGGTAACCCTCATTACGACAGTGGAACAAAACGCCGAGCATCTGCATGTTTGTCGCATGACTTTCACTAGTTTTATTCAGGTTCGGTTCTTTTTTGGAGTCTCTCTTATAGGGAAACCTGTATTACAAATTCTCATATATTTCGTGATAAAGTGAATGAGCTTGGAATTGCTAAGTTAATGTTTCTGCTAATCTAAAAACAAACACGTTCCAATGGATCTGGTAACATTGCTTTTCTTCTGAGTATTCCTGAGATCTCTAAAACACGTTTACTCATTCTTAATAGTCTTTCTTAATCAATGGTTTACCGATAGGCAACGCAAACCCGAAAGTTCACGATGAAATATCTTAAACAATGTCTCTCTCCAGGATCTCAGAGCTATGATAGAATCCGAAGGGATTCAGAAAAAGATCAAGGTCAGTCTATACGAAAGCTACGTTTATATGATGATAAAATCTCCTCGTAAACAAACACTTACCATAGCCTTCGAATAATCGCTATGGGAATGATTGAAACATTTCTTAAAGGAGAATGTGGAAAAGAGACCTCCTCTTTGTCGAACACAAACAATATTTATTAAAAAAACCACCGACCTAACCAACCACCCTCCAGTATAATGTGCCAAATGAAACGAATGAAGTGCTCCACAGCCGACATGCAACCACACAAAATACCGTACGAGCATCTTGCAACAGCTGTAGAAGTGTGTCGCCAATGTTTCTTCCATTGTGTTCAGAGCACTGATTCATTTGTCGTCAAATAAGTCTGCGAGTTCAACATCAAATTGCCCTCCACGTATGTGTTCCCCCACCGGCAGACAGCGAATATTTAAGCAGTTTTTATTGGCAACATTGGCAGCCTTTGTGTGAGAGACAAACGCATTCAAATGATGGGAAAATTCGGTGGCCATAAAAAAGATAAGCAAAAACCAAAACTAACAGAACTTGAATTAAACACGGAGATACTCGCCAACTACATAGCACTTAAATGTCAAGCGAACTTGCTTAGTAACCGCTAAACAAAGCATTAAAATTAAACAAACGAAGTTTTGATTGGTAAAACTGGCGGTTGGTTGATTAAATGACACTGAATGGATGATTTAACTGTTAGTTGTCGTTGGCGTCTCGACCACTTCGTCCAAGTGTGACTGCATTTTTTATTAAGAAACTAATATTGATGAACTAACGAGGTGATGAGGCTTAGCAGAGGATTAGTTGCATAATAATTATTAGTAATGGTAGAAGGATTACTTACAATTAGTAATATTGCAAATCACACTAAGTTATTCTCTCTTGGAGGAATCTAAAACGCATTAGTTTTGGATTCCCCCACCCCCGAGGACCCCCGGTGAACGAGTTTCATACGATTTCGTTAAATTTTTCAGAAGAACGTCCGCCATATCGGATCTGCTATGTTGAATTTTGAAAACTCGACACCGAATTCGTAGCAAGCGCCCAAAAAAAACCGACTAACGAACTTCAAGCGATGCTGATGATATTTTTTTAAAACACTGTCTGCAATATTGTTTTTTGTATTGATGCGATGGGGTTAAAGGGACCTCGGATTCGGATTAAGCGACCCCAAAAACATAAGAAACACACAATTTTTTTTTTTGTGTGGCTGTGTAATGGACACTTCTAACTTCAGCAAGATTATATTCCAAAAAATGTCAGAGACACCTCTAATAGATGAGAGAGATAACATACAATTGTTTGGAAAATGTTAGCAATCCCAACTTCTGTGAAGTATATGGCAAATGCGGTTCTCACCAAGAACTACTATCGATAGTTATAAGCTATTTAAGCTTTGTCTTATATGTCATGGAAGAAGGTCAAGCTAGGGGTCTAGTGAGGCCAAGCAAGGGATTGATTAAAGTCAAGATAAGATAATTTCGTATACCTAGGCACCAGCATTAACACCGATGTCAGCCTTGAAATCCAACGCAGAATCACTCTTGCCAACATTTGCTACTATGGACTGAGTAGGCAATTAAAAAGTAAAGTCCTCTCTCGACGAATGAGACGATGAGCTGTACGAGTTATACGACGACGTTGACATAGTTCAGCGAATAAAAAGACAGCGGCTACGTTGTCTAGGTCATGTTGTCCGAATGGACGAAAGTGCTCCAGCTCTGAAAGTGTTCGATGCAGTACCCGTTGGTGGAATCCGAGGAAGAGGGAGGCCTCCACTCCGATGGAAGGACCAGGTTGAAAAGCACCTGTCTTCATTTGGTATTGCCAATTGGTGCTAAACTCCCAAATGGAGAGATGTGTGGCGCGCTGCTGTGGACTCGGCTATAACCGCGTAAGCGCTGTCTACGCCAGTCAAGAAGAAGCAGATAAGCGTCGCATGAGGCAATACTAGTGGTCAGAAGAGGTCAAGCTTGGGATTACGTGAGATCAAGTTAAGGATTAACTGAGATCAATTAAGTATTCAAGCGAGATCGAAGTAGGGATCACCCGAGGTCAAGTTAAGATTGAAACGAAGTTAAATGTGGCTAAGCTGGGGTTAGGCGAAATAAAGGTAGCAATGTCAAGTTAAGTGTCCCGTGAAGTCAATGATCAAAAATCAAGCGGGAGGTCAGCCGAGTTCAAACAGGAGATAAATTTGATCAAGCTAGGTGTTGTCCAGCCGAGTTCAAATTAAGAACCATAGAAGTTTATCACTTGAATGTTGTTTACAGCTCATTCTAGCTTCTAGCTTGTATACATATATATAATATTTTTAAATTAATTTGTAAAGCGCATTTAATTTAAGACGCTGTTGTGTTTATCCACATTGCACTCTTGCTACTTTGTTGCATTGCTGCACTCGGCGTATTCAAGTTAAACACATGCCAAAGCAATTGTTGCAGCGCAACTAACATTTATTTATTGCCGACTTGTTTTTGTTGTAACACAATTTTTTTCTAACATTTTGCGTCATGCCTTGCTAACGGCTACCATTTCATTTGCAGCGACTGCGAGACGCTTCTCGTTTTATTTGCGCTTTTTAACTCTTTCCCGCTGCAACATTTATTTTTGCATCAACAGATTGTTATTGTTGTTTTTATTACAGACTTTTCGCAGGAAAAATTAAAGAAAAAAGAATTCGCCACAAGTGTCTGCACTTACTGGCCAACTAACCGATTAACCAGCCAGTTAGCGGCGTCTCTGTGTGTGTGTCGGTATGTTTACTGGCTAGACGAAGAAAATGCAAAGAAATAAAAGTGAAATTGTGCGCACAAAACGAAGGAAAGATTTTCAGCGAAATTTACAGTTGTCTGCCGCGTAGCCGGTCGCTATGGTTGGCTTACTGCCTTGCTCACCCATATTGAGCGGCCAACGGCCACAGCAAAAGCAACAAAGCTAGCCGCTGGTTAGAAACTGAAAACAAAACCGTTATTATGCAATTATCACCGAAGCTGGAGTGAAAAAATTCGCAAAAAATATGCAACAAATTAGACAAGGAAAATTTATTTGGAGAGAAAAAAGAATTTAAATTACTAACAACAACGCAAATTCATAACAACAAATTGTATTTGGGAATGGTGAATTTTGGCGATAAGATTCTTATATGATTGAGATTTACATTTTCCGAAAAGCATCATGTGGTTGTTGATTGGATTAGTTGACGGTTTACAAGTTCTTCTGACCGCAGTTGGGGAGTTGGGGTTATAGTCCAGGTTGAAGTTGATGTTGATGTTGAGATAGGGATAGAGATAGAGATATAGGTATATAGGTATAGTGATAGGTATAGAGATAGAGATAGAGATAGAGATAGAGATAGAGATAGAGATAGAGATAGAGATAGAGATAGAGATAGAGATAGAGATAGAGATAGAGATAGAGATAGAGATAGAGATAGAGATAGAGATAGAGATAGAGATAGAGATAGAGATAGAGATAGAGATAGAGATAGAGATAGAGATAGAGATAGAGATAGAGATAGAGATAGAGATAGAGATAGAGATAGAGATAGAGATAGAGATAGAGATAGAGATAGAGATAGAGATAGAGATAGAGATAGAGATAGAGATAGAGATAGAGATAGAGATAGAGATAGAGATAGAGATAGAGATAGAGATAGAGATAGAGATAGAGATAGAGATAGAGATAGAGATAGAGATAGAGATAGAGATAGAGATAGAGATAGAGATAGAGATAGAGATAGAGATAGAGATTGAGATTGAGATAGAGATAGAGATTGAGATTGAGATTGAGATTGAGATAGAGATAGAGATAGAGATAGAGATAGAGATAGAGATAGAGATAGAGATAGAGATAGAGATAGAGATAGAGATAGAGATAGAGATAGAGATAGAGATAGAGATAGAGATAGAGATAGAGATAGAGATAGAGATAGAGATAGAGATAGAGATGGAGATGGAGATAGAGATAGAGATAGAGATAGAGATAGAGATAGAGATAGAGATAGAGATAGAGATAGAGATAGAGATAGAGATAGAGATAGAGATAGAGATAGAGATAGAGATAGAGATAGAGATAGAGATAGAGATAGAGATAGAGATAGAGATAGAGATATAGGTAGAGATAGAGATAGAGATAGAGATAGAGATAAAGATTGATATTGATATTAATATTGACATTGATATTGATATTGATATTGATATTGATATTGATATTGATATTGATATTGATATTGATATTGATATTGATATTGATATTGATATTGATATTGATATTGATATTGATATTGATATTGATATTGATATTGATATTGATATTGATATTGATATTGATATTGATATTGATATTGATATTGATATTGATATTGATATTGATATTGATATTGATATTGATATTGATATTGATATTGATATTGATATTGATATTGATATTGATATTGATATTGATATTGATATTGATATTGATATTGATATTGATATTGATATTGATATTGATATTGATATTGATATTGATATTGATATTGATATTGATGTTGATATTGATATTGATATTGATATTGATATTGATGTTGATGTTGATATTGATATTGATATTGATATTGATATTGATATTGATATTGATATTGATATTGATATTGATATTGATATTGATATTGATATTGATATTGATATTGATATTGATATTGATATTGATATTGATATTGATATTGATATTGATATTGATATTGATATTGATATTGATATTGATATTGATATTGATATTGATATTGATATTGATATTGATATTGATATTGATATTGATATTGATATTGATATTGATATTGATATTGATATTGATATTGATATTGATATTGATATTGATATTGATATTGATATTGATATTGATATTGATATTGATATTGATATTGATATTGATATTGATATTGATATTGATATTGATATTGATATTGATATTGATATTGATATTGATATTGATATTGATATTGATATTGATATTGATATTGATATTGATGTTGATATTGATATTGATATTGATATTGATATTGATATTGATATTGATATTGATATTGATGTTGATGTTGATATTGATATTGATATTGATATTGATATTGATATTGATATTGATATTGATATTGATATTGATATTGATATTGATATTGATGTTGATATTGATATAGAGATAGATTGAGATAGGGAAATATCAACTATTTCTAAAATCATATACATATGTACATATATGTAGAATTTATATTTTTTTGAATTTCGATTATTTATGTACCACCAACTTCGAATGGTCCATATATGGTTTGTGTATGATTTCACATGTCAACAACCTTTTTCTCAATGATTCAAAGTGACCACGTATTCCCTACGTCCAAGTAATGCAATTCGCAATTAATATGATTTATGTATTTCCACATTCATTTGTACAACAACAATTCCCCACAGATATTCTACCACATATTTCTGCCATCTTTAATTGTCTTCTTATTGTTCGTTTTATCTGTGCTGTTTTCTTTAATTGCTTGATTTTTCCAACTGAAAATGTGGATGCAATACATTTTGCTGTTGTTGTTGTCTGTTGTTTTTTGCCTTCTGTGAGTTTATTTGTTTAATTGGAACTGTTCGAGTGACCCCGTTTGCCAAATTGTCAGGCGGTAAATTTATGTTTTTGCCCAGTGCAGGCCATTAAAATTGCCAACCATTGCCACAGCTTTGGCACAATGTGCCCGGCTGCACAATGCAACAACAGTGCACGCAAAGAAATGTGCAACAAACGCAACAGACAGCACAAAACTCATAGCTAAAGCATATGTTAGTAAGTAACTATGTGTGTTTTTGTGGTAATATGAGAAAGAAACGTGCCGGTCTTGCTGTGAGAATGTCAGTAGCTGCAAAACGAAAAAAAAAGTTGTGAGTTCCCACAGACCTAGAAGTTTTTCTTTTTGCCATTTTTGGGTGAAAAAGATTATAAAAAATTGGAATATAACATTTGGCTGCTGAGAACGTATGAGTAGAAAAATTTACTCTTGAGGTTTTCGGGTGGGTGAATGGTTACTCAGTTTTCAGAATGTACTACGTTCGAACTTAGTTTTCATCTTCTTAAACAAATGTGTGTTTTTCTTCTTTAATCCTCTTCCACTTCGCCCTGTATAGAGCTCTTCAATATATTTTTCTTTTTTTTTCGAAAATAAATTTTCAAAATTTTTTTTCGAATTCTTTTTTTTTTTGAAATTTCATTTTCGATTTTTTTTTTAATTTCATTTTTCAATTTTTTTCTAACTTACATTTTCGAATTTTTTTCGAAATTTAATTTTCGAATTTTTTTCGAAATTTAAATTTCGAATTTTTTCGAAACTTTTCAATTTATCACCAAATACAGTTACAATTACTCCACATTATCTCTTCAACATTTTATTACTCTCACTCATTTTATTATACATTCATAAACAACACCGATTTATTGTATGTATTATATATTGTAGCCTAGTGCGAAAGTATCGAAAGTATCGAAATATTTTCATTTTTTATTGAAACAAGTTTATTAAACAAATACGCAAAAAAGCAACAATATCAACAACTTATATCACTGCAACTATTGCAACCAATATGTAATTGCAATTTTTACTCAATAATTTAAGACATCATTTAGACAGTTATTTGGTGGCAAGCTAGTACGTAAATCTGTATGTATGTATGTCATGCGAAAAACAAGTAAGTAAATGTGTTGGCTATATTTGCACCGATAATCGAAAGTAGATCAATATGCGACTAGCTTTGATGGTGACTAACGATTGCGCAGGCGCGCAGTTATATTGAAACCAAAGTGTATTTACATATGAATATGCATTACATAAGTGAGTGCTGCAGTTGGTGCGTTAAAAGATATGAAAACTTAAATTGAAAATATAAATTTACGACAAAAAGCTCGTTGATTGACAGATCAGAGAGTTTTAGCTAACTCATTGGTGAAAGTAATAAGTTGCTGATAAGATAATTAATTTTTCCTAATTCTACAGGAACGGGATAACTCGAAATCGAAATAAATTGGTTGATTGTGTTGAATATTAGCTCGAAATATATTCCTTGTATCTGTGTCCCAACAAAATCGTGCTACTCATTTCGAGACTTCATTAAGGGGCTATACCAGTGTAACCCATGAAAAATTACGCGATTATTGTTATTTTTTTAAAAAGAAAGTACTCGATCGAATGTTTTGAAGGTTTTGGGACATTTTTTTTTTTTTTGGATATTTTCAGCTATATTTTAAGATTTATTTTTTATAAAAATATTGAAAAATAACAGAGTTATATGCCAAAAAAAAAAGTTCCCTAACTGCTGACATGATTCTGACCTGAATGAGTAGCTGAAAGAAAAATATTTCAAAAACGTTATTAAAGTTGAAGGTATTCCCTACACAATGACCTACGATCTTTGAAAAATGTCAAAAATTAACAAAATGGCGTAGTCCGAATAAGCAATTAAAAAAATGGTTTTTTTGAAAATGTCACACTGGCCCTTTAAGTGCGTGTGCTGAGCAGAAATATTATATTGAATATAACCACATCTTCAACCTATTCAATCGCTATGTCGTAGATAAATTATGAAAACTCTTGACAAATATAGTGGTAAAATAGCTCAAAAGAAAGCCACAAATCATCATTGAAGTAATCTTTGGTTGAGAAGTTCATATACATATATGGTAGACGAGGTAAAAATTTGAGAATCAAAAACTTTAACGTACGGTAATTCACCGATACGAGGGCTGCTATATACAGAGGTAGTCAAAATTATTTACACATCGGACGTTTTTTTACATGTTTCACACAAAAACTTTTCTCTTGTTGTTGTTGTTGTCGCTGGGTAACAAAATGCTATATTGTTGTAAACCTTGATCTATTCCCGAGCGAATGAAGTCGGTTTGGCTAGAATAGCGAGAAATATGGCGGAGATATAAGCAAATGAACTGAAGACTCGCAGTAGTCAAAAGTATTTACACACAACATAAACTCTATTATACTGTTCTTATTTAATGATAACTTTAAAATTTTAATGTTCAGTATAAATTCCTATTCTAAGGCAATAAATTCATAATTGGTTACATTACCATTGGCATCAATAACAGCGTGATTTATGGTCCGAATTGATTCAACCCAGTTGTGCGCTAAGTTAACAGTTAATTTAGATCAAATGTTGGTAATCTCGGCGTTTTCGGTTAATATATCAATTGTCCTGTGATATTTAACGAAAGTCCAAACATTTTGACTAAAGTTTTGGTCAGGGCTGGGCGGAGGTCAACTTGATTTGCTTCATTTAAAACTTTTGAAGGTAAAGATCCTTCGTGAAATGGAGCATTATCCTGTTGTAAAATGTAGTAAATAGTTGGAAAAGGCCGACGGACCACTACAAAGGCATGGTCATGTGAATTCTGATATATCTCTCTAAATTAGTACCAAATCTCTAAAACAGAGGTAAAGAAAATTTCCCCAAAAAATCATAAGGTCACTCCCGAAACTATTTAGCGTCTAAACCTCTTCTTCTAGCGTCTTATTCCTCTTCATACGTGGTAAAGGCATAAAGCGTATACTGAAGAAGCCCTGGAACTAAAATTCAACCATATCTGTCCACGACAAGCTTTAGCATGCATTTTAAGGCAAATGAGAGGCATATCGCTTTTTTGTTTTCGGAAGTGGTCAACTTTATGCACAACGTATGTATTTATGTTACTATTTTTAAATGTCCTTAACAGTGTAGCATCATTGGCTGTTCATGCAATATGCTGATTCGATGATGCTGCAATATTAAGAGGACTAATTGTGGGATTTTGTATGACAGTTCCTACCAATCTTCTGCATTCTCTTTGAGTTATCACAGGTTTCCGCTTAATTATCTTTAAATTGTCCTTGCAATACTTCTTTTCCTTCTTTTTAATAACATTATAAACAGTATTCCATCAAATTCTATAAATTTTAACTAACTCCGAAGCCTAAACCCGAGTCTTAAACTTAGTAACAGTCTCCAATCTAGTTATAATCGATAATTCCTTTGTTTTCGACATTTTATTAACCAATTTTTATATTTTAAGGCTGAGTTAGGTTGTTAAGAATGCAATATAATCAAATTACTACTTTTGCTCAAACCAAATCCAAGGATAAATGTAAATCGCCGTGTGTAAATACTTTTGACTACTGCGAGTCTTCAGTTCATTTGCTTATATCACCGCCATATTTCTAGCTATTCTAGCCAAACCGACTTCTTTCGCTCGGGAATAGATCAAGGTCTACAACAACATAACATTTTGTTACCCTGCGACAACAACAACAACAAGCGAAAGCTTTTTCTGTGAAACATGTAAAAAAACGTCCGATGTGTAAATAATTTTGACTACCTCTGTATATTTCTGGCCTAATAATGAAAATAGGAATACTTATCAACGTAAATGGTTTTATTGTTTTTCAAAATATTCTCCATCAAGATTTATACACTTTTGCATGCGCTCAAACCAATTTTCGAAGCACTTTTTTTGAGGCTTTTTTTGAGCGATTGTCAAATTGTGCGTAATCCAACGATAACAAACCTTTTTTACGGCCAGGTGTTCATGCAATATCGAATGTATGCTGGTGGGAGAAATGCATAGGCATGCCTCTATCTGAAGGTATGTTACATGACGGTCTTGCATTATCAGTTCACGTACGGCATCGATGTTTTCTGGCACAACGGCTGTTTTTGGACGACCTTTACGGAATTCGTCTTTGAGCGAGCGTCGGCCACGATTCGTTGTACCAGTTTTTCATAGTGCTATAGGATGGTGCTTCATAGCCATACAAAGATTTTAGTTCATCGATGCACTCTTGTCGCACGAAAATGTTCACGAGTTAATTCCATTTTTAGGCCGAGATGAATTTTTTAATTCCCTGTAAATAAAACAATTCACGATTAAATGACAAAACGTTCTGAGTGATGTTATGCTAAAAAATGTCAAACTTTCCAATGGAAATGTCAGATTGCACCTGGCAACACTTAGTGTTGCCTAGGCCAGAAATATATGTAGCAGCCCTCGTATATGTTTCACAACTTATCAAATTTTCTTCCATATTTTGAAACTCCCTCAACCACAGAACTAAATCTGCATGAAACAAAATAAACTCTTAAGAATATAGTGGACTCTCTCCCTACAAAAGGGGACGGCCGAATTGTTGTCGAGGTTACACATTCTTTTTTCTTTTTATTCTCCTTCTTTGGCATGCAACTCTATTTCGGTTTGGGCCCAGAACACTAAACTACGACAGTTACTTCTGTCCTTCGCTAGGTCAAGCTAGTTGTACATCCCAAAAGCTGGCAGGTTCTTATCACTTTAGGTTGGATGTGGACGTCCAATGCTTCCACTGTCCACCCATGAGGCTTGAATCGAAGGGACTTTTCGCTGGATCTCCGTCTTTCAAGCGTACGACATAGCCTAACCAGCGCATTCCTAGGATTGTTATGCCGTTAACTATGACACCTTAGAGCTCATAGAGTTCATGATTCCATCTTTTTCGGTATTCATCGCTCGATCTGTCGGCTCTGAAGACCTTGCTAGACTTCTACTTACCCATAGATATGTATATATATATATATTTTCCCAAAGTTCCTAAGTGGAACACAGGGCCTCAATAAACAATTTATAATTGGGTTTACCCATAGATGAAGAGCCGTCATATTAACTCCCGACGACCCAAAGCTCATTAAGAGAGAGATTCATACTTCCACCTAAGTATATCATGGATCGTTCTAGAGATTGGTTTAGGTAATCGTATCGGACCCTAATTTATATGCAGCAAAGGATTATCTCTTCAGCACCGTTCCCAAAATATGTTCTGTACTAGCTTCAGCCTTAGAAAGACAACTGGAACAACAAAGAAACCTTACTTAACCTAGTGTTTCGAATCTGAAAGAACTAACGGTTATTGGGCTAGTCAAAAAACCCAATTTACCTAACCTCAAATAACACACATTCTATTATACCAGCAATTAGCGCGTGTTTACAGCGTCTTTCACAGCAGAGCTCGTAATTATGCGCTCATAAAAGCAAAATGTTGCCGACAACGAAGCGAACACAACGTCACACTTGCAAATGGTACAGGCTTATGTGCGAAAGTGCACGCACAGCTAACACCTGTAATACATAGCCAGTGTAAATACTCATACATATGTATGCATACATGCTTTCATGCAAAGACATATACATATATCGACAATAAAGAAATTACGAAATCGCGTTAAAATTAGGTTACCAAGTAAGTAAGCGAGTTTACTGCTTATTATTATTACCGTTATTGCTGCTGTTGTTGTTGCTGCTGTATATGCGCGTATTCGCCTAGCGGGTAATTTGACTTTTTAATTGATAGATCCAGTTTGTTATGTTCGCCTGTCAACGCTGGCTATTTTAGCCAAAACAGCCTCACTAACGTTGCACGAGCATAATCAGCGACAGCGAAATTGGACTTTGTGAATGGAGTCTTGTGTCAGCGCTGCTGCATACTATAAGCTTGTGCTGCGTCCAGGCAACTCGCGCGTTACATATTATCAGCCAATATGCGCTCATGTCAATACATTTACTTATGTAATCACTTTAGCACACACATGCACACATACAAATGTAAATGCGCGCTTTGCGATGCATATCTCTTGACTTATTAGAAAATTTGATAAAACATTTTTCACAGAATTTTCAAAAGTAATCAAAATTAATTTTGATTAAATGCTTGTCAACTGGTCAACAGTTTGTTGCCTATTTTTAGCAAGTACGCATGTAATTGAAAGCTTGCAAAATATTTGCACAATTTATTTCGTTGCGTTGAGTGGGGTTGCGTATACGCCACGGTGTGCCACACCCAAATGAATGCAGCGCGGCTTACTCACATTCTCTCGTTCGCTGTGCTGATTAAATGATTAAAGCACAAAAATTGTTGCCTTAATTAACGCTTGAAAAATAAATAAAAAATTTAGAAATTTTGAATTGTAATTATTTTTGGCTTACATACGCACAAGTCACCACTGTGCGCCATACGCAGTTCAAGGATAAAAAAGTCACATTCGTGTACTCTTGCGATACGCAAATTATGATTTGGCGCTCTAGATAGTGTGACAAGCAATTCTGTGGATTTCGAATAGTTTTTCTGCGCACAAATTTCATTTATATGTACATACATATATGTATATTCATGCGAATTTCCACATAGAATCAATTCATTTTGTAGTTTTTAGAATGTTGTATTTACTTTTTTTACTCTCAAAGGCATAAACATATATGAACACGTTCCTTAACCGGTAAATAAACATTTACATAATACAAAAAAAAATATAAATATATACATATGTACATAAATATATGATAAATATATGTATGCATGTACAACCATTCACTATGCGTTTGTTTTCGCACGCCGCCCAAAAGTGATCTACGGTTGGTCATGATCAATACGACACACAACTGACAGGTGGCACGGACAACACACTATTTCTTCAGTGGCTAATCCTCTTGTTGTTGTTATCGGTCATTTATCAACATCCAAAAGCACAGTAGGTAGAATTCGTAAATAGTATAGTGGCAATATTAAATTGAGTGGATATATAATTGTACTATGGGTTTCCTTTCTGGAGACTTCTGTTCGAAGAACAATTTGGTCCAGAAATATCAGATGTCAGAGTAGCGACATTATTCTTATTTAGTTTATATTCCAAATACCCAATCAAAGCATGAATTTATATAGTAGTAGAATAAAGTTCTCAACGATCATAGCTTTAGGTCATCTTATACCTGAGACAGACATGTAGTTTACATTGTAGTATGCTTCAGAAACCATATGTGTATCACCGGTTTTCCGAACTTTGTTTGGAAGCAAATGGTGTTCCGTACTACAATAGAGTTCTAGAAATATGGTGTTGTGAAATGTACTACAATAGATTGCATTGAACACACCGAAAGCTTTTAGCTGACATTTTAACATACAGAAAATAAATTAAATTCAAAATTAATTGAAATCAAAAAACAAAATTTGAAAAAAAGATGCGAAAAATATATAATATGTTACATACATATACACATGTAATATGTAATAATTATATTGGACAATAATACATATTTTAAGATTGCTTGAAGTTAGAACTAAGTCAGGATCAATGTTCCTGCCTGTTATTCATAATTATATTTTGCTTGAATTTATTTGTATCAGCTGATGGATGGAAACATAGTACAATACTACATGTGTGTCACTATGCTGGTATATGGTTTCTTGAGCTTTTATTGTAGTACACATCGTAGTACAGACACCATATGTCTGTTTTAGGCATTAAATAAGACATTCATTTTTTTAGAGTTGAGAGAGAATTAACACGAAGAGAGAGATAGAGAAGGAATATCTACTTATATGACCAGGGAATAGCCTACAAGTCATCACATACATATGTAAAATTATCTATATGAAATTCACGAAGTCTTGGAGAGTAGCGAATCGAACAAACTACTGGTATAAATGAAATAGACTTAGACAATCACAGAGAGAAAATGACCAGGAGCAATACTATTTAAGGGGCTATTCCAGTGTAACCTATGAAAAAATAGGCGATTTTCTTGAATTTTTGTTTAAAGAAAGTACTCTATCGAATGTTTTTTGTACATTATAAGCTATATTTAATTTTTTTTACACAAATATTGAAAAATAACGGAGTTAGGTGTTGTTTTGGGAGGTACCAAAAAAAAGTTCCCCAACTGCTGACACGCCACTGGCCGAATTACAATTTTCAACAAATAAAAAAGATCACAGGTCATTGTATAGTAAATATATTCAAGAATACTCAGTTTAAATTTGAAGTAGATCGGTCAATTCAGATGTCAGCAATTTTGAGAAATGTCGTTTCGAGAAAAACGCGTTTAAATTTCGACTATAGCGGCTTATGCCTGCGAGCGGTCGCTCTTTAGAACGCTGCCATTCAAAAACTATTCACGATACAACCTTACCGGATATCACAGGATATTTTTGAAAGTATAAACTATCGAATAAGCAAACAAATAAAAAAACGATTTTTTTTGAAAAAGTCACACCTCTTAAATGAGGGTTGTGTCGATTTTCCATGTTTGAACTCACCAAGCGATATTTGTTGTTGGTTTCAACTCAAACGTAGGGTGTGAAGAAGTGGCGAATTGAGGACGGTTAATAAACTACAAAAAAAGTAAATATTTGACAAATATTGCCTTTGATGTGGTAAACCTTCCAACGAAATCTTTTCTCACAACCTTACTAAGATAATTCTAATCTACCTGCACTATTACATCGAAATATATTTTAGCTTTAATCTTCATATCTCAATATGAATATTTGTTATAGAGGCCGCTAATCTGACGCTAGCTGATAAAAAGATGACTCAATAAATCTAACATATGTAAAGGGTTTTCCAATAAGAGCACGCTTGCAGAAGTCCAGACGCTGTACCCAATTTTCGTGAGATAACACGTTCACCAAATTTGGTTTTCAATAAATCGGTTGTGACATTCGCTGTGTGGTTTGTGACGCCGTCCTGTTGGAACGACGTATTGTCCAAGCCCATATCATCCAATTCGGTCCAAAAATATTCGGTTATCATTGATCGTTCAGACAGAAAGATTATGAAGACCATAAATTGGACGTTGCGCTCTTAAAGTTGGCGCCACCGACTCCGAATTTCGTTAGTAAATTTTAATAATTTCGACTCGTTGTTGGATCGTATATATTTCCGAGATGAAATGGCAAACCTTGTTGTCCCTATCGGTCTACTTTTGTAGCGTCTCTATTGAAAAACCTTGGATCTGATGCTTTCCTTATATTCAAGAGTTTCCCTAACTTCTCTCAGCAGCCAATGAGGTTGAAAATATGAAGGTCTTTATCAGAGCAACGATATTTTTTTTAGAATATTTCCCAACACATCCTCACCCAAAATACAAATTTTTATTCAACTAATATTGTCCAATTTAACTTTTATTAAATCCTTTTCTACATAAACTAAAACAAAAATGATTGGTCACAAAAATGCGTAACTTTTGAGAACTCAAAAATCTTCTGCGAACAATCGCAAATCGCCCACCTGCAACCACTGTGCAGCAACTTCATTATCGCCATTGCAGTTTTGTTACCAAATCACCCGCGTCAATCGGTCCGCATTGAATGCAGCTGTCACAAATCGGATTATTTCTGTCAAACTCTTGACATGGGTGTGTTGCAGCGGATTTACGCATGCGTGGCAAGTGGGCGTAGGCAAGAGAAAAATTGGTCATTTAATTGCATACAACTACATGAGATATTTCATAGTGCAACTTTTAATATTTAATTATTTTGCGTTGGTTATTGCGGCCAAAAAAATTTCAAATGGCTTTGTGTTTGTCCAATGCGTTAATTATTATTTATTGACAAGTTAATTACAAAAATATTTTTGGGTGCAATAATTGGGCATAAAATTCAGGTTGGTAGTCAAGTATGCAATTGCGATCGGAATTTGGATTAGCATGGATACAGTTCAAATCGAATGTTTGATTTTTAGGAAAAACAAGGGATTGTCTGTCGACCATTTTTGTCAGAAAATAGTGCCGAAACTAAATTTTAAAATCATTTTTTGAAAATTTTCGAAGATTTATCCAAAAAATTAGACTTTATTTGAAGTAGTAATCTACATAATTTCAATACTATTATTCACCACAAATGGTGACTTTAAAATATTATTTATTTAACTATTAGTAATCTACTTCATCCTCCTCTAAAGAATGTCCCTCAGCATCATATTCCTCGTGTTCATCGTGCTCATCAGCTTCACTGTCTTCATCGCCTTTGCCCTCATATTCATTCTCTAATTCACCCTCTTGCGTATTCCCACGCTCTCCTTTATGCTCTTTATGCTCTTCGTAATCCTCGGTATCGCTATCATTCTCATCCTCATAGTAAACAGTGTCATTATTTTCCATAACCGGATGCTGCACCACAAACGGAAAGTACCGTAAAGGCGGAGGAGTCGCTGCATGATTTTGCAACGGCGTATACGAGACTGGCTGATGACCGTGAACCGTTGTACCGAGACCATTAGATGAAACCTCAGCCTGAAACCCGTTCTCATGATCTGCCGTATATTTGACCACACGCAAGTTGCCATCTGGATCCACAACGCTGCGCACACGTTTTCGTTATATTTGCAATTTTTGGTCCGATGTGTGTGGCAAACATCAAAAATGAGAAACAAAAGCAAAAATATATATAATAAATACTCGTACTCAAACCAAAAAATATAAATCAATTCACTGTCGATCAACTGGTTGACTACGCACCTGTACGAACCCCACACCGCATCGCCGTCGCGCGTCTCTTGACGATTCTGCAATAGACGCGCCTGAGCATCCTCCACGCCGTAAGCGAATTCATAGGCCGGTTTGGCAATGAAGTCCACACGCGCTCCACCACCGCCACCAGCACCGACGCCGCTGCCGACAAGCCCATCATGCACGATTATCTTCTGCTCGGGTCCGGTGACTGGACCAGAAAAACGCGTATATGAGTAACCAACTGCCTGGCAAACAGGTGGCATCGCCACAAATAATAATCCGACGAGTGACAGTGTGGCGAGACACGCAATCGGCGGCAGTAGTAGACGCATCTGCAGACGTTGTGGCATCACAACAATGCGGAACTGGAAATTCGACATTTCGCTAAGCGAAGATTGCAGACATTTTTGTTGGAATTGTTGTTGTTGCTTCTGTGATTTCAGTGTTTGTTGTTGCGGTTCGTTCATCTTTCTATTTGCATGCGTGAAACGCGCCATTTCTGTTTCTTCTGTTGCGTGACGCAGTGCTGTGTGGACAGTTGTCAACGGTCGTCTTTGCATTTTGAAATGCGTAGCGGAATTATTTGCATTTACTGACACTTCTCACAGTTTACTTTGGCACATCAATTTCAATTGCTACTGTGTGTTTATAGGCCTTCACTTGTGGTATGCAAATATAATTTAAGCTCTTCACAACTTCATGTCGAATTCTGCACTCTTCTGGAAGTGGCTCATGCAAACTAAGCTCGCCTTTTCACACTTTTTGCTTATTTATAAGATTCGTTTCGGTCAATCAGGAAGTTGTGACATTTTTCGTTTGTTTATTGAATTTTATTTTCAATTACCGCAAGAAATTTGAAAATAATTGAAATCGCATGCCTCACTGATCAATATTGGAAGCTCAGCGAGCTTGTTATTAAACAATCTTCCAGTTGCCAGGGAAATAGTGCAGGGGTGCGGAGACAAGCGGATTAAATATGCGACAAACCAAAGCACTGGAATTGAGATTCGTTGTAAATAAGTGAGCTGGAATCATGACCATCACAAGTTAAGACACGGGTTCGGGCCTTTGTTTTTGTTTTACCGACGGTTGCTATTCGATACAACTGAAAAGTTATCGAAAATCTTCTAAAACCGTTATCGAACTTTCCAACTTTCAATTACCGAACACCAAAGTGGTTCTGCCGAAGTCTAAAATGGCGCAGAAGTCATTTCATAAGATCGAAAATTCACGTTACTTCGGGAAAATTCACGTTACTTCGGAGTAAAGTCAAGACTTTATTCAAGCTACACGTTTAGTAGAACCCTGATTTGTGAGCTAGTTCTAGCCCAGTTTATAATACAGTTCATAATAATGTATGTATTTCGTAAGGTTATGCCACTATGTTTGATTAGCTTTTATCCTTTCATCTTCTTGAAGTATATCAAAATCGGGTAATCGAATTGAATCGTATCGGACTTAAGGTTCGGGTTCATAGCTTTCCTGATTATATTCGGATTGCAAAAGTTTTTTGTATATTTAACAACAATCAGAATCAGTTCCAAAACTTCGTGTGTTTCGCAGTATCTTTTAATAAAATTTTTTGAAAGGTTCCTCAAATTCTACCATTTCGGACTTACCTTTGTTTGAACGCCAATTTCGCTTCGGTTTCGTTTGAAACTCTCTATAAGGCCTCCACGAAATGCAAAGATCTCGACCGATCTGCATTCTAGGATAGTTTATGTATAGAACAAACTGAAAAGTAGCTCCGTCTTCTCGAAAGTTTTGTTAACAAATCTAAATGTTTCAACCCCCTAACCAAAGAAACCATCCTTGTTCAGAGTTGAGCCCAAATTTTTTTACTTAAAACACTACAAAATTTCAAAAACTCTCGAAAATTATGACTCTTTATATAAATAAGGTAATTGATTTTTAAAGATGGAATCGTGAACTTGACAGTGCAATTGCTTCAACTGCTAAGATGCTGAGATATCTTTAATGTTGGAGAATACTTTAAACCTAAATTTTTTGTTCGAAAAGGCATCTAAGACTTAAAAATACCATGTCTACCAAATTGAACACGAAACTATTTTTTGTTTGTGTAATATGCACGCTATTAATTGTAAGTACATGTAATTAAGCTTCGTAGGAGGTAAACCGAACAACTTTGAACTCTGATTTGAAATTCCGCAACTTTTTTCATTCTCGTTGAAATAATACCAACTCTTTGAACCGGTTGGCTTGCCGCAAGAGCGTTCAAACGAATGATGTTGTCATAAAAATAACAATAAAAATCAAGCCAAAAATGTATAAATACTGCAAATGCAATGTCATAAAGGTCACATGCGCTCGGTTGAGTGATGATTGTTACTGCCGAAGCGTGTACATATGTTGGTTGCGGTAAGCAATTGACTACCCCGTCGGGAAAAGCAAATAAAAATTGTCGTTTGGAACTGAAAAGTTTAATATTGGCCTTTTCAGAAGGTATTTGCGCATAGATGAGTGATTAAGGCGGTAGATGATCAGAAGCTTCTCTCAAACCCCTGATACTTAGTATCTTGAAAATCTAGAAACATTTGATACGCATGGAAAGTGCAACCAGCTGCACAACAACAAATAGATAGCTCGGAATCGGAATGGTAACCGAATCTGGATATTGGAACTTTTAAGCTTTTGATATTCTTCAAACAGAGAGAATGAAATCTCTTTTTTCAAAAGCCTCTTTCTTCATCTATGAATAATAATTGTCTGAATCCTGGAAGGTTCTGCAGGATTGATAATCTTGCCAACTTTTAGCTGATCAACTAAATAAGATTATGTATTGGGGTCCAATAAGATTGTTCTGTTAATCTGTTTTCCTTGCTCAACCAAATTCGTCAAAGAACGTCCAATGCTACTTAGCTCACCAACTCTCCAACCAGTTCGAGAAGAGTATGTAATTTCCTATCGGGGGTTTGCAAGCATTTATGCGCGGCCACCTACTGCAATTGTCGGAGCTGCCGCTTTTGACCTTTTGTGTGGTTATTTAAAAGCCTCGAAATTTACCGAAATGTTGTGGCTAAATTTGCACCGCCAGCTGGGCGATGTTGTGTGCTGCGCCCCCCGCACTGTAACATAACATTATGCAAATTGCTATTTACGGTAGCGTTGTGGGCTGCAGATGGAGCCGAACTTTGAAGTGTGGGAACGCACTTTTGTGGTTGACGATTAACCGAGAGCCATAGATGTGAGAGAATTGGTTATTGTTGCTGGTATGTGGACATTAATTGAACGCACAAACTAGTGGGCGTTAGAAGCTGTGCAATTTAGTTGGCAATGCGGTCATTCTGGGAACGAAGTGGAGGATTAAAATGCTATAAATTTGTTTAATTTATATATTTCTTTACATTTTTTTCTAAATTTATTGAGTTCACCAATTGTGTGACCATATTTGCATTGCAAAATCCGACAGCGGCACGACAAAGTCATAAATAAATGGCAGGCATCAAATCCCAAAATCGCGCTAAACTCCTGACTAAGCTTGAAAATAATAGAAAATAAATATTTAATTGAAAAATCCAATTGCAACAAAGTCTGCTTGCATCACAGTCGAAAGAAATGAAATCGACTCGAATCAAATGTGACACATTACAACTGAGCACATGCTGAGCGCTGAGCGAGAAGTCATGCAACAAAAGTCGTACCGACATCATGTGGCGCTTACAAGCACCCCCAGACATAACACAACTTACTATCCGCTAAGCTAGTAAAATCCAGTTCTGAACGCCATGTCACCCAGCTTAGCTAATAGTTATTTAGTTACACTTTTTTCGCTCCAATACGAGTTGGGGACTTGACGTCCAAAGAATCGCCGACTTAGACATTACAATTCCGCCAACATCTATGTGTGGCATCTGGCAAGTATGCTTGGCCTCCGTGCAATTCATAGAAATTTATTTTGCATTCGATAAATCACAAAGATATACGGAATACTTGACTCGGCGCTTATGTAATGCCGCAAGACCGCATGCAACACGTAGCCACCACTTACATACATTTACTTAGTGGCGGTGCTAATGTGCGCCGCTTGCTGGCCTGGTCAGTCTTTAAGTCGTCCAGTCGAATGTTTCGTATCGCTTATTCTCCCTTTTTGATTATGCACCCATTTGCGTCTCGAATTTTCTTACTTTCTGTCAGTAGGACAAACTTTGTTGCCTCGTTAGCATGCAACGGCGGCGGTTTGTGGTGGCAATGATCGTACTATGATTGAGGCACAGTGGTGCATTTTTGGGAGAAACTTACATAAAATGCATGTCATCTAACGAAAAACTTGCCTCGATCTCTTTTATCGTCACTTGCCCCGACCTATACGGGTTGGACTTGGATCTTTGCTCAGCCAAATATTTATTGATTTCAAGTCCAGCGACCCTTCTTTCCGCAACGAGTGATCCTTTGCGAACTATCTGGTTCCCTTTGTCGGACATCCCTGGTGATCAGATTGGATTCCCAAATAAATTGGGGTTCCCTTCGATTTGTGCGGTCTGTCAACTTCCAAACGAAGTTACCTAATTTCAAACACGAAACTTTTGGACATTTTCACATAAAATTAGTAGAGAACTCAGTAACACCTATACGTAAGAGTCTCTTGCGATTATAATAGACTTTTAGCTGTCGGAGAGGGATCCTTCATGAACACTTGTCAAACATAACCGAACCCAGGAAGAAGATATAATATGTGAAACTCCGGAGTTTTGACTGATCTTCGGAAGATCTGGAGCGGCTAGGTAACTACCTACCTACAACATATTCCAAGAAAGTGGGATTCTGAGACTTACCACAGAGACTCTTCATTCGACGAGCTTTAATGATATCGATCAGATCGAAAAAATGAAGAAATTGCAAACTTCTTTCATTTCTGGAACACCGTACCACCAACTTTGCTACACATTCAATAGCATTCACATAATGATCATGGGTTGCGCGTGCAAAAGCGTCGAAGAATTGTGCATAAATGAGCCAACACGAATTTTGAATTCGAAATTGAAATGCCGGCGTTTGCAGTCTGTAAAAAGAAACAACTTCTTCTGTAAGTGTGCTTGGCGTTGTTGTTGTGCAGAAATGGTAAACACTTGGGTTTGGGTGTTCGCACCGCTGGACGTAATGCACCAGAAGCCAATCGAACGGACTGGATAGTCAGTAATAAATACTCGGATTCCTGAAGGCGGTATAACGCCATAGCGTAGTCTTGCCGATGGGAAAAATTAAGCGTACAGCAAACAGACAAACAGACAGACGGACGGACAGCAGACAAGTAACTGCACAGACGACTGGACGTTCAACGGAGCTCACAGATATGCATGTAACTGAAAAGGCAGTCTAACAGCTGAAGATAGAAACTGTGAGTACTTCGTTTAGTTGGGTTAAGTTATGCCAAGTCTAATCGCTTCGAGTTGCACTGTGAGTGCAATACATTCGTTGGTGTGGCCGTTGAATTTGTAGCTTGTCCTGTTTTTGTTGCTTTTAAATTTAGTTGATTGTGCTATTATAGATAACGATTATCCGATAATCTGGAGATTTTTTATTAACCAACAGCATTAATATACATATCACTACAATATTGTTATTGTTGTAATTTTATTTATTTTCCTGTAGTTTTATAACTCAGTCCTCTTTATACACACTTAAGTTTAGTTAAAGTATTGATTAGTTTAGTAAATTATGTATATTTTTTTATAAATTTGGCCTTCTCTTGGACTTCTTTGATCTTTTCTTCGGGCATTCCAATATATGGTACATTCTTCTGACATATTCCGTTCATAGTTCAAGGAATTAAAAAAATTCTAGACTGTTAGTCAAACGCTAAATGTGCCGATCATCATTCAGGGAAGATATATTTTCTTCTATAAATACAACCTTTTTAAAACAAGGTCTTATCGTGAGTGCAAAGTTACGACAAATCGTACTCGGTATTTTAGTGTTAATTGATTTGATTGAGGGAGCGAGTGGGTCGGCAGATTTTAGAAAAATTAAATAGGACAATATCGGTCGGTTATACAATTCTGCTTCTTGTTATCCGACCAAGACCTCGTATTGGCAACCCGCCGACTGAAGGTGCTCGAAATAGCTGAGACTGCTATTTTCGATTCAATACTTCCTTCAAGTTGGCTAGTACGAATGTTATTAGTCAGCCTATTGATCGTTCCTTATTAGATCTACACTTTTTCTGTATCCTTTGGGTTATGATACGATTTTAAAATATACACTTTTTTATATTCTAGCCTCTGACGGTATGATTTATATTAGATCTAGTAATAGAAATCCATTAGAAAAAGAAGTAATAGAAGTCCAAAGAAGTCTTTCCAATAAATCGCGGTAGTCCAATAACGGTGAGCCGACGCTAACGGTGGCCAAGTCGAGGTTGACGGTACAGGAAGGTTTTGCTATGTTTTTGATGGAATTCGAGGGAATCATCTACGATGTGTTGCTCTCTTCAAACACTTAATTTAGCACTGTACTGTAAACAGTTAGACCGTCTGAAGGATATTAGCGCCCAGGCTTTTGACAATAGAAGATGAAATGTGTTCCATCAGCACAACGCCAGCCCTTCAGATCAATAATCGCTCGGTATAAGCTTCAAAAGCTTGGTTGAGGATTCTTAAGGGGTTGGGGGTAGTCAGGATTTTCAAAAAATTAATTTTTTGTTTTTTGCATTTTCGTTAAAAATATTCTCTGAAATTTTGAAGTTGATCCGATAATTACTTTTCGAGTTATTCAACAAATAACAAAGAGCGCTCGGGCACTCCAAAGCGTTAGTAGGAAATTTTAAATGAGTAACTATGTTTTTTGAACTGGTGACAACTGTAACTCGAAAATCGCTCAGTAGATTTTAATGAAATTTAACAGCTTTTGGACATATAATAATACATAATTATCCTGGGCCGGATCGAAGCTTTTTTTCTTTTTCAAAAATTTCAATTTTTTAAGACCATTTAACTCTCGATTTTTTCCCGAAAATCTAGAAAAAAAATTGTCATATTTTCGTATCCCTGACTAACCTATCCCCTTAAGTTTCCAGCTGTTTTTTTCTTATTATATAATAATTTGAAGCTTCAGCCTTTAGGTACACCCTAATGCACATTTAATTTATAGTGCATGGTTTATATATCAATTTATAACGATTTTCGCTACTCATTCCATATACATATGCATATGCAAATATATATATTTTTTTCCATTGCAACGCTGTTAATTTTTGTAGTGAAAAATGTAGTCAATTCGTGGTTATGCAAATCTTACGATTGTCCAAACACACATTTACAGCGCACATAATTCATTAAGCGCTACATATATATACATACATATGTATATGTGTCTTTATTTTAGGCAAATAATTTTTGAAAATTAATCACAGCCATAAAATCAATTGCGTGTTCTAAATTTGCACTATTTTATTTGCAGCAGAGCAAACAATATTTTTTATTATACATACGTACATACATACAGATGTACATATGTTCACATGCGCAAGCGCCACGCAGCTTTACACGCTCCAACTAACTTTGTTGCATTGCGTTGCTTGGACGGACGGACAGCCGGAGCAGCTAAGAAAGATATAGCGGCAATTGTATGTTTGTTTGTTGTTCGAAAATCGATTAAGTCACAGTTGAAATAAATGTGGTGCCCAACCAAAAAATAAAATGAGCGCGCTAAATGCTGACATAACTAGCCACTAGTGCACTACATACTAATACATTTATGCACATTCAAATGTCCAGCAAGCGGTGCATGCAATTCAATTGGCCGTCCACCACACAAAGTGTCAGGCATTTTATAAAACCATTTTATTTCTTCTTCTTCTCTTTGCCATTTACTCGTGCGCATACGTCAAGCGCCATGAAGTAAAAAAAACGAAAAAAACAAAGCATCATATTCCAGGTGAATGCGCCAACGCAAGGTAGGCGTAGTCGTCAGCACAACACACACACACACAAACTTTGCTCCAGTTTAATTTGAATTTATTTATTTAAACATTTCTGCATTTGCTGCGGAATATTTGTCTTTAGTTGCATTTGAGTATGTACGTATGTGTATGTGTGTGGGTCAGCAGGCCACCAGTCAGGCGCATGCATACCTTTCACTCTCGAATCCGTTAGTAACAGGATTAGCGTTGCCCAGCAGTGTAGTGGCTGGCTGGCTGTCTGACTGCCTGTGTAACAAACCGTTTGTTTTTGACAGATGAAAGATTAAAAAGTTAAAAACAACAACAACAAATTCACTAAAAATTACTGGGAAATGTCTGTTGGTCGACTTGTTAGGATTTATTAGAATAGTTGCTGCCACACTTAGCCAACATCTATATAGACATACATAGACATGTGTAACTTCATTTGCGCCAAGTAAAAGCATTTTTTAATATTTATATGTATATGAGTTTCACTTAGTTACATAATCCTGTGAGTATTTGCTTTGCTGATACGGTTTAATGTTGTTTTCTACTAAAAAACAAAAACAACAACAAAATTGTTGCCACGAACGTGCCACGGAGTCAAATTCCACTACTGGCTTGTCTAATTCTCCGACCATTTACTCAGTTGGCTTGTACGCCGCCTCTCTGCTTCTTCTTATTTCAGTTTTAAATAAATACTAATTTCAAACAAAATAAGCAACCGTAAAATTTAGTGAGCTAAATGAATTTTAATCGATTTAGTGCCATAAATAATGGCAGTTCAGCTCTAATGCAGCTAATACTATCCTAGTTTAGCGCTCAAGTGAGTTATGTGTCTAACAATTTCAGCAATTCAATTGAAAGCGCTTAGCCGAAAAATTTGGTTATACGATTTATTTTGGGAAGCCTGTCTATACATATAGCTAATTTTGGGTCTTCAAATGTTATGTTAAAATGCTTGCAATTATTGACATACTCCAGGTAGTAGCATTGGCTGTAGTAGGGATCACCCGTAGAGCACTGTGTCGTGGAGTTCATATAGACCAGGAAGCAGCTGCTGTTACCATTACCTTTATCAGCGAGTATATCTTGTCGTTTACGTATCTCTACTTACTAATTGCCATCAAAATAGTAGCATTTTGGCAAAGCTGGGAAAGTTTTTTGGTGTACATATCTTCTACAGACATTTATGACGAGATGTGTTCAAAAAATAACGGGAATTTACAATTTTTGAAAAAATATATTCATTTGACTACATAATGTCCTTAGTAGATAATCAAAGTTTTCGCCCAATTTTCGTTACTTAAGGGGTTAGGTATAGTCAGAGACACGAAAAATTGAGAATTTTCGGTTTTTTCCTATTAAATCATGTTATTTTATAAAAGTAATAATATGGCATTATTACACAATGTTCTTTCTGACTTGAAGTCATGAAAATTTAAAAAAAAAAAGTATAATTTCCAAAGTTATAGCTATTTGTATTGACCCAGTTCCAAAAAAAAGGTCCTTGCGGTGACAATCATTAGTCATTAACCAATCAATCGGATAAGAAATAATAATAATAATATAAATAGATAATACTGTGTGTAGATTTTAATGAAATTTATACAGCTTTTAAAATACATAATAATCCTGGGTCGAATCGAAGCTTTTTTGTTTTTTTGTTTTTTTTTTCAAAATTAACAGAACGGCGGCCTAAGGAATTTTTTCTAGATTTTCAGGAAAAAATCAACAGTTAATTGGTCTTAAAAAATCGAAATTTTTGAAAAACAAAAAAAGCTTCGATCAGGCCCAGGATTATTATGTATTTTAAAAGCTGTATAAATTTCATTAAAATCTACTGAGCGGTTTTCGAGTTACAGTTGTCATCAGATCAAAAAACATAGTTTTGAGAAAAACGCATTTAAAGTTACACACTAACGTTTTGGAATGCCTGAGCGCTCTTTGTTATTTCTCGAATAACTCGAAAAGTAATTATCGGATCTACTTCAAATTTTCGGAGAATATTTTAGAGATGTTACTTAAAGCGGCCCACTCACGCAAATTTGTTTGACAAATTTGTTTGAGTTTGAGGTGGTTTTTGTCGTGAGTGGGCATGTTGTCAAACGGATTGAAGGTTTGCGACAAATTTCAAAAACTAACAACCGATTTGTGGATTCGTTTGTCGTGAGTGGCGTGGTTTGCAAACATTTGGTCAGTTGGTTGAAATAAAAAGATTGTGGGGAAATCTTTGTTAAGAATTTGAGATCCTCAAAACTTTGTCCAGTTGCGAGGAACCTCAA
Source organism: Zeugodacus cucurbitae (assembly GCF_028554725.1). Lineage (NCBI taxonomy): Eukaryota > Metazoa > Arthropoda > Insecta > Diptera > Tephritidae > Zeugodacus > Zeugodacus cucurbitae. The sequence continues at coordinate 59,053,555 of NC_071669.1, forward strand.
TGTTGCGGAGAGTCTCTCGTGTAATCGCTTCACGCATTCCTGTGTCTTCCTTTTCTATTACAGGAGTGACTGCAGTAAGTTTTCGAATCCATCCTGAGGGTGTTTTTAAAATCGTCAGGAGCAATCAGCTCCATTGAATTACATGTGAGTGGTTATATCTCTCACATAACCACCCTTTCATCCGTTCTTTCTTAATTATTTTTTTTTTTTTTGCATTTGGCTTTTTTCGCTTCATGCACTGGTGTATTACTAGCAGCGCAATTACATAATCAGACATGTTCAGTCCGCGAAGCACATAATGGAAATAAAGTTTGTCAAACAAAATTGTCGTGAGTGGCCCGCTTAACGAAAATGCATTTTTTTTTTTTTGAAAATTCTGACTACCTCTAACTTATTAATATAAAATCTATCTTTTGGCGTTCAGGAATTTAGCTAAAGCGCTATCTAGTTCTACAATACCCCTCTACGATTCTCAGACAATAGTATGACAAAGTTATCCAAATGGTTTAAATAAAAGGGAACATGTAAATCAAATTTGTATAATATCTTATTATCTTGTAGATAAACATATGTATAGATATATATCAGTTTTTTAATTTATACCAGTTTTGATTCGATTCACCACCGTTCTAACTTTGTAAAATCGAAGAAAGAAATTTTTTTACGTTTTGTTTGACTCGACTAATGCTTAATCTTTTCCGCTGCTACTATTCAAATCGGGTTATCAGATTTTAAGGTCCTGTCATATCATTTTGTTCTTTGTGTAGCATTTTATTGCCTTTCTATCCTATATTTTTAGACTTTCCCTTATAATTTAAGTACATAAATCTTACTATATTACTTAATAGGGTCAATAAACCTCAGCTAATCTCATTTAACTGTTAAAGATTCAAGGTCCTTTAAGAAGACTTTATGTACAATATGGTCTGGCATTAAGCACGTCTATTAAGATATCATTTACAGGCATTCTTCGAAACACTGTACACATCCAACATATGTATGCTGTACTATATTTGATTTGGAAACTAATCGGAGTAAATATTTGCACACAACAAACAATTCAAATACCCAGCGGATAAGCGTTAAATGCAGTTAAATGTCTCGAAATACGAATTTAATTGAGACATTATTCAATTTATGACATTTTCCAAACAGAAAAAAAGCCGCACAAACAAACAAACTAACGTCCATTTATGGTGTGGAGCGGTGCTCTACCAATTCATGTTCTAATTTTAGGCAACAGCACAGTTGGGACTGCAAGCGCGGTTGCAATCGCCGTTACAGGTGCTGACTGCTATCGTTACACAATAGCGGTTGATTGCTTTTCTTAGTTGATTGCGGCTACAAACATATGTACACACATATGTCGCTGTCTGCCGGTAGTGTCTGGCAATTCGCTCGAGTCCGCATGTGGAATACCTTTAATGAGCACCAAAATTGTCGTTTTAATTTATAATGTTGTTACAGTTTTTTGTCAGTTCTCCAGGTACGAGTGACTATTTCGCAAGAAACAAATGCAAAAAGGCAAACAAGAATTGTAAAGTGATCATTGGCCATTGTTGATCAACAGTTATTTTTGTTATTTCAACAATTTGAAAATTTGTTGTAGAATTTTGAACGGCCGCGTGTCCGGTGTGTAAAAATAGCTTTTACCCGAACGGATGGAGGTGAGAACAGGATTGTTTAATCATCCAAATCGATAGGGCATTCACAAAAGTAGAGATTGCTTAAATATTCTCTAAAAATTGAGGTTATGGTAAAATGGAATCATGCCCCAGAAATAAAATTTTTCAAAACCATTAAAAGAATATTTATTTCTCCATTACAGATCACTCTCTGAATGTATAAATATATTCCTATCGTTAATGTTGCCGAAAGAGGCTCCTCTGTTTCACATACAAAAGACTGTGTTGATACCATCCAAACCCAGGTCCGAAAACGGTCTGTTTCTAAAGGAAAGGGGTTTGTGAGGAAGAACACCAATAAATTTATAGATTTATTTTATTATAACGGTTATATATAATATATCAAGTTAAATAAGTTATTAACAGACACTATATTGCATGTGAACTGCATATAAGGGGTGCTACCGAACTGAGTGTTTTTTTATACACTGAACACACCCTATTAATGCTGTTTTGTTTTAAAAGGCAAGTGAATTGTAAACTACAACCGCTAGTTGAATTCAAATATTATGTAGAACTACTAATTATAAACAAACTAGACCAAAAAGTCATTTAAAACTCAATTTTATGATTATTTAAATAAAAAAAAGATTCCAGCATGTTTCCTTTCTAACGCATCAGCTGGCAACACTGTGCTTGTTTATATTTGCTAACAATGCCGCGCAAAACCAAAAAAGTGCCAATTTCAGCAATTACGACAAAAAATAATGAAATATATTTGAATACTTCTATAAAAAGTGAAAATACAAATTCCAATCGTAGAGCTTTACGTTCGTCAAATTTAGATGTCAACCAAAATTCAGAATTAAACACAACAGCTGAGCAGATTGGCCAAGCGAAATATGTGAGCAGCAGACCGACAAGACGCACCAGAAGTGGGAACAGTAAAATGAATACAATGGAGGTTGCCGAAGCAGCACCTGCAGATAGGAGGCGTAAAACAACTGACGAAGATAAGGAAAATGCGGAAGGTGATGATAAAATACCTGAAAAAGTTGGCAAGTTAGAGTCCAATGAGCAGGAAGTAGCAGGAGATGATGAAAAAATGGCAACCGATGTGGTAGCCGCGGAGGAACCAAGTGCAGCAGATAAAGGCACTGAAAATGTGGAAGCTGCAAACTGTGATGCAGTTGTGGACCAGTCACCTACAACTGAAGTAAATAGCAAACCAACTGAAAATGTCACAACCAGTAATGAGAAGAGTGAAAATGAAGCGTCACCGGCACCAACGTCAACTGAAACCACAAACAAAGAAAGCAGAACTGCACAAAGAGCAGACTCCATTGAAAAACTAACAACGCTGTTCTCCAATTTATATCTGAATTCAGTGCAACGTTTGTGCTTGGAATTTCCGCCACGCTGCGCTGAGGATTTGGTGTATTGTCGCAAACAACATTACCAACAACGTTTCAGTGAAATGGACAAACCAAGCGAAGCGCGTTTAATGCAGTTACGTTGTACATTAAAACAACAACGCTATCTGTCATTTCTTAATCTTGCATTGGATATGTGTCAACGGCATGAATTCCCCGGAGAGGATACATTTACAAACTTAATTGAATTGATTTTGGTGCGTGTTTATATTAAACTAATATTATAGTTAAAAGTTGTTGTAAATTAATACATTTAATATTTTTACAGAGCCTCAATCCCAAAACCGGTGATGCCACGAGCATGCACACATACCACAAATCTATTGAGTTGTTCAACTACATGGTGCGCACATTTCCACCTTGTTGGCGTGCAACACACACCGCTTACATTGGCTTCTTTCAACGTCCCTTGGATGCCGAAAAATTAAACAACAAATCGAAAAGTGGCGACAACCGTTTATCCAAATCGAAAAAAGTGTTCGACATATTACTTGATTTAACCGAAATTGTATTCAACGAATGCACCGCCGAAGAGCTATCTAAGTCTACTGAACCCAGCACACCAACTGTGAAAAATAATAGATCGTTGGTGTCGGAAACACCAGAAAGTGAACTTTATGATCATCACAAATGGGAAGAACGTGACACCGACTTGAATACTTTTACAGCGCTCAAGGCAACAGTGCGTTTAGAGCGTCTATTCATTGTTCTGCGTTTAATTTTGCAAATACTCGAAAGTGATTTCGTCATGTGGATGTTGCATCATTATTCGAAAGATAAAAATTGGTTATTCTATAATGACAGCCGACCGCTGGCGGTATTTGTGCTTGGCATAGCAGAGGAAGCGCATTTGAGCAATTTGGGTAGACAGCTGTTCCTACTATTCGCGTTGGGCGTGAATAAAGGACTGAATGTAGACTATTTAAAAATACTCGAGGTGCGTTATCAGTGTAGTGTGTGTGTGTGTGTGTTTGTGAACTTAATTTTTTTTATTGAAATGTGCATAAATTGTCTTCACAGCGCTATATATCATTGCTGTTGGTCATCAGCAATACGGCTGACATTGAACACACTGTTTTGGGCGTCAAATATCCGCGTCTCGGTCCAAACACCAAGCAAGCCATATACGATTTCTTTCGTAAATTCAAAGGTGCCTATTATTTGCTTAAAATGGTAAAAGCAATTTATAAAGAAACTTCTCTATTTACAGATCGCAATTTAAACTCTTCAATTGGCAACTACATCAACGCTATTGATGTGCTACGCATACCGTACGTGCGCTACACATTTATCGATCAATTTTTGCAAATGTTTGGCTTTTTGTACGCAGAGGAATTCTCACCCGAAAAAGTATTCAACTACATACGTAAGAAACGTTGGCTTAAACATAAGAAAGAAGCGGAGCTACAAGCGGCCATGGAAGATGCCGGCGATGTTGTGGATGAAATCTCTTGCGAGCAACATCTCTCACTACTCTTGGCAGCGCTAAAAGCCTACTGCAAATGGCATGCTTCGAAGGAATTCATGCAAATAATATTGAATAAGAGTAACGTAAGCAATTTAAAGATCACCGCACATTCCGTGCATCATACGCCGATCGCTTATGGTGGTCTCTTGAATTTGGCGCGCATGGAGAATGAAATACATGCGTTGGAGAGTAAGCTGCGTAAGACGGTGCGTGTGGCGAAACCTCTAATCGATTTGCCACTCATGGATATTTGTATTGATCAGGATTTGCGTATAAAATATCGTAACGATTTGAAATATTTAAATGCTTTGCAAGTCAAAGTGGCCGAGCAAAGTGCGGCACATCCAGAAGTTGATTTTAGCGACTGGCAGATATTTCTGCTCGACTTCAAAGTGGATTAAGCGGTTTTGATTTAAAGCATTTCTTTCTTTCTTTTATGCTCCCAGTTAAGAAATGCTTTTTTATGAAATTTAATTGTGTTATTAAGTTTAAAAAATATAATATAAATGCTCTTATAAGCTTACTTACCTTTTCTATGAACTATGCGTTGCAAAAGTATTATATATACCAGTGCATATATATTCTTGTATATTATCCGGTAAACAATAAACACATGATTTTTTTTTTTTTTTTTTGATTTTATGACAATTTTTTTGTACACTTTTCTGCGCCTTAAAACATACTATTTCCTTTATTTGTATTATTTTGTTCATCTTATGAATTTATATCGCTTACTAATCATATATTTAATAATTATAACATTTGTTTTGCTGCATTTGCTATATCTTGTATTCAATACAATACCTTCTATAATTGTTTTTTTTTTTTAGCTTATTATCATTGGTATAGTATACTGATTCTTTTATAGAGGCTACTTTTTGAATGACCAAACGAAATTGAATATTTATGAAAACAATTGTTTTTGTTCTCCACTGAAAAAATATTATTTTTTTTGTCATTGAAAAAAAAATTCAAAAATTTAAACAAGTTTTGTTAAACATACATATAATACATTTATATAAATTAATAATTGTGTCATACTCTTGTAAATTCGTCTTTTCTTTATTGTTTATTATTATTTTTTTTTTTTAATTCTGCTATTTACACGCCAAATTGCAAGCCATAAAAGTGCAACTGAGCACTTTGCGCTACTACATATATGTGTATATGTATCTATGTATACCCATGGTATATTAGTTTGCACTTATAATCGACATATGGTTTTTGTTTGCAATTTTTTCTGGTTTTGCATTATTCTTTTGTTTAATTTTTGAAGGAAAAATAACTATAAATGAATTAATTAAGATTAAAAATAATTTGAATATATTTTATTATATTTTATTTTATAAATTTTTGATAATTTTTGAAGGACTCAGAAGAGATTTATAAAAGAAAATAATTTCAGAAAAATATTAAAATAAATATTAATCTGCATATTTATGTCATAAAGTCAAAAATAATTGCATAATCTACAAAAACAATATGTATACTATATAATAATAATATGTTTTTCACCAAGTAGTCTTATATATTTTTTATAATTATTTGGTTAAACGTAAGTGTTGGAATAATTAATTGTTTGACAAAAAAAAAAAAAAATCAGCCATCAATATAATCCAATTTGGCTATAAAATTTCCAAAATAATATTATTAAGTAATAATTTGGGTTGATAAAAATACAAACTGGTGTCCTTTACGACTTCAATCATAAAAAAATCGAGAGTTTCGAATATAAAAGCAGGGCATATCATATGTATAAAAAATTAAAGAATCACGCAATTAAAAAAAAATACTTCAAATTAAATGTTTTAGTTTTAAGGGAATTACTTTTTCTTGTTTTATTACATTTTTTAAATATAATATTGTCTAAAATGTTAATATTGAACTAATGTTTTTCAAAACTTGCTCATATAGAGTATGGAATTAATATTTTTACTTTTCTTATTTTTGAAAAAAAAAAATAATTTTCGGGAAAAACTTTTCAAAACTTGCTCACATAGATTAAGGAATTGATTTATGTTTTTCTTATTTCTGAAAAAATAATATAATAATAATTTTCGGGAAAATATATTTTATTTGAAAAATCTATAAAAAAAAATTATTATTTACTTTATTGTACTAAAAATTAAATCATATGATTAAAAATTTATATTTAAAGTTTATTGTTTATGAGAAAATATTTTTTGAATATAAATATTAAGCTAAAACCAATATACATAAATACTTTGCGAAATTCATCATATTTCGGAATTATTTATACTTTCATTTTATTTTTTAGGAGTAGTAAGATACACGAAAAAATTAGAATTTTCAGTATTTTTTTTTTTTTTAATAAATCACGTTATTTTACAAAAGTAATATTATGGAATTATTGCACAAGGTTTTGATTTGAAGTCACGGAAATTTGAAAAAAAATGTAATTTCCAAATTTATAGCCATTTGTGTTGACCCAGTTCCAAAAAAAAGGTTCTTGAGGTGACAATCATAAGTTCTTGGAGATTCATCCAAAGTCAATCGGAGCTTTTTTTGTTTTTTTGGCAGTCTTATGAAATTTTTTTCAAAATTTTTGGGAAAAAAATCAAAGATATTTGGCCTTACAAAATCGAAATATTTGAAAAAATAAAAAAGCTACGTATCAGGCTCAGGATTACTATGAGTTATAAAAGCTGTATAAATTTCATTAAAATCTACTGGGCCGTTTTCGAATTACAGTTGTCAACAGTTCAAAAAACATAGTTTTGAAAAGTTTCATACTAGCGTGTTGAATTGCTCGAGCGGTCTTCGTCGAATAACTCGAAAAATAATTATCGGATCAACTTTTCTGAGAATATTTTTAAAATTAAACTTAACGAAAATGCAAAAAAAAAAACAAAAATTGATTTTTTGAAAATCCTTACTACCTCTTAATAGAAACAAAAATTATATTTTTTTGTATTTCTTCAAATTAAGCAAACTTAATTTCAATAAGTGATCATTTTTTTCATATGCTGAAAGAGATAAATTTAATTATTTAAAAAAAAAATTATAAAAAAATAAAATTAATACTATCGTTGCTCACAATTGAAATTGTTTGATAAAAATTTTCGGAATTCTCCATAAAAATAATAATAATGAAGAAATATTTTTGATTTGTCTTGATTTTGAAAAAAATTAAATTTTAATGTTAATGAACAAACTGAAGAAATTAATTAAGAAAATTTGTATTTTTTTGTTAAAAATAATATTTATATACATACCAATAATAAAAAAAAACTTTTTTCTTCTATGTATGTATATCTGCATTTTATTTATGCAATAATTTTATAAACCAGCTTTTTTATATTTTAGTTTTAATACATTTTATGTATATTTATTCTGGAATACAATATAACTATGCGCAATTAGTACTACCTGATTGGATTTTTCTTTTCTTTACAATGCTTGCCAAAATTTATTTATAATTAATTTAGCTTTTAATTTATTATTTTAATACTTATTTTGTATGTGCTGTTGCAACTATGTATATTTAAAAACTATGCTACTGCACAATTCTTATTATACATTTACATATAGACTACCTGTAATACGTTACATACATACCTTACTTGATTCATTATTTAATTCATACTTTCTGCTGCAATGCATACAAATTTGGAACTGTTTCATCGACCTTACGCTCACTAAATTAATTTTTACAAACGTTTCTAATGCTTAAAATGTCTTCGCCACTAATTTCTAGATTTGTAATTTATTTGTATACTATATATATGTATTACTATATAATATAATACACATATGATTTCATTTAGTTCCTACTATATCTCAAAGTAGCACATTTATACAGTTATAATTACATTTATCAGCTATTTGTATTTATTATTTATTTTTTTTTTACATATATACTTATATCTTTGTGTTTATGTATATTCTGCACGAGCTCTACGAATAAACAAAATACATTCATTACTATATTTTCTACATCCTAATTAGGCCATTCGTTTAATTATTTTTGTTTATTTATTTAATTGTAATTGTTGCTCTCCAAAATAGTATAAATACTAATTTCTTAAGCCTATCTCACTACTTGACATTTTTAGCTCTTTTTTTTGGAAATTTTTGCATTTTTTTTCAAGTAAATCAAAGCCACTATAAGCAGGCGGTTTCATAATTTTGTAAAATAATATTTTTTTATTAAAAATAATTTTTAAATTTTCGAAAAATATTTTAAAATCAAAAAATAAAAATAATTTGGAAATACATACTTGAGTAAAATTTTAAAATAAAAATAAGTTTTATAAAATTAAAATTAAAAATATGTAATTATAATTTACAAAAAATAAAAATTTAATGTATACTCATAAAATATTAACAATAAATATAAACATAACCAAAAAAACAGAACACTTAAGCATCCACTTTCTTAATTTTCGAAAAAAAAAAATCTTTTTTGAAAAATTTATTTTATTTTATTTTATTTTTATACCTTTTTTTGTCTAAACTTCAAATAATATATTTTTTTTCATATAATTTTCTTTTCATTTTATTTATTTTGTATCTAAAAATAGCACTAACATCTTTGAATTACAAATTTTGCGCAATAATTTGAACAGCACACTTGAGTAATTATTCCTGTATATAAGTAAGTACATATGGTATATGGTTTTGACAAGCTTCACTTTTCATTTTCTTTTTTTATATTTAAGAAGCATTGTTTTTATGTTTTTTTTTTTTGTTATTTACTTTTTTTTACAATTTTAGCGGTTTACATAAGCTGTCAGATTTCAACTACACATGTTTCGTATACTTCAGATTTTTTAAAATATATGTATATACATTCATTATCTTTGTTATGTTTTGAAATGAAAATATGCTTTGTGTTCTTTGAGAAAATATTTATTAAGGTTAGTGAAAGTTGTTTAAAGAAGATTGCAGTGTTTCTTTAAAAAAGTTAGCGAAGGAAATGCTGCAGTAATTTAAAATAAAATATTTTTTTTTATAAAATAATAAAATAGATTTTTTAAAAAGTAATAAAATATTTTTTTTATAAAATAATAAATTATTATTTTTTTTCAATAAATTATAATTTTCTTTTAATTTAAATTATCATTACATAAATTAAAACATCAATTAAGTTCTAAATGCACAATTTCCGAAGCATACTTCCAGGCGCAACATATCTTCGTCATATTCTAAATCTCGACACTAATTTATCGGCACGAACCTAAATTAATATCTACCGCACAGCTTCTTTAAACTGTTTGATAGCACTGAAACAACAACAACAGTTATAATAACAAAATTATTATTTTTTCCAGAAATTATTTTACAAAAAAAATTTGAAATCTATAATTTTTTTAATGAAAATTATCAATTTTTATAAATAAATATTTTTAGTTAAATAACTAAGAAGTGAACATATACCAAACAAAATCTCTCTGAGTAGCCAGAAACTTAATACTTGTAAAATAAATCCAAATATCACCTCCCTCTTCCTTTTCCCTCAATATATTTACAAGTTTTTCATCTCGTTTGAACGAGATAGTTGAGAGTATTGTCAACATAATCAGCTATATTTAAAAATAATATATTTTCATAACTTACCTAAAAGTATGCCAAATTATAAGGAATTTAATTATGTCAGTGCCTTAAAGTGTGCAACGAGTGCAGTGTTATATACAAGAAAAAACTAAAAAATATATTTTTTTAAAAAGTTAAGTGGGAGTTATAAGGCATTAACAACCAAAAGCCTTCGAATATATTGAAAATTTATGTCAATATGTTTTTATTTGTGTTGCAAACTCCAAATCGTCGACGAATTCTTTATAAAAAAAAAAATTATTTTCGTTTCAAAAATACAGCTGAAGATTAGAATCACATTTCGATTCACAAAAATTCTATAATTTCAGTTTTTTAGGACCTAGATTTGATAAAAAGGATACGCACACCAACAAACAAAACATTCCAACTATACATTCGAGTACCAAATTATGTATAAATCTTCTGTAATGACGCCCAAAAGCCACACGTTCAACTCGTGGTATTACAACAACAAATTCACCCAGTATCAAAAACAGAAATAAAATCTTTTTTTTTTTAATTCATCTCTCAACTTAGTTTTCGAATAAATGAAACCCCAAAATGTAGTGTGCAATCTGCTCATTTTAAGCTTTTTATATGTATGTAGTCTCAAAAGTAACTTTTGTTTACAATCAAATAGTAAATTATATATAAATACATGTCTTCGCGCTTAAAACATATGTATGTGTAATTATGTTTACAAGCAATTGTCTAAAGTAACGCTTATAATTGTTTTTGTTTTTATTTTTTTAATTTTTTTCTTGTTTAATTCTTTATTAATATGTTTTATAGTTTATTTATACAAAATGAAAGGAAAACATTTTGGGCAACGCAGTGCTAGTTAGTTAAACTCTCTACCGCCAACATTAAATAATATAATTATAAGTTATTACATATTATTATTATTATTATTATTAATATTATTATTATCAGTTTCAGTTGAGGTCAATTCCTTTGACGATCACAAGAGTCAAAAGAGCTGACAACTAAATGTAATTTTCGAGTACATCTTAACGAAATTACGACGAGTCTTTCCCCTCTTCTATGTATAAACTATGCAGTATGCAGCGGCGCAGCAATGCCATAGTAGTTGCTACACTCTTCACTTTACCTGCACTGCACTGCACTACACTGCATGTTCAACTTAAATACTCATACAACAAAACTTACGAATACCGTACCGTTACAATTTCTTTTTTTACCGCTTTTTTCTTTTTGTTGTTTAACTTAATTGATTAGTTATTGGATTTGCATGTGTGTGTGTGTTTTTTAAGCTTTATTACAGACTTTCATTTATACTATGTATATATGCATGTAATACATGGAAATTCATAAAAATATTTTCAATTTACATATACACACATATATATAATTATTTTTTTTTACACAAACTAATACAATATACAATATGTAAGCGGCTTTGAATTCGTTTCTTTTTTCAATTTTCATTTTTGTTGATTTTTTTTTTTTTTGTTTTTGTAGCAATACAGACACTCACTCACTATAAATGACCTGTTGCAATTGCCTGTTGACGTTAGTGCGCCGACGCGACAACAACCAACCACTACATACATATGTACATATACAACTATCTACAGTGCATAACGTTATGCTGTGTGTGACACATGCGCTGTAACTTTTTGAAAGTTCATACATAACACTATGTGTCATGCCGTAAATTAAAGCAGCGCTATAAAAGAAGAAAAAAAACAATCTATATATTTAAATATTTTACAGGCCAAAAGGTGTTTGTGTTGTTGTTGTTGGTAATGAAATGATAAATCGAAACAAATTTTGCGCACTCATTTTGAACGAAAGCGTTTTTTGTTTTTGTAAAATTTTTAAAATTATTTAAACAAAAACTAAGTCTTTTCGCCAAGAGTCCAAGCGTTAAGTAGTATTGTAGGCTGCTTATACAAATTTCTGTTGTGCAAATTTTGGAACAAAAACATACACGCTAATGTCTAATTATAGAAACAGTTTCTTTTCGAAATTCGCAATCATTTTCATAAATCAACTTTATTCTCCACATAAATATTAACAACGGCATTCAGCGCTTGCCTGCCTGCCTGCCGCGCTATACCTCTACACTTTGCTTTAGCTTTTAGTATTTAATAAACCCTAATGGCAATTTTCTTTTTTTTTTTTTTTTTGGAAAATTAAAATTTATATAAAACATAGAAATTTGTATTTCTCTCTTTTTTCGTTTTTCTTTTGTAGTTTCATTTACATTTCGCTTATACTCAAATAAAACATCGATAATTATAATAGTGTTTTTGTTTTCTTTTAGTTTTCCACTGCGCCTCTAAACGCCATTTCTTTTTTTAAACATGTATGAAATAATTTATAATAATTTCAATTAACCAACAAAAGTAGTGGAAAAACGCGCGCGTGTGTGTGTGTGTTAACTTTATATCTACAAAAATTCAATAAACTTTACAGTCTAAACTTAGTAATAAATTAAAATTGTACCTTAACAAGGTATTGTGTTTTCATACAATTCAAACAAGTTTTCACCAAAAAAAAAAATTTTGTTTGTTTGTTTTTAGCCAAATATATAATAAAATAAAATGTTAATAATAAAAAATAGAAAATCATAAACATAAAGCGATTTCATCATTTACAACGCACTTATTCTGCTACGATAACACTTCGACTTCGTTTAAGTGTATTCTAATCTAATAAAAAATAGTAGTAGTTGTTTTTAAGCTTCCAAGTACAAACAAGTCTCATTTGCTGTGTGTGAATTATTAATATTAAACTAAAATACAAAATAGGTCATTATAATGAAATTTAAATTACACTTTTTTAAGTCACCATAACGCTTGAGTTGGCCACACGATATAAGCTATGATTTTCGTTATAAATTCTGTGTTGTTGTGTATGTGGTACAACAATTACGCGTGTATTTATTTCTTTATGAGCTTATTGTCATAATTACCACTTAATGCATTGCCATTAATTATTTATATTATATATGAATTAAACATATAAATTGTGTTTGCATGTATGTATGTACGTATGTAGGAGTGTGGAACGCAATAAGTGCTTACTTAGTTAGGAAATTCAACGTTTCTAATGTAACTAGCATACACATGCACACGCAGCGTACACGTGACTGCGTTGCTACAACACGTTTAAACGTAACGAAAAAAGCATGTTTCGCGCACAACAACAACTAGCAGAATTCATAACCAATTTCATAACAAATAACACTCAAATGCATACGGTAAAATATATTTTTGCAGCAATTTGTGCTTTAAACTTTTTTGTTTTTGTTGTTTGTTTATTTTTAATTTCTTTTTAACTAACCCCCATAAAATAGTATATTTCCCCTATAATTATTTAAATTAGTTTTAGTTTTACTCTCTTTTGTTGTTGTTTTTTGTTTTTTTTTTTCTCTTTTTGATATTCTTATCATGTTTGTTGCTACTTTCTGTCTTAACGGCTATAGAGGTTTGTTTTTTTCTTTGATTTTCATAATTTTTCCTTATTTATTTCAAACGGTTGTGGTTCAATATTATTTGTAATTTAAATTGTGTGTGTGTGTGGATTTGAATTTGAGTTTGAGTTTGAGTTTCGAAAAGCATACACCAAACCACAGCAGTTATAACACGTGTGTATGTATGTGTAAATGAGCAAGTGTGTCATGTTTTTGTTACAGGTTTACCGATTTCTGTTTTTTTTTTTTTGCTTGTATTTTAGGTCTTAAGCGCATGTCACTTTATTACAAGTTCAAATTTGTTGGCGTTGATTATGTTGACAACAACAGCGTATTGTGTATGTATTAAACTAATGATGTTGGTGATAATATGCTTTTCTTCACTTTCCGATAACTGCATTTAAATAACTAGCAACAATTATGACCGCAAATTCAATATGCTTGCCACACATACGCTAAGCGTTTGCCGCATGCACTTGTAAGCGTTCAATTACCAGCACTTTCACTACTGCCAATCGCATCACTACACACTACATCCGATTTTCGGCCATCCTTAACGGCATCACTGGCGTTGGCATTTAATTTATTATCATTGCAAGCGGCTGCATAGTCCTCCTCGTCTTCCTTGAGCATATACTCAAGCAGCAATTCGTACTCAACTCATCCCTCATTTTGAAACTCAGCAGCTGGCGACTCTACCTTAATCACGCCCAACTGTTGCAATTCCTCTCTGGTGGCCGGCTGTGCTGTCGTGCGCAATTGTGGTTGTAGTGTGTGTCCGTTGCTTTGCAATGACGCCGAATGTATACGTCCGATGACCACGCCACCCATGGTCACCAGATTACCTTCGGGTGTTACACTACCGCCCACTAATTGTGCATTGATACTGCTCAATTGCACATTGGACAATTCGCCAATGGATGTTACGTTGAAATGTTCGATGGCATTGGACGGTGCAGCGGCGGTTGTGATAATCGTATTACCATTATTCGGATTGTTTGTGTGGTTATGTTGTAATTGCTGGTGCTGTTGTTGTTGCTGCTGCTGTTGCTGCTGTTGTTGTTGTTGCTGTTGTTGATGTATATGATGATTGGCGGCTGATGCAGCGGCCGCCACTGCTGCTGCTGTTGTTACTGGTGCTTGTATTGTGGTTGTGATCACATTGCGATGATGATTCGCAGGGCGCTGGTGTGTACCTGCGATCACCATATCCTCTAGTCATCCCTCCTCCTCTTCCGTCTTTATCTTAACGGGTACGTACACCTTGTCCATAACGTGTATCTTTATATGGTTGTTAAGTGTACTTGATTGACGGAATTGTTTCTTACAAACGGCACATTCGAATGGTTTCTCACCTGCAATTCAAGTAGAATATATTATTTCAAAACTCTTTTTATTTTATTTGCTTCTATCTTAGATAATTTTTTTTTGTAGTTATATCATATATACATACCAGTATGGATTTTCACATGATTCGTTAGGGTACTTAATTGTCGGAAATTCTTCGGACAATATGTGCAATTAAATGGTTTTTCACCGGTGTGTATCTTTAGGTGATTCGTTAGCGTGGACGATTGACGAAAGGTTTTATCACAAACGTTACATTTGTAGGGTTTCTCGCCGGTATGTATTTTCACGTGGTTGGTGAGTGTGCTCAATTGCCGAAACCGCCGATCGCAAACGCTGCAGAGAAAAGGTTTTTCATGACCACCACCACCACCACCGCTACTACCGCTGCTATTGGCTCCGCCGCCACCGCCACCATTCGTACTGCTGCCCGCACTGTGTCCATTTGCAACCACTTCCCGACCGGCAGCGAAGTGATGCTCTGACAAGGCTGGACTGTGAGCTGCTGTCGCTACCAGATGCGCTAAGGGATGTTGCTGCAAAATTGTTGTGGCATTCGCACCGTTACTGCCACCCGAAGCCTGCTGTTGCTCAGCAGCGACAGCTTGTGCAGCGGCGGCTTGTGCTGCCGCCATTGCGGCTGCTTGTGCAGCAACGTGCGCTTCCGTGTTGGCCGCGGCCAGGTGCATATTGAACGGAATCGGTATTTCTGTTGTAGTTGGCGCCTGGTGCTGCTGCTGTTGTTGTTGCTGGGATTGCTGTTGCTGCTGATGGTGTGATCCCGCGTTATTCTCATTATTGTTGTTGCTATTATTATTATTGTTATTGTTGTTGGCACTCGTTGCAGCATTATTCGGCGACGATGACACAATGACAATCTCACAATTCCCCATTGCAGCGGAGGCCGCATGGGCATGTTGCAAATTTTTGATGTGCATTGTTTTATCAAGTTTTGAAAATCAAGCGCGGAAGTAGTTCAGGTAGTTAGAGCTACCAAGATAATGCTGGCCGATATTACCAATGATGATTCAAATATATTTTCAGGTTGTATTGATATTTTTGTTTTGCTATGTGGGTTTTTGGCTGGCTGATTTTTTATTGTGTTTCACGTGCGATATATAAGGTGCATTGGTTTATTTTTTCTGTTATAAACCCGCTTATATCATATCGGTGTTAAACAGGATACTCATACAAAACTGTGGGTTTAGCACAATAATTGTTACCAAGAGAGGATATGGATACGAAATCTGTAATGAAAATATCGTTATTAGTAGAAGTTGAAATGAGTTTTATAAAAATTTATAAAATAAATTAAAAACAAAAATATGTAAATTCTCACACTCGAATACAGTACGTACTAATTGAAAAAATAAATAAACAAAAAAGTATTAATTTAAAAGGCGCGCGTTTTTTTCAACTGCTCGAAAGTTGTAAGTTAAATTTGTTTAACATTCTTTGGTTGCAAAAGTGTTTCGATAAAATAGCGCGGCGTTGCAGAGAAGAAAAGCTACAAGCGATGCCTCGCTATACGCCACGTTGTTGTTAAGATATTAATGTGCAAAGCGTTTGACAGAAGGCAACGAAGTTTAAAAATTTATTGTTTAATATTCATTAGTTTCGTTTGGCTCATTTTTCGTGTGACCTCTTAATAATTTATTTTGCATATATTAATAACATTGGGTTTGAATACGAAAACTCCAAAAAGAAATTACAATATAGCATAGGTGTTCGTCGAGGTTAGGCGTTACGATTATGGCAGTGATGACGGCGCTTAAGTGGTGACGACGATAAGTCAGCAGCGCTGCGCATTGTACCATGTGGCTTAGTAATTTTAGTTGTAAGCAACCATGATCAAAGTTATGTCGTGATCATTTTTGTTAAACAATTTAACTGATGATATTTGAACGTCGTGAAACTTTTAGAAATAACTGCGACAAGTTGCTTTTACATATGATTTGAATGGAATGTCAAATACGCGCGGCATGCTGCAGTGGCAGACGTTTTTGCCAGCACAAATGACAGCGCACTGTGACCGCTACCATGTGCACATAATCGAATAATATTACGACTGAAGGGAAAGAAGTGTATATGAGAAACACTCGAAACAATATACCGCGACCCCTATACAGGAGGGGACTTTTTTCGTTAACGTTCCAATATATTACCCACAATCACGTTTTTGGCGAATCGAAAAAGTATAAGAAAACAAGGAATATATATTCAACAAACCCGATTTGTGAAGTAGTTTTTCCACTTCGGCCGTTGACGTCGTCGATGCGACCATCACCACTTTAGACGTTCGCCGCACGGTGCACGCTCACTACATATCTCAGCACACCGACCGTACCCCGTTCGCGTAACAATAAGCAGCGCACATACACACACACACACACAGAAACAATACCGACGATATTCGTTGCTGTCAATACACCTAACGAACACTTTGCTTTTTTGAGGTTATGAACACACTCACTTCCCCATTCATCAACTGTAAAACGCGATCGGCTCATAAAAATCCATCAAAGCTCACCGCAACCAGTTCGCATAGCTCGCCGCAGACTCACTACACCTTACCACCTCCTTTGCGTTTAAATATATTTAATATTGAAAACACTCCTTTTTGTTGACCTACCTTCTTGCACTACCTGACGAGGACATGCAGTGAAAATAGACTCCAATTTCCCCCCTTTTTAATTCATCTTTCCAGTTTTTCAACTTGCAAATCTCATGCCTTTCCCATACTTGTATTTGTTCTAATATGAATATTCTTTCCTATGCTCGTTTAAGTTTGTTGCACTTCATTTATAAAGAATGTGAAAATTTTCAAAAAATAGAAAACTTTTCTGCTTCCGTACAAAAAATATGAAGTTACAAAATTGAGTTAAGTTTTTTTTCTTCGTTCGCAGGCACCAGACACACACAATTTTCATTTGACGTTTGTTTGTTAATCGAATTGTTGCCAGGTCAAACGAAATTAACTTAACGCAGTTATCGATAGCCATTATGACATTTATAGAGTTGCATTTGACGATATATTTTTAATTATCGCGTAAAAAATGGCTTTGGCAAGTGAACTGTCGGTCCGGACTTTCAAAAAACCTTGATGGTTCAAGCTTTCTTCTGTATATTTCGCTAAGTCACTCTCTTGAAATGCTAATATTTTTTTTTTGTTATTGTATGACATATAACATTTTTTTAAATCTACGCTTTAAACTAAAAAATGTCATATCGATTTACCTAGAATCGGATCTTATATAAATTGGAAGTTTGTAATTGATTTTTAAAAGCCGTTTAAAAATGTTTAAAAATTACTAACCATGTCTTGATATATTTTAAAATTGTGTTTATGGTATGCCAGATGAAAAATCACTTTTTCAATAGCAGCTAACTTCGTCATGTTTTCAGTGAACAGCTGATTGGTATAAATTTTGCTATAAACGTTTATTGCAATTTTTGTTGATTTTTCTTATTAAGACAATTCAGTGAACTAAAACAACAATATAGGTAAATTGAATATATTTAAACAATTCATATCAATATTATATGCTTATAAATATTATAGGTAAACAAATTCGAAATGCAATCATATTTGAGGCTGTGTAAGAGATCAGCCGAAATTATTTATAATATTGAGCATACTTTCGATGTGTTGTTCTGTTCGCGGTCGCGATGTGCTGGTGTAGGATCTTCTAGTGAATAACGTGGTGGATCATCTGAAATTAGTACAAAACAAAATTATTCATGAAATAACACGATGGCTACATAAATTTATTGTTAACTTACTAACCATCAACTGCCACCGATTTCTCATTGCGGCAAGATATTCCACGCATTTCGCTGAAAAATTTACGCACTTTACTTGTTTCCTTCTCCGTATCCTTTACCTCTTGTGCCACTTGTCGATGCACATTATTGACCTCTTCCTGCATTGCCTTCTTACCACGTTCAACCACATCGTCAAATTCATCATTTTCAAATGGATTATTGCCTTCAAATGGATTACCAGTAGAGTTTTGCGTTGAATTAACGGATGCTGTTGTACGTTCATCATCCTCACCATTGGTGGTGGTGTTAGTTTTTGGTTTGGATGCAGCCTCTGACGCTGAGGACACTGCATCTTCCTCTACCGGTGTCGGTTTTAGTGTCTTGCCTTGAAACATTGTATTAATATTTTCTTTAGCACCAGACACCTCGCTAGCGATTTTAGCAGCCACAGAGTCCACCGCATCCTTAGTGCCATCTGACATTTTGATAAATACATTACCGACAGCATTTTTTGCACCCGTTGCAACTCTCTTTGCGCTACTGCCTATACTCTCAACTGTAGTCTTCGTGTCATTTGCGACACGCTTAGCATTGTCACCCACCGTTTCGACGGCATCGCGTGCACCTGCTGCAGCACGTTTCGCTGCAGTTTCTACTGAATCACGCACATCGTTGGCTGCCGTAGCGGCTTTTTTGGCTGCATTTTCCATTTTATCTGTTATGGTTTCGCTTACCTTTTCAGTGTTTACTTTCAGCTCAGTTTTTGCCGTTTCGATATCTTCTTCGACATGCGCTGCTTGCTTCGTCAAGTCCTCTTTTAGCTCACCTGCCGCCTCGTTAACAACTGCGATCTTTGTCTCGACTATATTCTTTACTTCTGCATCAACTTCATCTACTTTATTTTCTATTTTATGCGTCAGCTCATTGGCTTTAACTTCTATTTTTTGCATTTCGTTCTTAATTTCCTCTCCGACACCACTGGCATGCTCCTCATCTGAATTATGACTTTGAGCAAAATTATTTAGTGTTTCATTAGATTTACTTGTCAAGCCATCCATTTGCTCTTCCAACGAGTCGAGTGTGCTCTCCGTGTCTTCGCGTTCAAGTGACGCCGCCTTAACATTATCGGTCACATCGACACCATTGTTTATGAAACGTATTTCGTTTACAACAATAGTGCTATTTAACGGATCTGTTTTGGTGTTGATTTCGACTGTCAATTGCTCGTCCTCCTCAAACGGTAGCGGTGCAGTTGCAGTCAGTGCTTTAAATGGTGAAAAAGAAGAAAAGTAAGTGTTTATAAAAAATAACATTTGAGTTTTATTATAAATACCAACCCGTTTTATGCTCCCTTTCGCCCTCCGTGCTCTCAGATATATTTTCCAAACTATCCATAAGCGCCGGCGATGTGCTCTCAATGTGGTCATGATCCATTGCGGCTTCATAGGAGAAATTGCGTAGCGGTGTTGTCTTTTTGATGGTGGTCGGTGTACTGCCAGTTGTGCTGCTCTCCGGATAAGGCGTATGTGGTCGCAACAATTTATCGGCTGTTGGTGAAGGCTTTTTGCTTAATGCTGTTGGCGAAAATGTAACGGAATGTGCCGATTTGATAGAATGAATAGATTTGATGGATTTTATGGATTTTATCGAGTTCGTTGGTGATTTTGCTTCATTGTGCACTAAAGCAGCTGTGGCAGCTATTATGTGTTTGGGTTCTTCAGTGGGTTCACTGTCGCTCATGTCTAGATTGCCGTTAGTTTCGGTTGGTTTGGTTTCATTGTCATTGTTTGTCTCACTGGCAACAGCTTCTTCCTTTGTGTGCCTCTGTTCATTTTCCATGCTTTCTTTTTCTTGTGTTTTTTCGTGCTCATCTGTTTTTGTTGTACTGCCAGCGCTTGCCAGGTTTTGTGCTTCTTCCTTCGTCTCACTTAGATTTCCATTAATTTTGTCAGCAATTGTTTTGATCGCTGTATTTTTCTCTGCCACATCAGTCGGCTCATCTCTTTCGCCATTTGCCAACACTTTACTGTTCACATCCTCGCCTCTTTCACCATTTGTCAACGCATTACTATTAACATCCGCTAACTTCAAGGCTGCTGCCTCAACTCCTCCACCATCTTTACTTTCAACTTTGGTTGCACTGCTCACCCGACTGCGACTTTTACCACCACCCGCACCATTCACCAAATTCGCAGGCATCACAAACGTGCGACTAGCAAAACGATGTGGTTCAGCGCTGGGTCCCACACTTGCTGACATCGTAGATGAACGCGGTATGCCATGTACTAATATATGCTTATTACCTACCGCAACGTCGAGTAAACGCAAATTTTTGAATTTCGAAATCTCACGAAACGTCTTCAAGTGATGTCCACTCTCTGAGAATGTCGTATAGAATTTATTCGCTTTCGTCAACACAGCGTAGAATGAGAAACCCTTCAGCAACTTCCAAATTGGACCATTTTCCTCGCTATCATAATCGTAGAAACGTTGAAAGATTAGACTCTTCGTGCGCACCGATTCGATGCTGCGATAAATGCTGCCCGCATTGGTCACAATAAATATATCATTTGTCTTCGAAATGTGCATGAATATAATTTGTTCTGTGGGACCCAGATTTTGTTGCAATTCGGTGAATTGTGAGAACACAAAGTCATTCAGATGTCCAGCAAAATATAGCTTGCCTGTAGTGGTAAGCACCAGCGTCGACTCGGGGCCACAAACAAATTGTTGCACGGGTGCGCCGAGATCGATTTCGAATGGCTTCTGCACGGTGTGTCCAGCGGGCATGCCCAACTGGTAATTTTGATTGGAACCCCAGCCAATAAGGCGACCAAAACCTGTATTGGAATATAGAAATTGTTAAATATATTTCCAAAAATAAAAAAGTAATCTACTCACTGGTCATCAGCACAAAGTGTTCATCGCCAGCCAGCACGTGCGTATAGCACTCGGCATCTTCATTCTTTGACAGACAATCGTCCAGATCTTCAATGCGAAATGGTTTGCGTATAATTTGACATGACTCACCGTCAACGGTGGCAATCGTAAAATTGCGCGTCACCTTCGCATTTTTTGGAAAAATGTTGCGTCCAGTGTAGAATAATTCATTTGAATCTAACGGTTAATAAAGTGTGTGAATTAAGTGTTTGAAAGTATAAAGTGATGACACTTACGTGTGAGTATTATGGACCAATCGTTGCCAAAAGCAATGTCGGCTATTTTCAAACCCAACGTCTTCAGTGATTTTACGCATGTCGGCTTCGTAATTATATCGCCATGACTAGTGCTATTGTGATGTTTATTGCTATTACTGTTGTTGTTTTGGTTTGATGGACTGCCAATACCGAGTTGGCCATAGTGATTTTCACCCCAAACAAATAAGCGTCCACTTTCTGTAATGTGAGACATTAATTGCATTAGTCTAGCACTCTTTCTATGCACTCAAAGTGTTGGGGGTGTCTTTGTGACTTTGAAGAAATAGAGACCTATGCACATATAGTAAATACGAGCGGAAATTGGTACATATAAATTTATATAGAGTATGTGGTGTTTTCGAGTATTTTGTGGTGAACTTAAAAAGTTTCTCTAATTAGCGTTTAATATAAAGTGCCGTTTTTCCCTTTCTTTAACTAACTTGTCATATAAAATACAGAACATGAGTGTTCTTTTATTCGCTTTCTTTTCATTCGATTGACAATTATTTTCTTCTTCTTTGCGTTTTTCTTTATTAATGTTTGAGAAGAAAGAGCTCTATTAAGATACTAAAACAAATCTTACTTATGTGTGTTGATTTTGACCGTCTATAACCTCCAAAATTCATACGGACGCGGAGTAAAGAGATGTAATATACTATTTTTACCAACGACATCTATATTAAATGATGATTTTTTTTTTCAATTTCCTTTCAATAAATGGAAGTAACTGGACACCAAAGAACAAAGGTTAGGTTAATCTGTTAGGCCAAAAATCCACACATGGACCAGTTTTGGTCCTTTGCGATACCAGATAGAGTGCCGTCACGTAGTTAATAAAGAGTTATCATCGTTAAGGATGCCTGCGCTTGACACGAATTTCAAAAGGTTGTGTGGTTTCATTAACGAAATCTCTTCCAGATTATCGTAGTGTGAAGTGAAGTCTTCGCGATCTTTCAGCCCGTGCGACGCCACCAGACAGTGACTAGTGAGTATGCCGACCATGTTCTTATATTTCCTTCCATTGAGCATCTATAGAAATCTCGTGTACTTCTGACATAGATTTTTACACCACTTTTGGCAATCTCGCCCTCGTTACCCTCTATGCCCTTGTGGCCTGCACCCAGTAGAAGTAAAATCGTCTATTTCTGGTGGCTCGTCACTTTCGAATTCTCAGTGAAAGCAGTTGATGTATCGGTTCTCGGGTCGAATCGGGGTTGTACAATTAACGCTGACCTCCAATCAGATATGTGGTGTGTTCAAAAAAATAACGGGAATTTTAATTTTTTTGAAAATAGATATATTTATTCATTCGTCTACATTTACATTGTCACCTCAAAAATAGCAAAAATAGGCATTATTAAACCTCCAATCAGATACGTTGTCTGTTCAAAAAATAACGGGAATTTTAGATTTTTGAAAAAAAAATATTCATACGTTGTCACCTCAAAAATTGTCTCCATTCGTTATTATGTCGTCGAAATACTTCTCAAACTCGATTTTGGGATAAGTTTTGGCCTTTTCAGCCATTTCCCATATGCATGTAAAACGACGGCCCTTTCAAGATGTGTTAAAGTGAAAAAATATATTTTCCTATCTTTTACGAATTTTGCATTATAATGTGGTAACAATGATATTATTAAATCTCCAACAATCTAATATATAACGTTATTATGTCACAATAACAAAATAAGATGCATCACCTGTCGTCAATAAACTTCCAACTATAGGCCTGTCACTACCAAATATATTTCCCAGCAAGCTAAACTTCTATTCCATAGCTCTTTATTATCATTTTCATTTACACCACGACCTAAATTCGAATCCAACGTATGTTTCCAACGCCTTGAACGCAATCAGAAATGTAATTAGAATTGAATACTTCAAATTGTCGACCTATTTTCCAGTTTGTTTGTATGTAACGAATTATAAAAAAACGTTGCCTACATTTAGGGTGAGATCGAATGAGTACATTAATCAAGATAAGAGAATAGAAAAGTTTTCTTCCACTTAAAGAAAAAAAAAATATTATCCAATTAAAAATCTTTACTGCTACCGGGACATATAAAAATGTGCTTTAGCACAAAAAATATATTTGTTTAAGTATATAGTAGAAGTGAAGCCGCTGCGTATGAGTGATTTCAGTTGGAGAGTATTTTAGATGGGATGACTTTTGAAGCATATTATTTGGCTATCTGCGATGTAAATAATTTTTAATAATCAATTAAGTTGATTTAACACTTAGAAATTATTGTTATAACAGCTTTGTACTATATTTTTATTCAAAGTGAAACCAAAAAAAATAAATTTTCTCAAACAAAATCATTTTTATGTGGACTTCTGTAATCTCAATTGCTCAAGAATCCCAATTTTATGTTTTATATAGTTTCATAAATATTTAATGCATTAGTTCACACTTGTGCTACTGCTTTTGTTACTACCTTCATATATATATAATTCATATAACCATATAAAAATTATTGCCCCGACATTACTTGCCACGCAATCTACTCGCATGTACTAATTCTTAAAGTTGTGCTACTTTTCGTCTCTTCTTGTAAGCAACAAGAAATTCTGGGGTCATGTTGACAGGAAAATTGCATGTTAAATGCAATTTATGAAATTACTTAACTATTTACTTTTACTTTCGCTTTCCGTTCAAGTCCACTCTGTCGCATTAAACTTGCATTTAAACACTTGAACTGTTTGTCAATTGCCTAATTTTCTAGGCTAACTAGGCTAAAAGCAAGAATGAGTACAACAAATGTTAAATTGAAACGTATATTAGTACACAAAAAAGAAAAAGAAATCAAGTAAGGAAATGCTGAATTCGGGTGTAGCCGAACTATATTTACTCTCAAATTCTAGGTTACGCTTATTTTGCCTTTTTACGCTGTTGAATGAGTTTAATTAATTTTCTGTTCTGAAACCATAAATGCTAAATAAAAAAAACTAAGGTTCTTCTCAATTATATTATTTTCTATACAAAAAAGAGACTTTACTTCCCTTAAATCATTTCTAAACAATATCGAATAAGGATTATGCTTTATTTCACAGTGTAATGGTTCACTTATTAAATTTCTACGAATGTTTTTATCTACTTTAAAATTCTAATCACAAAAATAAAACAAATTATTGGCAATTAAGTATTAATGTTGCAGATTCTATCTTGATACTTCACTTCTAATGACAATTCGCCATACTGCAGCCATTGTATACACACATTGTATAATTAAGGTGAACAATTGGTTATATAGAGTCAGTTGAACATTATTTGATATGAGTTTAGAATATAGAATTTTTTTTTAGAATATGCAAAATATTTTACTTTATTAAGGGTTTCAGAGTGGGTTTCAGAGGCTAATAACAAGGGTATTTTTACAATTTTTTTTTAATATATACAATCATATATTTAATTTAAACAATTCAGCGTATGAAAGATACATGTTTAAACAGTATTTTGTGAAATTTTTATTTATAAATTCCGAAAACTCAGCACTCAAAGCACCTGTCCAAAAAAAGGTCTTGCCGTGGACCTCATAACTAATCTTTGGTTCATCCAAAAACTAAAAACCAAAAATATTTCGATAGTAAATGGATATATCTAGTTAATGAACGAAGGAAAAAATAAATTATTGAAATTTGAATTTTTGCCAGAGTTTTAACCTATCCTTCCTTCATTCATTATTCGTTTCATAACTTTTTAAGTTATCGTGTCCACCGACTTGAAAAATGAGTCTCATCGGTGAAGATGATATTCCGATGAAAATCTGGATCATTTTCAGGTTGTTGCTCAGCCCAATTCGCGAACATACGACGATTTTGGTGGTTAAGTGGCTTCAGTTCTTGCGTCAATTTGATCTTGTAAGAATGTGGGCCAAGATCTTTTCGCAAAACTCGCCACAACGTCGTCACAGAGATGCCCAACGCTTGAGAACGACGTGTGAGAGACTGATTTGGGTCTTCCTCAATTTATGCGCTAGCGGCAGCAATATTCTCTACACTACGGGCACTTCTTTGTCTCACTGGCACGGGAACATTTTGTACTGTACCTGTGGATTCACATTTTTCCCATAGACGCTCAATTTTTGATCTGACAGGAGGATTATGACGACCATAAATTGTACCTAGCGCTTTTAAAGTTGAGGCCACTGACTCCGAATTTTGGTAGTAAATTTTAATAATTTCGACTAGTTATTGGATCGTGTATTCATGATGAAACTGTACTGATGGCAAAACCTTACTAATGTCAAAAGTGCGAAAAAAATATGGCGACGTATGCTGTCCCTATCGGTCTACTTTTGTAGGGTCCCTTTTGAAAAACTTTTTATTAACATAATAATTGGCCAAGTCGGGATTTTAGAAGCCAGTGGCTGATTTGTACATTTATTTTTAAAACCGTTAGAACCCAAATAAAAACTTATGTTAAAAATTCGACATCTATAGTTTTTAAAAAATTGTATTGAAAATATTATATTTTTCTTGCCTTGCCTTCGAAACATTTTCGATAGTAATGTTAACAGTAATCAGTCGAAAATTTTATGAATTATTTGTGAATTTATTTTACAATATATCTTGGATAATGTTTTGAGCTTGAACAGCTGAAAAGTGTTAGCTACCAAAGAATTTGAGAGAAGCCTGATTTTTGTTCAAAATAAATATCCGTGGTTTTAAATTTCTACGACAGTATATTTAATTTTAATTCGCAATAATACGAAAAACGACTCAGTTTTTAATGTTTTTAGCGTGTATTCCCCAAACTATCGGGTCTACGGGTGCGATTTTATATTATACTTCGCACGGGCTTAAACAAATATTTTGAAATTTTGTTCAGCAAGCAGCTGCGAGCGCTCTTTACTCGACTCTGTGGCACCCGATTGCGATGCGAAGAGAATGATTTGCAAGACGATTTTCAGTTTCAGATTAAGATTCTCCATCACGGAGTTTTTTTGATACCCTCACCTGATAACTATGAGAGATAACTAAGATGAGATTCTATCAATAAATATAGCCTATGTTACACGGGGTGAATGTTGCTTTACAATGGTGTAAGAACAGTAGTTTTTGAGTTTATTCAATACAAACGAACATATAAATCTTTCCTCTTTATAATAGTAATATAGATTAAGCATTTTCAACTTGGCCGAGGTCTTCCGATTTTTTTATGGAATGTCGCTTGAAAGCATTAATATTTTATTATAATACATTAGTTTTTCTCGGAGGACACGCACTACTAGATATGCATTTTTCTATAAATCCATTTATCATATAGGTAGTCATAATTTCCATTTCTAAACTATTGGGGAGAACCCCCTCACAAACTAACAATAATTGTCGTGCTTTTATTGTTGTAAAATTCATATTTAGGTGTATATGAAGACATTACAATGCTCGCTTATTCGAAACACGCAATTTGTTGATCTTTTTCTGTTGCTTCTGTGTTATCCAATTTGGAAATCGAATGCTACTTGCCACCAGCAAATATTTTCATTGCTACATGCGCACAAATATTATTGACAAATATTAAGTGACCAAACGAAAATAAATTTCTTTTGCGTGCAATCGAACGAAATATATTATTTATAAAATATATGTATACATATAACTGTATGTATATACGTGTATTTACATATAACTATATTTTAGAATATTTTTTTCATATATTTTTTTTCGATTTTTACCACAAATGACCGCACTCTGATGCGGTCCAGATATCAAACGTTTAACCGGATCGTTTTTGATGTAGAAATAACTCTGCGTGTTCTCCGCCAAATGCGATTTGCCGAGCGTAAAAATGGCGCCAGTGTTCGGTATATCCATTTTGTGGTTTAAATTTTTAATTCCTTGATTTTTAATGCAAAACACACTTTGTTAATAAAGAGTGAAATAATATTTTTTTATTTTTATTTTATTTTATGCACTCATTTGCTTTAATAAGATTTTTTTAATGTCCACTTCACTTTTGTTGCGCTTTTGTCACACATACCGTTTTCCGGTCATAAATCGCTGACGGAAATCATATACGCGCAAAAACAACAACAATAAATCGATTTTTGTTGTATCGTTCTCTGTTTTAGTATGCACTGCACACTCTAAAACCGTTAGCCGTGCAGTGCTAGTAAGCCAAACGCGTTAAAAAATTATAATTTAGCATACATATAGGTGCAAGAGCATGCCAGCACTATGCAAGTGCATATAACGGCAGCGCCTGTTACACCGGTCACTTTAGGTATTTCTGCTTTTTTTGTACCGTTATTTCTGTTATATATTGTTTTTGTATGCTCACTCTCTTTTGGTTTTTGTTTTTGTTTAACTAATGTTGTTGTTGTTGTTGTTTTCCTACACTCCCGTTAATTTTGTGTTTGCGTGCGCGTCACGTTTTGTATGCTTCGCGTTGTTACCGGCGACGCGCTGGCGTCTAGCGGCTAGTTACTGAGCGTTCTGTGTGCTGTGGTCAGTCGGACGGTTGCTATTAGACTGGACATGCGGCAACCAGAGTGGCCACAGGATAGCCGTTAAGGCGACCACGACGCGACTTTCGCTGTTGCTTCTATTTGACGCTGGCAGGCACTTAACTGTTGTTTTTCAACACTCAAATGTCGCTTGATGCATGTGTGTGTGTATAAGTGTGTGTGTGTGTCTTTCGTAGTATTAGTTGTAGTGTGGTCTAAGGAGTTGCACGACTGATTATAAATACATAGAGGCTAATGTATATGCATGAATCTGTAAGTGTATGTGTGTATGTATGTTTGTATGTATATATGTATGTTTAAAGTCCTCTATGTATATTTGTTAGTAAGTCTATGTATGACTTCACTACTTCGCTTTGTAAATTTCTTCGAATTTAGGACATTCATTCACGTTTCATTCTAGTATTGGCCGTTAAATAGTTGAAAATAACTGTAACTTGTACTTGATTATATACTATATGCAATACTTTGAATGCGTGTATGTGTGTGTGTGTGTGTGTAAGTGTTCCTTACATTTCATTTTAGCCTTTTTTGCTTTGTCCACTTTGCATGCCCCCATTTTCGTGGCACGCGGTTCCACCTTCTGAAACGCACTTTGGCGCCCAAACCAGCTTGTTGTTGAACAGCTGTGCGGTGTTGGTTTCGTTCTCCGCGCGGTAAACGTCAGTAGTTAAGTGGACGGTACGTTGTGAACGCTGCTGCTGTCTGTCATTATTGTGAAGACTGCTTTGGACTGGACTCTTTTCTTCGTACTGTTTTTTTTTCAGTGAAATTGTCATCCACGCTGTGTACAGTGATTTGTGATTTACAAAATACAAACATGTAAATTTGCTACACACATGTGCACATGCTTGGAGGTTTAACAGTTATATATGCAAATAAATTTAAGTTTTGTTGTGTGTTAGTATATATGCATATATTACATATGTATATCTGCTGAATTTTCTATAATTTGTATATTTATTCTATAAACACATTTTATTTATTTAAATACATACATGCATACATCTAATACATATGTATAACACATTCCCATTCATCACTTTTTTCTTCTCTCTTTCAGCGGCACTTTCCTTTTTACTGCGCGCAGACGTCCGTGTAAGAGATTTTGGGGTAAGATAATTGCTTTGTTGTGGCTATTTTTTTTTTGGTTGCACTCACACATATACATATTCGATGCCCATAAATACATACATATTTACATACCTTTCAATTTCTATAGTATTGTTGTACTATACTTTTGTTTGGTTAAACTTTTTTTTGTTTTCAATTAATAACAGTATCTTTGTACTCGTTGCATCCAATACGATTGTAATGATTATTTCATTTGTTGTTGTTAATTGCGTAGTCCACAGAGTATAATAATAACGGCGGTAAATATCGCAAATACATACACACATATATATATCATATGCATATAATACAACTGTATGTGTTTATGCGTCATCGGCATTTCTGCTGGTCATCGCTATTTTGCGAACATTTTTTATTTATTTATTTTTTTTATTTAATTCGAATAAATGCAATGTTTTGCAGCTTTGTATTGTGCTCTATGTACTATAATAATGTAAAGTAATGCTTAAATATTATATACAGTGTTGGGAAAAATATTAAAAACAGTCATAATTATCGAAAAAATACTATTTCTCGTCATTGACTCATACCACCAATATCCTCTCTGCACGTTTTACATACTTTTAGGAGTAGTTAATTCCATACCGAGACTATCCTGGGGGACGTAATATTCTCACTCTCTTTGAGTTCAAATTTAATTCTACAGAAAATATATAGATTCCGACGTAAGTTTTTGGATAAAATACTATTTTTAATTATTTATTTTTTTTTTCGAAAACTTGCGTTTGACTGAAATATTATTTTAGTAGTGAAATATCCTAGAGCAATTTAATGAATTGCATATTTTTAATTAAATACCCTAATGTGATTTATGGCGATTTCTAATGTTACTCATACGTCCCGTTGCTCGAATCTTTTTATACTCTCGCAACATAAGTTGCTAAGAGCGTGTTATAGTTTTGTTCACATAACGGTCGTTTGTAACACCCAAAACTAAACGAGTTTGATATAGGGTTATATATACCAAAGTGATCAGGGTGAAGAGTGGAGTTCAAATCAGAATGTCTGTCTGTCCGTCCGTCCGTCCGTCTGTGCAAGCTTTAACTTGAGTAAAAATGAAGATATCTTGACGAAAATTGGCACAAATATTCCTTATGACCGTGAGAGGGTTACAAAATCGATCCACTGCCACGCCGAAAACACATAAATTGTCATAACTAAGCTCTAAAATAAAGTTATAAAAGTAAAATTTGGAATAAATGATCGCACTATGAGGGGGCATATTTGAATGTAAGTTTTTTTTGGAAAAGTGGCCATGGCCCCGCCCACAAATAGGTTTTTTGTATATATCTCGCAAACCAATAAAGCTATATCAACCAAACTATCTACAGTCATTTCCCTTACGCACTCCATCACACACCACAAAAATAGTGGAAATCGGATAATAACCACGCCCACCTCCAATACAAAGGTTATGTTGAAAATTACTAAAAGTGCGTTAACTCACTAACGAATAACATCAGAAACCCTAAATTTGGCAGAAGAAATGGCGGAAGGAAGCTGTACTCAGATTTTTTTACAAATTGGAAGAATTCAGTGCCTTCGTGTAATTTTTCACCGAAAATATCGGTAAATATCTCAGATATCTTATTTTAATTCAGATGGAATCTTTTTCCTCTAATAGTGTGTCTCTGTACCAAAAATGATTAAAATCGTTACATAACTTCCACTAGCTCGTATATACTTAATTAAAGGTTTTTCAAAAATACGATGGGCTTAATAGTGAAATCGGTTCTGAAATTATCTCAGTCCTCATATACTATATATGATGATTTTCGTTTTTCTATTGGACTTTATGCCGAATATATGGGTCAAATTGTGTGTTATATTAATAAAATTGCAACAATAAATTGCACCCGAACTTAGCCTTTCCTTACTTGTTTATATTTAATGTTTTTTTGCATTTTCAATTAAATATTCTTAATTGATTTATGGTGATTTCTAATGTTACTCATACGTCATGTTGCACGAATCTTTTTAACTTCTGAATGAATATTTTCTTATTTATAAACCTCGATTAACTAGATGATAACATTTTTCCGATCGCTACTATATAGTATATGTACTGTAGAAAGAGTTGCAAAAATAGAATTAATTTCTTCCGAAAATATTAAATTTCGGGAAATTGCGTGGTGAAAAGGATGCGAGTGGTCGATTTATAAGGTTTCTGCGAAGAACACTACTGTATGACTAGAATAAATTGGATTTTAAGGGCTTCGGCACAATGTTTTGTCGTTGTTGTTGTAATGGTTATCTAAGTTACCCGGTGGAAGGAAAAGTGCCAGTTAATTGTCAACGAGATTATCATTTCTAATCATCAAATATTCGTATTTTTGTTGTTGTTTGAAGAATAGAATTTTTGAAAGTAAACAATATTATACATCACTATGGTTCTTTCCAATCCTCGTACTTATTCTAAAATTCATTATTAGCACTTTCGAAACTACTTCCCGTATTTTACTTTACAAATTATCGATTAGAACATTTCCTCTTTCGTCACAATTTACACCACAAACATCATTGGTTAAGCCCAATATGATAGAGTGTTTATGACTAATGATTGATTAGTTTGTACTCAATTGTAGGTAAATATATAAGTACAATCATACATATGTTTGTATCTATATATAGGGCCTGTCGTTGTCATCATCCCTCTACCCTTTGTAGTTAATTTAAATTCGTTCTGGCTGCGGTCGGTAATCAAGAAAATGTAAATGTGTTCGTATTACCCTTGAATTACGCTAATAAATTTCATTAATTTTGCCAAATTCGGACTAAATTTTGTTTTGACGCGCACTCGTGAGTGTTACACACTATAAATTAATATATATTTAAATACATACATATATAGTCGTTTTGGTATGCTCCAGCTCAAAGAATTTGCATAATCACAAATTCCTTGCCAATTCTACGCCTATATATAGTCAACCATAAAGATGGTTCATAATTGCTTGAGAATATAATTTTATGGTTCCAAAAAATATATATTGAATTATTCTTAATAAGAGCCTGAGTCCTTTTGCCTTAGAATCAGAAGAGTTTCAAAAGATGTGTAAGTGAGAGTTTAGATTATTCTACATAGTTCACTAAATGACATCCGTAGATCTTCAGTATGTTCCGGTTGTTTGACCTAATGTCTAACCTGGATTTAATTTTTGGACTAAAAATTCGAGGGTCCGAAAAATAGTTTTAAAAACTAGAATCGCTGTTATAATAAATATTCTTCAATGAAAAATATCGATTTAATTCCGAGCACTATAGAGTATACTCCGACCCTTATGGCAGTTTGGTTTTATCGCTTATAAAGGCAACTTTAACTCTCTACACATTTTGAGGTTAGGTTACTTACATTACTTCTAATGAATCATCATATAGACACATCGTTCTGCCTAACCGCAGACGTAATGAATGTATAAAAAACATTCCTTCTCATACAAAAAAAGAATTCTTCTCGATAGAATTGTCTTACTTGATATTTTACTTCATCTAATTCAATAAAAAAATTGTTTGGAACAAAATTTATTTTTTACTTTTTGAAAATTTTATGTACCACCCTAATGCATCTGAGTGAAATTATATTTCCCCATTTTTTTCGTCTGCATAAATTTTCTGTGTTAATTATGCGTGGGTGGTTTTACACTTGAAATGTTTTCTTGTTCTTACGTGTAATTCTGCTATTTGCATTTGCTTTACAATCGTTAAGTCCGATTTTATAGCGACTTTTATCCAACCACATCCGCGACGACTGTGCGTTAATTACGCATATTAATGTGATTACGAAGAGCCCATTTACTATTCCTTTTAAATACGCATATGACCTTGAAGTCAAGCAATTTTGTAGCCACATACCCCAGTGTTGTTCTCTTGAAATAGTTACCAATGCTCGGCGAAATCACTACCTCTAGCACTTGGGGTCTACAGAGGGTGTTTCTTAGTGAAATTAAATATTTGTTAGTGAATGGGATACAATGTTGTCTAAAATTACGATCTTACATCATTTCAGTAGCTCTACGGTTATACATAGGTATTTGTATATAGGGTGGCATTACTAGTGACTATATCGGCGGAATTAACTCGAGCTGAGGAAGTCAAATACAATTCAGTGTATTTCTGACTTATAAAGCTTTCTAGGAGAATTGCTGACGATATGCCTTCAATATTAAACTTCAAAAATCAACAAATTTTGAAAAGGTGAGGAGAATAATGTTCCAGAAATCTTCGAATCACCATTAGAGAAAGATTGATGATGATATATGACACTACATTTTCTCAGATTTTTTATACAGGAGATTGTTTGTACGGTTTCTGAAGTCATATCCATTGGCCAGTCCAGTTACATTGTCTTGAATTTATTTAGAACTAATAGTTTTTAATCTTCTCTAATCGTCACCAATCGAGAAATACTGCAAAGTATTGCATTTTGCATTTCTTAAATGCCTTAAACTTCGTTGTAGTACGTTCGTAAGGGAGTAGAGTGTCCAAAGTCTCTTCAATTGCTGTGAAAAAAAAATCAATAAACATTTCAAGTGACTGAGGAATTGGCACTCGGCCTATAATAAAAGTGAAAACGCAACAAATTAAGCAATAAGAAAATTGAAATGACTTTAAATGCCTTTTGATTTGATCCGATATAGTGCTGTGCATGGAAATAGGTACACGTTGCAAAAATTAGATAATTTTTCTTATATTTTAAGTGTTAAACTTCTAATATATTTAGAAAACTTTGCAGTCCACTCAGGTTCATTTGATCCATGCCTCAAAGATCTGGTCTTTAGATCTATATATTTCTTTAGATTGTTATTTTTGTATAACTAAAGACTATATTCTATCCTAACACTGCTAGAACATTATCGAACTCAATAGTTTTCTTATCTTTTCTCATCCAAGCGGAAACTATAAGATATCGCATTGATAAATCTATGCTACAGTAAGAGAGTAGTGACGATTCGTACTATATGTTGATATTGTTGTTGTAATAGTTGTCTAAACCCTTTTTTAAGGGGAATTGTAAGTGTAGAGTTTCGACGGTGTCGTACCCGGGGTCCCGAGTTTTATCCGCTCAAGAGCTTTCTCCAGTAAGTTGTAGAAACCCGTCAGCAAAATGGTCCTTGGAAATTACCTTGATCGATCCTTTAACGGCTCAGAAACTGACCTACAACAACTTTAGTCCTTTATAGAACGATTCATATTTGGTTTGTGATATTAAAAGTTATCGTATGTCCCTATTATTATGGTCAACACAGTACATATCCAAGCAAGTATTGAAATATGCCTTTGCATGTGAACCATTTGAAATGGAAATGTGGCACTCATCTCAGACTTTTGTATAATTTATTTGCAACAAGAAAACCGCATTTCTCATTGCTACACTACCAAGTGCAAGTGCCAATGCGGTCAATTAGAATCAATCACCATTCTTAGGCTGCCATTATAGACGCTATACACATAGTTCAGGAAGAGTTACGACTTTTCTCGGTTATTATTGAAATAATGGCTCACGCAAAACGCACATATAGTTGGTGCGTTATGTTTATAACCCTTTGATGGTAGACTTTAAAATGGCTTACAAAGATTAGTAGTTATTACGGTTTTATCTACTATTACAATGTTTGATTTATAGCGAAGTTCACGAAGAAGATATTTGGAATTTTTAAATTATTTACTTGAACTTGAACTTGATTCTGATGACGCGAGACCTGTGATGGATCTCTCTACCGACCATTGAGAGCAAAATAAAAGCAAATAATTTTCTAAAACGGTCGCCTTGTCGCTTTTACCTGTTCACCTTTTATCGATAGAGTTGAAAGAGATCAGATCCGAATAATAAGATGGATGCAGAAGTAATTTCAATCCCAATTCATGCGATTCCATGTAATATTCCATATACTTCTTAAACTATAAATGAGTTTAACGGCTGACTAGTGCATCTTTCTACGCTTTGGATTCAGTTTATCGCATGCAGAGTCCATTTGGTTGTCGATGTCCGTAGTTGTCGTGAAGTCCGTAGATAATTGTGGGAGTCATATGTCATCCATTGACACATATCGACGCAAAACATCGGTCTTATTGAAATTGAAATTTAGACACCAACCTGCCATTTATATATAAGTATGTCAGGCAACTAAAACGAAGCATGGAAAGTATCAATTTTAGTCTACCTTTCGGCTATGTTGGTATTCGGAATGCACAGAAAACGAATAAATTTTCAGGGAGGCTTTTTCATGCGGAAGCTTGGACTTTTTGCCAAGTTAGTAGGTCGCAATATTTCTTACTATATACATATTTATATTACATATGAAGCGGCATAGTCTGTGTGCAGTCTGTCCACATTACAAGCTCGTTATTTAAGCTCTGCCAGAATATATGCTACGTTTTTGTGGACTCACGTGACGTTGACCTCTTGAACTGCATATTTATGTGCGGAAAATGAAATAAAACTTCATTTGCTATCACTTTTTGTTTGGGAAGTTTCAATTTCGTTTTAAAGTTGAGTGTTATTGTTGGTATTTGGTTGGGTCAAAAAGTGCAATAGGTGGTAGACGCTGAAATTTTCATCGTTGGTCAATTTTGGTATGTGTGAATTTTTATTGGTGTAGGATAAATGATTGTGTTGGGTGCATTGAACTTTGCCATGTGTTGATTGATTTTTGTAGACCTCATTTACTACTTGTGAGCACAATGTAGACCCATGAAGACATGTATGCAGATAGCTCTGAATTTATTATTACTAGGTTGGTTTGATAGGTCGGAGTGTTTTTCGATTTGTCGATGGTGAAGTCAGTCTTAGAAGATCGTTGGATTTGAAATGATTAACAGTAGTAATGGAGATGATATCGACATAGCTTAGATTACTCTGGTAGGCTGTAAAGCCACACATAGACCAATTTTAGTCCTTTGCGATACCAGATGGAGTGCCGTCACGTAGTTAAAGAGGAGGGTTATCATCCTTTAGGATGCCTGCGCTTGTTGCGAATTTCAAAAGGCCTTGTGGCTTCAGTAATGAAATTTCTTCCGAAGCCGTTGTCTTGATAATGCAGGACACTCACAGAAAAGGTGCTCAATTGTTTCTCTGGTGCCTTGCTCTTGACATTTCCTGCAATCTTCGCGATCTATCAGCCCCATCTTTTAGGCGTGCGCCGCCACAAGACAGTGACCAGTGAGTAAGCCGACCATATTCCTACATTTGCTTCTATTGAGCGTCAGTAGAAATCTCGTGTACTTCTTATCTACCGTATTACACATAACTTTTGCGGTTTTGCATACCGGTAGAATCTTCCAGCGCGCTTTCAACTTTTTACCAAGTTTCTGTCTAGAGATATCGACATAAAGTTCACCTAAAAATTTCACCAGGCCAGAAAGTGTCGGTTAACTGTAAGACCATGACTGCAAGACCATAAGTGTAAGGATGAATGAGCTTCAGTTACCAGATACAACAAATAGCTACAATAGACTACAAGTGGAGTGTTGTGTTCTAGGTGTTACTAGTATACGACAGTCGAGTCTACGTAGAGAGGGACCTGGATTTATAACTGGCCAAGGATTGTCAACTCGGCAAAATTTTTCAAAACTTATGAGACTTTTTTATGCCACTATACGACGTCTTTTCTGCAGGGTCCAGGAATCTGCTCCTAAACCTTTGGGTCTGCAAAACTGGAATATATTCCTCTTTATAAACTTTCATAAAAATTTTGAGTAAAAATACAACAACATTTTTTGGACACCCCACAACAACATCTTTCTGAAACCCGAAGATTTCTCACAATTTTAGCTGAAAGTTGAGAAAAAAGAGTTGAATTTTTCTAAATATTAGGTCTACAACTTTGCTTCCTCCGTTTTCCGATAGATGTCTCTAGGGTCAAGCACTGGTCGATTAAATCGATTAAGTCGTTTTATATCGATCTGGGACATTTGTGTCAACATTAACCCAACAAAATATTTGTAGAGATCTGTTTGCATCCCAAACTTATTCTCAACTGAAAATGTCACTTTTTGAGCCGAATCCTCGACATTTGCGGGAAATTTTGCTTTTCTTTTTTAATTCCAAGAAAAGTGCGGCTGAGGCTCATAGACATTTGTAACAGCGACATTTGTAATCGTTTTTATACAAAAAAACTTTAATTTACAAAAAAAAAAAAACGGCAGAAGCAAAGTTGTAGACCTAATAGATATTCTTAGAATAGCAATATAAGGGATCTCTAACAATTGTTTTCGGAGAATGTCTCAAAAAAGATATCTGAGGAAACTCTCATAATTTCAGAAGAGCATAATTATATGAATTTTATGTAGATTACGAAATGATCTTTCATCTAATATTGTGTAAATTTCTCTCTAAAACTGTAGAATAGGCTCGATACATATCAAACCACCCTCATATATTTGTGTTTCCCATAGTTCTTCTGACATGTTTATTGAACCGTTGCTGTCTTAACAATCACTATCTTAGCTTATAGTAGTTTTGCTGCCTAATTTTCGCTGCTTAAATATTTATGTACGAAGTAAACAATGAGCCAACCTAAATAAAAGCTTAATATACATTACATTTCACCTTATTAAGGTAAGAAGTCCGGCGCGTTTTGTTGATATGTTGATCTAAGGCTATCGATCGATATTTCTTGGCTTAAAATAACATTGATTATTGTATACTAACAGCAAAAAAATTCCTTAAACATACATTTCTACATATCTACTAAGGAATTGGTCATTGACATCGTTGAATTATTTAAATTGAAAGCTAAAATTCATTTGTTTGCCACTGTGCGATACACTCGACTCGTACTTCCTAAAGCTTTTATTGTATAAAGAAACCAAACCTAAGTTCTCTGTTGCTTTTTGTTTTTTTTTTTTACTGTTCGGAAGAAACCAGGCACGCAAACACCTCCTTCGGCACGCATTGCCGCACGTTTAAAAATAAATGCAAACGGCTAAGACAGGAAGTCGTGAAGTGCAAAAGCATTCGGTTTGACCTTCAGCTCTTCCAAACGTGGAATGTGCGGCGCTTTCCCGCCAACATAATGGGTATTTTTAAAAGGATTCGTGGAGTGTGTTGTTCGGTGGTGGCAAATGTAATGATGATTAGCAGGGAAAAATAAATATTGTGGCATACGGTTTCTCTTTCGTTTGCCCTTTGACCTTAAGCGTAATGTATATGTCTATGTTTGCTACGCTTTCGCAAGCGGAAGTTGTATTTTCTATCGCGATTTTCGTCAACTGCAAAAACAGCATCTAAGGCATGCGTGGAAATATGCAGAGTTGCAAGTAAATAAATAACCATTTGCACTTCGTGGAATGTGTGTTTAAACACACGAATGACTTTTTGATGCCTCTTGGCAACGTGTAACCGGAAATAGGCTTCAGTATTGAGGAAGTAAGCGTTTCAAGAAATGAAAATAGTAGAGACCTTTTAATTTATGTGGAAGAAAATGCATTTATGAGGAAAAACATTTAATTTTGAGTAAGTTACTTAAGTTGACTTGTCATATATATGAGGTTGTCCAGGAGGAAAAGTTAGAAATATACAATTTCATGGATTGTTCGAAGAAACTCATTAAATAATTAACTAATTGGTGTATTCGTTCTCAGAAAGTGGCATAACTCACTCATCCTTTAAAAATTTTAATGAGGTTTGATGATCTTATTAGTCGGAAGATCTAAAGGCGAATATAGAACTTTGCGTTGATAAATGGTTCTATCCGAGAGATTCGAAGAGTCATAACGAATAAACAGCCCATACAAAACCGCTTTAACGAAAAGGAATCGTATGACTTTATACTCTCTTTTTTCTCAAATAATATAGTTATGCTTTTCATAAAGATTGCATTTGAATTATAAATATAAAAAAGTATGTTTTTTCTTATTTCTCTATTCTTAGTCAAATGATAATAATGCAAAATGAGTGAGAGTACAGAAGGAATACCTGAAAAAACATCCAGTGAGAATGCCGAATTGATCGAAGCAGCAGAAAATAGTACCTCCACAACAGCTGCGACACCAACGTCAACTTTACCACATGAAAAAGCAGTTTCAACTACCTCAAGCGAACAAAATGAAGAATCTTCCACAACGGCAGAGCAAGAACCAAACACTTCCGAGATTATAAATCTAGAGAAATCCGAGAGCGAAAATGTAGTCGATCCCACAGGTCCTTCAGAAGTTGATGAAATCCAACTAAAGGAGAGCGCAGTTGAGAGTGCAAAAGTTAGCAGTGAAAAGAGCGAAGAAGAAACAGGGGCTGATAAAGATGAAAAAGAATCCAATAACACCCACGCAAGTCCAAAATCAACAGAAGCAGCTACAAAGGCCCAATCATCAACTGCAACACCGTCGACAGAAGCGCAGTTGGACGATAATTACGCGCAACATGTGACGTATGAAGCCGATGGCAGCGCCATCTACACAGATCCCAATACGAATTCTCGCTACAAATGGTGTACAACGGAAAATAATTGGTTGCCTTGTGACGCTGAGCATACTGACAGTGCAACCACAACGACGAGCACTGAAAACCCCTATGAGAATGAGCACTACAAATGGTGCAGTCAAAGCCAAAAGTGGATACCGAAAGTGCAGCAACAAACCACTGAAACTGAGCATTACAAATGGGATGCGGTGAAAAAGGAATGGATACCAAAAGTGAGTGCTAGCAGCAGTGATCCAGTGAATGTGACCTATGACATTGACGCGGAGGGCCAACGCATTTACACCGATAAAGATGGTACGGTGTTTTTTTGGGACGAGAGCAAAAACGCGTGGTTTCCGAAGATCGATGATGACTTTATGGCGCACTATCAGATGAATTACGGTTTCATAGATAATACTAGTGCCTCGGAGGAGGAGGCCAGACTTAAAGCGGAGGAAGAGAAAAAACAGAAAGAATTGGAATTGCAACGCATGACCGAGGAGGCAAAGGCTGCCGCAGCTGCGACGGCGAATGCAAATGGCGATGGTGCACCAGCTATTAAGCGTAAGGCGCAGGAGCCGCCAAGTGAGTCACATTTGAATTGTTTCAAATAAATTTGATTTGTTAACTAATTATTTATTTATTTTTTTTTTAGAATGGTTTGATTTGGATCCCGAGCAGAACACGAAAGTTTACGTTTCCAATTTACCCTTAGACATTACCATGGATGAATTCGCCGAGTTGATGGGCAAATGCGGCATGATCATGCGCGATCCACAAACGCAAAAGTATAAATTGAAATTATATGCGGAGGCTGATGGTCAACTGAAGGGCGATGGCTTGTGTGATTATATTAAGGTGAGTACCACGAATATTTTTTGTTGTAAATATACTCTATATATTTTACGTTGTGCTAGCTCAAAGAGAGTCCCTGACTTTATTTTTTGTATGTTTGTTGAGGTTTTACTCGAAAGTTAAAAATTCCCATTATTTTCCTTTTGCACACCGGTTCATTCATCATTTTTCTTATCCTTGATTATATTTTCATTATATATCCAACGAATGGTTTGGAATTATTCATTGGGGTTTGAATTAAACGGGGGTGTTGTGAAATCCAAGACAGATTTGCTGAATGTCAAAATGGCAAACCAATTCTGATTTTCAATGGTGTCACAATATCTGATAGGATTCTCATATTTTCGAATATAAGCAAAACCAATTTTCGAATCAGCTGTGCCACTATTCATGGGTCAAAATAAACAAGACACTTTTTTTTGGAATTTCAATCACATAATCACTTAAAAATATCCATTAAACCCAAAAAATAGAATTAAAATTAGAAGTTATTCCAGCGTTTATTTAATTGAACAATGAAGGTAGCGCAAATGAGAAAAGGAAAATTTTAGGGAATCACAATAATTCGCTTTATGCTTATGGGAAGTCAAAATTAGTACATATATCGTTTAACTTTTATGTAAAAAGTTCGATATTTCCACGATCTATTCTGAATTTTCTATTTTGTGAATTTCTTAGGATATTTTGTTTTTTTTCGTTAAATTCAATAATTGCGTCATTTAGCGTTCGTTTCCTCTTCTTTAATAATAAATATATTTTTCCAAAGCGTTTTAACGGCAAATAAATATAAATTTGAACAAACCAAAGTGTATTCAACAAAGTGAACTAAGTATTTGACATACTTGTTTTTGACAATAAAATAGTAAACAATTCATGTATTTGTTTACATTAACCCGTCTTTTTTATCTTGAACAATATAATATATATTGTTAAAAGTGTTTGAAATTTGTCAGTTGGAGCACAAAACATTAGTAAATTGCTTCCATGAGTTGTTTTGCATAAGCAGAAAGTATTCGGCATTTTCTTTTATTCATTTAAAAAATATTTTTTTGGTTTGAAATTTGTTTACTTTTGAATTTCAAAATTTAAATTTTTGAATAAATGTAAGGGTTAAATCAATGGCAAAAAACATGTCAAATTCGGATAAAAAAATGAAATGTCATATACTTAGTTCAACTACTTCAAATCTGTCAGCCTTGAGACTCTTGGTTTGTTTCTGCCAGCAAAAACGATAAAATTGTTTTCCATGGCACCGCAAACCAATAAAATTCCTGTTTCGAACATCAAACCAATAATATCAGAATTCATGACATCAACCAGAATTTTTTGTCGGTTTGAATTCTGATTCCGACAACTATCAGATTCCACAACAAACCAAATGCAACTTGTTCTTGGTGATATTATACTGATTTAGAATTCATTTCTTATTAAGCTCAGCTTTGTTAGTATGTATTCATTTGAAGACTCAGAAGATCAGCTAAATAAAAAGATCCCCTCACGGTCATAATATAAAATTTAAGGGTTTAACAACCTAGAAAGTCGACTTTGCTTTCAGGAAGATATCTGAAGATCAGAAATTTCTAAAATTCTTTATCAAAATTGGTTCGAACCCAATTTTTCTTGTTATATTTTCCTTTCGGAAACCCTTCAATATGTTGGACGGATAGTATTCGCAGATATGTATGTGTAAATGCGAAACATTTTTTTCAGTTATGTAGACTGTGGACCCTTCTTCGCAAGGATTTCATTATTGAATAATACGGAGAAAATAAGTTATAACAATACATGTATATTTTGTAAAATATAATAGAGGTAAAAACTCTTGAATTGAAATTTATTATTGAATATTGAAAATACTAAGTTTTTCATACTGTTCGAGAAATATTGGGAAATTTCCTTATACAGTTATTTAGTTTTCCTTTAAATTTTCTGTGATTATAACCCTTGCGAAATCAATGCTAGATGTTGTTGATACTATTAATATGGAAATTATTTTAAGTATTGACTATTACTCTCACAGTTCTGGATCACTGAAATTTTCTAAAAATAACTAATACTGGTAATTTTGGTAAATATTGTAGATATCATTATTCTCTGATAATGTAGAAAAGTACTATTATAGAAACAAGCTTTAGACGATACTGGAATATATTACCGATAGTATGTATACAAAATTTGGATAATTTCACAAAATACTGGTAAACATGTACTATTGTTGTTATTGTAGCAACAGAAAACCTTCCCCAAATAATTCGAAGGTATGCTGACGAGTTGACAATAGAAGTGCGGATTCGTTACGGGTTGGAAGACTCCTCCGGTATTGCTTCTTTTTTTCTTCTTTCTTTTTTTTCGGTTTTCATTTGGTTTCGTGTTCGATTTTTTTTTTTTCGAAAATTGATATAAAAATTCATACGCTGACTTTTTTCAATAAATAAAACATGAATTTATTGGTGTTTTTATATAGTTTTCAAAACTTTATTGTTGCTTTAATTTTATTTTTATTTTCCACATTGTCAGTGTAAGTATGTATGCAGCTGCGGGATATTTAATGATTTTCAAAAAAGTGTTTCCCTTTTTACCGTTACATTCATACCTACATTTTCTTATAACATTTACAACAAAGTTTTCGGTTTTTTCTTGTTTTACTTACATTTTCGTTCGTTTCATTTTACTGTTAAATCTAAGGTTAGTTACATAATTTACGGTGCTCGATTCGCATATTTCTATTTGCCTTGAATTATATAATTTTATATTTAAACATTTTGCATACAAATGTTTGATTTTTTTTTAATTCTTTGTATGCGCATATATGTATGTATGTATGTGTGTGTATGTAAGCATCTAAGTAGAATTCAATATGTTTGCATAACGTGCTCGCTTTCCATTTATTTATCATATAAGAGTATGTACTCGTTTATACTACTATTAACAAGATGACAAAACATACTGTGAGGTAATAATTAGATGAAAATTGCATTTCGAATCGGTTTACTTCGTTTCAAGTACATACATATGTACATACGAGTATGTATTTGTGTATTACTATATGCGTTTATATACAAATATTTGTATTGTAAAAGACAATTGCTTAGAAAGTTAAGTTGTTAAAAATATTACAAAAAAAAAATAGTTTTACAAAAAATGTGTAATTAATTGTTATTTGTTAATAATATCGTTCAAGTGTTGCTTTTTGTATTAACAGTGTAGATTAAAATTAAATTTTAATATTTGTTAAAAGCAATTTGATATGTGTTTCAACTTATTTCAGTAGCTTTTTTATAATTTTATTCTTTT
Organism: Zeugodacus cucurbitae; assembly: GCF_028554725.1. Classification (NCBI taxonomy): domain Eukaryota; kingdom Metazoa; phylum Arthropoda; class Insecta; order Diptera; family Tephritidae; genus Zeugodacus; species Zeugodacus cucurbitae. Next base: position 59,097,534 of record NC_071669.1, read on the forward strand.
ATTACTTTGTTTTAAAATTAAAAATACAAAAGGCTTATATTAGTAGTTTGTTTATTATAGATATTTTGTGCTGATATAGCTTCAAATTCTTTTTTTTTTAATTTTTTGGCGCTAAATGTGCTTTAAATTAGTTAACATATTATTTTTGCTTATATTGATAATATATTTTATTGTTTTTGTGCGGAAAAAGTGTCTTATTACTAAGTGTTTGCTTAGACTCAATTATTGTGTTTGACATTTTTGTGAATTTTTTTATGAAAAAAAAAACGTGTAAAAGCACTTAAGTTTTAAATAAAAGTGTGGAGAGCATATTAAATTTTGGAAAAAAAACATTTTGAAATTTGAAAAATTTTTAATTTAAAATGTTTTGCATTTGTGTAAATTTCGCTGAAATTATTTGCATATATTTATGAGTTTTATTTAAATTATATTTTTTTCAAATTAAAATTTTGCGTGTTTTATGTATAGTTTTCAAGTTGAAATTTTTTAAAACAATTATTTATAAATTTAATTAAAGAAAGATTTAATGAAATTAATTGAAAAAAAATCAAATATAATTAATTAAAATAGTTTAAGCGTGCTTTTACATAGCTTTAACAATAAAGTGAGGTTAGATGGGTTTCAGTGGCTAAAAACAAGGGTATTTTTACAATTTTTTTTTTTTCAATATATACAATCATATATTTCATATAAACAATTCAGCGTATCAAAGATACATGTTTAAACAGTATTTTGAGAAATTATTATTTAAAAATTCCGATAACTCAGCCGTTGGCAACTCATTTCCCATGAAGTTTCCAAAAAAAGGTCTTGCGATGGACATCATATCCTGATTGGTTCATCTAAAATCATTAATCCAAAAATATGTATTTCGATAATACATGGATAAATCTAGTTAATGAAGAATGAGTAAAGTAGAATGAAAAGGAAAATTTGGAAATTTGAATTTTTGACAGAATTTTAACCAAAAATCTCACTGTTTTACTGAAATTTTTGGCATAAATTGGCTTCAAAAAATATTTACATTAAAAATAACCAAAAATCCTTCATTCATTAATTAGCTAATGCTATTCCAAAGATGTGTGCAAAATTTGAACGAAATTGCTTCATAACTTTTTGAGTTACCGTGTTCAACGACTTGTAAAATTGAGTTTTGAAATAAATCCATTTAAAATTTTACATTCGTACTGACGTGACCTGTTTGGCGGAACTTCCAAAGTGTATATTTCTTAGAATATTACTCGGATTGATTTGATATTTTTGGATAATATTTTAACAATTTTTTTTATTTAAATTTTTTGATAATTTTTTAATAAGAAACAATTTTTTTTTTCAAATTTGAAATTTTGTAACCCACCTAACCCCTTAAGACTATTGCTACCATATAATCATAAATGTTTATAAATTACAGTTACATTGTGTTCAAACGTTATTTTTTGTATATACAAACAACACAGTTTTTTATTTTAATTATTTTGTAGATTTTTATTATTTTCAAATTTTTATAGTTTTTTAAATTTTTAATTTTTATAATTTAAAAAATTTTCAAAATTTTTATTATTTTTAAAAATTTAAAATTTTTAAATTTTTTAATTTTCAAAATTTTTAAATTTTCAAAATTTTTGAAATTTCAAAACTTTATAATTTTCATTTTCATATTTTTCAATCCTTTTCGACTGCATTTCTGTTCACTTATAAATTAATAATATTCATTTGTTTTCGTAAATTTACAATCGAGTGTAGCGAGAGAACTGCTGCCAAAGCAGTAGACGAAGTCACTGGAGCGCCGCTCGTGTGCTACTAAAGCTAATACTATGTGTAGTGCCTTAGCGGTAATTTTACTTACGAGTTAAATACGTTTTTCTTTTAAGCCAATTTTATTTGTTTTTGTTTTTTGCTTTTGTTAGCTATGTACTATATGAAATTATAAAATGGAGAGCGCGAACAGGGAGCTAAAGCAACATTGAGCGTTTACAAGTATAACTATTCAAGTGAAATAAAATGGCAGCAACGACTTAAATTAGAAAAAAAATGTAATAATATAGCTTAAGACTAATTTTAATTTAATATTTTTTTGCATGCGGTTGCGGAGAGTCAAGCAAAACCGATATAAATACAGTCGACTAAGGAGGTGAAGCTTCAAAAAATAAAAAAATAATAAAAATTAAAAGAAGCCATTCAATTTACAACTCAATCGTTAACCGTTACATTCTAATATCAATTTTGATATCCTTCGCCTTCACTCTATTCCTCCTCATATGCCTCGTTGCCGGCTTGTTTTTGTTGCAACAGCTCCTGTGTCTTCTTGGCCTTTCGCCGTTTGCGCATTTCGAAGAATTTACGTTGATCTTCCGGTGAGAGTCGTGACAAACGCTCGGCATATTTGCGCTTCTTCTCCTCCTTCTCTATGCGTAGACGTTCCTCATCTTGCTTCTGCAAAGCTTCGAAGCGTTCTTGCCGTCTACGTTTCTCTTCCTCTGCAGCGCGTTGTTCTGCCTCGGCGCGCGCCTTGAGCGCATCTTCCTCCTGCTTGATTTGCGCTTCGTGTTCCGCTTTGCGTCGTTGTTCCGCCTCTTCGAGTTCCTTCTTTATGCGCTCCTCTTCTTCTTCGATCTGCCGTTGTTCCTGCTCACGTTTGGCGATCTCCTCCTGTCGCAAGCGTAGCTTTTCCTCGCGTCGTCGATTTTCTTCCGCCAGACGTTCGAGTTCCTTTTGCTCCAGCTTGCGTGCCTCTTCCAGTTCGGCCAACTTCAGCCGTCTTTCTTCTTCTTCCAATTGTTGTTTAATCTCCTCTTGTTGTCGCCTATTCTCTTCTTCCAAGCGTCGTCGGTTTGCTTCGTCCTCTTGCCGCTTACGTTCCTGCGTTTCGTGCAGTTCCCGTTCACGTTCGCTACGCGCTTGCTTCAAACGTTCTTCGTATTCTTCCAGCTGGCGCTTCTCCTCCTCCAATCGTTCTTTTTCACGTTTCGCCTCCTCCTTGGCGAGCTCTTCCTGCTGCTTCTTCATTTGCTCTTCACGTTCCTTGCGCTCCTTCTCTTCACGTTCTCTCTGCCGATCTATACGTTCTTGTCGTATACGCTCCGCGCTGCTATATTCGTCGTCGCGTCGCTGCTCCTCGGCATGTTGCTGTCGCAATGCTTCCAATTCACGTTGTCCTCGTTCATATTCGCGTCGTTTAGCCTCCGCTTCGGCCAATTGCTGCTGGTGACGTCGCTCCTGTTCGTTGGCTTCACGCTGACGCAGTTCATCCATTTCGCGACGCGGCTGTTCGGTTTGTTCGTGTGATTTCTGTTGTTGGTCTTGTTGTGCCTGTTCCTGGTGGTGGCGTTGTCGTTCACGCTCCTGATTTGCCAGTATACGCATTTTTTGTTCGTTCAATTTGCGCTCCTTCTCGAGTTGCATTTGCTGTGCTCGCTGCTGCTTGCGCTGCAGACGACGCTTCTCCTTCTGCCGTTGTCGCCATACGACACGATCATGCGGCATTTGCTTTTGACTGTTTCTCGCCTTATTGGCTGGTCTGGGCGTAGCTGTGGCCGGCACCGGTATTTCGTTGTAATGCGCCAATGTTGTTGGCGTATTCGAAGTAGCTTGTGCATCGATATCGTTCGGATGGATTGTGGTCGGTTGGTTTCGACGACGTCCTGTGCGATCACCACGTTTGCGTCCGGGTTTGCCACGTTGCTTAGGTACTTCGATCTGCTCGTTACTGCCCTCTGCCTTTACGATGACACTGGATATGAAAGTAGAAAATGTGGGGGATATGAGTCACTGCTTCTACCTTCTAAGCTTAAACTTAAGTTTCTTATTCATTATTCTTTATAACTAATATGTTTATGTTTTATATGTTTGCAGGTGGAGTCTGTGGGTTTGGCGCTGAATATTTTGGATGAGTACAATCTGCGTGGCCAGAAAATACGCGTGCAACGTGCCAAATTTCAGATGCGTGGCGAATATAATCCCGCATTGAAACCGAAACGCAAAAAGAAGGACAAGGAGAAATTGCAGAAAATGAAAGAGAAGTAAGTGCACTGGGGGTCAACAGCTTGGATGCTTTGCAAGTCTCAGAAAACTTAATAGTTATGTCTTCTTTTCTTTAGACTTTTCGATTGGCGTCCGGAAAAAATGCGTGGTGAGCGCTCGAAAAATGAAAAGGTAGTCATCATCAAGAATCTTTTCGATCCAGTTATTTTCGAAAAGGAGGTGCAACTAATATTGGACTATCAGAATGAGTTGCGTGAGGAATGCAGCAAATGCGGCACAGTACGCAAAGTGGTCATTTATGATGTGAGTATGCACGCTTTTAATTTTGTATTTTTCGAGTGTTTACTTTTTCGGAATATTTTCGAAATACGTGCATTTTTTAACATCTCAATTTTTGATCGCAATTTTATTTTATTATTTTTCGAAATTCGAAAATTTTAGTATAAAAACATTTTAGTAAAAAAATTACAATTTTCCAAATTATTTTCGAAATTTTCAGTAAAGAGACATTTCAGTTGATAATTTTCCAAATCGATAATCGAAAAATAATATAAAAATGCAAAAAAGTGTCAAAGTGAAATTTATGGAAAATTTCGAAAAAATTTGCGATTTTCGAAATTATTTTCGAAATTCCAAAAATAATGTAAAAATCCGAAAAAGTGCCAATAGACACTGTATGACAACTTTCAAAATTATTTTCGAATTTCGAAAATATTTGCTAATTTCGAAATTAATTTCGAATTTCGAAAAATAATAATTAAAAAAGTGTTGAAAAATCTATAAAATATATTTTTGAAATTAAAAGCAAAACTAATTCACAATGATTTTTCAAGTATTTGTCAACAGTTCTAACCGTTTTGAGACCGGAGAACGGTTTAAGAAAACACTTGCTGTCAATATTAAAATGCTTTTCTTAATTTTTCTAACTACAGCGTCACCCTGAAGGCGTTGCACAAGTGAATATGGCCGACCCGGAAGAAGCTGATGTGGTAATACAAATGATGCACGGACGTTTCTTTGGACAGCGTAAGCTGAGCGCGGAGCATTGGGATGGCAAAACCAAATACAAGCAAGTTTTTACCAGCTATAAGCATTTACTTGAGATTTTCAACTTATTTTTCTGCACCAACAGAATCGTTGAAACCGAGGCGGAGGTGCAGAAACGGCTAAGCCATTGGGATCAGTATCTAACGCGTGAGGAAAACGAAGAAAAGGACGCGCTGCACAAGTCACTCACTGAGGCAACAACAGTGGCTGATGCAGCGCCTGCGATTGCAGTGGAGGAAGAGGAGAAGCAGGAGTTGGAAAGTAGCGCTACAGACACACCAAAAGTGTGTTAAGATGTCTAATATTGCAGGCATCAAGACAAGTGCTTAAAAGTGTGGGCAATTGCAACTGTTAAAATTTCAAATTTTTGGCTTTGCAGTATTTGAAATAAAACAACTGTGTATTTAACGCTGTAAATGATGTTGTTGTTGTTTTTTTTTTGTAAGAAAGTAAGATGATATATTTAAAGAAGTTACAAACTCACCTGCGTCCATTTTTGCCTGGCTGATCCACCACATGCAATATGACTTCGTTCGCATATTGATTCGGATAGGTGGAATTCCAACGTGTATAGACCTTGCCACGATTCTTCTCGCTGACCTTTGGCATTTTATGTTGACAAATGAAACGGAAACGATCCGGGCATGGGCGTGCAGACCATCTGTTTATTGAAGGCAAAATAATAAAATTTATTTATTTTTTTAATATTACAAATACAAAATACAAAAATACAACCAGCTAATTAGCAGCGTCTGTATGTGTGTATGCAGGTGTGTGTATGCAATGTATAGCATGCATGCAATTTGCAAATCGCTGCCAAATTTCGTATGCCTTTCACGTTGCAAGTTGGCTGTGTGTCTTGTGTGTGATTTCTATTTCATTTCACCAATATGTTTCGAGTGTATGTGTGTATGTATGTATGTGTTAGTGTGTTAAGGCGTGTATCTGTGTTTAATAACGTTTGTTTACATTCTTGTCTGGCGCTACATGTCATTAACACGTCAATTGACCGCGTTCCGTTTTGTGCTGATGAGCAGTCAACAGACAACTTGATTAGCTACTTCACACGTTATTGGCGCGCATTTCATTAAATTCTAGCATTAATTATGGGAGTGTGTTTAGACTTTGACATATTTCTAAATGCCTTTCATGATCATTTAATTATTGTTTATAAGTTAAATTAAACAAACTGGATGCTCATACGAATGAGTAATTGATAATATTATTTAAGGCAAGAGAATGGAAGTTCAATATTGAAAATTGATAAGCAAAACTGAGATTTGACAGAAAATCAGTTATTTAAAGAAGACTATCACCCCCAAGTCAGGCGGTTATACTTAAGCGGGCTCGAATTTTTTTCAGACAAGTAAAAAACCTTCCAAAACGATTATGATCGGGTCCAACGAGATAGTGTTATAAGCTGTTTGGAAATATGCGAAAGAGTGAGTGTGCTGTAAAAGAATATCCGAAAAATTTAATGAAAGCAACTCGGAAAATTTGAGGTTCATACACGCAAGTTCTTGTAAAAAGTCTGGTTACTGACAATATGTAAGTTAATGGCGAAGAGCTTTGCTAAGTTAAAAAAAAAAATCCGGAAATTATTTTAATCATCGTAAAATGAAATTGATCGATATAGTTGAGGGACGAAAGATATAAAAAAAAAATGTTGCGCATATCGTTCCAAAAAAAAAAAAAAATTATTGAAAAACATTTGGAAACATTTGTTTAAATTTATTTTGAATTTATTTAAATTGGGTGGCAAGCGAGCTCAAGATCCAAACTATTCACCGTATCACAAATTTTTGAATATCAAGGAAAAATTTTATGAACAGTATACGGCAAATTCGAGTTTTTTCTGCGTATTGAACCGAATTTTTTTTTGGGAGTTTGAGTTATAAGTAAAAAACGTGTATTCTCCAATTTTCGGAATTAGCCTTAAAAATCGAAATATTTGCCTTCGATGTTCGAAAAAAGGTTTATTAAAAATATTATTATTTGCAGAATATACATAGGTACTAATAAATATGGAAAAAACTAAATTTTCCTTTTTCTTCAATGGTGTCGATCATGTTTGTATGACAGTTGCTTTAAGGCAGTAGTCTGCTTCAAAATATCGATTTTTTTGTTTTGTTTTAAATCCCTTCCGAAACTATCCAATAATATGTCTTTGAAATTCCCGAGGCCAATTCGACATATTTTCGAAGCTAGAGCAGTTTTAGTGGCCGAGCGTCGAGCAGGTGCGAATGCTCAGGCAGACCTTTAAAGCGCAGTAGCGCGTTTCCTCGAGTTTTCATTTTCACAAGTGTTAGAAAACGGTGCCGGCAAAAAGAATATATGTCCGAACGAAACAAAGTGATCTAGCTTCAGTATTAAATTATCTTCTATTTGAACTAAAAAAGTTGGACAAAAGTATTATTTAAACTACTTGTTTTGCAACTTAAAGTCAATTGTTTTTTTTTTTTGTTTTAAAGTGAATTTTTTTTCAAACTTCGAAAAAATCTGGAATTTTATAACTTCTTCGGTATTTGTTTAGTTCATAAAGAAAAGAAAGTTATAAAAATTAAAAAAAAAAATGGTTCGACTGTTTCAGATGCATCGCACGACCTCTATCAACGGCACCGATTTACAAGTGCAAGACTCCAGGCGCTCCAGAAAAATACTTACAACTTTGAAAAAATTTCAATATTTTTTAATAATAAATATTGTTTTTTAAGACTTAAATATAGTACACTATCGTCTTAAAATTCCGTTTACCGCAATCATTTCCTTCCATTTCAAAAAAATTACTAAAAAACGCTTTTTTTCGGCTTCTAAAGCAGACTACTGCCTTAAGGAACGATTTTTGAGAATTACAATAAAAATACAATAATCATTGTACCTTCCTCGATAGTAGCAGATAGCTATGAGCTACAAGTATGCTTTTAGTTTAATTTTTTGCCTGATTCTAAATATGATCTTCAAAAAACTACTGAATCTAAGTCTTCTTGAAACACTCTTATAACTATTTCATTTAATTGAACATAGTTCGGATTAAATTTTAAATTAAAATTGAGAAGATGTAAATATTGTTCTCATTGCAATTGTATTGACTACACTGTACAACACTAGGCTGGGTATTGGACCAAATTAATTTTTTCCAGGAAATTTAGTTCTAATTAAAAAAAAAAAAAAATTATTCGAAATATTTGGATTCAAAGCTTGACCGAAACGTTTTATACATCATTAAATTAAGGGGTTAGGTTTACCAATTTGAAAACAATTTTTTTTGTCTCATTAAATAGTGCAATATTTTAAAAATATTATCAAAAAATATCAAATCAATCCGAGTAATATTCTAAGAGATATACACTTTGTAAGTTCCGCTCATCAGGCCACGTCCGTAGGAATGTAAAACTTTAAACGCGTTTATCTCAAAACTCAATTTTTCAAGTCGGTGGACACGATATCTCTAAAACTTATGAAATTATTTTATTCAGATTTTGCATAAGTCTTTGGAATAACATTATCTAGTTAATGAACGAATGATTTATTTTATATTTCTATTATAAATTTTTTTTCGAGCCAATATATGCGAAAATTTTACCAGAAAAGTGAGGTTTTTGGTTAAAATTATGTCAAAAATTCAAATTTAAAAATTTCCCTAAGTACTGTTTAAATATGAAAATTAGAAATAAAGGTTTTGCACTTTTGACTCAATCTCCCGGAAAAATTAGTTTGGTCCAATACCCAGAAAAAAGTCGATTTTGCCATATTGTGTTATTAATACCAGGAAATACTTCTAGGATGTATAGATCATGTGTAAATATGCACCGTTCGTAAGCTATACTAGTCCGCTTTTTATTACTGGTCCCCAAAAATCGTATTAGTTTAATTTCTTCCCACTCATCCGGCTATATTAAAATTGGAGCTTAAAGTTTTTAAAAGCATTATCAAAGATGAATAAATGTATAATGCATATGGCAACCATAATTTATAGGTTATAATTTTTGAAAAAAAAATGTTAAAACTCACCTATAATCTAGTCTTGGGTCATACACAGCACAATGATTTTCCAAGTTCTGTCTGATCCTGCAAAAAATGCGCTCATTAATAAAATCTCGAATGTTTGGCAAAAAATTAAATAAATTTCGAATAAAAAAGAAAGGTTTTTCGAGTTTTTTTTTTCGAACAGAAAAGAAAGATTTGTCGAAATTAGAAAAAATAAATATAATTAGCAAATTTTATTACTCAGGTTCCATGCGACTGAAGGAGTCATAGGTTAAATTCTTGCCACTAATGCTCCACTGCCACACATTACTCTGCCAATCATAGGTGGCGCCAATCCAAATGGGATCAGTTGCTGCAAAAAAAAACCAAAAAGAAAGCAATCATTTAAATAATTTTCTTCCACTTCGCTGCAATGCCACTTACAGCCACGCTGTGCGTCGTAGCTCTTGAGGAAAAGGCGCAATTTCCGATCGGCTCTATTCTGTGGTTCCGCCAATTTCGCATTCTTGTCTTTGCAGAAGAAATGCGCCTCCAGCCAGCTGCTGGCCTGCGGCAGCAACGAGTAACACTCAGAGCCGACACGTTGGAAGTGTGGCGGACACATGCCGTACATGCGGCGACTGCGCATTGACTTCGCTGCGGGATTCTGTATGTTCAACGCTTGTGACGTCTGTTGGTCCAGATAGTTTTCATTCATGAAGGAGACACCCGCGGAGGCGGCTGACATATGATATGCGTTAATGTGGGGTGCCACTGTGGGTGATTTGGAAAATGTTAAATTAATAAAATTTTTTTTTTAATTTATATATAATCAGTGTTCAATACTTACAACAGGCCAAAATGAATATTAACAGCCGCATTTTGTTGTTGTTGTGTGGCTTTATTTTGATAAATAAATATTTAATATATTTTATATTGTGGTAAATGGTTTCTCTTAACACTTAAACTGCTACTTTTTTTGTGAGTATTCCACAGTTGCGCTTATAACTGTACGTTTATATATGTTTTTTCAATTCAAGATATGTTTGAAAATTACGTCTCAACTGCATTGGAGATATGTTGTTGCATCTGCATATGTATAAGTGTATGTGTTGGTAGAGGAAGGTTTGTCTACGTTTACGACTCAATAATTAATAACTGTAAAGAGAGAAGGCATTAAATACATAATTAGTATGTGGTAATTATAGTAATATTATATAATTTAAATATTAAAAGTGTAAAAAATAATAATATTAACATTCATGAAGACAAGTCTGTTGAAGGAAGCGTTGATGTTAGCTGGTCAATAAACTCAGACTCAGCGGAGAGCTGAAGTTGAAAAGATAAAAATGATTGCTTTTGTAAAAAAAAATTGGATACGCTTTGCTCCGAAAAGTATGCCACATTTATTGCTAACAGTACCTACATACATACTTATAGGCGAGGTTTTATTAGAGTTATAGATTTTTCTAGAGAGAGAAAATTATATCAGAAAATAGTCAAAAAATATTGAAGATTTTGTACATATCATTGATGAGTTCGTTAATATCTTATCGCGTACAAAAACAAGTCAAATTATTGCATTTGGAGTGCACGCAGTCCGGTAGGAACTCTAGACTGCTCGGGATCCCGAAAAAGTCATTAACCAGTGTGGACATAGAGTAACAATCTATAGTTGGCTAGGTAGTTGAAACGAAATTCTGTTCAAACATTAAGAGGTTAGAGGTAATCAAGATTTTCAAAAAATTATTTTTTCGTTTTTGCAGTTTCGTTAAGTGTAATATCTTACAAATATTCTGTGAAAATTTGAAGTTAATCCGATAATTACTTTTCGAGTTATTCGCCAAATAACAAAGAACGCTCGGGCAATCCAATACGCTGGTGTGAAATTTTAAATGTTTTTTTCTCAAAACCATGTTTTTTGAACTGGTGATAACTGTAACTCGAAAACCGCTCAGTAGATTTTAACGAAATTTATACAGCTTTTAGAATACATAATAATCCTGGGCCTGATCGAAGGATTCTTTTTTTTTCAAATATCGATCCTTTAAGACCATTGATTGATTTTTTCCCGAAAATTTAGAATAAAAAATTCCTTTAGCCGCCATTTTTGAAAAAAATAAAATAAAAAAGCTTCGACCAGACCCAGGATTATCTATTTATAAAACTAATTTTTCTTATCCGATTGATTTTAGAAGAATCTCCAAGCACTTATCATTGCCTCCGCAAGGACCTTTTTTTGGAACTGGGTCATCACAAACAGCTATAACTTTGGAAATTTTTTCAAATTTCCGTGACTTCAAGTCAAACCATTGTTTTCTAATGCCTAATTATTGCTTTTGTGAAATAACATAATCTAATAGCATAAAAAATATTGAAAATTCGAATTCTTTTGTGTCTCTGACTACCCCTAATCCCTTAAGTTTCCTAACATGTTCTTCTGGAATGCCCCACCTTTGCGAGATATATACAAAAATTATTTTGGATCTACCATTTTTGTACATCTTAGCGGACGCATTATAAGTAAGAAACCTCTGCAGTTTTGTGATAGGTTCTAGGCACTTTGTCGATACTTAAATCTAATTAAACGGGTAATTTTTGACATCACAAAGCAATGCCGTATAATATATGTGTTTCCTCCGGTGGAGAGCAGTCATAGAACCTAACCTAACCTAACTAAGTTACATATATTTTTTTAACTAATGAAGCCAAAATATTAATAATTTAATTAATTTTTCTATTCCACTCTACATTCGCAATCTCTCTAACAAAAATTATTACTCGTAAAAGTAATTTTCAAAAAGTAATAGGTTCAATTGATTTGCGGTTTTCGGTATTGTTTATATGTAACAAAAAAAAAAACAAAAGATTTATGACAGCTTGTTGCAAGCGAATTAGCTCGCCTAGCATCTACCGTTTAAAAATTGTCTATGTGTGCACGAATGTTTGCAATTTGGATAATTGGATTCATTATAAAAAATTAACGATCCGAAAAATATTTGAGATTTACTGGCATTCATTTATCAGACATAAAGAGCGCGCTTATGAAGGTATACGAACAAATAAATGTGCGCAAAATTATGTTGCTTGTAGGAAATTTTTGCAAGGTTACTTCACATAAATAATTTCATAGGTTATGATATTGTTTATGTTTATGTAGGATTATTAAAATTATTTCCTTAATATATTGAATTTTTAAGCAAAAATATTATTGAGAACACAAAATATCTGGAGATCATAATAATATGGAAACAGTAAGGGATAATTAGTATTGGAATGTTAAGGGGCTATACCAGTGCGAAAGTTTCAAAAAATCGATTTATGATTTTAAAAATATCATTTGAAAGTGGTAGGGTCGTACCCTGAACAGTTTTTGAATGGCAGCGTTCCGCTCGCAGGTACATATAAGCCGCTAAAGTCAAAACTTTAAACGCTTTAAACGTTTTTCTGAAATGGGAATTTCTCAAAATTCTTGACATCATAACTTAACGAGAAATCGAAAATTGACCAATTGACTTCACATTGAAACTGAGTATTCTTTAATATATTTACAATACAATGACCTACGACCTTTTTGATTGGTTGAAAATTATCAATTTGGCATAAATAAACGACCATTTTTTTAACCTAAAAAACGCCTTTTGTTAATTTTTGATATTTTTCAAAAATCGTAGGTCATTGTGTACGAAATACCTTCAACTTTAATAACCTTTTTGATTTTTTTTGCCTCAGCTACTCATTCGGCTGGAAACATGTCAGCAGTTATGGAACTTTTTTTTGGCACCTTCCAAGACAGCACATAACTTCATATTTTTCAATATTTTTGTAAAAAAAAATTAAATTTTTTAAATATAGCTGAAAATATACCTTGTTATGTCCAAGAAATTTTGAAACATACGATCGAGTACTTCGTTTTAAAAAATTTACGGAAATCGCCTAATTTTTCATGCTTAAGCACTATATTCCGCATAGAGTATTTTAAACAATTTTATTAAACGCAAAATGAAAAAAGACAAATAGTTTTTGCGCCTTCAGCGTTTAGGCCAGCCGAGAGCCCTGTTATGGTGTGTAACTTTGACAATTTATTCTGGAAGCAAGGAGAAAGGAATCGAAATTATCTATTTCGGGCTTCATTAAATATGTAATTGAAGGTATAAAACTGTTATAATTATATATAATTTTCAATATCTGGCAACTATTAGATGGATTTTTGACAGCTTGAGTTATCTGAAATATCCATTTTTGTCTGCTCCAAAAACATTCAGTGTTAATGTATAGATTGAATAACATAACCTCACTTTTTCATGACTTTACAGTGAACATTATTTCTTAAAACTATTTTTGCTGCCACTTCAGCAACAATAACCTCAACCACAACATAAATTAATAATAAACTTTAAAGAAACACAATTTTGTCTATTTCTTACGTTACGAATCTTTTTTGAAAATTCGGTAAGAAAAAGAGTGAATCTCTGATAACGTCATCAAGTTAATGTTTATAGAACTATGTATATATACATAACTATATACATATATTCACAAATATTGCGTTTTGCTTGCCACTTGAAGTAGTCACGCACGATTTTTTGGATACCAAAATGATTAAGTGTTTGCCCCGAAACGTAACACAAAAGATTTAGATAATATTTAATCCGTACACTTAACCTCAACACACCCTAAACGCCTACAGCAAAAGCTAAACAAAAGTATTGAATAACAAAAGGAAGATATATTTCTAAATATGTATGTATGCCTGTATGCTTCTATGTATTCAAATAGTATGGTGTTTACGTATACATATACCCGTCTCATATCCAATGAGTCCATTAAGCATTTTACCTTTCTGTCCAGTTTATTTGCATTTACTAAATTTTTATGGTATCCAAATCGCAAGCTTCTTCATACCTAACTGCAATTCTACAAAATTTTGGAGTGAACATAAATAAGAAATATTTCGAAAATAAAACAAGTAAAGAACACAATTTTTCGGGTTTTCGGCGAATGTGGATTAACAGGCAAGCAAAAATGCTAATCGCTTTTGAAACTCAATGGGGATACATATGTACATATGTATATGAGTATTTGAATAAATTTAAGCTTGTATGCATGTACTTTATATGTTGTTGACGTTATATGCTATCGACGATAACCATCAGTGCTACACTTTGTTTGCCATATCAATCAAACATAAATTTAAAACTTTTAGCAGGAAATTCGGAATATGAAATGAATTTAAATCTGTTTATGCATTTTTATGAGATTTTGCTTCATCGATGTATTATATATGTAGGTACATATGCACTCGTGCTAAATAATCATAGAATAAACAGTTAATTTTAAAACTTAGCTCTGCACTAAATTCATAAATTACGTCATATTGGCAATTGAATAATTGTGCCTCGCTTACTTAGTGTATGGCAGACAACATAATTTATTAGGCAATTAACATTTCAAAAATGCTGCTACTTTAACAACTCCACCCTAAAATGTTGAAAAATGTTTTAAGTCATTCGTTCATATATATATTAAACACAGTCGTGAACACCCAATAGGAAATCGTTCGACTACACAGAAGCTATTTAATCAATTAACCGGCCTTTGCTTGATTAAAGCGCTGATTAAGATCGACAAAATAAAATTTACATTAGTTTTTTGAATTTTAATCGACTTGAAAATGAAATGCAACTCTGCGACAAAGTCTGTATTTGCAATTATATATACGTTCTTTGTCTGCGAGTTGTTGTTCACGATAAACGACGATAGATGGCGCTGCTAAAATAGCAATCATCAGATGAAAATTATCAACTTCTTATGAAAAGCAAAAACAAAAACGTGTAACAGCTGATCGGTTATGGAGTAGCCGGTAGTGTGAAGGGTTTCTCAATCCAAATTTTAATTGATCAATTAATTTGGCTGTATGAAAAGGCTATTCGATTAATTGATCTAGCTGAAGACCAAATACAGTATGAGTATGGTAATGAAAGGTAACAAATAAATCAGTAATTGAAAATACATAAATTGACCATATAAGTCGGGGGCTCTCTCTCTCTCTTATAAGCGAGTGCCAAAAGAACACACAGTTAAATAGCAAAGCGTCTGCAAGACAGCAAAACATACTGGAGAATTGTTTCAGATTCGGAGTGCTTCATAAAGGGGCTATACTAGTGCCACGCATGAAAAATTAGGCGAACTTTTTTAAAAGAAAGTTCGAGTGTTTCGAAGTTTTTTTGACATAATACATAGTATATTTTCAACTATATTTTAAGATTTTTTTTTACAAATATATTCAAAAATAACGTAATTATGAACTGTCTTGGGAGGAGCCAAAAAAAAGTTCCCCAACTGCTGACATGATTCCAGCCAAATGAGTAGCAGAGGCAAAGAAATTCAAAGAGTTTATTAAAGTAGAAGATATTTCCTATACAATGACCTACGATTTTTGAAAAATATCAAAAATTAACAAAATGGCGTAGTACTGAAAAAAAAAAAAATTAGTTTTTTTAGGTAAAAAAGTTGTCGTTTTTAATACCAAATTGGCAATTGTCAACCACTCAAAAGGATCGTAGGTTATTGTATAGGAAATATATTCAAGAATGCTCAGCTTAAATTTTAATTAAATTCGATGGGTCAATTTCTCCTTGAGTTATGATGTCAGCAGTTTTGAGAAATGTCGTTTCGAGAAAATCGCGTTTAAAGTTTCGACTCTAGCGGCTTATACCTGCGAGCGGTCGCTCTTTAGAACGCTGCCATTCAAAACCTATTCATGATACGACCTTACCGCTTTCAAAGGATAGTTTTGAAATTATAAACTATCGAATAAGCAAAAAATAAAAAATCGATTTTTTTTAAGTCACACTGGTTAAACCTCTTAAGCAATTAGCGACTTCAGATTCTTTTTATCAGCTGTCACTTTCAAAATTTACATTCAAAAACTTTGTCACAATTGTAATATTGTAAATTTAACATATAAAATGACATTTATATTTTTTTTATTATTTAATAAAGAATATTATGACCTCACTAATGTGTGATCCAATTTCCTATAGACCGCATTTAATTTAGCATGTAAATGAGCTTGCCTCTGTAAATAAATAGTATGAACATCTGAAACATTTGTAGCAACTAATAAATCAGCTCAATAAATTCACTGTCAGGTTCAAGTTCAGGGTCAAGTCAAGCTCAAAAGTAAAAATGAAAATAATGTAAAATATGCCGCTACAAAGGTGTCTATAGAGGTCAACCTTAATGTAGGCGCAAATTTACATATGCTTGCTTTTGAATACATAAATATTAAATAAAGTGGAGTCAAAAGATAAGCAATAAAACTAAATATGAAATGAGAGGCGACAATGTCAAAGCCTACTCGAAATTTTGTTCGAGGGCTTGCGACAGACTGAGATGCTTTAAAGTAGAAATGGGAACGGAAACAAAAACTATTCTGTTTACCGACAGATGTCATGGTAATTATATGTAGTAAATTATTTATTTATAATATTATTTTTTGTCTATTGATTTTGGGATCACCAGAAAAAAGGCAAATTCTCACAGATACTATTTGCTGAAATATCAGAGAAACTTTCAAATGCCTTACCGAGAAGCGAACTCTTTACTCACATCTCTAGAATCCAAAGCCATTGCACTAAGACAGGGTATGGAAAATCAACATTACTTTACACATGCTATTTCTACTTGAGACGAGAGTCAATAAGGGCTGTCCGGGAAAATATGTAGTTCTTTTTACAAAGGGATTTTTGGAAAACATCCAGCCAACCACCAATGGTCACTTCATTTTAGGTCTACGAAATATATAAAGAGCTAATTATCTCTCTTAAGTTACATATAAAGTCATATATACAGTTAGAATTTCAAAAAATCGATTTTTTTTTATTTCATTTTCTTAATGTACATACATATATTTAAGAATACACACAGAAAATTTCATATCGTTCCGGTGAATAGTTTCAAAGTTACAAGCAAATGAAAAATTTGAAAAGGCGTTTCAGAGTGCTTGGAAGTACAAGGTCCAAACTTTAAACGCGTTTTTCTCAAAATGGTGTTTTCAAAGCCAACATTACTCGAAAACGGCTTGACCGATTAGTCTCAAATTTTAACACGACCTTCTTAAATATATTTTTTAGTAATTAATCGAAGATTTTTTCTCTCCGATAAATATTTTTTTTTTTTATAAACAATTTAAGGCCGACATTTCGGTGAAAAATCGATTTTTTTTTAGAGAAACCGCCATTTTCTCAAAAAATTTTATTTTGCTTATTCCTTCGATTAATTACTAGATTTAACATTATTTTAACGAAATCTGTTTGGTTTTTTAATTTCGGATGATCCAGTTCCGAGATATATACGTCTTTTTTGAAAGGAGCTCCTGGAGATCAGCTGTAGCTCTTTTTCAAATAAATATTTTTACTAGTACTAAGTCTTAATATACAGTTAAAAGATACCATAATATGTGTATAAATTTTTGGATCAATAAATTAAAAAGTTTTCTCAGAAAAAATTCTGGAAAATTCACTTTTTTTCGGCCGTCTAACTGTATATAACCCCTTAAATAAAATTTTAATTTGTCTTTACGTTTCTCCGAAAAAATCTTGAAAGTAACGGGTTTGTTTTAGACGTATTGTTTTCAATGAGGCAATCTTTTTTCAGAGTTGATCTTTTTGACAGCTGTCACTTGATTTATACTCATTTTGGTTTGCCCAAAAAGTGCAAAAAGTGGTCGTAAATTGGAACTCCCGCCTGGAATTGATTCTCCTATGCAGATACCGGAGATAACTATTAGTGTTAAATCTACTTTGAACGGTTTATAGATAATTTGAGAATTTTCTTTGTAGCATATATATACTGAAAAGGCGGTAATCCTGTCTGTAGAGATGCAATTATTTTCATAAAGTTGTTTTTGTATATTGAAGGTGTTATTGAACCCAATTCTATTGTAGTCCAATTAATTCTGTGTACATTTTCTACGTTGACTTTATTTGATTAACTTCTTTTTATGATCTGGATCTTTACCAAAACCTCACTTCCCCGAAATGCTTATCTTTATAATGAAGCTATGTTCTTGAGATTCCTAGGGATCTCCAGAAACATCGGGATCCAATAAGTCTATAAACCGATGTTTTAAATTGTTTGTTTGAGAAACAATTAAGATTCGAAAAGACTGTCTCTAGATTTTTAGACTCATCTCTGTCGGATTTTGTATATAAATACATAAGTACGTATGTGGCACCGAAGATGCTCGAGCTTACCAAATTAATTCAGTGCAACTTCCACACAAAAGCAGAGTACCACAATTTAGAAGTTCTTTTAACGTTAAATATTTCAAAGGAACCACCTCCATAACTGAGCTGCAATGCATTTCAAATCACCAGTACCGTTATAATGATATTGTTTTTCCATAATCATAAAATGCTTGGATGCGAACCAGCAATAAATTGCTATTTGCAAGCCATTTCTGGCTAGAAGAAAGAACGAAAGAACATTATACGCGATTAAATATGGAAATGCCACTTTGAGTAATTTGACTGCAGCGCTTTTGTAGCTAACTCAAAGATAATTTGTTGTACCAAAATAAGTGTGTAGAACACACACAAATAGTACATAGGAAGACATGTGTTGAGTGTCTAGAAGACACTGCAATAATTCATTGAACTGCGCTTCATTGTACTCGTCTGTCTGTTTGGCATGAAAATGTGTCAATTGCACGCCCACTTTCCAACGAGCGCCGCAGACAACGCGTCATTGCCAAGAGCCGGCGCCAATAACAAAAACAAAGCCGGTACATGAAGAAGAAGAAGAAGAAGAAGAAGAAGAGTTGCGAAGCGTTGAAAAAGCTGTAATTCAAAGCGGTTGAATGCTTGTAGCCGGTGACAGCAACGGTACTGCTGTTGAGTGTGTGAGGTGGCGTTGTGATTTACACTTTGTATGGCTTTGGCAATACTGTAATATATTACAACAACAACAAACGCAAAAACAATGTTATTTATGTCTGTGTGTTTGTATGATGAATGCTTCTAATATGTATGTAGGTAGTTATGTAGCATGCCACATTAGTGTTGTTGTAAATTGTTAGCAACTGTTGTTTTTGTTGTTGTTATTGCCGTTGCATTGTTATGCTCAAATTGAGCGATGACAAAATGCACCTTGAATGCCAGATATAATAAAAATCAACGCCAGCGCCACTGCACACCGTTAAGGTACATACAACAAGGTGAATTAAGGTGAAATAGCACCAATACAAATACATGTGCACTTGTGGCACATGCCACTTAAAACACACACGCATACATACATACACATAAAATGTGAAATTTAATATATATAATCTTAGAAAATGGCAAAATTATAGTTACTCAGGCGTATGCATGCATAAATCGCAGACATCAAGGTAAGAATATTGAAATTTTTTCTAAACAATTTTCACCGCATTATTTACCGTTGTTTATGTTATGTCTTTATGTAAACAGTTTTATGTTTAAATTATTAGGCGACGTGATTAAATCATGCGTATGCTTTTCGTTCATTTGATGTTTTATGGAAGCTGCGCGTAATTTGTGCAAGGAAGTGGCAATCATTTCGGGCAACTATTTATTATGCTATGCTGTGCTATGTTATATTTTTAATAGCAAAAACTTGTATTCGACATATTTTTACGACACTTAAATGGTTTCAGTATGACTTCCTTTGTTTTTAGTGCCAAATATACTTTAATTGTAAATATTAAATATGCAGGTCAACTCACATTAATAAAGTACATACACAAATATGCATAATAAACGAAATTTTTTATGCTATGTTTTTGTGATGTTTATGGTACGACATTTTTTGGTTGAGATATTAAAATAATTGGCAACGCAAATTGCTACAATTCAGTAGAATTATTTTTTATAAAAAGTAATTTCATTTATATTTTGTGAAAACATGGCTTACGCTGATGTTGGAGGTGCCTAACTGTGTTAAACATACTTCGAACGGTTTATAGATATTATGAGAACCTTCTTCATAACATAACTATACTCAAACATTTTACAGAGGCTGTGAGTTCAGAACCAGCTGTATAGCAGTCCGTGTTTATTTTCGAAGATTTTTAACCGAATGGAATTTAAGGAGTTAGATGGGTTCAGAGGCTAAAGGCAAAGGTATTTTTTAAATATTTTTTTATATATACAATCCTATATTTTATTTAAATTCATCTCCCATGACGTGTCCAAAAAAATGGTCTAACAGTGGACATCATAACTCATGATTGGTTCATCTAAAAATAATAAACCAAAAATATTTCGATAATAAATGGATAAATCTAGTTAATGAACGAACGAAAAAAGAAAATATTGAAATTTGAATGTTCGCCAGAGTTTTAACTAAAAAAATCACTTTTCGGCATATATTGGCTCGAAAAAAAATAGTTACAATAACAATATAAAAAGATTCTTCGTTTATTAACTAGATAATGTTATTCCAAAGATGTGTGCAAAATTTGAATCGCTTTATAACTTTTTGAGATATCGTGTCCACCGACTTGAAGAATTGAGTTCTGAGATAAATACGATAATGTTCATCATCATCAGCATAGGTCTATACACAGTCTTTGGAAACCTATCGGCAACGGCGCCGTATAGCACGTTGACTCCACCCTGGTACTTTATTTGATTAACCCGGTACTGCCCAGAACTTTTACGTTTCAGATTTTTCTGAAATGAAATAAACCTGAGAATGAAAATTAAGCCTGATTAATTATATTCAATATATAACTTTTCCGGAAAATGCGATTATAGTGTAATTTTCAAGTTATTTATGAAAATATAGGGATAAATTTTGCGTTACCACAGGTAATCGTGTCATGCCGAGTCTTTACCAAGACCTGATAAAATTTTATGTTTTAACCCATAATAAATCCAAAAATTTTACGTATTATGTTATAGGGTCTTGGATAATAACGTTGAATCCGATATTATAGCAATAAAATTCTGCTGTTCTCATCTGCTTTGAAATTCTTCGATCACTTCTTAAACTAAGTCGAGGGTGAGTTATACCAAATGTGGTTGCATGTTTTTTTATTTTATAATTTGTAAATAATATAAAATATTTTTAAGAGGATTTCTGAATATGTACTATTAAAGGTCTGCCTGAGCATTCGCACCTGCTCGACGCTCGGCCACTAAAACTGCTCTAGCTTCGAAAATATGTCGAATTGTCCTCTGGAATTTTAAAGACATATTCTTGGATAGTTTTGGAAGATATTTAAAACAAAACTAAAAAATCGATTTTTTGAAGCCTGTAAAGCAGACTACTGCCTTAATAGTGCAAAAACGTGAACTTTCGTTTTTTGAAAAAAAAAATATTCCTTGGTCTATATTAATGTTGACGCCTTTAAAGATTTTTGGATTTTTTTGGCCTTTGGGTTCAGCGATTTCTCGTATGCTTGTGTTTGGTCAAGAATTCACAAATAATCAACAAAGTGTGAACTTTAAACAAACGAAAATCGAGAAGCTCGAAAAACAGATCTAACCTTAGCGGCTGCTATAAACAAATTAAGCAATAAAAACAGTCTGAAATTTAAACATAATTCAAAATAAAAAAACTGACTCTAGTAAACCCCATAAAAATAGAACTATACATCATAAAAATATATTCCTTTAAATTGCACTGAAAAATCACAAAAAAAAAGTAAAAATGTATCATTTTCATTCAGAGCCACTGTGTATGAATACCAACACACATCCATATCACACAGCACGTGTATCGCTTCGCTGCATTGCCATTTCATGCTCAAAGATAAGGCTGAATGGAGTACAGCACTCTTAAAAAAAAAATAAAAATAGTAATAATAATAAAATAAAAAACCAGTTGGTGCAATTAATTCAGGCATTTCAATATTTGCGCGCGAATTGGCGCTTTCATGTCTGGCATGTGCTGCAACAACAACAAAAACAACAGCGGCAATAGCAATAAAAAATAAAAACAAATGAAATAGAAAAAAGCATTTGAAATCGAATAATGACTGCTAAAAAATATATGAGCTGTATTAATTACATTTTTTTTCAATTGACAATTTTGTGGATGAACAGGTGTGTTAATTTGTGTGTTGGTATGTGTTAGCAAGTTTGTGTGTGTGTGTGTGTGCTAAATAATTTTATTAAGCGTGCATTTAGAATCAATGAGAATGCAATGAATTGTCACTAAATGTGATAATTTGGGAACACAGACAAAAAAATAAATTTAAGCTGGACACATTTGTTCGTAGATGAAATAATAATTTTTATTTTGACTAACGGTCCGTCTCAATTTCAATGCTGTGCTTTTTATAGACTAAAACAGGTTTTAAAAATTACTGTCACTTAGATACATGTTATTTTTAGCATTTTTGAAGCTACTAACGGTAAACAGTTTTTTTATTAAATCTTAAAATAAAAAAAAACCTAACTCAATCTCTTTTGAAAGTAAATCAAATTGCGTCATTTGAATTATTTGTTTATTGAAAAGTAAAACTAGTTACTAATTAAAGTTGTTCTAGAAAAACATAATACAGAACAATTTAATGATGTCAGCTATTATAAATTATTGCTTAAAATGTATTTTATGAATAAAAAACAAATACTTGCTATATACTATACTCTTTCATTCTTAAATAACTGCTATTTGTTATTTTTAGTCTAAACGTGCGTTGAAAAATTGAAAAAAAAATATTTTTTATTCCACCGCTGTGGGCGTTTGAATCAGTCACATGTAAATAACTTTTTTACATTTTTAATACTAAAAATAAAATTTTTTAAATGCTAAAATGCAGCGAAAAATAAATACTATTATTGAGAGTATTATCTATATTCCATATGTGTATTTAAAATAGTATTTTAGAACTCATGGTATTGGTTTAAAAATGGAAAATTCAAATAAACGCCTTTGCAAAAAAAATATAGCAAGTTTAATATTGCCATATGAGGTTTTAACTAATTTGGTTAGCCAACATTTATTTAGCAGAACTTATTGGTCACACTTTTCTACGAATTTTGGTTAATTGGGTATTTATAAGGAAGTTAAACGTTTTTTAAAATCGACTAAGTAGTGTTATTTGAAAGCATTAAATAAAAGCTTAATAGAGATATAAAGAAGTGGACAAATACAGTGAAACTTCCATAATTTGAACTTCTATAACTCGAAGATCTCCATAACTAGAACACATGAAATGGCGTAAATAGCGTTTAGAAACCAAATTTCAAACAAATTTCCTTCCCTAACTCGAAGTTCTTCATAACTCGAACTCTTGAAGTGGCAATAGAAGGCAGCTTTCATACAAATTTCCTTCTATAAATCGAACTTTTCGGCAAGGGCATAATACAAAATTTAAAATTGTATTATCAAGGCAGAATTTTAAAAGAGCCGCTCTATAGCGTAAGGAGGCGAACAAAAAATATGATATTACACTTATGTATTGCATAATTCATATAACACAAGGCATGGGATACAGACGTCAAGAGCCAAACAATAGCAGAGTGCAACAAACAAAATTACAGAAAGCATCTTTTATCGTATGTCCATACTTTTGTGTGAAGTAAATAAATAAAACAGTGCATAAATCTATATTTTACAGATTTTTGAAAATTTATATGTTTTAATGAAAATTCTATAACTCGAAGTTTCTCTAACTCGAAGTTTTTTTTGTGGATTATGGTGATTCGAGTTAGAGAAGTCCCACTGTATATACATAAACACTTAAAAAAATGACTTTGAATGTATCTGTCTAAATTTTCTTTATTAAAGATGAGTTTTTGCTTCTCCCACATAATAATCTTTGCAAATGAAATTCGGACTTTAATAACAGCATAAAATCAAAATTAAGAAACCATATATGTATATAGCGATTTCTATAATTTTTTTACGAATATTGTGATTATCGCAATGGAATTGAAGCTCCTAAAAAATTAAAAGAGAAGAGGCACAGAGATTTCAGAAACGGTTTTAACTAAGAATCAACTAAGATCCAACTGATCTAGAACTTTATGAAATCCTAAAAACGTGGAGTTTTTGGAACAGTCTGTTCGTAAAAGACGCCCAGAATAGCTATACTATGATTACTTCACAAATATTTGTATCAATATCCATATACTATTTAAATGGTACAGGAATTACAACCTCAAAGTCAGTCTCTAAGACTCCGGTTTTCAAACGAAAATTTGTTATAAATTATAGGCAGAAGTCCGTAGTTGGAAAAATTGAGATATAAAGTGGGTCGAAATATTATCCGGATTGATATTATGATATATTTTAAAGTATTAAGTCTTTGAAGATTTATCTATTAACAATAGCTGTTGCTTTAGAAAAAGTTTGCTGTAGTTGAGTGTTTGGAAGAATCCGTATTTGTCCGAAATAGGCATAAATGTATCTTTTGTCCTCACAAATGTTGTCGTTAGTGAGAAAAATAGGTGTAAAATATTAACCTATTGATGAACTTAGATGAAGTCGAAAACCAGAAATATTGGCTAAGGTATAATAACTGACTAAAAATTATTAAAGTTTAAATAAAAGAAATCTCTTATTATTATCGAATACGAAGAAGTAAGTGCAAGACAATATTTTGAAAAAATTAACATCAATTAAAATAATATGAGAAGCTTATATAGGACTTCCGATTATTGTTTGACAAAATGTCAAATACCACAATCCAAAGTCCAGTTTAATTACTTTAATCCCTACTTCCTACATATATAAATATTATTTTGAAACCATATCACAAGTAGAAATCATTTAAATTAACTTGCCGAGGCCTTTAACAGTCAATACTATAGTTTTTACAGTGGCCAAGCCGGGATTGACGGCTAGGAAGGTTTTGCTGAGTGTTTGGTTCAATTGGACGGATCATTCACAATGAGCTTCTCCCATATGGCCAAACGGTTAATTCTACCATCTACTGCGAACAACTGGAGCGCTTGAAGCAA
This sequence comes from Zeugodacus cucurbitae, assembly GCF_028554725.1. Classification (NCBI taxonomy): domain Eukaryota; kingdom Metazoa; phylum Arthropoda; class Insecta; order Diptera; family Tephritidae; genus Zeugodacus; species Zeugodacus cucurbitae. The sequence goes on from NC_071669.1 coordinate 59,122,472, forward strand.
ACGATCGACCAGAGGCGTCCAGAATTGGCCAACAGGAAGGGTATAGTGTTCCACCAGGACAACGGCAGATCACACTCTTCGTTGATGACTCATCAGAAGCTAAGGGAGCTCGGATGGGAGGTTTTATCGCATCCACCATATAGCCCCGACATAGCGCCAAGTGATTACCACCTGTTCCTGTCCATGGCGAACGCCCTTGGTGGTGTAAAGTTGAAATCAAAAGAGACTTGTGAAAACTGGCTGTCCGAGTTCTTCGCAAATAAGGAATTGGGGCTTCTACGAGGGATGTATTATGAAGTTGCCGTGTAGATGTGTAGATGGAAACAGATTATGTAAAGCATTGAATAAAGAGCAAAAAAGCGGTAGGGAGTTATTTGCCAGCTTAATATTTCGTAAGTATTCTCACTTAAATATTCAAGCTTTAAGCCTTGACCAACTTTAAAGTGTTTTAAGGAAACTAAAAAGCATCAATAGAAAAGCCGTTTGTGGCATTGTTTATCTTTATGGCCACTCACGCTCCCCAATAGAAAAGTGATTGGCTTAAAACCTGGCCATCACACCACCACTCAATACACTTTCAAATAGTTAAAAGCAAAATATAGAATTCTCATACCACTCTTTATTCCTATAACTACTATATACATATATACCATATAGTCTCATATGTGGGGCATCTATAACATTTCAGGCATTTCAGTCACGACTGACCACTCGAAGCGCCATACACTTTCCGCTGTCAATTCGCAACAACAATAGCAATAACAAACACTTGTGTTCGCCGTTCGCATATGAAAGTATGTCCTTTTGTTGTGCACAGTACCATGTGGCATGTGGCAAGTGGCAACTGACAGTGAGTATCATCTTTCATTCCAGCGGTGCTGAGCGTTGCATGTTTTTCGAAATACTCGAGGATGACTCGTCTTTGTGTATGACAACACTCTGGCCAGGACAGGGCTTCTTCTGCAGCAGCAGGCTTTGAAATGCTTGCCACTGGCAGACACAACGACTAAATGGAAATTGAAAAGTCATCGATATGCCAGTCAAACTTGTTGTTTTGTCTTGTATTTTTATTTGTTATTGTCATGGCTATCTCCCATATTCCGTATTCCGTATTTCGTTTGTGATTTTGTTTTTGTTTAATAGCGGTATACTTGGCGTTTTTGCACTTGTTTTATTTTTAGTGTTCGGTGTTCGGTGTTTGATATGTTTAAGTGGCGCCATGTGGCAATAATACAAACAACAACAACCTTATGTGGTATGAAAAGTTTAGTGCAAAAGTATCGATATCAGGTCACGTAGTGCGTGTCATGCCTTCATTTAGTTTCTTCTGCTGCTAAAAATATTGACTTTGATTTCGAAAAAAAACTATATTAAATACTCTATTAGTTCGTAGGATATTATGTAGTTGGTCGAGAAAGTACGCATTTTGGGCACGGTAACTTACACGGTTTGCTTATGCGAAGAAAATCTTTTTTATGGCTTCTGGTATCTAAAAAGCTCAGATTATCAATTTCGTTAAAAAAGATTGTGTTTGGTTTTATCGCGTTTCAGTCGAAAAGCGTTTAGATATGTATTTTTCCATGTTCTTTGCACCTTAGCGTACCCTTGCGGTGGTTTTCGGAAACATTTATATTGAAAATTTATAATATTAGCTCGAGTCCTCTTCCATAATAATATAAGATCCTTAATAAATTTTGGGAAATCTGATATTTTACAATTTGAGACTAACATCCAGACTTTGATATTATATTCTTCAAACATATAATTTGCTTAGTTCTCACTTTTTAGCGAAATCTTTGTTGCCGTGTAACAGTCCCTGTTTTAAAGTGTTTTAACTCGCTATGAGCTGATATGCTACAACATTTCAATGATCTAAAGTTCATAAAGGTTAATGAAAAACTAATTTTCAACGATTTTAAAGCTGCCTTCGATAGCACGAAAAGAAGCTGCCTATGCCGCAAAGTCTGAATTTGGTATCTCCGCAAAACTAATACGCCTGTGTAAGTTGACGTTGAGCAACACCAAAAGCTCCGTCAGGATCGGGAAGGACCTCTCCGAGCCCTTTGATACCAAACGAGGCTTCAGACAGGGTGACTCACTATCGTGCGACTTCTTCAATCTATTGCTGGAAAAAATAATACGACCGGCAGAGCTAAATAGAGAAGGTACATTCTTCTATAAGAGTGCACAGCTGCTGGCATTGATATCATCGGAAGCAACAACCGCGCCGTTTGTTCTGCGTTTTCCAGACTGGATAAGGAAGCGGAGGTGAATGAGAACAATTCGAACTATCTCCTGTCATCAAACAAACAGTCAACGCACTCGCGTCTTGGCTCCCACTTCACTGTTGACAGTCATAACTTTGGAGTCGTAGATAGTTTCGTTTACTTGGGAACCAGCGCTAACAACACCAACAATGTCGTCTTCGAAATCCAACGCAGAATCATTCTTCCCAACAGGTTCCACTTAAACCGGTTCCTACGCCAAATTTATATATATCTTCTTCAGGAAGTGGGCCTTGCTTTGCAGTATCACTTACCGGAATAGTGTTTATAGATAAATCAGTAAACTCTACAAGGATTTATAGTCTGTTGAATCTCTTACATTTGAGGTTATATTTGCAGACTTCAACTTTAAGAAAAATGGCTATAGAGAGAGAGAGAGAGAGAGAGACATTTTCGTATATCAGAAACTCCACTTATGGCCTTTAACACAGATGCGCACTCAAATAGAGAACAAATACAGGAATTGATAATTTAAGACTCAATTGCCGCATAAATATTTGTTTTTTGGTTACTTTTCAAATAATTTCATATTTTTCCCCCTTTATTTCACTATGGTCTTAGCCTTAAGTATAAAAATTAAATAGAAAGTTAATTTATAAGGTCAGTCATGATTATGCTTAAATATTTTTAATTTTATTTTATATTTTGTACCGCAGCACATAAAAAAATTAAATAAAAGCTGAAAAGCATTTCCACTTTTTCTATAAAAATAAAAAGTACAAGTGTTGTTAAAAATAATATTTTTTTACATTTCACCTTTAAAGCAATTTTTACATGATATTCAAAACATCATTAACTTTTCTTCTGAGAATTATAAAATTTGTACAAATTTGATGTTGCTTCTAATAATTATGTAGATACTTAAAAAGACGTTAAAACTTTATGATGTCATAACTTTACACTAATCATGGTCAATTACAACTCGTGTACGACAACAGCAACATAATGAGCCAACAAGCCACTCGCGTAGATTTGTCGAAGTATAGACATAAAAAAATATGTAATGAAATGAGCGTCTTTTACGAATATATTTTATACATTTTGCGTATTCGCTTAAACGAGAGGGTGTGTCGAACCGGACGATTGGCTTCTGGTAATTATTAATATTTCCGCATTGTTGTTAGGTGATGATTGTGTGATTTGGAAAACATAAATGTTGACACTGTTAAATGGTGTAAGTTTACGTATTTAGCATATTAATTTAAATGTGATATAATTTTATATAGTATGTATATATGTCTGTAAATGTGGTATCAAACTGAAATATAGTTTTTGAGTATCGAAATTATATTTAAATAAATAATGGGGTATCGAAAAATTCGAAATATCTGAACTTTTCATTGACTTTTTTTTTTGCAAAAAGTTTAAATTGAGTAATAACAAATTAATTATTATAAATTTCAGAATCCCGAATTCAATTCAGTAACTTTGATGTCCCGTGGTGATTCGGGACCCCGAAATAAATTAAATACAGTGGAACTTCTCTAACTCGAATCGCCATTATCAGCAAAAAAACTTCGAGTTAGAGGGATTTCTATTGCCAATTCAAGAGTTCGAGTTATGGAGAACTTCGACTTAAGGAAGTTTGAGTTATGGACGGAAATTTGTATGATTTGATTTCTAAACGCTATTGCCAAATCAAAAGGTCGAACTATCGAGATCTCCGAGTTATAGAAGTTCGAATTATGGAAGTTTGTAATTTCGAAGTTCCATGATGTGAATTTAAAAACATTTTCTTGAATCTCCAAATTGATTGACGGGATCTCGAAAAATTATAAATACACATAGTCAAGTAAATTACTTGCTAATTTATATTAAAATTATCTGGAATAATCATCAAAATGTAAATATATATATGAAAATGGGAAACTCTAAAAATAAACTTTTATAAATTCCGAGACCTTGAAATTCGAAATGTTTTTGAAAATCAAAATGTAAAAATATTGCAGTTTAAAATTGAAAGATAAAAAAAAACATATTATAAATTCCAATTCTTCAAATTGAATTTACATATTACGGGATCCCGAAAAATTATATATTTTTATAATTTCAGTCAATTATTTGAACATTTTGATTTATATAATTTGAAATTTAAATCAAATCAAATTGTTAAAAATCTATTCGAAATTAGGCACCATAAAAATTATTTTTCAAAAATTTCGGGATCCCGAAATACAGATTTTTTTGTTTGAAAATCAAAATAAATTAAAGAAATATTTATCTATTTGAGGACTGTAAAAGTAAATTTCTGTAAATTTCTGGATTCCGAAAAACTTTGCATAGAAACTTGAACATGATTGAAACCTCCTTTAGTCATGTATTCATTCGCTACCGGTTATATTATCAGGTATTCTTTCTAAATACATATAAATATGAATTTGTGTGTAGACATGATTGTCATTTTAGGCCTCATAACTACATATCATCCATTATTTCATAATCTGCAGTCATAATTATACCCATTTCATATGTTCAACCAGCGGAAAAATTACAAAAAAATGCGTAAAACTTATTGTCGGTGAATATTTGTAAATGTGTACTTACATACTGTATGTATGTATGTAAGCATTTGCCGTGTACTAAAGCACTTGTAAGCAGTTACAGTTGTAGAGATGAAAATCTATTTTTGTTTTATGTAAGAGAAACAAAGAAAGGCCAATGTCAAACAAAGTTTCACAAATAAAAAATACGAAAAACAACAAACAACTTAAAACACACGAGAGAGCATTAGCACTCACAACAAAATGTGTGTCTACGACACATAACACTGACCATGAACAATGACTTTGCGCTTGAGCAGTGCTACATTGCACTGCGTAGCTTCCGATGAGGCATACACCAGCTGCTGCGACTATTAGATATGTTGCAAGTAAGTACCATAAGCAGCATGGATTTTTGGGTGACAGACAACAGCAAACATATGCAGCTACTCATTATTCTTTTCACACAAAAATTTGTCGGTCAGATGCTACGCCGAAGAATGTACCGAATAAGTACATGTAAGTCTATATATATGTAACTATATTTGTATATAGATGTAAGTAAGGTCATTTGAAAGCAGCTGTTTTTTCAAGGGGAAGCTTAAGCGGGCACGCACCGTTTTTGTGGCCTCCCCTACCCTCACCAGTGAAGTCCAACAGTGGACGTGACCGACAAATCCACAGCGCAGCGTCTTTGGCAACTTAGGTGGTATTAATGCCTTACTTTAAGCTGTCATCGTCTCAGCGTGGGGCTAACAGTCTTGCTTGTAAGAGTGTGCTCTTACAGCTTTTCGCTGCTGTGGCGCTCAATTTGCGTGCGGTTGTGGCACTTGGATGATTTGTTGTTGTTGTTGCTGCTGCGAACAAGTTTTCCATAAACGGTCGCTGAATTATTTATGTTTGTTGTTCTTGTTGTTGATGTTGCTGGTCTAGATTTGCGTTTGTTTTGGGCGCCAGTGATGTCATGCAGAGCTACAGCACACAAGCACTGAATATGGATATTCTTAGATATATACTACATACATAATTCCATACATACATATACTATATATACATATGTATATATTTATATATATGAAATGGTTATGAAAATGACCAATAATGTTGCTTATGATTAAAAACAAATTAATTTATTTGTAGACAAAAATAATAAGGCAAACAATGACAACAAAATATGCCATACCGTTTGTAAGTCCGCACAAGGTCTCTTATTGTGTTAAGCCACTTGGAAGGCTTAGTTTTGTCAAAAACATAAGTCATGGATTACCAAAATTAAAAAGTAATTTTTTTGTGTGAGTAAGATTCGGGGAGGTTGTAGGCAGCAAAGTCTGTCAGCTGATGATGATCATGAAACGATTGTGATGAAAGATCTCCAAAGTAGAGTTAAATTGTGTAAAGTTGAAGTTGAAATTAATATCAGAGATATATTATTCTCAATTTCTTTTTCTCTTTCTATACATAAATTAGGCCATTGGTTTATGAAGTCATAAATTATGATTGTCATTAATAAATGTGGGCCAGAAGTAATAATGCAATAATTATATAATTTGTATGTAGGCATGCAAAAACTTAAAAAGCATTCATCTAAGATAATCAAGCACCATCTCAAGTGTTAGGCTTTCAAATAGGGTATCTAAATTATCAGTTCTAGGAAGTGTTGATTAAGTTCAATGACTGAGACTTGTTGTCTGGATTATTTTGTTTTAACACAGTTGTAACTGCAGATGTAGTCTCTTATCATAAAGCACTAAACAAAGGAAACTATGATAACAAGAAAAGAAAAACAAGAGACCTTCTGCAAAATATGGAATAGTGTTAAAGACATCAGACACAGACACCACAGTTAGACAAAGCGCATAAAGCCTATTTTTAAGGGGTTAGGGGTAGTTAGGATTTTCAAAAAATAAATTTTTTGTTTTTTTTGCATTTTCGTTAAGTGTTAAGTGTTTGAAGTTGATCCGATGATTACTTTTCGAATTATTCGACAAATAACAAAGAGCACTCCAAAACGCTAGTGGGAAACTCTAAATGCATTTTTCTCAAAACTATGTTTTTTGATCTGGTGACAATTGTAACTCGAAAACCGCTTAGTAGATTTTAATGAAATTTATACAGCTTTTAGAATACATAATAAACTCAGGCGTAATCGAAGCTGTTTTTTTCAAAAATTTAGATTTTTTAAGACCAATTAACTGTTGATTTTTTTCCGAAAATCTAGAAAAAATAATTCCCTAGGCCGTCATTTTGTTAATTTTTGGGAAAAAAAACTTCGATCAGACCCAGGATTATCTATCTATAAAACTAATTTTGTAATGTGTAATAATGCCATATTATTACTTTAAAAAAATAACATGATTTAATAGAAAATTCTGAATTTCTAATTTTTTCGTGTCTTTGACTACCCCTAACCCCACACCCCTCTGGGAGTGTTCAGCGGCATCCAGTATCTAGAGGCCTTATGACTACCACCAACACGCTTCCCAACTACTTCAAGTAGATGGTCGTTGGGAATTAAAGTGGTTCATTATAGTAAGAAAACAATAACCTGTATGTTATCCCAACAACAAACCACTAAAAGTAAACTCATGTAATTGGATGCTCATTTCTAAAACTTTTTCAAAATCGAGGTTATGTGAGTTGAGTTGCATAGTTACCTAATAGTATAGGCTACGAAACATCTTATTAAAGCTTATCAAGAACTATTTTCGAAATTCGGTTATCCATTTTTTATCCTAAAAAAGTAGTGTTTCTTTCAAGAAATCAAGTTAACTTACATATGCCGGTACTTTGCTAATAGCCTTAAATCACTATTAGAACTTAATGAGTCTATTAGTAACATCATAAGACTGTCAGAATATTGATTTCTTGGAATGTTAGTGTCAAACAGTATCCTATACGAGTATATTATGTACCTACTATATAAATACGAAACATATCTTAATAACCGTAAAGTAATTTCAAAATAATGCTACTATATTCTAAATAATATGAAATAATAAATATTTATACAAATTGACTTGATAGTATAATTTAATTGTTCAAAGGTGTTGGCAGAACACTCCCATAGCTGCGAGTGGTAACGAATTTTTATTATAGAGGTATTAAAATTATGTGTTAGCTGACGTTTAATTGAATTTAATACATTTCCCAATACAATTAAATGCAATGTTTTGTAATCTCTTACAAGAATTAGTGATGCTGTAAGTCGTGCGAAATATATCAGAGACGCTCGAATCGTGCCTGAAATCGTTGGTTACTGAAAAGATTATGATCAAGATAAACTAGAGAGGTAAATACATGGATATACAAATTAAAAAATGTAAAAAGTAAATTTTAAAATATTTTTTTTTTTTGGAAAGTCAGTGGGTTTATCAATATTGGTTTTATGAAATCTTTTTGAAATTCAAAAATTTTTAAAACAAATTACAAAAGTTATTGCCACATTTTTCATTGAATTTTGACCGCCTGTATCGCTGAGCTTCCGTTCAAATATGTTTAAATTCTGACAGTCTGATCTAAAGTATGGTTTATATTGTACAACTTGACCTTGTCCACGCTTTGTTTAATATTGCTGAGTGATTAATTATTATTTATTGCAAATATTATTGTATTTCTTGTTAATATATTTTAATATATACATGTATATACTCTTAATAGATAACAAATTGATTTGTCACCAAGCAAGCGCGCTTTATTTAATCAATTAGTTCAACTTGCTACTAAAGGCAAACATTCCACACCCATTTGCTAACGAATTACACAAAAAAATAAATAAAAATAAAAAAATTAAAAATAAAGTCTTTCGAATATACTCGTGCTGTGCCACGAATTGAGCCATTTTGCATGGGAGTATAAAAAGCGCTATATAAATATATATCTTTTAGTTCCAACCAACCATTTGTGCGTCAATATTCTTTGTTTACTCATATCTATGAATACTCGCATTTACATATTCATATTCATATTCACAAACATCTGCGTGTTATCCTTGCGTGTAGTAGTAGTGGTGTTCCGCTTCACACACACATGCCTACATTATTTGCTTGACGCCCTCAATTTTCTTTATTCACCTTTCTCCACGCTTACTACTCTACTTTTTGCGCGTTACGAGCACACACTTCATAATTTATTGATGGCAAGCACTTTCAATGGCTGCAGGCAGACAGCATGCATGAGCACGTTGCAACTCACCTACGTATATACTCGAACATATGAATTTATATGCTAGTTGCAACGGAAAATGGTCGGAAAATTCATTTATATTTATATTTATACAGTGACTCTTGAAAGAGATCGCGATTGAGATTTATAATATTTGAATAACTTAAAATTTAATAAACGAAACTCCTTGCAGAATGACTTGGTCCATATGGATATCGGGTTTTCGAAATGTGATCTAGAGAGTTAAATACTTACCAGGGATGATTTGGAAGTCGTTGAAATGTTAAGCTGTAGCCTATTTTTAGGCGCTGCTGACATTTTTGTAAGCTGTCTTCAATTCGTCAAACTTTAGAGAGTAGCGAATCGATGAAACTTTAGCAGTTGTCAGCAACATTTCATTCTTTGTTGAAGAAATGATCTTTTTCTACCCAAAAACAGTTTTATAGCCCCTTGATTTTCAGTAGCCTCAATGCCATATACCTATTTTCAAATCTTAAACTTTTACGAGACCTATTTAAATAACATCCTCTTTCAATTCTTTGAGTTACTGTAACCTATAACAAAATGCATGCATATGCTTTAGCCAAGCGGCTCACTATCCAACGCTATATGGTAGAAAGTGAAGGTTTGTGGGCTGTTGGCGTGGTATTTCGCCTTGAAATGATTGAAATGTTGCAGCTTAATGGACAAAGTAAGCTCTCAATGGGATAAATTCATAAAATGGATATAGGCATATGAGTTTACGCCGTAAGTACTGTAAAGGGCAACTAGAAGTGTTGTTGGCGGATTATTCACTTTGAAAATTGAAAGTAGAGAGTGTGCGTAAAAGCCTAGGTAAATAACGTTACTTTGCAATTATGCAATGTGTTTAAATAGAGAATGAAGGCAGATATTTTGCATTTTAAAGGGTTTATTTATTATTTTACTAAATATTTTTATTTTAAATGATATATAGACTATTTACTGAGTAGTTTAAGAAATATGTAAAATAAGGATTGTTTTTCGTTATTAATGCAAGTACGAGGTGTGTTCAAAAAATAACGGGAATTTTCGTTTTTTGAAAAAAATTTAATAATTCTTTTAGCCGTTTCTGTGGTAAATTTTAATAAAGGATAATGTGAAATATTTTCTATATCTTCGGCCCAGCATTTAGTATTAATTTTAGTGATTTCAGGACTCTGATTAGAAATTATATATTTTATTGGTTCTAGCTTTCAAATTCGTCAATTTAAAAATTAATATGAGTAAAAATCAAAAAATATGTAGTTATATATTAGGTTGTAAAATATCTCCCCTTATATAATACATAGTCACGAAATTCAAAAGACAAAAGGGCGGAAGGGAGATATTTGACAACCTAATACTATAGATACAGTGGAACTTCTCTAACTCGAATCACCATAATCCACAAGAAACTTCGAGTTAGAGAGACTTCTAGTTATTGAAATTTTCATTAAAACATAAATTTTTCAAAAAGGTATAAAATATAGATTTACTCACAGTTTTTGTTATTTACTTCGCAGAAAGTTTTATTTAAAAATATTAAAATATGAATTCTGTAATTTTGTTTGTTGCACTTTGCTATTGTTTGGTTCTTGACGTCTGTATCTCATGGCTTTGTTAGATGGTTTATAGGGTAATACGAGTATATCGAGGAGATCATCGACTTATAGAAAAATATTTGCTTATTAGATATTCCGAGGCAAGCTTAAAGTTGTAACATTAACTGTCTATCCCATTTTCCTGCAAAATTCTAGATTCTAGCCCTACCCATTTCGTCTTCCAGTTCTAGACGAGGTCAACCAAAATCGAAATCGAATTCCCTAGATTGTAGATCTTTCAAAAATCAACCTCAAAATAGTACTTCGTCAATAAACAAAATACTGCTCGTATACCTCAAGATTACTTCAAATAGAGTTTAAGGGGTTAGGGGTAGTCAGAGACACGAATTAGAATTTTCAGAATTTTTTTTTTGCTATTAAATCATGTTATATTACAAAAGTAATAATATGGAATTATTATACAATGTTTCGACTTAAAGCCACGAAAATTTGAAAAAAAAATTATAATTTTCAAAGTTATAGCTGTTTGTGTTGACTTAGCTTCAAAAAAAGGTCCTTGCGGTGACAATCCTAAGTCCTTGGAGATTCATCTAAAATCAATCGGATAGAAAAAATTAGTTTTATAAATAAAAATTATTTTTTTTTAAATGAACAAAATGGCAGCCTTAGAAAATTGTTTTCTAGATTTTCGGAGACAAAATCAAATGGTCTTAAAAAATCGAAATTTTTGAAAAAAGAATCCTTCGATCAGCCCGAGGATTATTATGTATTCTAAAAACTGTATAACTTTCATTAAAATCTACTGAGCGGTTTTCGAGTTACAGTTGTCACCAGTTCAAAAACATAGTTTTGAGATAAAAACATTTAAAGTTGCTCCCGAGCGGTTTGTTGAGCTCGAGCGCTCTTTGCTATTTGTCGAATAATTCGAAAAGTAATTATCGGACCAACTTCAAATTTTCAGAGGATATTTTTAAGATATTACACTTAACGAAAATGCTAAAAAATAAAAATGATTTTTTGCATATCCTGACTACCCCTAACCCCTTAAATGGAGGAAATCGTTTATACTTTATATATTATGAATTTTTTTTGTTCTTGAAGTCTTGAAATCACTAATTGAACCACTTTTAGCTTTATACATATAATCTTGTAGATGCAGGTGCAGTATATTCTGGATTGAGATATTAGTGAGCCAAATAGAGAATGGTGCTCATTCAAAAAGTTGTCTAATAACCAAAAATATTGGTCAGCAAAATATCATAAAATGAAAAACCGCTCTTAACAGCGCTGAATTAATACAACTACAACAATACAAATACAATATGACTACCATTTATCTAACTGAGTTCTAAGAATAATAAAATTCAGCCATGAATTCATATTTGTACAAATTTATTTGCTGTTTTTTTTTTGAAGCATTTAGAGCCGTTTAAGCTGATTTTATTTGCTAAATGCCAGCTAATTTATTTGTGTACATACAAGTATTAAGTACAATACAAATAAAATTTATATATTTATACAAATACAATTTGCTTTGCGCCAGACTGCACCTTAACCGTGTTCTTGCTTGCTTTAGCCAACCAGCTCGACATTGGCCAAATTTTGCAAAACAATTTGCATTTGGCAAATTATCCTGAGTGGCGCGCCTCAACTGTCAACGGTGCCAAATGTGGCGGCGGTCACTTTTCAAGCTGTCAATATTGATGTTTGAAAATATTGTATGCGCACACAAGGTGCTCAAAGCGACGAAAATGTGGTCAAATATTACTTAAACATGCGTTTTATTGTTGAAACCTTGACTTGACGCTATGGAATACATATGTACGAGTACTCTGGCAATGCAGTTGTGTGTTACATTTGTATGTATTTGTGCTGAAGAATAGCTTACAAGGCGTTAAAAATTTGAATTCTAACATTTTTTGAGTTTAAGAACCGAAAACTTGTTTCAAATTGTGTTTTAATATTTGTTAATAATTTTTTTTTTTAATTTTAAAATTATTTTCAGTCAGCAACATGCGTGCTGAAGCGTATAGATTTCTTACAACATGCATGCTTTTTGCTGGTTTTCCGCTATTTACACATGCATGCAACACTGCTGTGTACTTAACCTTTACCTTTGTGGTTGGCAAATGTTATTTACTTAGCTGCGCTAACAATTGAAGCACTAAAAAGTTCTAAAACAAATGTTTACACACACAAATGTGTTTATGCATATGTATGAGTACAAAAGCAAAGCAAACAACATGTTGCGAGTGTGTAAAAAATACAACAATTTGACCACAACCAACAAAGTTGCGAAACAAAAAAAGCTACACTGAAATAGAAATAAACACACACACTCAAAAAATATAACTGCATATGAATATATGCACCGTTAAGCACTTGTTCGCTGCCAAAGCATAAATTTATAACTCTCTTTGTTGTTATTGTTGTTGTTGTTGTTGTCGCTTTAAAATGTGTACTTCATTAGCACAATTGCAGTTTTGCCTTCGCGCTCGCTAGCTTTAGCAAGCAAATTAGAATTATAATGCAAAATATACTATATATTTGATGCCTTGAAATTTCTCTCACATTTCCGCCTTTGCATCGCCTGCTCCCTCAACTAATTAGCTGCGCCAGAAGTTGTACGAGCAGCTTTGTTTGTTTAATTTCAAGCGCAAGACTAAACAAATGTGTGTAAAATACGGAATTCGCAGAAGCTTGCAGTTGAAACTGAAAGAGTTTTCTACATAGCGAAGAATAAAAAAGAAGAGAAAATAAGAGGAGGGGAGGTGAAGTGGAGAAGCGGTAAAAACGGAAGTTGAAAGCAGCAATCGGTAAGTGTTTATTTAATACGAGATGAGTTAGATATATACTGACTTTTTTTCTCGTTCAGCAGCTGAACGTACAACTCTGCTTTGCTGCATGTCATTTCTTATGAGATAGCTGTCAAAATTCATCAAAACTCATTTAAGGCGTTACATGGGTTTCGTCGCGTAAAAAATGTCCTATTTTCAATAGTTTTTTTCTATGTAAAAAATTATTTATTTAATTCAAACTTTTATCTGTCTTATAGATACATATTTATATCATAATTTCTGAAATTAAAAAAAAAAAACAAGAAAAAACGTTAACTTCGGCTGTACCGAAGCTAATATACCCTTCACAGGTGCATTTCTTTTAGTAACTATGTGTTTAAGCAAATCTAAAGACGTAAGAAAAAGTAAGTAAAAAATGAAAAGTTTTCCATACAAGTCATTGATTCCGATCGTTCAGTTTGTATGACAGCTATATGCTATAGCGAACCGATCTGAACAATTTTTTCGGAGATTAAATTATTTCTATGAGCAATAACTCACACCAAATTTCGTGAAGATATGTAGTAAAATGCCGAAGTTTTTCATACAAGCCCTTGATTCCGATCGTTCAGTTTGTATGGCAGCTATATGATATAGTGGTCCGGAATGGGCAGTTCCGACAAATGAGCAGCTTCTTGAAGAGAAAATAACATCCGCGAAATTTCAAAACGATATCTTAAAAACTGAAGGACTAGTTCGTATATATACAGACAGACGGACATGGCTAAATCGACTCAGTTCAACATACTGATCATTTATATATATGCTTTATAGGGTCTCCGACGCTTCTTTCTGGGTGTTACAAACTTCGTGACAAACTTAATATACCCTGTCTAAGGTATACAAATTAAAACTACTCCATTGTGACCTTATTTCCGGTGACCGCTCGGAAAAAAGGTGCGTCCGCGTTCTCAGCATAACTCCTGACAGGATTATCCGAAATGAAAAAACAAAAATAAGTGTTTTAGGTAAGACCATAAACTCGTGCTTGAACGAAGGAAAGACAAAAAGAGTAAAAATTGGAATTTTGGCAGAAATTTTTTCAAAAAAATAAAAATTTCGGTAAAATTTGCTTGACATTTTTTTTTTAAATAGTTGTAATTGAAAACAAAATAATATCATTTGTTCAAGCACGTGTAAATTGTATTGGGTAACAATAATACCTGACTTGGAGCATACACCTTCCAAAGTCTGTATCTCCGAAACTATTATTCGGATCGACTGAAAATTTACTGAATGACTGAAAATTTAGGATAATATTCTTGAGATGTTGTAAAAATTAATAAGCCAAAATACAAAAAAAAATATTTTTGAACCTACGAAACCCAAGTAACCCGATATATTTGCTAGTTAATTCCCATTTGTGGCATGCATTTTCCTAAAATGCACAATGGATAATTATGATAGACTATTTGATGATAGAAATTCGATCGGAGATTTGCTAGTGTCCGCATTGTTCTGAAAGATAGAATAAAAAAAATCTGGTTGACGTTGTTCTGAATAGGGCCAAACCCTAACTATGTGTATTGTTAGGATGCAACTGTGACTACTATGTCTACCTCGGAGGAATCAATATGTACGAAATATGGAAAATACGAGTACACCTTAGACTAAACAGCATCAAACGCCCTCGGTATGGATAAGCTGTGGTTTACTAGATTCCATAATGGAAGACCCCGTTTTGAGATGGCCTGGCGTTGGTAAGCTACTGTTCTAACACAAAATGCTTGAGATTTAGACTCATTCCAGAACCGTAGAAGAAACAAGAATTCATCACTATTCTAGAGATGTCATAAAGCAGTGAAAATAAAGTCATTATTTAAGCTAAAAAGAAGGAATTCGCACAAAACAACATCACAGAAGACCGGAAAAACAAAAGAACTTTTGGATACATAATTTACTTAATCCGTCCGCATTTATAAAACAATAAGGCTCTCAGTTATCATTGACTTTTTTCAAATTCCAAAGAAGTGTCTTAACGAGATATGGTCAAAGAGTTTTTGAACGAAAAAAATGTATTCTGAGGATCTATAATTTAAACCTTATTAAGTGAAAAACAAAACAAATTATTTTTGAACAGTCCGACGTGCGAAGTAGTTGTTTATGAAGACCGCCATATAAGTCATAAGGAATAAGAAAGATTACTTAAGGAAAGGACTTACAGTTTTGGCAATAAAAACATTTCTGCCGCAGTAGAAGAGGCCTTTGTTTGGTTTTTCTTCGGCGAATAAATAGACTCTCTTTATTCGAAAGGTATAGTCGAAAGTACTCTGAACGATCTAGGCTAGAGAACTATTTTGAAACACTATGTAACGATAGCTGTCTTCGATTCGCCATTACTCCACTCGCTATTTTTCTTAAAGCAACAACAAAGTTTGCGAATGTAGTAGCAAGTAGTAGTGCCAGAGAGTATTTGGCGACCTCATTGAAGTGGTATAACTTTCTACTTCAACAAAAATCGTGTTCAACAAGAAATTAATTGAAATTCGGAGGAATACAATTTTATGGTCTTTATGTAAAATATACTTTTATTTCGTTTACGAATACAAAAGTGACATTATTATTACTTAAAAATTCAGCACAATTAACTTTCAACAATTTCCATTTCTTCACTGAAATTTTATGTTAAGGTCAAGGCCGTGAGTAAACTGCAATGAAAAGTGAAATATCAAAAAATCGTTGAGAAGCAACGTTCGTTCAGCTCTTATGTAAATCTTTTTACATCTTTATTATTTTTGAACTGACAACCGAAAGCCATTCAATATTAACAACCTAATACACAGACTGAAACAAAAGCAACAAAAAGTGAATAACGAACATTCAAGTGAAAAAAGTGGTTTGTGCAAATGCTCGTTAAAAATTTATACATTCACAAGATTTAGCTTAAAGTGGCAAAGCTTAAAAATAGCATAACAACAAAACAAAAAAGTTAATGACAGCTGAAAAAAGAAGGAATGTAGGCAAAATGTGTGCGCAAAGAGAATTGCATGGCATAGCGTTGCAAAAAAATACGCAATAAAAGTGAATTCTAAGTAATGAATGCTAAATTATACGGCGAATGCAATACACAAGCACACCCACACTACGTCGAGTTGCCGGCATAGCGATGAGCTGAAATAACTATGTAAATATGTATGATGACAAATAACTTTATAATACACTAGCATTATATATGTATAGGGTGGTTTTTTAGAGTTAAGGAATTTCTGTGAGGGTGAACTGTTAAACCTGCTGTCAAATTTGACATTTATATTTGATATATTGTGAGAAAACAGCATACGAAGACTTAAAGGTATGTTAAAAGTCCTTAAAAGTCCCTCTTATATTTCGAGATAGTAAAATATAATGTCAATTGAACATCTAGATCAAATAATTCTAAACAGTTGGTCCACTTTTTGTCGCTTGTCAAGTCAAGTCAATGGTCTCCGCTGATAAATTCGCTTCGATTGATCAGTTAAAAACATTATTCAAAATATCGGTCGTCGCTAGCTATTACTTTTGACCATTCTTTTTAGCAGCATGCGTATTCCGTGCAAATGTCGAGAATTCGGCTCAAAAGGTGACATTGTCAGTTGAGAATAAGTTTGGGTTGCAAACAGATCTCTACAAATATTTTGTTGAGTTAATGTTGACACAAATGTCCAAGATCGATATAAAACGATTTAATCGATTTAATCGACCAGTGCTTGACCCTAGAGACATCTATTGGAAAACGGCGGAAGCAAAGTTGTAAACCAATTTATTGGCTCCATAAGGTCAGAAATGCTGGAAAAAGTGGTCTAAATTTGGATTCTACGGAGAAGATGGTCTTCTGAAAATGTAGGTAAATTTAAAATATTTCGTTTAATTCAGTTTTTCCAAATTTTATTT
Organism: Zeugodacus cucurbitae; assembly: GCF_028554725.1. Classification (NCBI taxonomy): domain Eukaryota; kingdom Metazoa; phylum Arthropoda; class Insecta; order Diptera; family Tephritidae; genus Zeugodacus; species Zeugodacus cucurbitae. The sequence continues at coordinate 59,139,667 of NC_071669.1, forward strand.
AAAATAAAAGTCATACGACTCTAAAAATATACCCTCTATATATCCATATATATAACTGAAGTTCACAAAGTAGAACTTTCCCAACTACATAACTGTAAATACACTCATAGTCAACGCTTTCAAGTGGCTAGTGCCTTGCACTCAATTCCCGTTCCAGGTTCACTCTGTCGCTACTCGAGCTCCTCAAGTATTTCGAAAATTCGCAAAATAACTGTAGTGTGGCAACTTTTAGCATGCCGTTAGTTGAGAGTATGTGTGTGAGAGTGCAAGTGATGCAAATTAAAATAAAAAACGAAAAATCAACAACAACAAAATTATTTTAAAAGCGTGGCAACTTTTCAGCGCTCAAATGAAACAAAATCAACGCTAAAAAAATAAGAAGAAGAGCGCACATACAACAACAACAAATCGTAAGCAATACTTAACGGTGTTGTATGAATAAATAAACAGCGACTAAGATATTCAAATGATTTTTGTTATTGAACTTTTTGACTGCTTGACAGTGACTGCAAGCTGATTGACGGCAAGCATGCAGAATCACTTAGAGACATTTGAAATCCGATGCTGCGCTGCAACTGAAGTGGCTGCATGTCAAACTGCGTTGCACTTGAATCGCTACAAATGCAAATTCCGCAAAAGTTTCGTATGCAGAAGTGGCTTTCACTTGCAGTTTTGCAAAAATGTTATAAATAAGTGAGAGTGGAGTGGGTTTTGCTTTTCTCGTGTATTTTTTTGTTTTATTTTATTTATTTTATTTTTTTTTTTTTAAGTTCAGAGAGCTTCTAGGTCGAGTTTAATAAATTAATTTTCAAATTTTAAAAACATATTAAACTACATGTAAATATTTCAAATTGCTTGTCTGCAAAAGCGTGAAGTAGATTAGCATATTATTTGAATGTTACTCATACGCCATGCCGGCCCACAAGTTAAAACTGATATAAATGGAAAGTGAGCAGTTTAAGAAACTATTTGGCATTACTTAATTTCTGAATTCATTTCAGCATGATATTTTGAACAAATTTATAAAATTTTATTTAATTTTGTAGCTTTAGTAGGAAATTTCCACATCATGAGTAATAGTTTAGTAAATTATTTAGTATATGAGCAATTAATTTATAGATTCGTAAAAATCTTAAGAAATATTATATATTTTTTGTTATTATGACTAAAGTCATTTGTAAATAATAAATAAAATAAAATATATCATAAATCATTTAATAAGAAATATAGCAGCAAATTTTCGGAACTACAAAAATGCTTTCCAAGAACGATTATATGTGAGAACAATTATATGAGGTAATTAAATTCAGAAATTTTGGTTGTATTATACTTTCAAAAAGTTAGATAAATTAAAAAATACGATTTTTAACTATTACATTCGGCTTTCTAATGGTTTCAGGCAATAACGGCTTTTTTATAATATATTATGGATTCGAAATGCATGTATGAATACATAGATGGCGCTATAGCTTTTCTAAGATATTAGGTATATCTGAGTATACATAAGGAGCCATATAAAGTTCTTTGTTTTGAATTTTTAAATAATATTGCAACATGTTGCATAAAGTGACTTTTCTATGGGCGATTTAAATAGGCTTCCATCGACTGAAGCCTTGAGAGGTTCATCCCATGCGATGAGCTCAAAAAAAAAAAAAAATTATCATAACTTGCTTACTTAACATGTCTAGAATACGGTAGTAAAGTGATTTTCAGAAACGCTAAGACGGAGCTGTCCGAAGCGCTCAGTTGGCAGTTGGAAGCTTGGAACGCGTTTTTCACAAAACGGTGTTATTCAAACATTCCTCTATCGTATCTCAAAAACGGCTTGACCGAATGACTTAAAATTTGTAGGGTTCATTGAGCACTTGTAATCGCCATTATTATTTTCAAACGTCTTCCAAAAGTCCAATTTTTGGTATATTTACTTGATCAAATAGAGCAGAACTCAACTGACACCTAAGAAGGTTAACAAACCTGCACTCACGTGACCCCAAGCATGATTTCAATGACCCCGTACCCAAAATGTAAACAAATCCATGACGAAGTTCAATGACCTCAGCCAAAACGTAAACAAACCTGATATCACGTGACCCCTCAAAAGACAATCACCTTTGTCTGGGGTTTGTTTACCTTTTGTGCTGAGGTCACTGACCTTTGACTGGGGTTTGTTTACCTTTTGGGCTGAGGTCACTGACCTTTGACTGGAGTTTGTTTACCTTTTGGGCTGAGGTCAATGAACTTTGGCTGTGGTTTGTTTAACTTTTGCGCTGAGGTCAATGACCTTTGGCCGGGGTTTGTTTACGTTTTGGGGTGAGGTCATTGACCTTTGGCGGGGTTTGTTTACATTTTGGGGTGACGTCATTGACCTTAGGCAGGGGTTTGTTTACATTTTGGCTGAGGTCATTGACCTTTGGCATGGGTTTGTTTACATTTTGGCTGAGGTCATTTTTAAGGGTAACGTATAGTGTGGACTTATTACATATCGAATGGTAATATGAGGTCAGGTTTGTTTACATTTTGAAGAGATATTTGAGGTCATATTTGTTTATTTTTTAACGGTGGCTTGAAGGTAGGTGTAAAGTCAAGTGAGGGACCACGGTAGTAAAATTTTTTTACGTTTTACATGAGGTCTGGTGAGGCCAAGTGCAATGAAAAAATAAAAATTTTAGGAACTTCCTAAAATTTCGTAAAACTATGAAAATTTTCTCAAAAATTTATTAAAATTAAAACTTAGTTTATATCTATAGTGGATTCTTTCAGCTATCATTTGCACAAATTACAAATCCCGTAGCCTTATTTTTTACATAGTTACGAGCAAAAAAACGTTGGAATTGAATTTATTTAATTTCCATATTACTGCATTTTTGGCCACTTTCTTGACCAGGGATATATGCTTAAATTTAGAGTCTTAAAAAAGAAAGTCTTAAGAAAGAAAGAAAAGTTTCATAAATATGTTCTAAAAATTTAGTATATTGTTGCATTTTGTATGGAAGGTGTCGGTCAAGCTTGGTTTCGAATTCTTCGCGTTTTCTCCAAATAATGATTTCTGGTGAGGTCAAGTTTGATTTTTTGCATTTTCCAGGAGATTGTGCGATCACGCTAGGGTTTACGTAGGGTGAAGTATGTGACATTATGAGACAAGGTTATTATTAATATTTTAGGAGGTCAAGTGAGATCGATGTAGTGGTAGCGTGTGGTCAAAGGTGGGGCACATGAAAATATTTGCCATAGCTTTTATAGTATATTTTATAGGACGTATGTTGTTTTGGTCGAGTAAGGTTAAACAACCTTTTATAAAAATATTTAAACAATTCGAAAATGGTAGAAATTTCTGGAAAACATATTAAACTCTTTGTATTTTTTTACATCTGAATTTCTATGCTTAAACAGTGATAAAACATACCTTCAAATTTAGGAAATGTGGAACTCATCCAGTTTTGAATATTATTTGGTGATTTCATTACCTGAAAAAAAAGAAAAAATACATGATTAGAGTTTATTATATAGCCAATATCGAAAATTTATGTCAAATATGAATTTATGCCATTATACATATATATATAACTTATTTTACGACACCTCGTAATCCTCATTAAATATACACTTAAACCACCCACGCCTATATTTCGCGCGTTTAACCGTGGGTGCAGGTAATACAAATTTAATTTGTATTTTACGCGTTAGTATTTTTGCATTATGTCCACCCATTAAGAACCTTTTGGCGGCCTCTGCGTCTGATCTCGCTTAAAACGCAAACGCGGCAATCTGTCAGTTTATGGCGGCAACACTAAATAAAAATTATGCAACCGCATAAGTGCCGAAAGCTTTTTCGTTAATACTCGTATACGAACGATGTGTTGAATAGCCGCGAAATAAAAACACATTTTTTATTTATGTTGCGAACATGCGGTTGCCATTAAGACACTTTGGCGGCAAACTTTAGTGCGCAACAAAGGTAGTCGCAGTGGAAATTTGATGGAGTTTGGCGTAAAGATAGTGATTCTAAGAATACGGTACGTTTAATGGCCGAAATGTAGCGGTTTGACAAAACATATTATATTATAGTGCAATTGGAAGGAAGTGAGGGATGCTTTAGACATCAGGTAATGTGTTATAATACATACATAACTCTGTGTTAAAGTAATGTTAAATGGATTCTCGTCCATATGACGAGTTTTTTAAAACACTAAAACAACCAAACCTCAATAGATGTATTAGTCATAAAAATGATGATTAGTCATCTTTCTTATAGTACTTCAAAAAGCAACATGAGTAACAATATGAATAAACTGATGAAAAATATTCAGTCAGCGAATGAAACACTCAACACTCGATCATTTAAGAATGCCTCGATTAAGTTTTGAGTAACATAATGTTGAAATTTATATTTACAAGGCATATTTAGACAAGATTTAAGGTTCTTTCTCGTTTCAGTATCACTTAATACGACAAATTATTGGTATTTAATCCGCTATATAATGCAGGGAATATCGAAAAAGGTGCCATGATATCGTCACTATTTGAGTTGAAACATTCGACCTTTGGAAAATCCGATAACTTTGGTTAAATATCGTCAGAAACTTGAATCAAAACTTCTAACGGCTCCTCTAAAAAGAACAATGTTCTGAAAGGTCAGAAAAAAGTTCTCAAAGATCCCTGGAAAGGTTTTTGGAGAAGAAAAAAAGCAACTATGGATGCTGTAACTTGAGAGTAATAACTAACTAATAGCAGATTTAGTATATTACAGAGAACACTTCTAGGGATTCTTAATGGTATATTTTGGTTGTTTATCTGTTGACAACGGTAGGTACTATATATAAAAAAAAACTGATTTGTGGATGGATAATTTTTTTGGATTATTTCCAGAAGTATAGCTCGATAAGTCATTTACGCAGGTGAATACAAGATTAGATCTGCTTGTTAAGATTTTTTCAATAGGGCAGCTACTAAAGTAGACCGAAAGGGACAGCAAACACTATTTTGACATTTCTCTTCAGTAAGGTTTGCCAATCCATCATGGAAAGATATACGATCCAACAACGAGTCGAAATTAATCAAATTTACTCATTTCTGGCTGAATGGCTTCGTCAAAAAGCAAAATATACATTATTGGTCAAGCAGCAAACCATACGTACTCCATGAATCACCATTGCATCACGGAAATATTACGGTTTGGTGCGGATTATGGGCCGGCGGTGTCATTGTGCCGTTCTTCTTCTAGATCAAGACCGGAACATTACTGTGAATGGGAATCATTACCGCTCAATAATAACCGAATATTTTTGGGCCGAATTCGATGATATGGACTTGGACAAAATGTGGTTCCAACAGCACGGAGCCACAATCCACACAGCGAATGTCACAATCGATATAATGGAAATCAAGTTTGATGAACGTGTTATCTCACGAAATCCCCCAGTCAATTAACGGCCTCTGTCGTGCAATTTGACGCCATTAGACTATTTATGTACTGTGGAGATACGTTAAGTCTAAGTTCTATGCCAACAAGCCAGCGATAATTGATGAACTTCGGACGAATATCGAACGTGAAATTGTAGCAGTATGTGCCAATTTATGCTTGAAAACCATCGAAAATTGTGTTCAGCGTCTGTACTGCTGGAAGCGTGCCCGTGGCGGCCATGCAAAAGAGATCGAGTTCCATACATAATTGCATCGAATGTACTTTCGCAGGAATAAAGTAGGGCTCTTTTTGAAAACACCTGTATATGTTACAACAATAGCAAAATTTTTACAGAAGGTACAGGAACAGATCTACTGGATGAGGAGAGATCATATTATTGTAAACTGAACTATTAAAGTTTCTTGCATCTGTTAGAGATTAACCTCTTCCTAGCGAGAGAGGAAGATAAGTAAATGATGTAAAAGATCTTAGATAGACCTCTAAATAAGACTCTCCTTTTCGGCTCTTATTCAATAACTGTCTTCTATTTACATACTTATGATCAGCTTAATAAAGCTTCTCAGGGCTAAAAGTATACCCTTGTGTTGCATGAAGTCTATAGCGATAGTAAGTATTGCAAAATTGTGAAGGATTTTCAATGCAAAAATGCTTCTTTTATTGTTATTACTGTTAAAGAAATCTAACTAATTAAATTTTGACAAGTATTATTGTATGCTTGTACATAAAAAAATATTTTCAAACAATTTACTAGGCCTTTAGAAAAGATTGCGCAAGAAAATAATAATAAAGTTATTATTATTAGCTAAACCAAAAAAAAAGCTCTATTGTCTACTTTTGTCTTTTGCCGCACACATTGCCTCACTTCAATTGAGTTTAACAATAGAATTTTAATTAAAATATAATTTGGCAAATTGCAAGTTGCAACAGAGATACTATTTTAGGCGCTGTCTGTATGAATTGAATGGAAAAACATAAAAACCCATTTGCCCAACCCAAATGTAGACGGGAGGCCTACACACAGCATTGAGACATACAGAAAAGGTGATAAATATTAATATAGACACTGTGAGACCTCCTGAGTAATTATTACAGCTATTTTCACAGCTTAGCACACACACACGCAACCACACCCACCTCGGTAAATCAACAAGTGAGAAAATATATTTATTTATGCACATTGCATTAACCGTTTGGACATTGGGAGATTGGTATGAGTATTTGTGGAAGCTGCGAAGCAAAACTTCTCTGTGTGCATGTGTGTGTGTGTGTGTTTTGTGGTTTTTTGGGCGAAACTTTGCTTGGTGGCAACAATGTGGTCATGCTGCGGTGTCATGCCACATTTTGCACTCAAACTTAACCAAAAATGCTGCAGCAAACAAATGTGGTGTGCTGTAACAATATCAACACATACACACACACACATACATATCAACGCCACATAAGTACTATGCGTTCCATAGAAATCTTGCGCTGCTATTTGCTGAATATCTAAGTGCGGTGGTGCGGCATGCAACAACAAGCTCACTTGCAACAAATCAAATTTGCAGATATGTATGTTTGGACAAAAGAGAAAAGAGAAGGAAGCATTGAAATAAAAAGAGGAAATAAATCCAAGTAAATAATGAAATAATGGAAATTGCGCTTCTTGCCTGTGTTAGCTATGCACTTTGGTGTGTTGGTGTGCGCATGTGCCCATTCTGCAAACACTACATAAATCTATCGCCTGAGATAAGACTATATTGGAATTCATTACAAGCAAAAGTGATTTTGAAAGCATTTCGGTTGCTTGTTTTCATCGAAAGTGGAATGTAATGCAAATTGAATGTGCCATGGTATTTGACCGAAGTGAAGAGGCAGGGACTACAAAATGGTTTTTGTGCTGAAACATATATGTAAGATTATGTTATGCAACGTGTGGGATTTTAAATAGTTCGAGTTAACAAAAGTTTTGCTGGAAGGTTTTTGAATTTTACACTTCCTGAATAATCAATCATTGGTAATGCTTGCTCATGTGTGCTAATGGGTATTTTCAGAACCCTCTAGAGAGAGGATTTGAGTGAGTGCGAAGGTTGAAGATTTTAAGCTGATTGCAATCACGCTAGATTCCATTATATTAGTACAATGACCTCTAGAGGTTTAAACACACTCTTGTTGCAATTTTTGATAAATTCTGTTGGATCATATTGTAAGGGTTTGTTGGAGATCTGAAGAGTAATAAAAAATACATATTTCGGCTTCTTCGATTAAAAGGCTCATATTTAAGTATATACTTTGTCGAATAAACCCATCAAACACTTTTCAAAGGTCGGCGATGTGCTCATTGCTGGATCGTAAAGAGAGATGGATGTGTACGGCGTCATCTGTGGTGTCTATTTTCTCAAGACAAATAAGTCTGGCAGATATGCTCTTCATTTTCATAGGCTTTTTTCTAGTCCCAAAAATAAAGTGATTTATTAGTCGTGCTGATCTTTTAAGAAACCTTCGATATATTGGGTTGGCAAATATGTGCCTTCCGCCTTTTTGTAAAAAAACCTTCTGCTGAAACGGAACGAACTGGACCCATTTTTGAAGCGGATGGTGACTAGCAACGAAAAATGGATCACATACGACAATATCAATAGCGTCCGTCAGTGGTCAAGCCGGGATTGACGGGCAGGAAGGCTGTGTGTTTGGTGGGATTGGAAGGGAATCATCCACTATGAGCTGCTCCCATATGGCCAGACGCTTAATTCTACCATCTATTGCGAACAACTGGACCGCTTGAAGCAAGCGATCGACCAGAAGCGTTCAGAATTGATCAACAGGAAGAGTGTAGTGTTTCACCAGGACAACGCCAGACCACACACCGTTCTTGTGTGTTTACCTTTCTGTTTCTCAACTTCTATCTCTCGCTATTACTCTGTCTCTTTTTTTCTCTTTGATTGTATTTAATTTATACCAGTTGCTAGTTCTAATCACTACTTTTCAAGGCTTGACAAATCGAATTGTTTTAACAGTGGCTTGATGATTCTACTTTACTTCAATCATGCAATGCAGTCGTCATTAGCAATTTGATGACATCATTGTCGCTGAGTTTCTACCACATTATATGCAGAACAACTTTTCGGTACACCCATATACCCAAACATACAGACACAGTTATGCTTAAGTATTTACAACCATTAAAATTTAATGCCACAAAAAATCACTTGAACACACCCTCAACCCATTCGATTACGGCGGCGGTCCACTTAAACGCCCCAAAGTAATACAAAGCCAAGACTAGTCCAAATTAGATGCATGACTGCAAAGAAAAGGGGTGCTTATAGCTGTTTGTGAGACCTCATGAATTAAAAAAAAAAATATATATTATAAAGTTTGGAACTGCTATTATATGCAGTCATTTATGCATTGACTATATGTATGTATGCACTTGCAACCCATCAACACCACAGCGCAATGCAGTGAAACAATTTGACCGATATGCTAGATTATTGCTGAGGCGTATGAAGGAGGAGGTGGAGCAGCAGGAGAAGAGGCGGTTGATATTCACGCTAAACTGATGTTTCAGTTGGGTGAGTGCATTCGCGTGCGAAATTCACATTTTCTCGGAAACGGGTGGTCGCGCTGCCAATGAATGCAACGGCATTGTATTTGCATTTGTATGTGTGTGTGTGTGTGTGTGTGCTTTCGCATAATGTTTATTGATATGAATGTGCGAGCGTATACGAACGGAAAATTGATTGCAAGTGTGCTCATTACAACCGACTATGCGTGCAATAACAAGTGCGTACATATTTTCATATATATACATATATGTATGTATATTTAAATGATGTGTAAATATTCGTTGGTACAAATGTGGCATCTTGAAATTGTCATAACACACTCAATTGTTTTTATTGTTTGTGGGCGCTCTATAACCAGACAGACATTTCAATTTGCTTTTCTGCAATTTTTTTGTTTTTTTTTTTTTTTTATTTTTTATGAGTTTGGTCTGCGCTGTGGTAATAAAAAGTTATTGGTTCATAGGTAACCATTTAGCAAAATGTGACGTTTTCATATGAAATATGTTTAGGCTCATTTATGTATGGGTTTTATGGTTATCTGAAAAAAGCGCTCAAGTTTAAATTTAAAAATTTTCATAAAAAATTTAATTCAATTAAATATTATTTGATGTTATCAAAAATTTTTGACTATTATTTCGAGTTAAATTAAGAAAAAGAATCTCGAGGGGCTAAACAAGTGTTTAAGGTTTTTTTAGTTTTTGGAATGAATTTCATTTATTAGCTGTAATTCTCTCTTTCTAGTTACCAAAAATCCGTTATCCGACCAAGGATAAAACCTCAATCGATTTTGTCGAAAATTTGTATTTTTAAAATAACAAAAAAGTACAAAAATAGGCTTCTAATACATATTAAGGCAGTAGTCTGCTTTACAGGCTTCAAAAATCGTTTATTTTTGTTTTGTTTTAAATCTCTTCCAAAACTATTCAAGAATATGTCTTTAAAATTCCAGAGGCCAATTCGACATATTTTCGAAGCTAGAGCAGTTTTAGTGGCCGAGCGTCGAGCAGGTGCGAGTGCTCAGGCAGACCTTTATAGCGCGTTTCCTCGAGTTTTCATTTCCACAAGTGTTAGAAAACGGTGCCGGCGATAGCAAAAAGAATATAAGTCCGATCGAAAAAAACCAAACTGATCTAGCTTCAGTATTAAATTATCTTCTATTTGAACTAAAAAAGTTGGACAAAAGTTTTATTTAAACTACTTGTTTTGCAACTTAGTCAATATTTTTTCTTAAAAAAGTGAATTTTTTTTTCAAACTTCGAAAAAATTTGTAATTGTATAACTTCTTCGGTATTTTTTAGTTCATAAAGAAAAGAAACTTATAAAAATATAAAAAAATTTGGTTCGACTGTTTCAGATGCATCGCACGACCTCCATCACCGGCACCTATTTACAAGTGCAGACTCCATGCGCTCCAGAAAAATACTCACAACTTTGAAAAAATTTCAATATTTTTTAATAATAAATATTGCTTTTTAAGCCCTAAATATAGTACACTATCGTCTTAAAATTCCGTTTAACGCTATCATATCCTTCCTTCCCTTTCAAAAAAAATGGCTAAAAAATTGCTTTTTTCCGGCTTCTAAAGCAGACTACTGCCTTAAAGCCGAGGAAATATGCTTTCAGTTCCTCCGAAATTTTTTAGAATTGCCATATATATTGCCAACCAAGCCCTATATATAGCGAATATATGAAATAAAAATTAAAAAATAAGTAATAATTTGACCTAAAAAATGTGCTCAACTGCGCTTCAATCTCTAGCTATAACCATTAATGATAAACTTTTAAAAATAAAACCAAACTATTTCGCAATCAACTGAAAAACTCAAATAGATATATATAAATAAATGAATGTCTATATATATATTATAGCGCTTGATTAAAATTCTAATCATAAATAAATCAATGAATTTCGTATTTGGGTCATTAAAGTTTGCCTTGCTGCTGGCCATCCGGTGGTGATTATTTACAAGCATACACATATAAACACGTATAAATAGACATGTGTAATTTGTAGGCGAAACTCATCAGTTGCTATTCGAAATATAAATATATTTCAATTCTTTTCCATCTGTTTGTGGTTGAGCATAATTCGATAATTTATGTGTATTTCACATTGCTTTCTACATAAATATTTAATTGTTCATAAATTCGCATTGAAATTGTAAATTGAATGCGATTTGACTTGTGTGAAAAAATGTAAAAAAAAATATATTTTTAGGTTATGTTTATATATTTTGTTTCGAATTGTAGATATAACCTCAATAGTTTATGTAAAATTTGTTATTTTATTTTTTTTTCTGTTTTTTTTTTTTATTTAGCTGAGAAAGATGAATCATGTGAACGGTTTGCAGTTTTAATGCTTATTTTAGTGGATTTGGATATAATGTAGGGCAATTAAACGATATAAAAAATTAATTATCAATTTCACGAAAAAAAATATAATATAGAAGACATGCACGTCATTCAGAAGACCTCCATTCAGAGATCCTTTAAGATAGTTAGCACTATTTGTCTAGGCCACTTGAAATTATCTTCACAATCATTACTGTCTGTAGAAAGCCACTGTATAGTACTTCCGATATATCCATCATCTTAACAAACCTGTAGATCTTCATTAAATATATTGTACACAGACCACTTAAAAACACTAAATGTTTCATGAGTTACTAGGACAAATAACTGGTGTACAACGTAAGCTTCTTAGACTGTAATAAGACTGAAACTGAGGAAACGGATTGTTCTACGAAAGATAATTGAAATACATAAATCATGATCTTAAATTAGGTTTGTCTAGTGAGCCAACAGGCCCTAGGCCGTATTCTCTGAGTAGTAGTCATCGGTTAGGATGCCAGGAAATTTAAGCGATTTTGATCTCGAATGAAGAAAATAATATAACAAGTCATTGCTGTTCGAGACCAAACCCCTAATGAAAAGACATTACTTATGTTGTAGAAAAATGATAATGCAATCTGGAGGTGAGCACTATGGATACTTTTTAATTATTTTCTACTTTGTTCTACGTTTTTTTGGAATTCAAAGAAACAGAAGACGATGATGGGATGGATGAAGAAGATGGGGCCTTGAAAAGTTATAGTCTGTTTTGGACAATTTTTTCACAAATGAAGCCAGAGATGATATACACTATTTGTGTAAAGTTTTATTCCGCTATCTTCATTGGTTCCTTATGTATAAATTATAAAGTGAAGGAATAAGATGGAATTCAAAATTGAGATATAAAGAAAGTAGTCGTGGTTGTGAACCGATTTCGCCCATTTTTTGTCTGTGTTATCAGGGTGTTAAGAAAATATTATATACTGAATTTCATTGAAATCTATCGAGTAGTACCTTAGATATGGTTTTTGACCCAATTTTAGTAATTTTCAACCTAACCTTTGTATGGGAGGTGAGCGTGGTTATTATCCGATTTCGACTATTTTCATGTGTTTGATGGGGTACGTAAGAGAATCGACTGCAGAAAGTTTGGTTTATATAGCTTTATTGGTTTGCGAGATATATACAAATAACCGATTCGGGGGCGGGGCCACGGCCACTTCCCCAAAAAAATTATATCCAAATATGCCGCTTCCTAGTGCGATCCTTTATTCCAAAGTTTAGTGTTATAAAACATGTGTTCCAAGTATTATTATTATTAACCCAAACGATTACCCTCCACCCGCCCAACCGACGCGTGGGGCGCAGTCCGCATACGAGCGGAATTTGCCGAGTCTAGAAAGGCAAGAGATTTTTAAGCGTCCGGTTCTCAAACTGCTCAGCTACAGAAAGAAACATTTCAACAGCTGAGATTTAAAAATTTATAAAAACAAAAAGTTAAAAATTTCTGAATATTATTTATTAAGAGAAGACAAAATAGTTTTTTTGATGCTAAATATTGAGTCAGATGGATCAAATGTGCTGGAATGCGAATTAAAATCATGACATATTCGGCAGAATGGTTCATTTAACTCAAAATTTGTTCTAGAAGATTTTAGAAATAATGGTCTAAACTGCCTGGATGAACGCAATGGGACATTAAACTTAATATCAGACAAAAGGAATGAACTACAAACTAAACCATTCAGAAGTTTTACTAGAAAAATTATACCTAGCATTTCTCTGCGACTAGTGAGTGTGGGAAGATTTATAAGTTTTAAACGACTAGTATACGGGGGAAGATTCAATCTTGAATCCCAATGTAAGTGGCCTAAAGCAAAAAGTAAAAATTGTTTTTGAACGGACTCAAGCTTATCAGAATGGGATTGATAGCTAGGATTCCATACCACAGAACCATACTCCAATATAGGCCTTACCAATGTTGTAAAAAGAATTTTAGTAATATACGGATCACTAAATTCTTTAGACCAACGTTTAACAAAGCTAAGAGCACCTTTAGCTTTTAAGACAATTGAATTTACATGAGAATTAAAATTTAGTTTAGGGTCCATATTAACTCCTAAATCAACAAAGCTAAAAACTTGCTCTAAACTGAAGTTATTTATTACATAGGGGGAAAGATCAACAGTTCTACGGGAAAAGCACATCGTTTTACATTTTTTAAGATTCAGTGGCATATCATTTTTGTGACACCAAGTAACTAAATTATTTAAATCCGATTGCAACTCAGTCCTTTCGTTATGAGAAGTATATGATTTAAAAAGTTTTACATCATCCGCATATAATAAAATTTCTGAAAACTTAATTACTGAAGGTATATCATTGATGAACAACAAGAACAGAATCGGGCCGAGATGACTACCCTGTGGAACCCCTGAAATGACACTAATTGAATCGGATAAAGTATTATTAAATAAAACTTGTTGTTTTCTGTTAGTAAGATATGAGGATACCCATTCAAGAAGTCTTGGTTGAAAACCAAGAAGATTCAGTTTTTGCAAAAGAATTGAGTGGTTTACTCTATCGAATGCTTTACTAAAGTCTGTATATATAACATCAGTATTCTTATTATCCCTAAAACCCATTGACACATGGTTTACAAATTCAAGCAAGTTAGTTACTGTAGATTTCCCTTTACAAAATCCATGCTGAGAGAATGAAATTAAAGGAGAGATTAAGAAAGTTATTTGGTCAGTGACAATAGCTTCAAAAAGTTTGGGTATAGCTGACATTTTAGCTATCCCCCTATAGTTCTCAACAGATGATCTAACTCCACTTTTATGCAAAGGTAATATAAAAGAGTTTTTCCACATTGACGGAAAAATACCTTGTTTAAGAGATAGGTTAAAAAGCTTAGTTAAGGGCAGATAGATATATTTTGCGCAATTTTTAAGAAAGCTTGAGGGAATCATATCAGGGCCATATTTAAACGAATCTTTTAACGTAACTAAATAATTTAAGACATCTGTTTCAGAAATAATTGGTGTATTAATTACAGTACTCGGACATAACACTTGATGATATGGCACATTCATAGGGTAGTTTGAACAATAATTGGATTTGAAGAATTCTGCAAACATATTAGAAATAATATAATTGTCACATGACATTGTTGATTTATATTTCATCGCGGACGGAAAATTTGAAATCCTGCGTTTGGAGTTAACGAAACCATAAAACAATTTCGGATTACGAATAATATTATTTTTTACTTTGATTATGTAGTTTTTATAACATTTTTTGTTAAGTTCCTCAAACTGACGACGCAATTTAGAATATTTTAAATAGTCAACAAGAGCTCCAGTTCTTTTATAAAGTTTAAAAGCACGAGCTTTTTTATTTTTTAATTTACATAGCTCATTCGAATACCACAAATTTGAACTTTTTCTTTTGATAATAAAACATTTCGGAACAAATCTTTCAAAAATATTAAAAATTGTTTCATTAAAATGTGATACATTTAATTCAATATTACCACTATAATCAGGCCAAGTCAATTTAGAAAGTTCACAATTAATCTCATTAAGATATCTCAATTTTTACTCAAGTTATCGCTTGCACGGACAGACGGACGGACAGACATCCGGATTTCAACAACGGATCATAAACAACGGTTATGTGAACCAAACTATAATACTCTCTTTAGCAACTTTTGTTGCGAGAGTATAAAAATGGACTGGACTAAACTGAGACCCATAGAGAATCACATTTGAAACAAATTTCATAACTACAGTATTCTCAAGTTAAGAAATAGTATTTCCATACTACCATACATAAAGTAAAAGAACACTGTTGATTTAAAATACTATAGAAAAAACTCCAGACATTTTAGAAATAGCTTAATGTCCTACGTGAACTATAATGATTAAATTTTTATTGGATTTAGAAATGCAAATCTCTCTATCCTTCTGTGGTATCATTATAACTTTATATTTAATATACCCAACGTAAATCAGTATTTTATTAGAAAAAATAAATAAAAAGAAATCAATTTCCGCTATAACAAAAATAGTTAAAATCTGCTTAAAGTGAATGCGATAAATCAGAGTCTATTATCTGCTAATAAAATCTCAATACTCATGCAAATGTCTCGAGGTAAATAAAAATTAAATTAGTTTTTGCATAAATGCCAGTGAGTAAGGAGAGCATACATACTCGAACAAACATAAGTAATTTACGGACCGACGCCAAGAATGGGAAAGGCCCGCGATGCGGTAAGCTGTCGCCCGCCGACGGGTGAAGCATTCATGCGGCAAACCATAAAATCAGTCACAAATTAAATGCTCATTTTCTGGTGCATTATGGAAATGTCGTGCATGAAATATACATAATATCAGTGTCTATTTAAATAATGAGTGCTTTAGAGGAAAAAATGGCACCAAATAGCTGCATACATATAATTAAGCTTAGAAAAATAAGTCGAAAAAAAAAATAAATTTTTAATGAATAGACTCGGGTGTCTAAAAAAGTAATATTTTTTTTTGTATCTGCCTAGCAATTGCAGCTTGTCTGCACTGTCCCAAAATTTTTGAAGTTATTAAAATCCGCTCAAATACCATAAAGTTGAGCATTTGCTGGTAATGAGTACTTTGTACAAAGCATCAAATGACAGGCGGAAGGGAAAATCTTGTAATAAGCTTTACAAGCGTCTTTTGTGCGCTTAGGTAAACATGGTGTTTGATGAAGTTGCCAGTGTTGACAGATAAGATGACAATAGCAACAACAATGTTGGTCTTTTAAGTGTTGAATAGACTATGAAATGTTGGAGCAGTGTTGGAACTTTTTTTTTTTTTTTTGAGTAGACTGAAAAATGTCGGAGCAGTGTTGGAACTTTTTTAGAAAAAAGTTATTTTGTTGGAACACCGTTGGAAATATACTAGTGTTCTTGGAAGTTAGTTAGTATATTACTATGCTTTGGATCGAGATTGATGGATGGATGGATGGATTTATATCTTGCGCTAGGTGTCGCTGTGTTACATTACCATGGATTTTGATCGAAAAACTGGTATTTGAAATGTTACTACACTTCTCACTCCACTCTGTATTCAGCCTAACTCGCTAGCTTATATAAACAAAATTTTACTCACTCCGATCATACTTATTAAAGTCATACAATACCGTTACATTTCTACCTAACCCCTTATATCATTTAGCAAACACTGCCATCACTAAATTAAACATATTCCCTTAGCTAGTTAAATATGCAGCAAATGTCTCAATGCTAGTAAATCTTATAGCGCGTAATTATACAATTATCAGCTTCATAATAGCTTCAGAGCTATTGTTGCGACGTCGCTGGGTGGTGTCAGAAGGTGTGGAAAGCTGTCACAAGCAGCAATGCGGCACACGCTGTCAATTATATAATCGTGAAAGCGTTAAGAAGCTTATTGCATACAATGAGTTGACACGACTTCAGCTGTGAGCAATACAAGTAATTCAATTCGCTTTTGACAACAACAACAAAAATGAAGGCAAGATTTGAATTGATTATAAATGAAATTAATTTTCACTTTCTTTATAGAGTGTGTTATAACTGGGAATAATTTTATATAATATATGTAAGATTAAATTTCTTTCTTCTTTAAATTTCTTCTATTTTAGATTGATATACCATGAGAGAGGCCTAATTTTTCACGTAAAAAAGGCATTGTTGGAATGTGGATAGATAACGGAGTACCAGAGCTATCGTTCAAAAAGTCGTATTGTAAAACTACCTATCATATTACAGTATAACACTGAAAATAACTTCAGAATATTAAAACTAGGTGGTCTGAATGGAGAGGCTGGGAGGGACTTCTTCCTGCGGTAAGATTTTATCTACTACTTGACCTAATACCCATCAATAAGCGATTTTTGAAATGTAAAATCATGGGATCAAAACCACGTCTTCTTTCCATAGAATGTAATTTTGACTCCCGATAACTTGTCTGATTTTTCAATAAATAATCCAGGACTTATATATAACGCTAATATATGACGGTCCCCCGGTGGGTCTATACATTACAATTCGATAAGTTTATGAGGTAAGGATGTTTCATATATAGATAGCCATATAGAGATCCGGGTACCCATATAAGAGGATTTACGTCTGTATAATACATTTTTCTGGTCTATATACAATAGTTCTATAGTTCAATGCTGGATATGATAGAAAACTATTTCGTTCCAAAGATATATGTACATATGAAATAGCTCCATATTATAAGTTTCCTTAAACTCATAAACTGAATTTCCTCTGACTGGTTAACAGTTGTGGATATTTTGAGATCCTATTGAAACTAGGAGGACCTTTTATGCTTAACAATGAATTTGGAAAAAGAAATGGTCAAGATCGACTCACACTTTGGTCTAATAGGTAATACTGGTTTCCGGAATCAGCTTTTTATACCCTGAACAGGGTCTATTAAGTTTGTCACGAAGTTTGTAACACCCAGAAGGAAGTGTCGGAGGCCCTATAAAGTATATATATAAATGATCAGTATGTTGAACTGAATCGATTTAGCCATGTCCGTCTGTCTGTCTGTCCGTCCGTCCGTCTGTCTGTATATATACGAACTAGTCCTCCAGTTTTTAAGATATCGTTTTGAAATTTTGCAGATGTTATTTTCTCTTCAAGAAGCTGCTCATGTCGGAACTGCCGATATCGGACCACTATATCATATAGCTGCCATACAAACTGAACGATCGGAATCAATGGCTTGTATGGAAAATTTTCGCATTTGACGTGGTATCTTCACGAAATTTGACATGGATTACTGCTTAAGGTAATAATATAATCTCCGAAGAAATTGTTCAGATCGGTTAACTATATAACCGTAATGTTTCTAGAAAACAACTCGGCTAAAAAGAATTAGTAAAATATTTTCTTACTTTTTCTTATGTCTTTAGATTTGCTTAAACACATAGTTACTAAAAGAAATGCACCTGTGAAGGGTATATTAGCTTCGGTGCAGCCGAAGTTAACGTTTTTTCTTGTTGTGCATTATTGTTGGAATAATTAATGGAATGAAGATAATAAAAATATATTAATTTTTAACTAACAATAATTTTAATGCAAAAATCCTCCAAAAGTCCACAAAATGCAAATGAATACTCTCAACCCAGTATTTATCGACATTTCGTTGCAACTAGCATATAATACATTTGCTTGAAATAACTCAATGCTCAATTTAACGGCTTCAATTTATTAAACACACAAATGTTGCCAAATAAATTCGAAGCAAATAAATATTTAATTTGAACAAATAAATATAGTCATTAATTGAATGCGCGCCGCCACCAATACAATGCCGCATAAATTTCAATTAATAGTTTAGTTGTTGTGTAGCGCAACATAGTATTTATGCAAAAAAAAAAAAAACAAAAAAAAAATCACTAAGCATTCGCAAAATATGGCAAAAACACTAATTGAGTACCATAAAAAGCATTTGGACTAATAAATTTATTAATATGTACTACCAGTCAATTGCTTGCGACCGACGCGCCGAATATGGCAGTGGCACGCGGTGGTCAGTGGTTGATGGGGGCATACGAGTATATATGTATATATGATCATGTATGTATGTGTCTTGGAGGCATGCCAGCTGCCAACTAGTAAGTTGAACGCATAAACCTATTAGGGTTGTCCACATTGGATAGTTTTTGTGATAAGGGTAAGGTGAAGTTGATAGTTTTGTAGATAAAAAATTTTAAGTATTTTTAATTTCAAAATTTTACACCAGGATTTATATTGAAATTTTTTTGGTTAAAAACTATTCATTCTATACTATTGTTTATCAGATAAATAAATAATCTAATATACTCTCGCAATAAATTTGCTAGGCACAAACGGTTGTTTGTAACACCCAAAACTAAACGAGTTAGATATAGAGTTATATATACGAAAGTGATCAGGGTGAAGAGTGGAGCTCAAATCCGGATATCTATCTGTCCATCCGTCCTTCCGTCCGTCTGTGCAAGCTGTAACTTGAGTAAAAATTGAGATATCTTGATGAAACTTGGTACACGTGTTTCTTGGCACTGTTTCAAAGATGGGCGAAATCGGACCACTGCCACGCCAATAAATCTATATATACCAAACTTTATCCATATCTCAAAAACTACTTCTATGAAAGTCGGTACATAATACTTTCTAGACACCATGATGAACCGGATAAATATTGGCGAAATCGGTTCACAACCACGAATACTTTCCATTTAACTCTATTTAGAATTCCTTCTGAATCGTTTACTTTACAATAATAAAGTTAACACTAGTGAAGATATCGGAACATAACTTTGCCTAAATACTGCATTTAAAGAGTGGCATCGCCCTTCTAAAAATCGTCGAAATCATTCCAAAAGTTTTCAATACCCTATATATCGAATATGGGGATCTCAGTGTTTCTAACGAATTTTTTACCGAAAATATAGTTAAGCCTCTCCTCTAGAAATTAATGGGGAATATAATTATCTTCTAATAATATGTCTCCGTGCCAAAAATAAGTTAAATCGGGTCATAACTTCACCTAGCTCCCATATACCAAATATTAGGGTTTTCAGCATTCAATATGTGGGTCAAATTGTGTTATATAATATTAATAAAATCAAATAAATAAAATGTTCGGTTACACCCGAACTTAGCCCTTCCTTATTTGTTACAGTTATTTATTAATAATTTGAGAGACTTTTTGAAAATTGAAATGATTTATTTTATTTTTAGAAAAGAATAAAATCGTATTTTTCTATTTCATTTTTGCGCCACAGTAACCACATTTAGATATATACTTCTAGATATATTTCTATATATAATATATATAACTTTATGTCTCCATAAATACTTATAGACTCGCACCAGCAACAAACATAAATTCCGTAAAGTCAGTACAAACGAATTATGATCGCAATTACTGTCAGTAATGACAGTTTGACAAACGGTTTGTCATGTCAACAAGTGACATGATGAGCAATGGCAGCGAATGTGCCTCGTACTTGTAAGCAAGTATATGACAACTGGTATACAATAAATACTTCGAAGCATAAATGATCGCAGACACCGAAAAA
The DNA here is from genome assembly GCF_028554725.1 of Zeugodacus cucurbitae. Lineage (NCBI taxonomy): Eukaryota > Metazoa > Arthropoda > Insecta > Diptera > Tephritidae > Zeugodacus > Zeugodacus cucurbitae. Next base: position 59,160,070 of record NC_071669.1, read on the forward strand.
TTTGAGATATAAGCTCCATAGGAAAAATTTAACAAAGAAAAATTTCTAAAAAATATTATTTAATTTTTAAGAAGAAGTGTAAAATAGATACAGCTTATCTGATCACCAATCCAATTACATCTTCACTTCAAAATTCTTCTCTACAAAAGCGTTAAATTTTCCTACAGGGTATGTTCGCTGCACATTTTTATGCTCCCCACGCATAACCGCCAAACTCAATTTGTCGAAAATTTCAAGAAGTGCAATTTAGGATATTACTTGGGTGTTAAAAATTATATTTTATGTCAGTATTTGTTTAAAATTTCACACTCAAAACACAAATTGGTTGTAACAACAACAAAAATAGTTTCTAATTACTGTAAATTTTTCAAAAATATTGTAGAGTTGTAAACCAACTCGATTTGGCGCAACACAAGCGCGGAAAGCAACAAATTGGTATGTTATTGTAAGTGCGATCGATTGAGTTGGGGTGTAAAGAATACAAAGATTCACTTGTAAGCATCACAACAACAATTTATTACTACTAGTTTCCAATACAAATCGCTCAACCACTCTAACGCTGTTGAAAGTTGCTGTCTTACAACCATTAAGGGAATTTATTATATTGAGATTTGTTGTTGTTGCAATTTATGTGTAAGTAGTTATTGCGCTTCCGGCAACTTTATTATTTTTAATGCTGACAGCAGTTCTTTAACGTCACCTGGAGCGTTGATGAAGCAGTCACGCGCTGAATTTATCTTTAATGCTCAAATTAATGAAGATTTTGTAGTTGTACATGAGATAGTTAAGTGCAGCACAGATGTTTAAGTAGTTAATATCCGGTTATGTAATATCTGAGAACAGTGGGTTGGAAGTGTGTTATTACTCATCGTTAGCTCCATTTTAATATAAATATGTTATTAAGCAAAAAATAGAATAGCTTGCGAAATGCTCTTGAACCCACACTGAGCCTTTAGTAAACTCTTCTGACGTCAATCGCCATAAAATTGATTCAAATGAATTCTTTAAGTTTCTAAAAAGGTGTGATTGAGTGATTTAAAGTAGTTTAAAAATTTTAAAATTAACAGAGGAAAGTGGTTTTATTATTTTAGGACCATAAAGAAATCTAATTCTCAAATCTTGGACTACTGTAAATAGCATAAAAAAATATTATAATAAAATCGATATGGCAATAAATAATAAAAATTTAATACATTCTTCACAATGTCGGAGATTGTTTAGACAAAAAATTAAAAATTATTAAATACAAAAAAAATATTAAATACAAATTTCAAAGATATTATTTTCATGTTCGAATTTATAAATTATTCTTTTGTTATTGAAAATAAACAGAATTGATCGAGAGAAATCATTAAGCATAAATCCAATATCAAACCCTTAGGCGTATACGAATCAAGAAAAGTTTATTAGATTTATACACTGTGACAGAGCTCTATCTATCTTATATAATATGATTTATTTCTATCAATTCTGTAACCTCCAATTAATTTTCATCAATAGATCCGAATCATCAATGCTTTTGATCATTTAAATACCAAGAAGAGAATAATATGAACAGATACTCCAAATACTGCAATCCAAAGCTTGAGACTTGTGGAAGAAGGGCACCAAGGAAACTTATTTTCCTGAAATCAAAAGTTAGAAGATTGTTTAAAAATTCCGAGATATAAGAAATGTGCTCTCAAACAGCAGCAAAAGCATGATTCCGAAATACATATAAGGACTTAAAATTCTTCATCAGAAATAATGCATCTATATCAGAAGGAGAGTAGAAGATATGAAGACTTTAGATGTTAGACTCATAGCCAAGATATTACTAAAAACTATTCATTTTCTTAACAGTTTAGAAGTTCTATTCCATAAAAAGGTCTTAAACAACTCAGATACTACTTAAAATATTCAGATACTACAATGGCAGTGTTGCATTTAGAAAAGGTAAATAAATAAATGGTGTAAAAAGTTTTAAAATTTTTATGACTTGGTTTCATTTGTATAGCAATAAGAGACATTTCAAAATAAAATTAAATTAAATTTCACAACATCTCCGCCACAAATTTCCTCCGGTCTGGCAACTACATGCGCATATTTAATAGGCATTTAACAATTGAAGACCACAATTTACACCCACTGTCTGGTGCGTTGACTTAGTAGATTAAAACGGATAAAAATACCAAAAAAGAAGAACAACAATAACAACAACAACAGCAGCAACAAACATAGATACAGTCGAAACATTCCCCACATTTAGTCACTTATCAAATTAATCACGGCGACCAACTAAAGAATGACGCTCCACTTAATGCTAACAAACTGTAAGACGACAGCAAACCAGCTGTGGCGGCTGCAAATGCAATGCAATGATGCAGCAAGATAAACCATCATGCACTGACATAAAAATTACCACACGAGATGCGGTCGCCGATTGACTGGCAAGTAGCTGTATATGTATGTATGTATGTTTGTGCGATTTGCAAGAAAAGCGCGCGCAAACGCTGCGTCGCATTTATGGTCCAGTCGCCCCGGCGCAGTCAGAGCAGCCAGCCAGCTAGAAAGCAAAATTGCTTCAATTATTTTGTTTGGCAGCGAGGCAGGAAGCCAACTACTGATAATAGTAAGTATAATATATATAGTAAGTGTATAGATCTAACAGATTGCCTGCTTTGGCGAAAAGGGTTGGCGAAAGCGGAAGATCGATGGAACAGTTGCCGCTAGTGGCATACGCTATTGTGAGGCAGTTGCAAAATCGCTTAATTATGTTTATGTCGGAAGGCGCAACGTAAAAGCTTGTAAGTGATATATGTAGCAAATATACTTTCTGGCTGCACAAATTACATTTGAAATCTCAATTCAGCGGTTACAATATGCCACGACTGGCCTCAGTACATGTTCGAGGTGTGTTCAAAAAATAACGGGAATTTTCGAATTTTTTCTTCAAAATAAATTTACTTATTATTCGTCTATATCAAGGTTGTTGCCTTTGAAATAGTCTTTATTCGATATTTTACACTTCTTTCAATCGTCGTAACAGTTCTTAAACTCGATTTTCTCGGCATATTCTTTGGATCTTTCAGCGAATTCTCGTGGGCCAGTAAAAATACGACCCTTTAAGGATCTCTTTATTTTTTGGAAATAGGGAAAAGTCGCACGGTTCCAAGTCAAGTGAATATGGAGGCTGGGGCATCGTTACAATATTGTTTTTGGTCAAGAATTCACGAAGAAGCCACAAAGTGTGATCTTTTAACAAATAAAAATCGACAAATTCATAAAAACACACCTAAAATTTGCGGCTGCTCTTGGTCTAAGCAGTCAAAACTAAACAAAAAAAATATAAAAAAAATTTTGTCAAAAAAAATTCCCGTTATTTTTTGAACACACCTAGTATGTTGCAAGTAGCCAGATGTAAGCGCGATTTTTTTTTTTTTTTGGTTGCACTCGCCGCGGAGCAGCATGAAAGCTTGTGGCACGATGCATAAAAATTGACACACTTTTGCTGGCTGCTGCCACACACAAGCGACGACGGCAGATGCCTCAGGCGTACACCACACCAACAAACGGTAGCTCTGGCGGTGGCAGTTGCAGTGACAGCCACAAAGAAGTGGGTGTGTGCTGCGGTATTTTGTCTGCTACATGCTTTTGTTGTTATTTTTGCGAAAAAAAAACTTATTTATGTGTTTACTTCCTTTTTTCTGTGTGTGCGCCGCAAATAATAACGCAGTCATGGCGTTTATGTGTGTGTCTGCAATTACACGCCAGCGCCCGCACATTGTCTGGCACTTTGTTGCAACGTTTGTCTGGCTGCCGCTTTGTCTGTCAGCTTATTTGTTCGCAAGTCGGCATCATTTCTGTCATCTTGCCACAAGTGGCAAGCGCGCTTAGTAAGCACTTGTATGAGCGCCTCGAACAATGTGTCTGTAATAAAATAGTGTTTAAACGTAGAAAAGAAAATTTGCAGTGAAAAATGTGCAACTAAAATTTGCCGTTTTGCCATTTGGTTGCACCCAAAATTAACGAGTTCCATTCTTTGCAACATATCCAAAGGTATATAGGTATGTGTGTATATCTGCTTGCATCTCCCTTCAATTGTTTGCACAGAGATTTGCCAATCAGTGTCTGCATCTTAATTTGCTGTTTCACAACTCTTAAATCAACTACACTCAGTCATTGGGCATGCAGCATGCCACTTGCCATTATTATTATTTGCGCACATGTTGTTGTTTTTGTTGTTGTTGTTGCTGTTGTTAATTTTAGTTGTTCCTCCAATTGACACAGTAACCTCATCGTCGCATTCACTGGGAAAAAGGAAATATTTTTCATTTCTATATATATATATATGACACCATATCGTTTATGCACTTGTAGGTCTTCCTCATTTTGCATGAAATTGCATATTCCCTAGTTGGTGCGCACAGTTACTTTTCATTCTCATTTACATATGTACACCAGTATATAGTATATATGTATACACTAGCGCTTGCCTGCGGGCTTATATTCGTCATTTCGTCTATTCTTAGCTGTAAAGTTGCGATAATATTTTTACTACGAACATATTTACATTTACATAGTACATGCATGAAGATACTGTTATTTCGTTGTCTATGATGACCGCACGTGTAGATATTTATGACATATTTATGCAGGTAGCAACATTAGGGTGACACTTATATTTATTATTTTTATTTTAGTTTATATTACAAAATAGTTTACAGAAAGGATAGTTATTCTTACTTTCATCAGGATATAAAGATCTCTATCATAATACCTGAGGGAGACCTCTGGAATAATAACACAGTCACATAAAAAAAAAAAAATTGTGTCATGACCTGAGGGTCTTACTATATGTAATATATGATTTTGGGATTGCTGAATCCGACCGAGGTTCATTTAACCCCTCGGATCAGGATTTTGACATAAGCCAAGAAAGCCAATATGCCGGACAGTGATTTTTAAAATTGATCGGATTAAATTGAAACTCCCTACTTAGGGATTTTAGGGGTCGCAGATTAACAATCGGGTGTCGGTTTTTAAAAATTCTAAATGACGCATCCAATATGGTGTATGCTATTTTGAAAAATTCACCGGATTCGCTTGAATATCGTTACTCAGGTGTTCTTGGGATCGCGGATTACGAATTTGAAGTTATTTTTTTAAAATTCAAAATGGCGAACCAATATGATAGACAAATTTTTCAAATTCGCCATATTGCATCTGCCATTTTGAATTGAAACGAATCCGGTCGTAATCAGCGTCCCCGGAAACTCTCTAGTAACGACTTTTAAGCGAATCCGATGAAGTTTAAGAATCGCTGTCCGTCATATTGGTTTTTTGCAGTTATGTCAAAAACCGGATTCGGATTCAGCGACCACAAAAAGATAAGGCACGCATAATAAGGTCCCCAGGTCATGACAATTTTTTATAATGTATATATATAAAATCCATATTCGATTAATCTCATCTTATATTAGTCCCATATATGGGAAGTATGAGTTGTTGGTTAAAATTTTAATTTTAAATAAACAAAAAAAGTTATTAAATTCAATTTAGAAACAAAGAGAGAGGGAAAGATACAGTGGATACCTTACTAGGGATTTTCTACTACTTTCGTATTTCATTAAGCCAGCCGATTTGAGTTATGCGAATTGTTTGTTCGATTCGTCACTAAACTTGATCTGAAGAATGGAAGACAACCAGTGCATTTTGTTCATGATGATTGTTATTGTTTATAGATCTTATTTATTAATAAAATAACAAAAGTTTATTTCTATCAACTGAGTATTTTTAGACAATTATATCGAAGGCGAGCCACAAAAAATACACCGCAAAGTAGCGAAATTCATAAAAGGCAACAACAAAGTGATTTGTGATGTAAATGTTTATTATATAATCAAGAAATATTGATACGTTATAATCGAAAATTTTTTTACGTAAATTCTGATGTAATTCGTATTTTCGATAGATTTTTGTTGAAAAGGCCCTTAATTAGTACGAAACGCTGAGTACGTATTCTCCAATAATTTTTGGATGGAGTAACGATTACTTGAAATACTTGTGAAACAGGCTGCTTATATTACTTTTGGACTAAGACTCGAGTGCTTTAAATATCATTCATACCCTCTTATCTTTACTTATTTATATAGTTCACTTTGTTTTAAAATAAAACAATTTTTTTTTATGTTTTTGAGCACTTTTTGTATAAACACTTCAGTATAACTTTTTCGCGAAACCGATTTTGACAATTCCACTCTGCGGAGAAGGCCTACTGAATGAATACGTGCACAGGTCATTACAAAAAATGTAACTGTAAGCTTGCACAACACATAAGTCTACATAATTGAAAAAACCGCTGGTCAAAAATATTTAAATAACGAGAGTTAGAAGCCGGTAAGTACAATGTTGCCTATAGGCAACATTTGGCTTGAAAGGGTTAATTTGGCTAAGATATCTCACATTTTAAGGGAAATGTGAACGCATGAAAATCAGATGGTTTTTTAGGAATTTTTTAACAAACTTATTTGAGGTAAGACTTCTTTATATTTATTGCTAATTTAATACATATCCTAAGCTTTATATTTATTAAAAAAAATGTTTTTGGTTAAAAATGGCAGAGATATACGCTTTGACGTGGATCAATTTTTTGGGAGCACTCCTTGGCCGTGTACATGATTGGCATTTAAATTTTTGCCTAAAACAAGTAAATTATTTTCTTAAAAAGTGATAAATTTTGAACAGAGTGACGTGGCCGTTTTTGTTGAAAACAAATTTTTACGCAATTGGGAGTACTTCAAAAATTTATTTTATATTTTGGGCGAAAAATACCGTATAAAAAGTTTGGTCAACATTTTTCAAATTATTCAATCGAAAAACCCCAGGTCACTCTGTGGAAAATTTATTCAGGAAGATGCATTTTAATATTCAAGCCAATTGGTTGAATAGTTTTTGAGTTATCGTGTACACGCACGATTTTGAGAAAAACGCAAAAGAAGAAAAAATGTACAGTAGGCGCGCTCCGCCGCGCTGACTTCTAATGATCATAACTTTCGTAATTGTGGTGACATCAAAATACTCGTTAGAATATAGACTTTAAAATTAAGCAAGAACAAAAAACTATTTTTTTTTATTTTAAAAAATTATTCATTGACACTGAGGTCTTCATGTTCGATATCTGGGGATTTCAAAATTTATAGTCGGATTTCGACAATTTTTAAATGAGTAATCCCACACCTCAAACGCAGTGATTGTATAAAATTTTGCTCAGATATCTTCATTCGTTCTTAATTTATACATGTATTGTCAAGTGAATGAATCAGTTTGAATTCAAAATATATTATATTTGAAGAAGGCGTGGTTATGAACCGACTTTCCATCGGTAATATCAGTGTGTCAAGAAAAGAGTATGTATGAAATTTCATTGAAATCTGTCGAGCAGTTGCTGAGATATGGTTTTTAAACCAAATGTTAAGTTAGATTAATCTTGTAGTCCATTGAGCCACACATAGACCGATTTGGGTAATTTGCGATACCAGATGGAGTGCCATTACGAAGTCAATGAGGTGATGTGATTTCACTTACGATATCTCTTCCAGATTATCGTACTGTGAAGCTGCCAAGTGCTGACACTGACACCGTTGCCTTGACACTGTAGGACAAGCACAGAAGAGATGTTCCATTGTTTCCCTGATGCCTTGATCTTGACATTTCCTGCATTCTTCGCTTCGCCACCAGACTGTAATCAGTGAGTATGCCGACCATGTTCCTACATTTCCTTCTATCGAATGTCAGTAAGAACTTCCTCTTTTGATCCAAAAATGTCATTTAAATTTTTTATAAAAGTCTCAGTGCAGCTCTTTTCTGCTGTTTTTTCTGTAAAATTTAGTATTTCTGTTGTTTTTCATTAGTGAGTTAACGCACTTTTAGTGATTTTCAACATAATTTTTATATGGGGGGTGGGCCATTTTAATGTTGATTATACACCAATAATGCCTTTTATAATGCCACACTTCCATAAACTTTATAATATAAATTGTTCTGAAAATAGTAGGGTATTCTGTAAAATAAAATATAATATCACATGCACGAAAAATTCTTGTGTTCAATATAAATCATGCACTAAGCATAAATAATAAAATGTGCTCATGCTTATTTCAACAATTTGTGGCATACACATGCACTCACGCTCACATAAATTCATCCATAAGCTAATATAGAGTACGTGCAAGAGCTGCATGCTAAACAATTGGCATAATAAACAAATGACCGATACGAAAATATACAAAAAAACCAATTTGAAGATTTATATTTGCGTATGTGTGCAGTTATATGTATGTTGCAATCACAATAAACTACTTCTTGGCATAAAAAAGAGAAAATATTGCCACACTGATTTTGACCGAAAAAATGCCAGAAAACGCAAAAATGCACAACTAAATAAGCAATTTAATGGAAACAATCAAAAATGCACAGCACGGAAGTCATACATACATACATACATACATACTTTCATGCAGTTATATGCACCAAAAGCAACTGGCAGTTGCAGCACGAATAAAGCAGAAGAAGAACACCGAAAAGCAGAAATAATAATAATAACGGCAGTGCATATAAACAACCGAAACAAGCATTGCTGCATCTGAATTGGGTTGCCATAAATATTCAAAAAGCGGAGTGCACACGCCATGACGTATACGTAACATGTGTCCATGCGCATGGACGCTTGGTCGCTTGCTTGCTTCGACAAGCTGCTGCAACAACGCATTGAAGTCGTAAATATTTAGAAATTGTGGCACGCATTGCGAAGTAACAGCAAAAAAGGATTAAAAAAAATGCAAAAATAAATAAACGAAAATTTGGTGAAATGACAAAGCGCAGCCATAATTTCGGAAATGATGACACCAAAACTCGCAATTTAAGTAAACAACTTTTTTTTGAAAGAAAACGCAGTTCAATGCGCTAAAATTGACAGCAGTAAGCAAAAACAACAATAAAATTAAAGCAATAAGTAATATACGCTCATGCGGTTGCAATAAAAAAGGCAAAGGCTTGACTTGCCTTAAAGCGACATTTCGCCTTAATGCATCGCAAATTGCTTCTAGAAATTTGTTGTTTGTTTTCAGGAAAACTAATTTACCGCAAAGGCACTTTCTGAACTTCCACAGAAATTCATATTTTTTTACCGCTACAAGCTTCTATTGCTTTTATGACTAACTGTCAAGCATTTCAATTTTATCGTTTTTATTTTGCTATTTTTCCACCAAAATGCCATAAAATTTTAGAATTTTATTTTTATGATCAACAGAAATGGCATTCAAATTGACATAAATGCACTTTTATGGCAAATTAGTTGATATTCTAGAAAAAAGGGAGACAGCTTTTTGCTTTCGGACAATAATTAAATTTTATAAATATGTTTTTAAATGCTAACAACAACTAAACTTGGACGTGTGTGACAGATTTGTTGTTTAATAAAAATAAGAAAATATGAAATTGTTTTTTGAAAAAGTGTTGTTCTAAACATTTGGGTAATTATAGTTAATGTCTTGTTCAAATTGATTTATGAAAGAAACAATTATAAATAACAGTAATTTCACTTTGTGCTTTATACATATAAAGAAATTATGAGTTTTTTACATTGAAAACCCATCTCCTCACTTCCATTTATATTTATCATGTCTAATAAGGAGCCGGCCGAGCTATTCAAATACGGCGGCGAAGAGCTGATAAGGTGCTTGCATCAGCTTCTTTGCAGAATATGGTCGGAAGAAAGCATGCCTGACGATTGGGATCTCAGTGTACTCTGCCCAATACACAAAAAGGGAGACCCCACAATCTGCGCCAATTACCGTGGGATAAGCCTCCTCAACATCGCGTATAAGGTTCTGTCGAGCGTATTGTGTGAAAGACTAAAGCCCACCGTCAACAAACTGATTGGACCTTATCAGTGTGGCTTTAGACCTGGAAAATCGACAACAGACCAGATATTCACCATGCGCCAAATTTTGGAGAAGACCCGTGAAAATAGGATCGACACACACCATCTCTTTGTCGACTTTTAAGCTGCTTTCGACAGCACGAAAAGGAGCTGCCTTTATGCCGCGATGTCTGAATTTGGTATCCCCGCAAAACTAATACGGCTGTGTAAGCTGACGTTGAGCAACACCAAAAGCTCCGTCAGGATCGGGAAGGACCTCTCCGAGCCGTTCGATACCAGACGAGGTTTCAGACAAGGTGACTCACTATCGTGCGACTTCTTTAACTTGATGCTGGAAAAAATTATAAGAGCTGCAGAGCTAAATAGAGAAGGTACAATCTTCTACAAGAGTGTACAGCTACTGGCGTACGCCGATGATATCGATATCATTGGAAACAACACCCGCGCCGTTAGTTTTGCTTTTTCCAGACTGGATAAGGAAGCGAAGCGTATGGGTCTGGTGGTGAACGAGGACAAGACGAAATATCTCCTGTCATCGAACAAACAGTCAGCGCATTCGCGTCTTGGCTCCCACGTCACTGTTGACAGTCATAACTTTGAAGTTGTAGACAATTTCGTTTATCTGGGAACCAGCATTAACAGCAATAACAATGTCAGCCTGGAAATCCAACGCAGAATCACTCTTGCCAACAGGTGCTACTTTGGCAATTGAAAAGTAAAGTCCTCTCTCGACGAACAAAAACCAAACTCTACAAGTTACTCATCATTCCCGTCCTACTTTACGGTGCAGAAGCGTGGACGATGTCAACATCCGATGAGACGGCACTAGGAGTTTTCGAGAGAAAGGTTTTGCGGAAGATTTATGGTCCCTTAAACATTGGCAACGGCGAATACCGCAGACGATGGAACGATGAGCTGTATGTGTATTCGACGACATAGACATATGTAGTCCAGCGAATAAAAAGACAGCGGCTACGTTGGCTAGGTCATGTTGTTCGAATGGATGAAAGTGCTCCAGCTCTGAAAGTATTCGATGCAGTACCCGCTGGTGGAAGCCGGGGAAGAGGGAGACCTCCACTCCGATGGAATGACCAGGTGGAGAGGGACCTGGCTTCGCTTGGTATAACCAATTGGCGCCAAACTGCCAGAAGCGCGCTGTTTTGGACTCGGCTATAACCGCGTAAGCGGTGTCTACGCCAGTCAAAAGAAGAAGAATAAGGAATTTTAGATTTCCACTGGATTGACAATTTTTTTATCATCATCATCATTTGTCATTTTTTTACAATAAATAAAAAAATGTTTAAACTTCAAGCGTGAGTGATATTTTCTTAAATTTGGTATAACCTCACAATTTTAATTTTAATTTAAAATACATTTCATCTTGACATTTTCAATTATTTTATTAATCAGTTCAGCAAGTTCTCCCTGAAGTCTGCTATGTTTGCTATTTCACAGTGATTATACTCTCGAAAACGCATATTGCGAATTAATGGCATTTTTTGAGATTTTCAACCAAATTTCATTTGAAAAATTATGTATTAAGTCACACATTTATGTCTAGTATTTTTAATATACATCTGAGTCTTTGTGATTTCCAAATGTAAGATTATATGCTTCGAATTTAGAGATATTTACCAGATATAGTAGTATTTCAAAGCTGGAAGCCAATTTTAAAAATGTTTCAACAGAATGTAACCATCATCATTTTATTTGCTCTTGAAATTATTATTTTTTTGTTAAAATCTTCAAAAATAGAGTATTTCGGGCTGAAAGCAGAGCAAGTAATATGAGATTTCATTCTCAAATCATATAAATCACGACTATTATGTGCAATAGTGTGGTTATCAATCAAAATAATGATATCTAAGATTGAAAATATATCTATTATAGCAAACAATTATAATTTTGTCCTATATTATGAAGGCTTTCTGATAGGAACTCGAATCCACATTTCAAATACTAATTTCCGTATATTTTCTTATAGCTATCCACTACATTAGCTATATGCGCCAAAATGTAGGCAACTTTTTCTTAAATAATAATTTATCAGTATTTTGCTGTAGCATACATTTAGGAGTGTTATTATTAAACCTACTGTAGATAAAGTTTACTCAAACAGTTTTTTGATATAATAAAGAGTGTTTTTTAGACATGTGGTTTTCAAGAAGAGTATAAAACGCATTTAATTTAAGGTTGTAGCAAAAAAAAGATAAAGGTTAGACATTATGTTTTAAAAATTCGTTTCGGATAAGTTCCAACCGAGCGGCTTAATTTTCCACCATTTTTTTTAGCAATTTGGACTGTATCCCTTTAATAATAAAAACAGATTAATATACAAATTAAAGGAGCAAAGAAGAGATTTATTAATGACTTAGGAAAGAATTTTTGCATATGTCTAAAATTCTGAATAAATAAATATCTTTTATCGAAAAAATCTCCAGAAAATTTAAAAAAATATATATTTTATATTATTTATGAATTAAATGTTTAACCGTTAAATGCGTTCCTTGTCTTATGTGATACATGCGATTTAAAGCAATTAAGCCTTCATAATTCGATCAAATTATTTTGTATTTATTTTGGTTTACTCATAGTAGGCGTCATAAATGCTAACGGTCAAATGCTAACGGTCTACTCAGTGACCTAACGAAGTGGTCGGAAGTCTCTATTTTGGGGTTGTACTCATGCGTTTAAGGGTTCAGATATAATTTTGGGATTTTTTAAATATTGTACTCCACTATAACGTTAAAAATTTTCAATTTTTCTAGAATTTTAGATTAGCATTAACGTTTTTTTTATTATCAAAAATAATATGTTCTCATTAACGTGATTTTACTGTATTTTTGCAAAATCACATTTCATCTAAATTATGCATGCAACCTTTTGCGACTCTCCTTTGACAGATTAACGACAAAGCGCAGACATATTTAACTTCATTACCGGCGCTCGTGCAAATATAAGAATAGCAGAAGGTCACACAGCGAAGCTAAGGTAAACACACGTGTAAATGCGAGAACAGACTGGCAAAATAATCTAATTGTTGCTAATGTGTGAATGTGCTAATCTGAAGACACGTGCGAATTTACTTACTTGGAAATATACAAATGCATATATATGTATGTATGTATATGGTATGTGTCAATAAGCAGATTTACATCAAAGATACAAAATGGTCAGCTTCATTGTGTGCGTAGTAGTTTTTACACACACACACGGCATATTTATTACGAAAACTCATTGTGAGTGCAAATCACTTGTTCTCCCTTTTTTATTTGTTTCTCTTTTGTATAATGCTGTTTTTTTGTTGTTGTTGTTCTTTTTATTCTTTTTTTGGCAATTTTTCGTACTTTCTAAAACATTTTCCCATCAAACAGTGCAGCCAAACAGTCTGTAGCGAGCATTTTTACACGCTTTACAACCGCTTTATATTGCATTTTTATGGACTTATGCCACCCTTTTCGGCCGAAATTTTATACATATATTGTAGTTTGGGCCTATCCCAAAGCGATAACAATGCGTCACCGACCCAAACGGCCAACACAAAGGCATAAACTTTTAGGCTTTTGCCATGCTCTTCGCTGCTTATTTTGTATGGCATTCATGTTTAACAGCGAATTTATGCAGCACTTGGGAGGGCGTTACTTGTGCGCGGGGAGAGGGGCTTTGGCTTTGTAACACACGCTGTTTTGCAAGCAATTGCCGGCAAACGCCTACATTATTGGCGGCACACAACACACTCATATAAACAGTTAGTCAATCCCTTGTGTGCAAGTGCGTGCAATTCTTTTTCTCTCCCCCTCTGTTTATGCAGCAGCAGAAACATCACGTAATCTGCACGTTTTTATGGCAAACATTGTAATATTTATATTCACCGTCGCCTACAATTACATGTTGTTAATGTTGTTGTTGGGTGCACGTACGTGCGTGGCATGCAACGCCCAGCAGGGAAAACAGGGAAAAAGGGATGCGCCGTTAATAAAGTAATTTCGATATTGTAAACAAGGCGCGCTCTCAATGGAAATAAACTTGCAGAAATGCGTGTATTGTTGTATTCGTATGCGAGTTATTGCAGTCCTGTCGCAGATCGAGGCATACTCGTTATGTTTACCCTCTTTACTATTACACGTTGTAGTTTATGAAATTTTTATAGTTCACTTTTGCTATAAAAGTAATTGCTGGATCGTAAATAAGAGTACGGCAATTATAATAAGCTTTAGTGGAGAGCTTTTCTAGCTGTATGGGTACTTTTCATACAGGTTTAGGAGAATTGAGTTTAGATATGACGTCATACTAGCGTTAATTTTAGAAATAATTGAGAAGCTATGATTTTTATGGCAAAAAAAAACTAGAAAGCTGTCATATAGAGGGCCTAATCACTAATCACTAAAAAAATCGAGTTTACAGGAAAATCGATTTAAACAATAAATGATGGATTTGCAAAATTTAACGTTTTTACAAGTTAGATATGCTTTCTTTCAATAATCTAGCGAGTTTGAGTCAATAATATTGAAGTTAAGACTCGCTTCGAGTCATATAAAATTGTTATGACAAAAATAGAGAGCCGTACATATATAAAGTTACCACTGAATGCCTGATGGATGTTTTTAAAAGCTGCTACAGTAGTATTTCAAAGCTCAAGCCCAATGGTAAAAATGTTCCCATAGGTGGCAACCATCAAGATTTTACCCTTGAAATGATTTTGTTCAGTAAAAATCTTCAAAAATACATCCAAAAAAATATTTGGGCCCTCTCTATGAATAGAGCAGGAAAATGAAATCAAGTATCCAAAAATTAAAAAAATAATGAGATTTCATTCTCAATTTAAATATATCTAGTAGGTATGTGTAATAGTAGGTATTGCTAACAATAATAAGATAGAAAAACAAATAATAAAAATAATATATTATCAGGTCTTTCGAATATTATATCAAAACTATGTCCCAAAAACCAATTTTCACACGCTTGGTTATAGATAGTAAATATTTCAGGTATATGCGCCAAAATGTAGGCAACAAAAAAATATATCGGATTTATTACAAACTTTATACAAGTATCTTATATGAGCCCTAGCAACAATAATTTGATTTATGAACTCGAATTTATTGGTAATTTCGGTTTTTATTAATAAATACACAAAAAAATGGAGTTAGAAAATTGACGAAAAATTATCATTAAACGAAAATTTTTACGAAATTAAACTCCATATTCCAATTCAAATTCCATAAACACCCCAATGAAACTCTTGGTTAACTCAGAATGTCTTATGCACGTCAATAAGAACTCTTGGAACCTCTTAAACACGCTTTCGTGGCCTGAACTGCATGATAGATTATGAGATAAACCCTTAAATTTAATATTAAAAATTTAGAAACTAGTTCAATCAGAAATTACAACGAAATTCGAGTACTATACAAAAAATCCATGGAATACCAAATGTGGTTCGCTAGAAGACTTTTTTCAATACCAGAAAAACCACTTTGAGTTTAACATATAATTTTTAACCAAGGTCTCTAAGTATAATAATCAAGAAGTTGAAGTTAAGCACCACTATCAAACAGTTCAAATGCAAACTAGCACTATCATATTAGAAGTAGCTCCCTAAATGTACGCATACATACTTTTCCAGCGCTTACTTCCGACAAACGCATTGCATTTACAATCGCTTAAGCTACAAAGTCAGAAAAAAAAACAAAAACAAATTTGGCTGGTATTAACGCACCATGTAAATGGCTTGATATTAGCATGTGAGTGCCACAAGCAATGTTACTCATACGCCATGTGGGCATGTAGTCGCTGGAACAGTGTGTAGTAAGCAGCGCATATATGAGCTTGTTAAACACGCACACTGAACTCAATGCATTTATTTAAATGTATGCAAATAAGTGTATGTATTTTTATGCATTTGTGTGTGTGTGTGTGCGTTACGGCGTGCTCCAAAAATGCCGCGCGAATCAGTTCATTGATAGCACACTCTGTTTTATATGAACTCACTGCCGCCTGCCTGGTTGCCTGTCTGCCTGCAAGTAAGTGATATTGCGCTCAAATGGCGGCGGCGTTTATTTGTTGGTGTGCGCATTAGCAACGTGCGATTAACATAAATACCGAGGCTGCCAGCGCATTTATGTTGTAAAAGTCGGTGTAATATGCGCACCATAAAATGTTTTATTTGAGCAAGTGAAATGTGCGTTGACCATGCGAGTTTGTGGAGCAAAAAAACTAAAAGAAAATCAAAATTTACAAATCACCAACAAAAATGTGTGCTAAGCACGCAAGTGTTTGCGCTAGTGCCCTCAATTTTCGGATGGATTTTACAGTTATTGCGTGCGGGCATATATATAAATATGTACATATATATCATATACCATAAATACTTACATACAGGAAATCATTATATACAGCCAAGTAGTCAAGTAGTGGAAATTTAATTAGTCTGCTACATTAGCTAGTTTGTAGCAAAAAATACAATTTAAAAAGAATATTTAAATTCCATTTTGAATTATATCTATATATATATAAATATGTGGTAAAACCATTCGGATTAAAAAATTTGTTTTTTTTTAAGATTATGAGTGATGTTGGTAACCCTTGAATGAAACTATGAAACCATTTTTTCGACACTACCGTATAATTTTCATGATATTAACCAATTATTGGATGCCTCAAATGAAATTATTCAGATTATACTGATTAAGGAGTATGACACTGGAACTATGGAATTTTTTCATTTTCGCTCAACCCAAACATAACCTAAATACTACAGGCTTCTTTATTATAAATGGTTTTTCAATAGGGACGCTACGAAAGTAGACCGATAGGGACAGCAAACGACGCCATATTTTTTCCGCTCTTTTGACATTTCTATTCAGTAAGGTTTGCCATTTCATCATGGAAAGACATACGATCCAACAGCGAGTCGAATTTATTAAAATGTATTACCGAAATTCGGAGTCAGTGGCCTCAACTTTATGAGCGCTACGTCTAATTTATGGTCGGCTCAATTCTGGCTGAATGACTTCGTCAATAAGCAAAAAATGTATTATTGGTCAGGCAGTAATCCACACGTAATCCATGAGTCACCATTGCATCCCGAAATAATTACGGTTTGATGCGGTTTATGGGCCGGTGGCGTCATTGGGCCGTACTTCTTCTGTGATGATCAATACCGCCGCGTTACTATGAATGGGAATCGCTACTGCTCCGAATATTTTTGACCCGAAATTGATAATATGGACTTGGACAATATGTGATTCCAACAGCACGGCGCCACAAGCCACACAGCGAATGTCACAATAGATTTATCGAAAACCAAGTTTGGTAAACGTGTTATCGTGCGATTTGATGCCGTTAGATTATTCCCTGTGGGGCTACGTCGAGTCTAGTGGTCTATGCCATCAATCCAGTGACGATTGATGAACTTCGTACGAATATCGAATGTGAAATTGCAGCAGTATCGGGCGATTTATGATTGAAGTTAAGTTGGGACTTCTGCAAGCGTGCCCAAGAATAAAAAATTTCATAGACATCCCAAACCGTTTTGGTTTATTTTGCAGCGCTCTTATAGAAAAAACCCTTTATAATGGTAATTTACTTTAAGAACAGACCAGAAAATATGCTCCCGAACACAAAAACTGAAAGAGCATTTTCAATAAAGGGACTTTCTGTGACCTTAATACTTCTTTAATATTTATTCACCTGAAAAAGCCTACTAATTCTCTTAATTTTTTTATGAAATAAATGTTCTGTTCATTAGGATTCTAAGTTTGGTATATCATGGTGTTAAAGTGATATTGTCTGATATTGGAAAGTCTTTAAAATTCACTGATAAAATTGAGGAGGTAAGATTTGCATCTAAATCAATTTCATCTAAAAGTTTTAAAGTACAGTAGTTTTCCAAAATAACGAACACATTAATTTTCAGGCCTGTTCGTTATATCGAATTTTTCGTTAATTCGAGTACTCACTTAGAAGTATGTTTTTTCAATAAAAATTAGTTAAATATCAGTAAATTGCAGTTTAATAAATTATTTTACTTATACTCCTATTTGGTGCTGATCAATAATATTAACCTTGTTATAAAATTTTACATTTTTTCAATTTGCACATTTTTTTTGAATTTTTTCAAATTTTATTTTTAATTCTGGTTCGATGTTTTTTGATTTTTTTCTCTTTCTTCATATGTCTTCTTCATATTGTTCGTTAAACCGAGTACTTACAAATCCCCGATGTTCGTTATTTACGGTACTCAATGTAACAAATTTACTTGTTCGTTATAAGCGGTTTTCGTTAAAACGAATATTCGTTATTTCGGAAAACTACTGTATATAAGACATATATGAAAACCTTCAATTCCGAGATTTTTATTGCATGCGCCAAAATGCAGGCCACGAACTCATAATACAAGCTGCTGACGTCACTTTAGCGAACTTTCGATCAAGTAAGCTGCTTCAGAATATTTTGTTCACAAAAAGATGGCATTGTATGTCGATAAAAAGAACACTATTCATGATAATTTAGCACTTGCTATACCAAAGATGTCGTTCAGTGTTTGATTGGTTTGATGTTTTAACAGTTCAATAGCGATACTGTATGCCTTTTTTGAAGAAGATACATTTAAATTAAGCCCACCTTTTCTAATGACATTAAAATTATTAATATGTCCTTTGCGAAATACCCTAAATATCACAAGCGCTTAACCAGTATCTAAACCTTTTCAATCTCACAGTGAACTCAACCACTATGCGTTACCTAATCAAATACAATTTGGTATTATCCTACTAATAAATTTGAAATTTTTCGCGCTTAACTGCCTAATTGCGCGTGGCTTGTTAACTCGTCGAGTGATTTGGGGGAAAAAAATAACAAAATTATACAATCATTACATTAGCATATTGAAATAATTATACCCAATTTCCTTTACAATACTCCTAGTGCCACCGTGCGCCATTAATGCTGTCAGCTTGCATAATATTATTTTTAATAGAACACCGTAAATTGACACAGTTCTATGCCATAATGCGCCTTGTGTAATGAAATAAACCTGCCACGGCGTTTTCATATGCATAACCTTCAATTGTTTTTACCCCAACCTCTTCTTCTTCTTTTCCTTCTTATGTTACGCTCCTCTGCCACAAACGTGTCCCCGCCACACTTCATAACCCAGCAATTTCCCACGTAATTTGTACGCTTTCAGTTGTTCTCTGCGGCGGCGGCGACTTAAAAACTTTATGATTTCAAATATTCCCGAGCCCATTTGGGAATAATTACGTCGTCTAACCGCTAACCCAATGGCGTTCAACTCAGCGCAATTATGCGTTGCCACGTCTCCACAACTCACGCTCATTTACTTGCCAACGCTCCCGCTTGTCTATTTAAATCTGAACTGTAAACGGTACTGTGTGTGAGACGAACTCGCGTCGGTGCGCTTAAGCGGAAAGGTGGCCTTCAAATGTGCCACGTCTGTTTGTGACTTACCTGTTTCTATGTCATTCCACAGTTGTTGCTTGTTGCCGTTAGCGGTTGCCTGCCACCTTTTTGTGGTTTATGCGCGACTCCCACTCGATCTTTCTGCCTCTATATATATGTTTGTGAGTGCGCCTTTTCAATTGTGTCGCCGCTACGCCTGTCAACGTTGCTGTTTCAACGCTTGGTCGCTTTCGTTTTTCGCTGTTTTACTCCTTTCCCGCCTTTTTTACATACATACACACCTACAAGTATATGTATCTCTTCAGTTTTTGTTTTATTTCTGTTCGCTCTCTATTACAGACGCGTCGTGTTGGCGAAAGTGCCACAACTGTCGTCACTTCCTTTTGCTTTCAGGCACCTCCTCTTTAGGCACCCTTTTGCCAATGTGTCTAACGGTTCAGCTGTCAATATGTCGCCGTTTGTATGTAAATTTACACATACATATAGACAATATCTATATACTCGTGTGCGCTGTTGTTACGTCCTCGAAATTGAATTAATAATCTGGAAAGATGAGAATGATGGATAAGTTAATGGAAATTTAATTTTAATGTTAAAATTGAAATTGACATTTGAGTACGTTGCGCTGACATACAGACATACATACATACATATATATGGTACATTAACTAGGGTGCAGCTTGTATAAATATTTGTTTAGTTACAATATAAGTATCTGTGTGTATAGAAAATCTATTATTAGTTGGCATATTGTGGTGACTATGTAAAGCTTTTAAGTGGCGTAACCAAAACAATTTTGTGACGCAATCTCTTTAAGAAAATATTGCACAATATTTTGATGGAAGTGAAACAGGGGAGGTTGAACAAGGCTTTGTTTTTAGCAAACAAAGAGAAGAAGAAATTGCATTTAGCTTTCCTAACCTCTATTGTGCTCTAATAATATTCATAACCTGCTTTGTTGGGGTCATGAAAGCTAGTCTTTGGTAAAATATGATCAAGTTCTAAGGATCTTTCGAATCTCATGTATAGGTAAATTGCCTAGAGCTCACCATAAATCTGCTTAAGTGATTTCTATGAATTGCCGGAGGTTTGGAATTTGTCCTGGGTAGTTGAAAGTGTGAGATCCAAGATGTTTCAACCCTCAAATCGCAAAGGTGGTTTATTCAAGAAGTAAGTGTTAAGATAAGATTATCTTGTCTTCTTTCAAACATTTTCTAACAAGTGGTGTTCTCTAAGGCTATTGGATACTGACCAGATAAAGCCACTGCAAGTAAAGAGATACGGACTTTGCGAATTTTACCGAAGACAAAACGCTCCCTAGACCTCACGTCAGATTAAAAGAGCCTTGCGATTACTCCAGATTTAGTAGTTAAACAGAGTTCGTCAAAATCAAGGGAGTCTCCGCCATCTAATAGTAATCCACACAGAACGAAGTTGCTCTCATTCTACTGATTGTAAGCCAGAAGAGCCTTTACTTGTTAGGTCATCTAGTTTAAAATTCTCTGCGATCCTTCTAAAAACTAAATAACAGACTTAGGTGAGGTGAGATACGTTTATCTTCTCTTCTTTCAAACAACTTGTAACAAGTGGTGTTCTCTATGGCTTTTGGATACTGACCAGATACAGTCTCTGCGGCTAAGGAAATATGGACTTTGCGAAATTTACCGAACACAAAAAGCTCCCTAGACTTCACGTCGGACCAGAAGACCTTTGCGATTACTACAGAATTTGTAGTTAAACACAGTTCGTCAAGATCAAGGGAGTCTCCGGCATCTAATAGTAATCCACACAGAAGAACAACGAAGATCCTTCAAAAAACTATATAGCAGACTTATGATTTGTCTCCTTCATGAGTATGTGTTTCGAGAAGGCATTTTCATACCTAGTTCATTTACCTTAATCGTCATCATAAGATACATCGAGATACGGAATAATGGAATGTGATATTTTTGTTATTTCTAATTGGAACTGTAAACTAAGTTCTATTTAGTTTCACACTGAAATATAGCGTCTGACATCAATTCGCTTAAACAGGTAACGCGAATTCCAAACATCAACTAACATCTAGTGATCCTCTTCTTAGTCTCTTCTAATTATATAGATAACAGGTCCTGGGCGGTCAATCTCTCAGGGAATAATCTATGAGATCTATTGATTTAACTTTAAACCATGGAAGTCCGAGTTCGTTCCCTAAAACTCACAAACATTTGGTACCAACGATCCATATACTATTATATATCTACATAGTATATGTAAGTTCTAGCTCGACTCGATTGTCTTTATCATATGAATATATTAGAATTGGTATTATCAAGTGCCGAAAGTAGAAAAAGAAAGTATGTTGTACGTAAGGTGGAGCAGAAAGTGTCTTCATTTATCGTTACAACTTCCAAAATGAAGTAAATTTTGGTGCCCGCTTGCTGGCATATCAAAAAGTGCTTAACAATAATAGAGAAAAAAAATAAATCTTCGCTTTCCTACTACAACGTCTAGTTATAGTTAACAAAATTAGATTATACTCCAATTTGGCTGTTTAGACAGACAAATAGCTTGCTCGTTCACTCTTGAATGGATATGTTTCGCTTAAAGCCAACTCTGACTGACTACAGAGTATTGTTAACTCGTGGCATACACTTTGCTTTGCTTGTTGCGGGTCAGACGATTTGCGCCAACGAGATTAGTTCCAAGCGACCAATAAGAAGAAATAAAAAGCAAAAAGAGACGGATGGAAAGCAGAAAAGGTAAGTTGTGCTTCATATTTTGTACCGGCACACTTTGCAATCAATTTTTATTTTTTTTCTCCAATTTCAAACGATTGCAACAGTGTGGCAAATTATGATATATCCACCGCTGGAGCTTTAAACTGCATGGCAGTCCATTTGAGTTGAGTGACGCTTGGCGCAAAACAGAATGCGGAAACGCCAACGCAATGTACTGCGAAATTGGGTGGCTCTTCCAGTGAACGCCACAATGGTGAAGCCATTAAAACAAAGCAATAAAAAATCAAGTATCTGCCGTAGTAGCGAGGAATTACAATGCGTGCATGCGGCATGTGGCATGTGGTCATGTGGCATGCAACATGCAACGCGAGCCACCCACTTATCAGCGCGGCATCTCTGAAAAGATGCGGCTGATATGCACAAGCTGGAAGACAATACAAATTGTGGGCCGTACCCAGGTTGGCTACTGGGCAGTGGCGTAGCTGAAAGCATGAATGCTATGTATGTACATATATGTATGTAAATATGTATGAGGCTAACGCAGAGGCGGAAGTTGCTGTACATTTATAACGCTACTGGTTGAGGTGTTTTATTTGAGGTACGTACGTGATCCATGTACTCATATATATACAAGAGTATGTACAACGAGTGTCGAGATTCGTTATGCAAGAGCGCATATATTGTTAGAGAAAACAAAAACAACACGCAAAGCAAATCTGATAATAATTTAAATAAACAAATACAAATACAAATAGAGACGAAATTAAGAAAGAGAGAAGATTCCGATCACATTCATTTAAATTACAAAAGCACTTGGAATACTAATGACTCCAAGTGTAACAAATTCATCCAGGTGCAATAATATAGTCATCAGCCAACTGGCGAACATTATATTTGAAGGAGAACACTTCAGCTTTTCACCAAAGAAAATAAATAATGCAATTAATCGATTTGATTCACTTTAAAGTAGTCAGCTTTGATTTTAATACAGTAGTGTCAGCCATTTGTCTATTTAAAAAAAAATATGATGTTTTCTTTCCTTTCTCTCTCTTTCGTTAGCACGATACATTACAGAAACCTAAAATAACATACATAGATGATCTCTTCTCTCAATCCTTTGTCTTACTTCTGGAACAGTTTTTGGGGACATTTAGACTAAGGGTAATATCGAGAGCTGACCTTTCAAGGGTCGAGAGCCACACTTCAATAATATTTTGCTGAAACCGTTATCAGGAGTAGTCCTAAAAATCATTTTCATCGAGAAAAGTAACGTTTCCTTAAGATTTCCATTCCCAAAACTGCAAAGAAGAACTTACATTGAACCTAAATTTTTACTGAGAGTTGTGTTCCAGATACTTTAATTCTTCGAAACAACCCAGACAATAGAAATATTCGAGATCCCAAGTGTAACCAGGTCGCTCTCCACCTGGTCCCTCCAACGGAGTGGAGGCCTTCCCCTTCCTCAGCTTCCCCCGGCGGGTACTGCATCGAACACTTTCAGGGCTGGAGTGTTTTCGTCCATTCGGACAACATGACCTAGCCAGTGTAGCCGCTGTCTTTTTATTCGCTGAATAAAAAGTCGTCGTATAACTCGTACAGCTCATCGTTCCATCGTCTGCGGTATTCGCCGTTGCCAATGCTCTGAGGACCATAAATCTTGCGCAAAATTTTCCTCTCGAAAACTCCTAGTGTCGTCTCATCTGATGTTGACATCGTCCAAGCTTCTGCACCGTATAGCAGGACGGGAATGATAAGCGACTTGTAGAGTTTCGTTGCATTAATTATTGGTTAATTATCACATAAGGTCATGTTGACAGTCATAACTTTGAAGTCGTGGATAGTTTCGCCTACTTGAGAACCAGCATCGGTCTGGCATCATCAGCATCAGTAAAGTGCTCTCTCGACGAACCAAAATCAAACTCTACAAGTCGCTCATTATTCCCGTCTTGATGTATGGCGTCGAAGCGTGGACGATGACAACATCTGATGAGACGACACCTGGGGTTTTCGAGAAAAAGGTTATAAGATACGACGACATTGACATAGTTCAGAGAATAAAAAGACAGACGGCTACGCTGGCTAGGTCATGTTGTCCGAATGGATGAAAACACTCCAGCTCTGAAAGTGTTCGATGCAGTACCCGCTGGAGGAAGCCGCGGAAGAAGACGTCCTCCACTCCGGTGGAAAGACCAAGTGCAAGGACCTGGCTTCACTTGGTGTTTCCAGTTGGCGCCAAAAAGCAAAAAGGAGGAATGAGTGGCGTGCTCTGGTGGATTCGGCTATAATCGCTTAAAGCGGTTCCTACGTCAAATATATATATATATTTCTATATATACATGTACATATATTTATCACATAACACACATATTTCCGTCTATATTTTAAAAGAAGAATATTAACTTGAATTTTACTCCGAAGCAATTCAAAAACTCACTCACTTAAAAGGATCACTTTGTGTACAGGTTCGACATTTTAAAAGCACACATTCCACCATTAATTGCGGAAGTAGACAAATAGCCAGCTTGCTTGAGACTAAAAAATATAAACCACAAACGAAACTGAAACCGATATGCCAGTAGACGGTAGCCAGTAGCTCGAGCGCGACCAAAGTCAACTAAGCCGAACAACAGCGTTGATGATGATACTCAGGCTTTATTTGCAATTCCGCACATATCTCTTACAATTCCTACAACGTTTTAGCCATTCAGAGCACGCTGTGCACTTAAGTTGAGACTTAACGGCATGCTGCATAAGTGCGCAGCTTGAGGTGAATGTGGCTACACGAAGAAAAGGTATACAAACTGTCCTTAAAAGTGATATGTTTGTGTGCGCGCGCGCTCTAACGGTTGTCACGTCTATTCACAAAACCATCATCAATCGCCAGCCAAATGCGCGCTAAGCTGTATGCTGAGCAGCGCACGTAGCACCTCATGGTCAGCGAGGCTCAGAGACAAGCCAAGCTTGTCAGCCAACAAGCAAACGTCGTTTAATTCGTAACCCAGTTAATCTAAATCGTCACATTCACTAAGTGAAATAAACAATGAGCGCACACACACACACACACTCGAACTCAGCTTCATAGCGCATATAATTTGTGGAAGTTGAGCGCTGAGGTGAGGTACTTACCTTCTTACCGGCCTAGGCGGCGCTGCGGTGAAGGTTCGTCCATTATGCGGAAAATCATTTCTGACAGCGAACATGACTTTCTGCTTGTAACTGGCCTACATGCATACCAGCCGCAGCCACAGCGGCGGCATGTTGCTGACGTTGAGGTTATATTGTAAGCCCCTTCTCTCTTTCTTTCATTCATGCATGAAGCTTGCTTTCGCTTTACCTTTTCTTGTCTTTCTTCCTATCGACAACTTTCAACATTTCGCCTTGTTAACTTGTCTCGGTTTTGTGGTTTGGGAGCAATGAATGGCTTGCTGCAGATAATTTTCTGCACTCAATGAAGCGCCATTAAGTGCTTCAGAATGAAATGAAGTGTACCTCGGCTTAATCATTAGCGAGACAGTAATTGTTGGCGGTGAGGAGAATACGTATGAGTGCCACAGATGTAAATCAACAGTTGGTTGATTGCTGATTTTAAGTTAACTGATGAATAATCTGCTATTTTCTATGACTTATAGTAATCAGGAGAGAGAAGAGAAGACATTTTTTAAGTATGTACTAATAAAGTACAGAAAAGAACGTAAGTTCGGCATTCATAAAATCTTTTCTGTGGTCTGGACTACTTCTAACTGAGTGAGTTTGATACTTAGCCACTTAGTATTCTAAATTTGATTATGAGATAGTCTAAGTATTAGTCTTCTCCGGCTGAAAGAGCGCAAAGTAGAACTAGAACTTGAAATAAGGTTAATACTATTGAATTATTCTAACATTTATCGGAATAAAAGTCATCTGCTCAAAATTCAGGCAAGTTTTTAAGTGCTGAATAGGGTTAAAAGTTTAGAAACGAAAACGGGTTATCAAAATTGCATACTGTTTAATATTTTTAAAACATAAATTAATACCATACAAAGAATTAAATAGGAATTTTTTTCGAAAAAATTTTATGAAAAGAGTTGCCACTTGCTTGAAATTATAAATTAATATGAGATAAAGAAACAAAAATACAGAAGAAAATACAGTTAGAAAATTCATAAAGTTCAGGAAAGCTTCAAATAAATTGTTTTTTTTTTGGTGTTGCCACCTGTTTCGGATTTTTGTACGATCATTTTGAAAATAAGTGATTAGTAGTTCATCATGGGGGTATCAAACTAACGATATTTAAAAGGCAAATTTCTTGACCATTTTCATGAGAAGTGTTGCCACTTGTTTTAGAAAGTATTCTTGAAGAAATTGAAATTGGAAGATATAACTAAATATTAGTATCCAAAGAAACTTTCTAAAAATAGGTCCTCAGATATGTAATTATTTTAAAGAGATTTTTTAAACTATCAGGTCTGGGATCTTTCTCTTAAGGGGTTACATGGGTTTCGTGGGTTTAAAAAATATTTTTTTTGTTTTTTTTTGGCTCATTAAATTCTACAACATCTCAAGAATATTATCCTCAATTTTCCGATGCGAATAATAGATACAGCATTTGGAAGGTGTGCGCTGCAAGTCATTATTGTTACTCAAAACTTTAAACGCGTTTTTCTCGGAACCATATTTTCAAAGTCGGTTGTCAAATGTTCTCGAAAACTACTCAACCGATCTTGATGAAATTTTGCACAGGTGTTCGAGATACAATTTATTCGTGTTTGAACGAAGGATTCTTTTTTGTTTCAATTACAACTATTTAAAAAAACACAATGTCAAGTAAATATGAGCGAAATTTTTATTTTTTTTTTGGAAAAATGTCTGCCAAAATTCCAATTTTTACTCTTTTTGTCTTTCCTTCGTTCAAGGACTAATTTATGGTCTTAACTAAAACACTTATTTCTGTTATTTTAGTTTAGATGAACCTGTCAGGAGTTATACTGACGACAACGCGGAGGCGCCTTTTTTCAGAGGGATCACCGAAAATGACGTCACAATGGGGAGTTTTAATTTTTTTTTTTTTGAAAATTTCAGAAATTATTCTTTAAATTAAATATATTTGAATTAAATATATAATTGTTTAGATAGAGAAAACTATCGAAAATAGGTTTTTTTTACCCGACAAAACCCATGTAACCCCTTAAGGCTTACATAGACTTAGTGATTGTCATGTATCAAATACATTTTCGGCTTTATATGCAATGTTTTCATTCTGTAAGCATCTTCGAAATGTATAATTATCCTTTATGAGCTAAGAAACATCGAAGTTGGGATAAGTATTTACAAAAATAAAATATTTTATCCATAGATTTGTCCATTTCATTTCTTATAATTTTCATTTAATTCAAAAATAACAAAGTAAACACTGACCTATTTCACTTCAGAGCAACACAGAGACTATTGAAAAGAAAAACGATAAGAAAAATTCTTAAACGATTGTTAAAAAAAATTTAACAACGAAAGCAATAACTCAAAGCATTTGCAAATAATTCATTAAAATTCTTTATATTTCACATTCTGCTCCGCAAATCTCAACTTTTCAAACCACACACACACTGTGTGAATTTCAATTTTTATTGATCACTACTGTATTTTTTCGTCAAATATTTAGTACAATCAAAAGAACACCTGCTATGCCTGCCGCATTTTCGATAACAATTTCGTAAATAGCTTTCAACAGCAAGGCCAGCGTCAGAAAACAAAAGAAAAACAAAAATAGTTTCCACGCGTCCAACATAAATAAGCATACGTATGCCGAGGGGCATACCAAAAGCAATTTATACATACATACATATGAACGATGTATGTACGTAACAAGAGCACCGAGTCAATCAGTCAACACTTGCACAGCATGTTGCCGCAACATGTTGCCAACTGTGCGATGCGATGCGCGTGGAAAACAGTGAGAGGGTCGCCGCCAAATACGCCACAAATTGACCGGCACACGCCCAGTGCGCCAACGCGCTGTTGTAAATCTAACGGATGAGCAATAACAACAACAAAACCTACATATAGCTGAAGAGATAGCTTGGGGAGCAAGCGATACGTGTGAGTGGTGAGTTTTTTGTTTTTGTTGCTCTATTTCTTTTTTTTTTTTTTTGCTTTATTTATCACATACAAAAAAGGTCTGTTTGAAATTTATTGCCTCAGGTCGTGGATGCGAGAAAATTTTTCATTTTCACCAACACTCAGACATTTTTGTGCGCACATGTGCGTCTAGTAGAGGCACGTAGAATGCATGCTGACATGAAGAACTTTCACAGTGCTCTTGAAAAAAGTCTGAATTGCATAGTAAATATTTATATGAAATGTTATGGGTACAGCACCCGGGAAATATATGAATTTTGTATTTCAACTATAACTCAACTGTTATCGAGGCTTATATTTCAAAGTTATGTTGCAAAAATGAAGAAAAAAAATACCAAAAAGATATTTTCAGTACTTTTGATGGATTTAATGAAAAGAGAGTGCGTTGCCGGAGAGTCGTTCATAAAGAATTGCTTGATATCTCAAAATCTTATAGTAACATCTTCCTTGTTGAGTTGGTTAACACTACGATGTACAGCCTTGTGGGAAATATTTGTAGCTGGGAGGTCAGAATATAATGGAGTTTAAAAATTTATTTAAAAAAAATATTTTTTATAAATTATTTATTATAACAGCTAGGGTATTTCACTCATTTTTGGCCCGGAGACATATTAGCAGAAGAAAAATATTCTCTCTGAATTTCTTCAAAATATCTGAGAGACTTATCTATATTTACGGTAAAAAATTTATTAGAAGCACTGAAGTCCTCCTGTTCGATATATGGGATCTTGAAAACTTATGGTCCGATTTGGCCGATTTTTAGAAGGGCGATGCCACACTAAAAATACAGTATTTGTGCTAAGTTCTGTTCCGATATCTTCAATAGTGCTTACATTAAATATTGTCAAACGATTCCGACCGACTTTAAAGTTCTGGTATATGGGAAGTAGGCGTGGTTGTAAACTGATTACGCCAATTTTCAAACTGTGTTATTGGGATACCAAGCAAATGTTACGAACTAAATTTTGCTAAAATTGGTAGAGCAGTTTCTGAGATATGGTTTTCGACCCATAAGTGGGCGGAGCTACGCCCATTTCAAATTTTGTATGGAATTTTGAGTGCAGCTCTTCTGTACTTTCTTTATAATGAAATTTCAGGTTTCTGGTGGTTTTCCTTGCTGAATTAAAGTTTTTTTTAGTAGTTTTCAACATAAACTTTGTATGGGAAGTGGGCGTGGTTATAATCCGATTTCCTCTATACTTAGACTGTAAAATGCCTTAACCCTTCTGCACAAATTGGGTCAAAATGACCCAAATTTATGAAACAAACGCGTATTACCATGCCTTAGGATGGCTAATTGCTTATAAAACCATTTTGATATCCTCAGTCTGAGTCTTATGATGAGTTGTACGTACACATTTTTTTTTCAGGACGAGCCAGTTTTTTTACATAACTTTTTAAAAACTTTTCGTACGCGTATACAATTTGTGGGTCATTTTGACCACCAAGAAAATTTATGCTCAAATGTGACTAAACAGAAAAAGCGTGCTAGTGCTTCATCATTCGGCAGAGACTAGGGATGATCAGAAAAAGAAACCAGAAATAATACATCAATATAATGCGACTAAAGGAGGTGTTGATGCGCTGGACCAATTAGTAGCAACGTACACGCCAAACGAAACGAAGGCCAGTTGCACTCTTTTCCAATATGGTCGATGTTTCGGGATATAGCGCATATATTATATGGACCGAACTTAATCCCGAATGGAACAGAACTAAAACCTTTAAGCGGCGATTATTTTTAGTAGACTTGGCCACATCTTTGGTAACCCCTCACATTGCACGCCGAAAGCGAATGCCCTATGGTCTTCTGCAATAAGAGTTGTGGAAAACATCCAGGAAGTAGTCGCAGCATACAGTCCCAGTTTATCGACGGTCGTGCAGCCTCAAGATTCTCCTTTATGCTTTTTGGGTAAGAGACAAAGGTGTTTTTATTGTCCACATACTAAAAACTCCAACAAGAATTCAAACAAACAACATAGTGTAAAGGCAGTTATGTGTATAAATTGTCAGAATTGATGTATTTTTTACTGACTCCTATTGAAAACAATTATGAATTTTTTAATTTTATGTTTGAATAATAAAAAAATGAGTTGACAATGACATTGGAACAATGTAGATCCCAAACCCAGCTCTTAGGTCTGATCGAGTTCAGGATTTTAATGAGTGTCCGGCGTACTATTTTATGTAAAATGGCATTGAAGTATACTCATCGAAGTTATTAACAGTATTTTAAGGCAGTAGTCTGCTTAAGAAGCCGAAAAAAGCCTTTTTTTAGCAATTTTTTTGAAAGGGAAGGAAATGAGGGAAGGAATTTTAAGACGATAGTGTACTATATTTAACGCTTAAAAAACAATATTTATTATTAAAAAATATTGAAATTTTTTCAAAGTTGTAAGTATTTTTCTGGAGCGCCTGGAGTTTGCACTTGTAAATCGGTGCCGGTGTTGGAGGTCGTGCGATGCATCTGAAATCGTCGAACCAATTTTTTTTTTTAATTTTTAGAAGTTTCTTTTCTTTATGAACTAAAAAAATACCGAAGAAGTTATAAAATTCTAAATTTTTTCGAATTTTGAAAAAAAAAATTCACTTTTTTAGAAAAACAATTTACTTTAAGTTGCAAAACAAGTATTTTAAATAATACTTTTGTCCAACATTTTTAGTTCAAATAGAAGATATTTTAATACTGAAGCTAGATCACTTTGATTTTTTTCGATCGGACATATATTCTTTTCGCTATCGCCGGCACCATTTTCTAACACTTGTGAAAATGAAAACTCGAGAAAACGAGGTTCAAAGGTCTGCCTGAGCATACGCACCTGCTCGACGCTCGGCCACTAAAGCTGCTCTAGCTTCGAAAATATGTCGAATTGGCCTCTGGAATTTTACAGACATACATATTCTTGGATATTTTTGGAAGAGATTTAAAACAAAACAAAAATAAACGATTTTTGAAGCCTGTAAAGCAGACTACTGCCTTAATTCAATTGAGCCATAATTGTACAAATTTATAATTCTAACTATCTTCATAAAGTTCAATATCGATCAACTCGAACTCAATCCGAAATGGTTTAAGGAGTATGTTCTTCGTTTGAATATGTCCATGTGCTATTTCGACTCGCCTTTTCTGCTTGTCATCAGATATCAAAAAGAACAATACTGTCTAGTTGAATTCTATTTAAATATGCTATAATCACTTGCTGCCCTATTTATGTTTTATTCTACCAGTCTAATGCATTTATACCAGCTGGTGGTTCGATTTACTATTCTGCCAGCTATTATTATTATATAAAATATGTAATAACATCAAATAGATCACATACATATTTTATTCAAATTCCATAAATAACAAACCAACGGCATATACTTGTACGTGACGTCACTTGCACAACAAGAATAAGACACCTACACATAAAGTCGAACAATGCTAAATGGAACCAAAACAACAAATATACACATATTGCCCACTTAAAAAAGCATTATACGTATATAGATATATGTATATTTAGAACAACTTGTGTGAGTGTTAAATGTATGCATTTCCCATTGACCTTTGCCTACATTTATTTGTTCTGCTGCTCAACCACCTAATGGCTCACAATCATAAACACATTTTCCATTTATTTATCACATGCGTTCTCACATGTAATGCTTTATCTATTGCTAGAGCGGAGAAGAATAATATTTTGATGGGCGTTACGATTGCTTTCGACGAACTTGGAAAGTTGTAGGTTTCTGCTCTGCGTATATTTGTTTTATGTGTGTATTCAATATGATGCTGCTGCTTGTCTGAGTGGAGTGTTGTAATTTTTGGCTAATGAATGCTAAAGAGAACTATTCGGTCGAAAATGTATGCCCTTGAACTACATTTATATGTATTTATGAAAATATTACAAGTGCTTTGCATGAAGTTTCGTGAAAAACTAACAACAACAAAGCTAGTTTGCCTCGTGGGAATTTAAAATTAGTTTTTACTGCAAATATTAGGTTTTATTAATGCATATAGTTTGTATCTCAAGTGGTTTTCGAAAAAAAGCTTGAAATATTCTGGTAATGAAAATAATATATACTGTTTTGCTGTTGCAAGGCTGTTTCCAAGTGGGTTTATTTAAGAAAATTTTAGATGGCTGCAGATTATTCAAAGATTATATATACATATATATAGTTCTAAGTTTAAGGTTAGATTTTGATTATGTTAGAACAGAAACACTTAAACTCAAAATAACTGCCTATATTGCAGCATCTTTCAGATTTATTACATCTAGTCAAAGTATCTCAATTTAATAGCAATTTCTGAAAATTTGAAGATTGCATATATGTAGTCAAAAAAACAATATCAAACGAAAATTCAAGATCCAAAGCAAGATTCGTTAAATTTATGCCACTACAAGCTTCACAATAACAACTATTAAGTATACCTAAATGAAGAAGAACTCGAAGAATTACAATACGTGATTGATTTTAATTTAACAATGTGGCTTTATCTAGCTGCTGGAAGCTCTTTGGATTAAAATTAATTTTTGAACTTGGCTGAGGTAATTACTAAATACATTACTAAGGTATACTATATCACTCACTTAAAGCAGTAGTCTGCTTTACAGGCTTCAAAAAATCGATTTTTTTGTTTTGTTTTAAATCTCTTCCAAAACTATCCAAGAATATGTCTTTAAAATTCCAGATGCCAATTCGACATATTCTCGAAGCTAGAGCAGTTTTAGTGGCCGAGCGTCGAGCAGGTGCGAATGCGTTTTCTCGAGTTTTCATTTTCACAAGTGTTAGAAAACGGTGCCGGCGATAGCCTTAATATTATATGTCCGATCGAAAAAAACCAAAGTGATCTAGTTCAGTATTAAATTATCTTCTATTTGAACTAATAAAAGTATTATTTAAACTATTTGTTTTGCAACTTTAAATAAATTTTTTTTTTTCATAAAAAAGTGATTTTTTTTATCAAACTTCGAAGAAATTTGAAATTTTACAACTTCTTCGGTATTTTTTTAGTTCATAAAGAAAAGAAACTTCTAAAAATTAAAAAAAAATTTGGTTCGACGATTTCAGATGCATCGCACGACCTCCAACACCGGCACCGATTTACAAGTGCAAACTCCAGGCGCTCCAGTAAAATACTTACAACTTTGAAAAAATTTCAATATTTTTTAATAATAAATATTGTTTTTTAAGACTTAAATATAGTACACTATCGTCTTAAAATTCCGTTTACCGCAATCATTTCCTTCCCTTTCAAAAAAAAATTGCTAAAAAAGGCTTTTTTTCGGCTTCTAAAGCAGACTACTACTTAATTTGGTGAAGATATATCAAACCCACCATATTTTTCAAAAACCTATAATTAGGTACATGAGAACTAGGAGAAGTTATAACTCGCTTTTAACAATTTTTGGTTCAGGGCCATACTATTAGAAGAAAAAGATTCTCTCTGAATTACATTAAAATATCTAAGAGATTTACCGATATTTTCGGTGAAAAGTTACCTTGGGGCACTGAGTTTTTCAAATTTGATATCCGGTGCCTTGAAAAGTTATAGTCCGATTTCGACAATTTTTCCACAAGTGAAGCTACAGATGATATACAGTATATGTGTAAAGTTTTATTCCGCTATCATCATTGGTTCCTAATGTATGTAATATAAAATGATGGAAGCAGATGGAATTCAAAATTGAATTATATGGGAAGTAGGCGTATTTGTGAATCGATTTCGCCCATTTTGAATTGCAAACCCACACAGAGTGCCAAAGAACATGTGTACCAAGTGTCGCCAATCTTAATTTTTCTCAAGTTACCGGTTGCACGGACTGACATATATCCGGATTTCAACTCGTCTCGTCATCATGATCATTTTGATATACATAATGCTATATCTAACTCATTATATGAAAATAAAACTATAATACTCTCGTAGCAACTTTGTTGCGTGAGTATAAAAATACTGTTAAACAGGTATATACGTTAAATTTTGTACTCTGTTTTAGCCTCATTTAAGCCACAAATTCCAAAAAAATCGTAAGAAATCCGAAAAAATTACACCAATTCAATTACACCTTTCATCTACCCGTTTTAATGCAATTTTTCACGCTTTAATCAACCGAACTAATTTGCATTTAACCAAGTATATATGTACGTATTTTATGTAATATAATTATGAAACTAAAATATGAAAACTAATTTTCGATCAAAATCAATACTTCATTAATAAAAATTATAATAACGCATTTTTCCAATTAAATCTAATAATTCAAAGAGCGTACATTTGTATTATTTTTACACCTAATTAAAGTGCCTGCATAGCTTTCATGCCAATATTTTAATAGTTTTAAGCGAATTGTATTATCGCTTTACCAAATTGCTATTAAATATGCATATATCAAAAGTGAAATTATTAATTAACGATTGCAATATTTAATGCGCCGCGACAAAGCTAATTTCGCGTATACGAGAGTATGTGTGTTGCATTACGTGGGTGGGTGCTTGCCATTAATCCATTACCGCACGTAAATAGTTAATTAAATAATTGATGCTTAAATGAATAAATAATTACGAATAAAAGCACACGACAAAAGCAAAAAAAAAAAAACAAAAAAAAAAAAATAAAAGCAAATACCGTTGTTTGTATGTAAATAAGTTTAAATATAGGGAATGCAACAGTAAAGGGTGTGACAATAGGAGAGTGTGTTGAAGTTTTTATTGAAATATATATGTTTTCTTTCCATTAAAATTACTTCAATATTTAAAATTTAAGAGTAAAGGGTGAGACAATGCAATCCTTTCTATAAAATATTATAAAATTCAAAAAAATAAATTTTCGATGTTAAGGGGTTAGGTGAGTTTCAGAGGCCAAAAACAATTGTATTTTTACATTTTTTTTTTAAATATATACAATCATATATTTCTTTTAAATAATTCAGCGTATCAAAGATACATGTTTAAAGAGTATTTTGTGAAATTTAAAAAAAAAAAATTCATAAAACTCAGCCGTTGGTATCGCATCTCCTATGACCTGTCCAAAAAAAGGTCTTGTCGTGGACGTCATAACTCATGATTGGTTCATCCAAAACCAATAAACCAAAAATATTTCGATATTAAATGGATACATCTAGTTAATGAACGAAGGAAAAATGAAAATATGGAAATTTGAATTTTTGACAGAATTTAAATAAAAAAAACTCAATTTTTCGTCAAATATTCGGCATTTATTGACTAGAAAAAAAATGTAATTAAGCTATAAAAAAATCGTTCGTTCATTAACTAGATAATGTCAATCCAAAGGTGTATGCAAAATTGGAACAAAATCGCTTCATAACTTTTTGAGTTATCGTGCCCACAGACTTGAAAAATTGAGTTTCGAGATAAATACATTTAAAATTTTACATTCGTACGGACGTGGCTTGATTGGCGGAACTTCCAAAGCGTATAACTCGTAGAATATTACTCGAATTGATTTGATATTTTTGGATAATATTTTAAGCACATTGCACTATTTAATAATTTTTTTTTTCAAATTTTGAAATTTTAAAACCCACCTACCCCTTAAATCCAATGCATAAACTTCAAGAACTTTAATTCTATCGTGAAAATATAGCTACATCATTTCATAAAATCACTTTTACCGCACTTCATTTCCCCAAAAACTTTAAAAAATATATCCCGCACTATTGCAACACCCTTTTCATTTCTATTCGCACCCAAAACTGTCTATTTAATATAATTAAATATTTAAATTTATTTGGCAACGGTTTATTTCGAGTGAAAATTAAATTTGAACGCCGGCAACGAAATGCATTTATAATTTTCTTTTTTCTCTCTAAGCGGTCTTATTTGTATTTGAACGCAATTAAGTGGTTTGTGAATGTTTCGCTTTGCTTTTTACATTTGTTACTTTTAATTAGCGTGTGAAATGTGTGTAAGCATTTGCATTTAACGGTTTTTATGGTCACTTTGATTTTAAATTAATTTCGTAATAAAAGTGGAATGAAATGGAATAAACACAACTTACAGCGCATAGCAGGAATGTGTATATATGTATGTACGTGTATAATTTAAGAATATTATATTGCCAAAAATTTAAAAGCTTGTATATCGATAGTTACCTGAAAAGAGAAAAAAATAAGAAAAATTTCATATGAGGAATTATATATGTATATATATATCAGTGCATATTCTTAGGGATAGATATCAAAATAAACACGTGAAAATGTATCTTTGTGATATCTCTCTGTCTCTCTTCAAACCTTCTCGCATCGAAAAGGAAAGACTACGGCATGACTGATTTGAGACAAACTTTTCAGGAACGCAGCATATCCAGATAAGGATCTGTCATGTGATCACGTTATAACGTTACGAGGGCTGCCAGGTGCAATCTGACATTTCCATTGGAAAGTTTAACTTTTTTATAGCATAACATCACTCAGAACGTTTTGTCATTTAATCGTGAATTGTTTTATTTACAGGGAATTAAAAAATTCATCTCGGCCAAAAAATGGAATTAACTCGTGAACATTTTCGTGCGATCATTTTTCACAACTTTCGACGTGGATTATCGCTCATGAAGCACCATTCTATAGCACTGTGAAAAACTGGTACAACTGGTCAATCGTGGCCGACGCTCGCTCAAAGGCGAATTCCGTGAAGGTCGTCCAAAAACAGCCGTTGTGCCAGAAAACATCGATGCCATACGTGAACTGATAATGCAAGACCGTCATGTAACATACCTTCAGATAGAGGCATGCCTATGCATTTCTCCCACCAGCATACATTCGATATTGCATGAACACCTGGCCGTAAAAAAGGTTTGTTCTCGTTGGATCCCGCACAATTTGACAATCGCTCAAAAAAAGACTCAAAAACAGTGCTTCGAAAATTGGTTTGAGCGCATGCAAAAGAGTATAAATCTTGATGGAGAATATTTTGAAATACAATAACACCATTTTCGTTGATAAATATTCCTATTTTCATTAATAGGCCAGAAATATATATAGCAGCCCTCGTATCACACATGGACCAAATCATGATTTCACTCCGCTAACATACTACATATTTATTGATCTACATTAATAATACCATTTCTACTGATAAACACGAATTTATCGAGGTCAGAAATATACATATGAACACTATTTCAAGCAAACACCGTTTTCATCTTTATTACAGCAACAAAATCTGCTACTTCTCTGAATTATTATTATTGAACACAGAAATTGAATACTACATATCGTCCCCTCAATATAACAATAGCGTATGTGC